>NW_025963890.1:50200730-50861980 GCF_023055435.1 Haliotis rufescens
ACGGCGGGGGACACCAGAAATGGGCTTCACACATTGTACCCATGTCGGGAATCGAACCCGGGTCTTCAGCGTGACGAGCGAACGCTTTAACCACTAGGCTACCCGACCGCCCCGACAGGGATATAGCACGTCATGATAGAGCATTAAATGTGTAAAGTCTGATTATCAAACCCGCGGTATCTTGAAGTAAGCTGTAAGAGAAGTCCCTTTTCATTCTGAAGAAATCTGACACAAGGGAAGCAACTCATGGTCATGCTTCCCATAACTGCACGGATAACACTGGTCAACTCCAAAGTACATGTCCTTCCCATTTATAAACCAGACTATACCTGTGTCTTACATAGGAAATACTGTCATCTGGAATACAATGGTAGATCTTGGTGCTGTTCACATTAACTTAGGAATGGTTTCCACTGAAATGTCGTCCATTTTCTGTGAAAATCTTATCCCTGAAAACAAATAAACACATCTAAAACACTGTCGTCAAATATATGTCAATAACTCGGTGCTAGGTGTAAACAGCTTGAATTAGTGGTTGATTGCCACTAAGGGAGACAATTGATGAGACGAACTAGAGTCACATACACAATACGGCGCTTGAGTTTGTGAGGAGGCCAATTGCTGTGGGTGAAAAAAGCCTTGCCTTGTAAGTGAATGAGTATTGTTTTAAGCCACTTTTATCAATTGACCAGCAGTATCACGTCGGGGGACACCAGAAATGAGCTTCACACATTGTACCGATGTGCGGAATCGAACCCTTGCGTGACGAGCGAACGCTTTTATCACTATGCTACACAAGAAGCAGTCAGCATAGATTTGGTATGAATCTTTGCCTTCAAAAGGTCAAACGTCAGAATAAACAGTCTCGAAACATATAAAAGGTAAATTAGTGATGAAAGCTTTTTGGATCAGTGGAAAACTATATGGAAGACCAGTGATGACTTCAGGCGTTCATGAAATGGATCAGCATGTTCTGCTGTACCGCCCCTCACACGATTTTCATAAAAGAGAAGTTTTGTTTGTTGCCTAACGCCGCTTGTCGTGATTAGGCAGGTTGCCAGAGGGATGACACACTGGCGGTTCACTGGGTGAATGAAAGAGTTTCCGGGAAACACAGATCTTAGATGTGGCTTCATTTGGGTTCTTACCCCATGTCATGAATACATGCTCATGTAATTTGCATATAAAAATGGCGAGTAACCTTTACATTCCTAACATACCACTTCCATATAACCATTACATCTCCAACATACCGCTCCTATATAACCATTACATACCGCTTCTATATAACGATTACATCCCGCTTCTATATAAACATTACATCCCTAACATACAGCTTCAATAAAACCATTACATCCCTAACATAACGCTTCTATATAACCGTCACATCCCTAACATACCGCTACTATATAACAATCACATCCCCAACATACAGCTTCTATATAAACATTACATCCCTAACATACAGCTTCAATAAAACCATTACATCCCTAACATAACGCTTCTATATAACCATCACATCCCTAACATACCGCTTCTATATAACCGTCACATCCCTAACATACCGCTTCTATATAACCGTCACATCCCTAACATACCGCTTCTATATAACCGTCACATCCCTAACATACACCTTTTATATAACCGTCACATCCCTCACATACTGCTTTTATATAACGATTACATTCCGCCTCTATACAACCGTTACAGGCCTAACATACCGCTTCTATATAACCATTACATCCCGCTTCTATATAACCATTACATCCCTAACTTACCGCTTCTGTATATATTACATCCCGCTTCAATATAATCATTACATCCCGCTTTTATATAACCGCTACATTCCGCCTCTGTATAACCATTACATCCCTAACTTACCGCTTCTGTATAAATATTACATCCCGCTTCAATATAATCATTACATCCCGCTTCTATATAACCATTACATCCCTAACATACCGCTACTATATAACGATTACATCCCGATTCTATATAAAAAAATACACCCCTAACATCCCGCTTCTATATAACCATTACATCCCGCTTCTATATAACCATTACATCCCGCTTCTATATAACCATTAGATTCCGCTTCTATATAACCATTACATCCCTCACATAGCGCTTCTATATAACGATTACATCCTGCTTCTATATAACAATTACATTCCGCTTCTATATAACAATTACATTCCGCTTCTATATAACAATTACATCCCTCACATACCGCTACTATATAACGATTACATCTCGCTTCTATATAACAATTAAATCCCTAAGGTACCGCTTCTATATAACCATTTCATTCCGCTTCTATATAACCATTACATCCCTCACATACCGCTACTATATAACGATTACATCCCGCTTCTATATAACAATTACATCCCTAACATACCGCTTCTATATAACCATTACATTCCGCTTCTATATAACAATTACATCCCTTACATACCGCTTCTATATAACCATTACATTCCGCTTCTATATAACCATTACATCCCTCACATACCGCTGCTATATAACGATTACATCCCGCTTCTATATAACCATTACATCCCGCTTTAATATAACCATTACATCCCTAACATACCGCTTCTATATAAATATTACATCCTCAACATAGAGCTTCTATATCAATATTACATCCCCAACATACACCTTCTATATAATCATTACATCCCCAACATGCAGCTTCTATATAAATATTACATCCTCAACATAGAGCTTCTATATGACAGTTACATCCCTAACATACAACTTCTATATAACCATTACATCCCTAACATACCGCTTCTATATAACCATTACATCCCCATCATACTGCTTCTATATAACCTTTACATCCCTAACATAACGCTTCTATATAAACATTACATCCCGCTTCTATATAACTATTACACGCCTAACATACCGCTTCTATATAAATATTACATCGCGCTTCTATATTACCATTACATCCCGCTTTTATATAACCATTACATGCGGCTTCTATATAACCATTACATCCCTCACATACCGCTTCTATATAAATATTACATCCCCAACATGCAGCTTCTATATAAATATTACATCCTCAACATACACCTTCTATATAAATATTGCATCCCCAACATACAACTTCTATATAAATATTACATCCCCAACATGCAGCTCCTATATAAATATTACATCCCCAACATACAGCTTCTATATAAATATTACATCCCCAACATACAGCTTCTATATAAATATTACATCCCTAACATACCGCTTCTATATAAATATTACATCCCCAACATGCAGCTCCTATATAAATATTACATCCCCAACATGCAGCTTCTATATAAATATTACATCCCCAACATACAGCTTCTATATAAATATTACATCCCCAACATGCAGCTTCTATATAACCGTTACATCCCCAACATACAGCTTCTGTGTAACCGTTAACTGCTTCTGAACGATGCTGATGCACTCCCGTACAGGAACTGTTGATAACATTGCATGTGTTAGTGGATAAATATGAGGTGAAATGGGGTTTAACGTCCGGGCGGACGCTCTACCATTAGACCACGGAGGCGGTCCGGATAAATATGAAAGAGTGAAAGTGAGCTACGTTATAACCAGTGACAGGGTATAAAGTGGTGATTCGTCATAGTAATTGTAAATTCTATATGATATTTTTTATGGTTTAAGGGTTTAAAGTAAATCTTGGATACGTTCGTCCGAGACTAATGGCGTAAGTTGATGATTACATTATTTAAATTTCCCGAAAGGGGAGTTATCTCCAAGTGGTATGTGATTTTGTGCTATACCATAAGGTATTTTTGACCGTGCTGAATAACAAATCACAATCACTGTGACAATAAAACAAACGCTTAGCCATTGTGCTACCCGGTCTTCCCTTGGATCTAAGGTATTTGTAAATTTATAACAGATGTCAATCTCATTAAAACAGATCTTACATTTCGCTACCGCTAAACAAAGATCTGAGGACATCCCATTACGGGTAACGTCAGAACGACCTTTCGCGAACTTTGACCGGCCAATGAAATCGACATAAGACAATCAGAAGGCAGTTTTCTCGAGCTTTACGACACTAGTTTCAAACTGGCGACCACGCTTCGAAACATATTTTGACGTATCCTCGATTATAATTTTTTAAACTAATAAAAAGAACAGCCTGGAATGGCTAATAGATGGTCTAGATTGTATGAATACAGACATAAAGCCCACTGTCGTTCGAATACCCTGTGTTAAGTATTTCGAGGATGCATGATTAGAAACCACATTCCGACTGTCACTTTCATGATCTGGTAAGCGACGCTTTGATAAGTTGGATGAAAGGTCGTTCTGACGTGACCCGTAAAGGAATGTCCTCAGATCTTTGATCTGATCTTAATGAGATTATAACAGATGTATATATACTATTGAAAGCTCACAGCCACCGGGGATACCTGATATTGGTACTGAAGAGTACTATTTGTGTCTCCTGTTGTGAGTTGATTTGTTTTAAGTTGACAAGACGGCCATGCTGATCTCTTAGGTTTGGAGTCACGATATTGTTGAAAGTATTTCTTGGCAATTAGTTAAACAGCAAAAAAACTTTGCTATGACTGTTCCTTAAAATGTCTGATTCATGTGCTCAGACATCAGTCGCAGAACTGTCACATGACGATGATGTCATGCTTATGCCATGAGGTCCTCTCGTCTCGCTCTAAGCGTTTCTTAGAAAATCTAGACTGGTTATTCTCTGGCATTGACATTTTATATTCACTTGAACTGGGTCAATGTTTCTGCTGGTGGACTGAAGTCCCCGGGTTTCACCATAAGCTCAGTAGCGTTTATCTGTGCTGAGTCAGCTAGAAAAGAAATGTTTGGGCCGAGACTTTAAAACTGCGCCCCATTATGTTGCAAAAGGAATATATTTCTTGACATTTTTCTTTACTTATAAGCAGCAAAATCTCTGCACTTGTACAGCAGACGTAGTTCAAAATTGGCACACCGTTTTTATTATTTTCAACCAAATCAGTAATATTACTCTCGTGTCACTGGATATTCTGGTTCATCGATCACTTGATTGTCTGGTTTGTTTACAGGCTGACGTCGCAAGGCAGGAGTACTGCTGTGTTGTTTTAGGCAATAAATACTTTCTTATTATGCAAATTGTTTGAATGGCGGGTGCTACCGGTAGAGCAGGACATGCATACCCTTTTCGTCATCACTGACCAGTGGTCCATTCATATAACTTCCAAAGCTATTTGCCCTTTACGCCAAGTGGAGGGGCGGTGGTTAGCCTAGTGGTAAAAGCATTCTCTCGTCACGCTCAAGACCCGGGTTCGATTCCCGACATGGGTACAATGTGTGAACTCATTTCTGGTGTCCCCCGTCGTGATATTGCTGGAATATTGCTAAAAGCGTCGTGAAGCCGTACGTACTCACCCACGCCAAGCGGAATCTGTTTCGGCAGATTATCTAGGCTGGTTATTCTCTTGCATTGACCATTTATATTTACTCCATATAAGCATTGGTATATATATACTGCCTGCTGACGATCACTGCCTGCAATTCAAGGATATACGTACATGTATACATCAGCTTTAGTGCAATGTCACAACATCTCTTACATCGGCAAGAATGTCATCCCTTTTCATGTTTATTATACTTTGGATACAGGACAGAAAAATTACAAACCCCTGTGATCTAAATATTATATGTCTCCATATGTTTCCAGACTCCTAATGCGGATTGTCCCCCCAGCTGGCAATAAAGTTATGTACGACCTCTCAGCCAAGTTTGGCTGCCACCCTGGTGACGTCAGCGACCTACTGCGGACAGCTAAAAACCTTGATCTTGACGTTGTAGGAGTAAGGTCAGTCGCTTGGTTCCCCCCTGTCCACTCTCATTAAACACATATCTTTATCTCCTACTTGTGTGAAGATAGGACAACCCCTCCATAAAAGGTGAGGTGAAATGGGGTTTAACGTCGCGTCCAAGATTATTGCACTTATATTGCGACGTGTGTGTGTGTGCGCGCGCTCGCGCTTGTACTAGTCCGGACTGATGCCGATTTATAGTGCTAGCTCACTGACCAGTCCTTGTTTTAAAAGACGTTAAAAGATGGTACTTGTTGTTTCCCTGTCTGGCGCTCGGCATTAAGGGCTTGAAACAAGGACTGGTCGGTATGCTGTGTTTGAGTGGGGTATTCATGTTAAACTGCGGCATGGTATCTCAGTGGGCTATACAATCGGGACCGCGTCCGTGATCTAGTGGTAGAGTGTCCGCCCGGAGAGCGGAAGGTCCGGGGTTTTATCCAGGCGCCAGACAGGGGAACAACAAGTACCATCTTTTAACGTCTTTTGGTATCCATCCATAGAAGGTCGCGTCAGGCGTATCTTAAGCGATCTTGGACCACTCAAACTAAGCATGAGTCTGTTATTGAGTTAATTATTTGCCAGCTTTCTATACCAATTGGGCTTCGTTTTATTACCACTTCGATTCGGAAATTTCAATTTTAACAAAAGAAAACATACACATAACATCAATATGCCTCCGATGGTACTCTGTGTGTACATGCCATGCCGTTTTAGAAACGACCGGGTGTATAAAGTCTCATGAACATGATGGAGCGGCCTGTATTATTTATATTCGGAACTGGCCGCTTAACTTCGTTTATGCTGGTCTGATTGTGACACTCATTCGTACAGAGAATTTCGAAGCCTAAGCGCTGATTGGTGAGGCTATAACATTTTTGCGTGGTGAGGTGTCATATCGGAGAAAAAGATAAACATCATGAGAAGTGAGCTTTTTCTAATAAACGAATATTGTTATTTCTGGGCTATGATTGGAAACTTACTTTTCCTACCAAATCACTCCACCACTACTTTCTTCTGATGGGCTCTCGTGTGAAAAACGAGTCATTAACCTCCTTTAGCGTACAATTTTTTCTTACCTGTGGGTGAGAAACCCATTTGAGAGAAGTTGTATCAAACATTCCTGAGATCAATTTCCAGATTTTAGTTTGCGTATAACACCAAGATTACTGCACTCGTGCCTGACATGCACCAACTATTTTACAACTCGTTTTAAAACGAGTTCTCTCGCGTTGTAACATAGTATATGACAGCCACTCGTGTTGTCATCTACGACCTTTATGAAGAACCTTGTTCGATGTTTCTGCTCCAAACATAACATCATTATTAAACTGATCCACATCTTGCTAGACATCGTTGCCTGTATTCGTGACCAACTCGTGTTATTCCAACTTTTCTAGACTTTCAAAAATTACTGAACAATATTCCAAAGAGTTGGAGATTTCAAATCAGAGACAAAACCCTTGATGTTAATGTAGTTCAGCTGAACAATATATGTAAACACTTCTTTAATAACGTTAAAAAATCAAGGACTTTTTATGATGAACTAATTAGGAAGGATACTGTACCGAAATCATTAGAACACTTGAATATGTTTTTTTCCTCAAGGTTTGGATTGGAAAGATATACTTCTATGTTATAGAAAATGCACGCGCGATTGTAAACTTTTAGATTTTCAATATCGATTTATAAACAGAATAATTTACGCTAAGAAAGAATTATTCAAGATGAAACTTGTCGATGAAGATATTTGTACTTTCTGTAAAACTGCTTCTGAAGATATGTCTCATGTATTTTCGATTGCCAATCTGTTCAACAATTTTGGCTTAAAGTTGAAAACTTCCTAAATAACAACCTGCAAACAAATTTTATCCTTTCGAAACTTAATATCTTTTTTGGTATTTCCACTCAAAACCATGTAAAAAATCATATTATTATATTAGCAAAAAGATTCATCTACATATCAAACATTAAACAACAAGATTTATCTTTCGAGCAATTTCTTTCACTACTAAAAGACATAATTTGTTTGGAAAGTTTTATCGCTAAAAAAATAATCAATTTAACCAATATGCTCAGAAATGGCAAAACTTACATCTCATAATCTAACAAAGCAGTTGAAACATACTACCTGTTAATTAGTAATCATCTATTTCTTGTAAACAAATATTTATAATCTCCCTCTCAGTTTGAGAAGACGACATATCCTACACAACCTGCCTGTCCTCACCTATGAAAACTATAACTTGTGTTAATACTGTCATATATATACATGTTAATACCTACACTTGTAACAATATACATGAAATGGAATAATAATAAAAAAGATTTAAAAAAAAAAAATCAAAAAAAAATCGTGTTTTTCCGGACAAGCCGAATAGCGACTTCTCCCCTCTCGTGGCCATTTTTGCGACCGGGTTCCGTCTTAGCGCAAACGGGCATACCAAAACTAATTGTCAACTCGTCGCGTAATGGTTCACATATATTTCCCCATATATTATATATATTTCAGATGCAATTTAAAGCACATCTGGACGTGCGGAATTGTACAGTATGATTGAACACATTAAACTGTGCCTTGGGTATATTTTTAGATGCAAGACATATGTAAAATCAAAAATTATTTCTGAGAGATTCTTTGACGAAGAACTTGAAATCATGCGCGCATTCTGATTGGTTTGTCGTATTTTCGAACATAACATTCATCGATAGGGGGACGAGTCTTCTTGCAGGATACGGAAAGAGGCGAGTGGTGACGAATACGTTGCCAGTATTCGGTATCCGCGCTGGTTAATACATGACATTGTCTCTGCTTTCCTATGTGTCATCCTCGCCACCAGTTTCCACGTGGGCAGCGGAATAAAGGACCCGGAAGTGTTCGCCACGTCACTACAGAGAGCCAGCAGTGTGTTTGGGATTGCAGCGAAGATGGGATTCACTCTACATACTCTTGACGTTGGCGGAGGTATCTACGGACACAGAGGAGCACCAGTATCTTTTGAAAAGGTACAACATCTTGTCTGTCCTGGTCCAGATGGCGTAATAAATTAGGTGGATTCAGGAGTTTGGGAAAGGAGGGTGCGCATCCTACCCAAGTAGGAAATAGAACTTGGGTGGACATGTGATAGGGGGCTGCCACAGTTGCCACGTCCCAATCACAAAAAATAACTGGTATGCACGCACGCACGCACGCACGCACGCACGCACCCACGCACCCACGCACGCACGCACGCACGCACGAACGAACGAACGCACATGGTAAATGAGTTCACTGATAGCTATTTTATTTCCAGGTTGCCACCGCCTTGAATAGATCTCTAGACGAGTTCTTTCCCGTGAGCTCCAATGTCAAGGTCATGGCAGAACCGGGGCGGTTCTTTGCAGCATCGCCTTTCACCTTAGTGACAAGTGTGATTGCAAAGAGGAAGTGCACGGCCGTCGTTGGGGAAAGAGATCTAAATGAGCGTGAGTGACTGTTAAAATTATACCACAGTGGCCTGTAAAACACCGATTCTTACAAGCAAATCGGAGGCTCACACCATGAACATGACTCCTGGAAATAAGGTTCCACATTGTTATGACCCGAACCTCAGCTCTTATGACAAGCAGGTGTTTTGGGACCTTGCTGGCCCAGACTTCCCTCGAGTGAGATCTGCAGCACAGCGCATGCACAAATACGCTTTCTCGTTGTTGTGAGATTACGTGGTGAACGAGTGATAGAGTGTGGTTTTACGCCGCATTTAGGAATATTCCAGCAATATTCATGCCGAGAATCGAACCCGGGTCTTCGGCGTGACGAGCGAACGCTTTAACCACTAGGCTTTCTCTCGTTGTTCAGCCGTTGGCCTTGCTATGTTCTCGGGTATTTTACTGTTGACTGATAACGTTCGGTTGCCATGCCACCGTTTTTATACCCTTGTGTACACGAATATCATGCTTCACGTGCATTGGGAGCAGGGATGGCACGGTCGTCTAAGGCGCCTCAATTCGCTGTGCGAGTTGCGTCCCTTCGACACACAAACCAGACTCTGATTTCGAATCCCGGTTTGCAGAGGTTATGTTTTTTGGTTTGTCAGCACCATACGCGTGCTCATGGGTTTCACCAAAATGGTAAACGTCTAAAGCCTGCATATCTTCGGGCTTTACTCCCACATAAAGCTGACACGCCATGATATAACTGGAATAATGTTAAAATCAGCGTTAAACCAAACTCACTTACTGACTTAACGTGCATTGCAAGTTGTCTTCTCAACGTCATTTTACTCATACAGCATCACCCAAATACAGCAACGAAGTTCTATTTGTTACGTTCTGTAAACTATCTATATCTCAAAAACAAATTCTCGGTGTACTTTCTTTTGATCATCAGTATATTTCAATTTAATGAAATTAATAATTTGTTCGGTGATTATTCAAAAATATCCCTTAATTGATGCCAAAAAGTAATTGCAAAAACACAACAATGGAATTGACATGTGTACACGACTGGTTTATATTTATTGTATTCTCAGTGAAGACTTTGGACCCGGAGAAGCCCCGTGACGTCACCCCAAGATATATGTATTATATAAATGACGGTGTATATGGATCGTTAAGCTTCGTTCTCTCAGAAGACACTTGCATGATACCTACATTAGTCAAGGTGAACACTTTATGTACAAAACCAATAAAACCAGATTAATAATTATTCCCACTGCATAACTATAAATTATAAAGTAATACCAATAATATGTCATTTGGATAAATGTAAACGATGAGAAAGTTTTATCTAAGATAAATATATTCAATTGTATTTTCTAAGGAATTCATTCTGTAGTCTATGCCCGAGATCGCACGTTTTGTCTGTTTAAATAATTTCACAATTAATGTGAGGCAGTGTACCCAAATATTACATGCAACGATTATTGCGATTATTCAGAAGCTTTCTATTTTATAATGACTTTAACAAATATCTGCTCAGAAAATAATTTGATCATTGGTATAACCATTTTGGCCTCAGAGAAAAATGAATCTATTTCGACACTAACTGACCTGTGCAATGTGAAGGGGCTATTACCGTGGAAGCGAATTTTCTTTTCCGTCATTTTTGTAAAATGCTTTTCTAATTTGAGGATGACCATAGTTTCAATGGGCAGAATTAAATGCCATAGGACCTTTTGTGACAGAAACCCGTAACCAGTGAATCCGGTGATCGTGGGTTCGAATCCCAGATGTACCTGTGATCATGGATTTCTCCAAACTGATAAACCTCCAAAAAACGGTCAATTCGAGCTGTCAATTCCGACACGCTATGTAATAACTTAAATCCTGTTTAAAGTTCTCAAAACTGCGTTAAAACCAATCACTCGCTCAGTGTGAATTTGACTCTAATATGTATATGGTTATGTCAGGTACCCGCTAGTGACGTGACCTTCACCTCCAGCCTGTGGGGTCCGACATGTGACGGCAGTGACTGTGTCCTGAAGGAAGGGCCTCTCCCCGAGCTCCAGATCGGGGACTGGTTCTACTTTGAGAACATGGGCGCCTACTCTCTCAGTCTCCACTCACGATTCAATGGAATGGCTGTACCTGAGGGTCATTATATGTGCGAGGAAGAGATCTGGTAAGCTGAATGGTACCAACTTATACCCCATGAGAACCCTGTTCAGAATAGGTCCACACAACTGTTTGTCTTCAGATGCTGCTAGATCAGGGCCCACTTGCACAAAGCGATCTTAGCGCTAAGATGATCGTAACTCCCATGCTTGCATGGGCTTACAATAGTTGTAGCGCTAAGATCGCTTTGTGCAAGTGGGCCCAGGAGTCAGGCTTTATGACAGGTTGTTGTGATGCCGCTGGAAACGTGCTGCACAGCGAGATGGGAGATGAGCCCCGATGCCTGATACTGGGTTTCAGTTGGTAAACATTAATATATTAGTAGCGGGCCTTCCAACGATTCTAGCTAAACGCGGTTACAAGATATCTGTGGATGGTTTAACCTTTAGCCGTACTGACGCTTAAATATGTGTTCGAAGAATTTCTTCTCGGTTGTAACTCATCTGTACGTGGTTGAACAGTATTCGTCATTGGAGAGATCCGGTGGACTGTCATGTGTTCAGCATTAGCACATCAACTTCTAATTAGTTTTGTCAGTATTACTGCAGAAACAGATCTGGGTATACACGTGCTACCAACTAGGTATTTGCTGTGTCTACTAGATTCAGTCGTCTTCATCCAAATTGTGCGGATAAGGTTGACCTTAAGTTCCTAAGGAGAGGATGGTTGGACCCTTTACAGGACAAATAACACTTCAGTTTAACTTTGCAGTTAAACTCACATCAACCTGCTTATGCTCCTATGATGTCTTGCAATATGTATTAGTTAAAGCACGAGGACCTGGGCCCACTTGCACAAAGCGATCTTAGCGCTAAGACTGTTGTAAGCCTATGCTAAAGTATGGGAGTTACGGCCATCTTAGCGCTAAGATCGCTTTGTGCAAGTGGGCCCAGGTCCTCGTGTTTTAACCAGGGCCCACTTGCACAAAGCGATCTTAGCGCTGAGACTACTGTAAGCCTATGCTAAAGTATGGGAGTTACGGTCATCTTAGCGCTAAGATCGCTTTGTGCAAGTGGGCCCTGGTGTCTAATCCTTAAAAGGGTTAGTTAGAGTCAGATTTGTCATTATGGTCCATGGTCCAAGTGCTCTAACCTATTAAAACCATGTGCGCAAATTCAGCACCTAAAACGCTTAAAAAACATTTTTTTGTTAAAGTTATTTTGAATGATATTCAGGAACCCTTTCGCACGTGCACCCCTCTTTGCCGACTCGGGGTCTGAAATGCATGACCCAGGAACTTATACTATTCATTTTGTACCTACTCGAGCACATTTATCAATCACCGAAACATTACTTACCCATGTTGCTGGGTCTATTATGATCAAGCATAGCCGTCATCAAGATAATAGTAATTTCGTGTCCATCTGTTCTTTTCGTTGAACGAAAAGCTACCAAATCATAAATGCATGCATAGAGTAATGATAGGAAAGAAAAGAAGTTCCGTCATTGCCAAGTGGTGTTTAACTAACATTTCAGTTAGTTGGAGCATCGTGAAAGACAAAGGAGCCATGTTATAAATGTATGTTATTTCTTTTCAGGGAAACGGTTTTGAAGGGAGCAAGACAGATTGATGGATATAAATAAGATCATCTAGTTTCTCCTGATTTCCAGTTGACCAAGCATGGTGTTTGTATCGGTTTGTCCTATTTAGAGAAACACATGTCACGTAGAGATATAAATCAGTGTCCATCTACCGCTCAACCATACTTGAGGTTCAACACAATATACTTTATATATGTCTCAGATACATGACCAATTCATTTTTATGCAGCCCTATCAGACAGTTTATAAACTGGAAAGTAGAAATTGGATAACTATCACGACAAGTGGATGGCTTTGGATGAATGATACCATTAATGTATTTTATCACGTGGAAGCTCATATTATTGGTTCTACTTTCAATTTCAATATTGAAATAAATCCTTAATGTTGTAAGAAGTTGGTATTGCGTTTTTCATATTTTGCTCTTTACCTTTGAAATTTGAAACTTGATTAATATGTCGTAAATGCAACGATATCCCATCGCTGCCATTCTGAAGCATTAATGCAATGAAGCCGAATCGACGCCAACAGTTGAAGTGGACGGATCTTGCCATAATCATAGCATTTCAACTGTCAACAGTCACACTGTTTGTATGTTGTATAAAGTCGATGGATATTCCCCTAATGCCAATCGCAAGAGACATTTGTCAACATCGGTTGCCCTCTCACAAACAGATTCAATGAATAGTCTGATAGAGGGATTCACTGGCATGTACAGAGAGAGGGATTCCGTCAAATTCACAGATAGAGATTCAATGAATTTACAGGTATAGGGATTCAATTACATTTACAGAGGGATTCAGCGTCATTTACAGACATATTGATTCAGTAACATTCACAGACAGTGGGATTCAGTGACGTCTACAGACAGAGATTCAATGAATTTACAGATATAAGGAGTCAATGCCATGTACACAGAGATGGATTCAGAGGGATTCAGTGACATTAACAGACAGAGATTCAATGATTTCACGGGTACATGGATGTATTGGCAGGTACAGACAGAGGGATTCCATGACATTTACAGAGGGATTCAGTGACATTTACAGACATATTGATTCAGGAACATTCACAGACAGAGGGATTCCCTGACATTTACAGGGGGATATTCAGTGACATTTACAGACATAGGGATTCAGGAACATTCACAGACAGAGGGATTCCCTGATATTTACAAAGGGATTCAGTGACATTAACAGACAGAGGGATTCAGTGGCATTTACAGAGGGATTCGCTGACATTTACAGGCAGATAGATTTAGTGACACTCACAGACAGAGACATTTAATGACATTCACATACAGAGAGATTCAGTGACATTCACAGACTGGGAGAATCAATGACATTTACAGAGGGATTCAAAGACATTCACAGTGGGATTCGGTGGCATTCACAACCAGATGACTTGACTTTGCGCTGAAGTTGTATTTTTACCCATACCCTTTCATTCTGTCCTACTACATTAAGGCCCTTCTACTTTACAAGTCTTTAGTTGACCTCAGACAGCAGATCATGTTGTCAAGCCAGACATGTTAATCCAAGGGACATCACTCCACATAGAACGTCATTCCCGAAGAAGGAAGATCGTTTCAGATTGTCGGCGAGGTCAGACGAGCACGTGTTGTCAGTATCTCTCTCCGTTTTTGTTGTATGGGGTCAGATATCGTTACATTTCCACGTTTCTTGTTGAAATAGGATTAGTATATCAATAATAGGTTTATATTACAGTCAGGATCTTACTGGTGGCTTATCCTGTTACGGTGTTAAATTTTCGTTGTAGCACGGGCTTCTCTCGCCCGACGTGGTTGGTTTTAGTTTTGGCTGACTGTTTTGGCGAGCTCGTTGTTAAATGGAAATCGCTTCAATATGGATAGCGATAGTGACGAGAATGGCAATAATTCAAATGCAGTTGTCTTTGAAGAAAGGTCCACTGATGCATATTTTGCAGAACGTTACATCAACATGGTATAAAAAGACCCCGAAAACATCAAGACATAACTCACACTGAAACTATCATTTCTGATGTGACCATTAAATTTGTGGTGCTAATTTTGACAGTTGACCCTAAATAAATTATGTCCAATATCTTAATTCTTTGGCTCCAAAACGGTGATGTTGAATTCATAATAAAACTTGAAATTGGTGATCCTGTGATTCATTGTAAAACTAGAAATTGGTGATCTTGTGATTCAGGCAACAGTGTTGTCTCCCCTCCACCCAGTATGGCTCCACGTGCGATACGTACTACACGAAGTCCCAAACATACTAGTGTTCCATCTGCTGTTCCACCTGCTGTTCCTGGTGTGCATGTAGCTGTCAAATACATGGGAATAACATTCGACAAACACCCAACTCCCCTAGCTCCAAAGGCTTCTTCACTATTGGTTCAGACTTCTATTTAGGTTCTACCCCTCAGACATTCATGACCGTTTTGTCCGTGGTTATTGCCCAAATACTTCAAAGCGAGAGCAAAGAAGATCAAATGTCAGCTGCTCATATCTATTTCCTGCTGCATCGTGTTGAAAAGGTATTATGGATAAATCTCTTGTTTCATTACTATTTTGTAAGTCAAGAGCATGAATCGGTGGCACCCGTCACAAACACATGCACATCTGAAGAATGTCCGTTCTTCTTATGTACTGGATTCCAAGAAATCCATAAAATCCGTACAAAGAGAAATATATTGCATGGTCCAGCAAATCATGAATGGTCCTGAATACAATCAAGGAAGGGCTTTCTTTATATTCACTCAAAGTATTTGAGACAAGTGGAATTAATATCATGTGGATTCTTAAAAACTCAAAGGATTTGCTTGACATTATAAAACCGTAGAAAAGAGCCTAGATCAATTCTGTCAAAACATTTTTCAACTTTGCAGACCAAGACGAACTTGAGGAAAATTTCATTCCTTGAGGCTTTTGTTACAAAACGTGGTAACCAAAGATACAGTTACATATCAATCTTCAGAGGTTCAGGTAAATTTATCAAAAGCAAATGTCATCTGAAGTTTACTGAGAGAAAAATATGCGTAATGCTCAACTTCGTCATTGCTAGTATCTGCGTAAGCTTTGAGTGTAGGACAGGAAAAAAGCACCCATCATGGGCTGCAATTGTGGTGAATGGAAATGTCTGCTCGGTCGAGCAAGGTCAAAACACTTAATTTGGCTAAGAGGTTTAACTGAAGGTTCCGGTATATGAATGATCTGGTATCGTTCAATAATAATCAAATCCCTTTGTGAGTGAGTGAGTGAGTGAGTGAGTGAGTGAGTGAGTGAGTGAGTGAGTGAGTGAGTGAGTGAGTGAGTGAGTGAGTGAGTGAGTGAGTGAGTGAGTGAGTGAGTGAGTGAGTGAGTGAGTGAGTGAGTGAGTGAGTGAGTGAGTGAGTGAGTGAGTGAGTGAGTGAGTGAGTGAGTGAGTGAGTGAGTGAGTGAGTGAGTGAGTGAGTGAGTGAGTGAGTGAGTGAGTGAGTGAGTGAGTGAGTGAGTGAGTGAGTGAGTGAGTGAGTGAGTGAGTGAGTGAGTGAGTGAGTGAGTGAGTGAGTGAGTGAGTGAGTGAGTGAGTGAGTGAGTGAGTGAGTGAGTGAGTGAGTGAGTGAGTGAGTGAGTGAGTGAGTGAGTGAGTGAGTGAGTGAGTGAGTGAGTGAGTGAGTGAGTGAGTGAGTGAGTGAGTGAGTGAGTGAGTGAGTGAGTGAGTGAGTGAGTGAGGTTTTACGCCGCTTGTAGCAATATTCGGCGTGATGAGCTAACGCTTTAACCACTAGGCTACCCGACCGCCTCACCCATGCAACATGAAATCACCATAAGAATGTTATCAAAAATGTGTGAAGCCCATTTCTGGTGTCCCCCGCTGTGATATTGCTGGAATATTGCTAAAAGCCGCGTAAAATCAACCTCACTCACTCACTCACTCACTCACTCACTCACTCACTCACAGTCGAAAGACCTTTTATTTTTCATTGGTTAAGATCCAAATATTTCGGCCTCAATGTCAATGCATGTACTCGAAAAAAAGAGAAACAATAGTTTTCATCTCCAGTTTATTACTGCTACTGATAAATTAAAACCAAACTCGGAAGTACGATTGCGAAACGATACGGGCTGATAATTGATTGTGTTTTTGTTGTTGGTTAAAACAAAGATCTTTATACGTATTATTCACCATTTCTTACGAACAGAGATGATAAAATCTCAGGTGTGGTGTTTTTATTTCACCTAATTTTTTTTGTCAAAAGTCATTTTTTGTCTAAGACTGGTTTTTTTGTCTCTAAAACCATTTAAACAAATATATGGCTTACCTGCTACTACGATTATTATTGTTTTTAGGATAAGCTTGTCAGAACAAACGTCGGATATGAATACAGATTACATAAGGAATAAATGAGTGGGTGATTAAGTTTCTGTATATATATTATATCACGGCATGTTAGTTTAATGAGTGAGTGAGTATGGTTTTGTTTTTGTTTTTGGGGGGGGGGGTTATGAAAGGGACATAATTCGTGTTTTGTTGCAAAGCGGAAAAGGGAAGGATGCTTCCAAAGTCAAAATCGAATTAAAAATCTGAAAATAGATAGGGAAGGAAATATGGCCTAATGAGAGAACAACAAAGAGAGAGATTAAACTACTATATTCAAATGTGAACAGAGAACCATCGTTTTCAACAACCCGGCACACAATGAATTAGTATCTATATTCACAGAATTTTATGACAATTCTAGGGAAGTAAAGCTATGTTAATTGCGACGGATAACCAGTTATGAGGCAGTAAAAGTGTATGGAATAATAAAAACGACTATGTTTTAATGTTATTATAATATAATGTCCTATTAAGAAGATTAAGAAGATCCGACTGATGATACCCTTTTCTGTAACTTGATTGTAAATTGAGGTCCCTTTAGGTTACTTGTGAAACCTTCCGGTATTGTGACTGATTTTCACAAAGAGAAGCAACTGTTGTGACGTCTTAATAAATGAGTGAACCTTCAGCGACATTAAAAGCTGACAAGACCGTAAGCAGACACACATTGTGTGTAGCTACATAGGGTGTGGGTTACATTAGGACACACATTGTTTGTAGCTACATAAGATGCGGGTTCAGACGAGACACCGTCAACTAGGACACACATTGTGTGTAGCTACATAGGGTGCGAGTGACGATGAGACACCTTCAACCAAGACACACATTGTGTGTATCTACATCAGGTGCGGGTTACGATGAGACACCGTCAACCAGAGTACCTATTGTATGTAGCTACATAAGGTGCTGGTTACGATGAGGCACCATCAACAGGACACACATTGTGTGTAGCTACATAAGGCGCGGGTTACGATGAGACGCCATCAACCAGGACACACATTGTATGTAGCTACATAAGGCGCGGGTTATGATGAGGCACCATCAACAGGACACACATTGTGTGAAGCTACATAAGGTGCGGGTTACGATGAGACGCCATCAACCAGGACACACATTGTGTGTAGCTACATAAGGCGCGGGTTACGATGAGACGCCATCAACCAGGACACACATTGTGTGTAGCTACATAAGGTGCGGGTTACGATGAGACGCCATCAACCAGGACACACATTGTGTGTAGCTACATAAGGCGCGAGCTACATAAGGCGTGGGTTACGATGAGACACCGTCAACTAGGACACACATCGTGTGTAGCTACATAAGGCGCGGGTTACGATGAGACACCGTCAACTAGGACACACATTGTGTGTAGCTACATAAGGCGCTGGTTACGATGAGACACCTTCAACCAAGACACACATTGTGTGTAGCTACATAAGGCGCGGGTTACGATGAGACACCGTCAACCAGGACACACATTGTGTGTAGCTACATAAGGCGCGGGCTACGATGAAACACCTTCAACCAGGACACTCATGTGTAGCTAAATAAGGCGCGGGCTACGATGGGCACCATCAACCAGGACACACATTGTGTGTAGCTACATAAGGTGCGGGTGACGATGAGACACCGTCAACCAGGACACACATTGTGTGTAGCTACATAAGGCGCGGGTTCCGAAGAGACACCGTCAACCAGGACACACATTGTGTGTAGCTACATAAGGCGTGGGTTACGAAGAAACACCATCAACCAGGACACACATTGTGTGTAGCTACATAAGGCGCGGGTTCCGAAGAGACACCGTCAACCAGGACACACATTGTGTGTAGCTACATAAGGCGCGGGTTCCGAAGAGACACCGTCAACCAGGACACACATTGTGTGTAGCTACATAAGGCGCGGGCTACGAGGGCCACCATCAACCAGGACACACATTGTGTGTAGCTACATAAGGTGCGGGTTACGATGAGACACCGTCAACCAGGATACACATTGTGTGTAGCTACATATGGCGCGGGCTAAGAGGGCCACCATCAACCAGGACACACATTCTGACAACCCGATCCTCAGCTTTCGGCTCTCACTACAAACATGAGATACAGGGAACCTTTTCTGCCACTGAATCCCTTTGCAATGGTAATCGGTTTCTAAAGTCTTTGACACCTTTGTTACAGGGAAGTAGCTCATTTCATGCCCAATAAAGGATGCACCCTCAGCAACATAAAAGATGTGAAAACCTTTACAACACAAACTTCTGTTCGTTAAACTAATGCATGGTCACTATTTCCGCATCATAATGCTGTCAAATGCAGAAGGGGAAACTATTATTACCGCTAAATGTTGTATTTTGGACAAAGATGACTAGTCCTCGGGGATGTATGCACGGAAGGTGAAACGCTGGCTCTGTTACAGATGAAGCAGCCACAAAGTACTCGTAGTTCACGTCTCTAGTGCTGAAGCTGATGAAGGTAGTGCTCCATCTTTGTTTCATACATGGATATTTGCTCATGGCTTTATGATATCGTCACGTTAGCAATTCATATACTCGTAAACCCGTGATAGGTCTTCAGCAACCGCTGCTTGCCGTAAAAGGCGACTATGCTTGTCGACTAACGGGATCGGGTGGTCAGGCTCGCTGACTTGGTTGATGCATGTCATCGTATCCCAATTACGCGGATCGATGCTCATGATGTCAATCATTGGATTGTCTGGTCCAGATTCGATTTATTACAGACCGACATCATATAGCTGGAATATTGTTGAGTGTGGCGTTAAACAACAAACAATCAAACATAAACACGTGCTTGTGACAAGTCGGTGTCAATAGCCTCTGCTTTCAGCATGAAACAACAGAAGCCAAATGATTTTTCTCGATTTGAGATATGCCACCGTCTGAACATATGCAGTCAAGGTGGTGACAGTCAGTGTAAATGCCGACATACTTCATAATGTCCAAGATTATTGCACTTATATAGCGACGTGCATGCACGTGTGTGTGTGTGTGTGGCTGCTTTTACTAGTCCGGACTGATGCCGATTTATAGTGTTAGCTCACTGAGATACCATGCCGCAGTTTAACATGAATACCCCACTCAGACACAGTATACTGACTCCCGAGTCGACAGTCCTTGTTTTAGCCAAGGATATCTTTTAACGTCTTATGATATAACGCGGCCGGGTGTTGCTTTAAGTGTTTAAGGGGTCGCCTTCTGCCTCAGATATTTCTTTTGACATGTCCTTCTATGGGACTCATGTTGTGTTTCTTTGTTGTTTAACGCACACACAGCAATGTCCCAGCTATATGACGGCGGTCTGTAAATAATCGAGTTTGTAGCAAACAATCCAGTGATTGACACCATGAGGATCGATCCACGCAATTTGGATACGATGACATACATCAACCAAATCAGTATACTGACTCCGAGCCGACAGTCCTTGTTTTAGCACATTAATGCCGAGCGCCAGGCAGGGTAACAACAAGTACCATCTTTAAACGTCTTTTGGTATGACACGGCCGAGGATCGAACCCCGTACCTTTCGCTCTCCTGGCGGACGCTCTACCACTAGACCACGGAGGCGGTCACTTTATAAACAGAGACTTGAGTCTTATTGAAGGAAAACTGCGGGTAATGGGTTGTCGTTGGTTTTATGAGTATATAACTACTGCGGAGTACAATAGAAATTCAACCCATTTCAGAAAGTGTATCCATATCATAACGTCGTTCCACAAAGCAGACGGACAAAACTCAGATAAACAACGTACAAATTATAGCATTTGGGATATTTTCAAGGGTTATCTGTTTTCCGTAAAATACCCCGACAGGACCAGTGACAACCACGGGGACGGCTGAATACCCATCTCTTCATACATACTTATAGTAAGCAACATCGGTTACATTAGGCCGAACGATGTATACAAGTTTCATAAATTTACGTAAATCAACAACAAGCGCACTTAACACAAAATTCACTTTAAGTGTTTGAATAAAAAAATTGAATAAAAAAAATGAAATATCAGTCATATCAAATATTATAAAGTCTCACCAGTTTTATGAATAAACGGTTGTATCTAAATCTTATAGTTCACGCTCAAATATTTCAAATGTTGCCTTGTTGCTCGCATTTAACGAGAATATGCATTTTATAACTAATTAGATAATGCTCGGAAATCCTAGCCGGGGTAGCTCTATAGTGATGATATGTGCTACACGCGTTTGTATGAGGCGGAAGGATATTTGAATTTTCCTTGTATGACTAACCCATTCGTGTTCCCTGCTTAACATGGGGATGTTTGAATGCTTTGCTGTGGTTAATACTTGTATCATTGCAATGACGTGTACGTGCTATGGTAAAGGTACTTCCTTGTTTGAGTAGCCCAGCCGTAGAGAGTGTTCGCTCGTCAAGACGGCCAGGGTTCGATCCCCATACGAGGGCTCGTCAAAAAGTTAAACAAACATTATTATGGGCCATAACCAAGGTGCGCTAGTTAAGGTAGTACATTGTTTGAGTAGTTCATTGCAAGTGTATTTGGTCTCTTCTGGCCGTTTGTATATTAGTGACAGCCAGTTGAACGTGATAGGGCTCCAATTGGACACAGAAATGGAAAAGAACGAGTACCGAGCAGTCACGTTTTTGACTTTAGAGAATAGTACTACCTAAGAAATTCATGACCGCATGTCACAAGTGTATGAGGATAAGTGCTCTAGCTATCCAGCTGTTGAACGTTATGTTTAAGGCTGGGAGAACAAGCCTTGATGATGACCCTAGGTCTGGACGTCCCTCAACTTCCATCCATAAAGACCCGTGCTCGTGGGTTTCACCGAAGTGGTAAACGTCTGAGACCTGCATCACTTCGGGCTTTCCTCCCACATTAAGCTGACATGCCGTGATATAACTTGAATACTGTTAAAAGCGGCGTTAAACCCAACTCACTCACTGACTGCATCTATAAAGATTAAATCAAGGAGATAGTAAACATATGCTGTCAGATAGACGTATTACCATTGCTGAACTAAAGGAAGACACAGGTCTAAACCATGGATCCACTGAAAACTAATATTCATGAACATTTACATGTGAATAAGATATCTACTCGTTGGGTGACAAAGTTTCAAAATTCTGATCTTGAGGCAAAAAGAACTGACATTACGAGAGACAATTTAGAGCTTATTGAGGAGGATTTTGTCAAATTCAAAAAAGATTAGTAACGGGTGATGAAACATGGGTTTACCAATTTGATCCCGAGTCAAAATGTCAATCTATGGAAGAGCACCATCCTACTCGTAATAATCGTTTACAAGCTTACTCAGTTCAGACTAATCTGATAAGCGAAGCGCAAGCAGGATTTAGAAAAAAATACTCAACAATTGACAATATGTTTATTCTTAAAGCTCTCATTGATATCTATAGAAACCTTAATAAGAAGTTGTATTGTGTTTTCGTCGATTTTAGCAAAGCTTTCGATACAGTATGGAGGTGTGGTCTGTGGACAAAAATGATAAAGTCTAATATCAAAGGAAAATGTTTTAATGTCATATATAATATGTATCAAAATATCAAATCGTGTGTTACACATAATAACAAGGTGTCAGGTTTCTTCCCATGTCAAATTGGTGTAAGACAAGGTGAAAATTTGTCACCTTTCCTGTTTGCTTTGTACCTTAATGACCTTGAACAATTTTTATCTGAAAATGACTTTGAAGGACTGCATAATGTAAATAACCTTTTAATAGATTCACTTGAACTGTACATAAAACTTTTTCTCATTTTGTATGCCGACGATACTGTTTTAATGGCCGAAAGCCCAGAAGATTTAAGAAAGTGTCTCACTATATTTGAAGAATATTGTACTATCTGGAAACTTAAAGTCAATGTTGACAAAACGAAAGTTGTTATTTTTGCCAAGCGCTCCACAAATAGAGTCTTCAAGTTTATGTTAAATGGCTCGTTTCTTCATGTTGTTAAAGAATATGTTTACCTTGGTATTTTATTTACAAACACTGGTAGATTCTGTAAGGCACTAAAGAGACTGACAGATCAGGCATCTAGAGCAATGTACGCTGTATTTCGTAAAATTAGAATATTAGAAATTCCTATTGACTGTCAACTGAAATTATTTGATCAACTTGTTCAGCCAGTATTGTTATATGGATCTGAGGTATGGGGTTTTGAAAATGCTGTTGTCATTGAACGTGTACATCTAAAATTTTGTAAATATATTCTCAAGTTAAAACAGTCAACACCCGATTACATGGTATATGGTGAACTAGGGAGGTATCCTCTCATCATTTTCATTAAGATAAGAATGATTTCATATTGGTGCAAGCTAACATCATCACAAACTAGCGTTTCTAGTATAGTATATAAACTTATGTTTCAAATGTCCATTGCAAATCCAGATTACCATTTCCAACTATTAAAGGAAGTAAAATGCATTCTTCAAAATATAGGCTTTAATTACATTTGGCTGTCTCAAACCTTTATTAGTGCCGCATGGTTGAAACAAAATGTGAAACATGTTCTCATTGATAATTTTCTGCAAAGATGGCGAGAATCAAAGGAAAATTCATCTAAAGGTTACTATTATAACATGTTTAAAGAGTTACCATCTCTAGAACCTTATTTACTAGAACTACCAATCACCTTACGCATCTCTCTTGCTCGTTTTAGAACAGCAAATCATAGATTACCCATTGAAACAGGAAGATGGTATAATATTGTGAGAGAGGAAAGAAAATGTACATTGTGTAAAAATTTTATATGTGATGAAATGCACTTTTTATTAGAATGTCCAAAACTCTCAGAAATTAGAAACAAGTTTTTGCCTCAATACTACTGTATGTATCCTTCTGCCGTAAAATTCTCTCATTTGATGTCCATTACTTATAAGCCAACTCTATTAAAACTGGCAAGTTATATAAGATCATGTATGGAAATGTTCCACTGACATGTTTTCTTCATTGTATCTTATTCCTGTGTCCAATTACATCTCTGTATCACTGCCGTGATTTACGAGAATAAACATCATTCATTCATTCATACTTCTCCGGCACCAAAGAAACTAAAGTCTTCAAGATCAGTGAAGGAGGTTATGGCCACTGTATTCTGGGATGCAAAGGGTGTGATCCTTGTTGATTACTTAGAAAGTCAAAAGACGATTACCGGTGCCCACTATGCTGATTTGCCTATCGCCTGAGAAATTATATTAAAGAAAATCTACGAGAGATGCTGACTGCTGGAGTTCTACTACTTCATTACAATGCCTCTTCTCACAGCTCTCGACTTGCAATGGCTGCTGTGCGACAATGTGGGTTCGAAAACACATTCACAATTGTTGGTTTTGTTAGAACTTTTGACCAGCCTTCAAAGACACTACATACACACAGCGTGGGCACGGATGGCCCAGTCGTCTTAGGCGCCGCGATTCGCTATGCAGAGCTGCGTCCCTTGGGCACGCCAGAAACCTATGATTTTGGGTTCGAATCACGATTCTCCCCGATTATGTTTCCAGGTTTGTCAGCACCACACTCGTGCTCGTGGGTTTCACCGAAGTGGTAAACGTCTGAGATCTGCATCACTTCGGGCTTTCCTCCCACATTAAGCGGATTTGAGAGAACTACTGGTCTATTTATTGTGTTACAGACTTGGCACAAGCAGACACGATGGTACGTTTTCTTAGTTATGGACCAGTCGTCAATCTATAAACACCGCCCAAATCGGTATTAGGTTTCCCATAAGAAAGCACCGATACACTTGACTGTGTGACTCTGTTGCAGGTAACCTGGCGCCTGTACCCCTCCCCTCTCCAGCATACACGGTATGAGCTGCTGCGGAGACAAGGCTGTACATGGAACATCCCTGTATTGTTTATCATCCAGGTCAACGCCGTGTCCATGGGGATAGAATGCAGGTCACGTGGCTCTCTACCTTGTCCGCTGTAATCATCCTGATTGGTCCAAGGTTCCCATGCAGTAAGATTTAATGACGTAAAATACTGTACTTGAGTGAGTGAGTGAATATGGTTTTACGCCGCTTTTAGCAATATTCCAGCAATATCACGACCGGGGACACCAGAAATGGGCTTCACACATTGTACCCATGACGGGATTCGAACCCGGGTCTTCGGCGTGACGAGCGAACGCTTTAACCACTCGGCTACCCGACCGCCTTACTGTACTTGAAATTAGCTGGCCAGCAAAAGCAAGTGTACGCTCATGTGGGTTTTAGGGTGGAAATAATTATACAAACAAGAAATGGTTATTCGATGGTGATGTATTTGATACGGGTATCAGAGGCCATACTGCTTGCATCGCATCAAAGATTATGTCACAGCAAGTGGCTGTGTTTAGCCATGTAACGTTTGTAAGTTTTAGATTAAATCCAATTTTCAAGTGTATATTTTCTTTTCCCCGGCAGTGTATCTCGACAAGAGTAATCGCTCTGTTTATCTTTAACATTTAGTAAGATATCAGGAACAACAGATTTAATGAGTGTAGAAAGTGTGCATTGTCCAAAGGGCGATAACAGTTACTTTGCATGTATTTTGCTTTATTAAGAAATGTGTTATATCATTTTTAACAATGTATGTGTGTTTCTATGATTGTTCTACCAATTTATATCACAGCATCCCCAACAAGCACACCATGCAGCAACTGTGACGGTAAAAACGTGACCTGTGTTGACGGTGTGTGTCTACCTCGCTGTGTCAATGTGTCGTCATCTGGAGAGTGTTTCCAGTGTCGGGACTCCAGGTTCTATGGTAAACAGTGTGAACATGACTGTCCAGACACCTGTCTCAACATTAGCTGTCAGATGGACAACACCCGTGTTGTGTGTACAGAGGGATGTGTGGCCGGCAAGAAGGGAGATAACTGTGGTGTGAACTGTCCTACAGCCTGTACACAGTGTGAACGTTATGGTGATGGTTGTACAGGACCGTGTCAGAATCCCCGGTATTACGGTCCACACTGTAGAACATCTTGTTCCTCCAACTGTACAGATGTATGTAATAGGATCACGGGGGAGTGTGACAGCTGTGCGCCAGGTTACACAGGGGACAAGTGTAATGTTACCTGTCCCCCCAACTGTAGAGGTGGATGTGATAAAGACACGGGGGAGTGTGACAGCTGCGTGTCGGGCTACAGAGGGAAGAACTGTAATGACACCTGTCCCTCCATCTGTAGAGATGGATGTGATAAGGAGATCGGAAAGTGTGAGGGTTGTAACCCAGGGAACAGTGGGAAGTACTGTAATATCTCCTGTCCTACCACCTGTAGGGAAGGATGTAATCAAGACGGCAGTTGCAACGTGACAGGTAAGTTGTACACATATAATTTTATTCATTTCAATCCCACATTGGAATAAACACATCGAAAGTAGTTATGTTGTGCACTTGCTGGTGTCACAAAGAGAGGGGGTTGTGACAGTTGTGATACTAGAAATACGACAGGGATTATTTACTTTGGAATACGGAAACTGATTGAAGAGGGCCATATCAACATAAAGTCTACATGGAATAATCCGTTGGGATTCTTGGTTAGAACGTTATGGTGATGGTTGTACAGGACCGTGTCAGAATCCCCGGTATTACGGGCCACACTGTAGAACACCTTGTTCCTCCAACTGTACAGATGGATGTAATAGGATCACGGGGGAGTGTGGCAGCTGTGAGCCAGGTTATACAGGGGACAAGTGTGATGTTACCTGTCCCCCCAACTGTAGAGATGGATGTGATAAAGACACGGGGGAGTGTGGCAGCTGTGAGCCAGGTTACACAGGGGACAAGTGTGATGTTACCTGTCCCCCCAACTGTAGAGATGGATGTGACAAAGACACGGGGACGTCAAGTGGTAAAGTTGTAATCTACGAAAGCCCATTACGACCATATTAGTATTTTGTTTTTTTCTCTTTTAGAAGTCGTAATTACGAGAGAAAAATCGTAATTACGACTTTTGTTTTCATAATGACGACTTTATTCTCGTAATTACGAGTTTTGTTTTCATAATGACGACTTTATTCTCGTAATTACGAGTTTTGAAAAGTCGTAATTACGACTTTTTTCTCGTAATTACGGCTGTTAAAAGTCTCTTACCAATACAAAATCCAATATGGTCCTAACGGGCTTTCGTAGTAATCGCTAATATGAATTATATCCGTTTTAGCTTATTGTTGTTGGTAGTACACTTCTGTGCATCATACGTATACTTACTGCTGTTTCTATAACGATGAATGAGCTACAGATTCACAACAAGTGTGACGGCATCAGGCTGTTCACACGGGGGCTACCTGCGAGAGTGGTTGGCGGGTGAGGCGCATTGTGACGGGTGTCGGTGGGTACAGGGTGTTATTGTCACAAATGCCTGGCGAGAAACAAGGAGTTGTTGAGGAGGGCGTTACGGGGACGTTTTGTGACAGAGGTGCATAGTGTGAATGTGATGAGAGCCGGGTGAGTTGTGACAGTTATGGCCGGTTACAGGGATGTATTGTGACAGTTATAGTCGTTCACAGGGATGTATTGTGACAGTTATAGTCGGGTTACGGGGATGTATTGTGACAGTTATGGTCGGTTTACGGGGATGTATTGTGAGAGTTATAGTCGTTCACATGGATGTATTGTGACAGTTAAAGTCGGGTTACAGGGATGTACTGTGATAGTTTTAGTCACGTTACAGTGATGTATTGTGACAGTTATGGTCGCGTTACAGGGATGCATTGTGACAGTTATGGTCGGTTCACAGGGATGTATTGTGCCAGTTATAGTCGGGTTACATGGATGTATTGTGACAGTTATGGTCGCGTAACAGGGATTTATCATTCTAATATGGGCGGGTTACAGTGAATCATAATTAAAGTTGTTGGTGGCATACAGTTGTGGGTGTGTTCGTATTATGACAGTTATGGTAGAAACGTTTGGATCGCGTTTCATACAAAATTCAAATTCGTTTTACTAAGTACTGTTTATGACGAAACATGGAGGATCGCTTGGTGTAGTCATCTTACTGTTTGTATACCCATCCATTAGCACACATTCCTTAAATAAACTCTTCAAAAGGGTAGGGAATACTCAGAAATAACTTAGAATTTCCAAAACGTACCATATATTGGTTTCTTAGTAATAGTTCCATGATAATAATGAACAAATTGGGAACACATTACAACCTGTAGTGATGTATGACAGTAGATGTTATGAACGCCCGCGATAGGGAGAAGTTGGGAAATTTCAAAGGTGACGTGTCTGGATCAGTATTGCGAAATACCGCCACGATTTGTCTAACATCCATTCACTCGACGAGCATACTGCTTATGGGGGATTTGTGGGAGCCTGTCCCACTCCTCTTGCAGCGCCTGGCCATGTTCAGCCATCGTGGTCGGCGGCCTATGACGTTGACGTACACGTCGCCCTATAATGTTCCAGGCATTCTATGTATAGGGTGATGCTGGAGGTGGGCATTGGCGATCAGTGCACGGTGATCGAGGGCGTTCTCGTCCTGAAAACGCCTTGCAAAGGAGACAACAAAGGGTGTCAGTATGTTGACCCGATGGTACAGATGGTACCTTCTTTGCACAATATGGAGTTGGGTTCGGTCAGTCATTGTGACACCTGTCAACTCTCATGTGATCTCAGGTTGTCATTGGCTTGAGATTCATTTCGACGTCGCCAGACACGACCACGCCTATCAGGGAAGTGCAAAGTTAATCAATAATTGACAGAAATAATGGTCCGCAGAGATTAATCGACCTTCCTTTAAAGTGTCAAAATCACATCTACAGATGTGTTTGGCGCTACGGTGTGAGGCACGTGTAAACTGAAGGTAGTGGTTTCAGACACAAACGTTCCGTCACAGGATGTTATCTTCGTTCTTTAATACTTTGTATTTACATTTATATTTCATGTTCCCCTAAATGTATAATTTGCTTTTTCCAACAGAACAGAGTGTAAACTAGTTTGCACTTTGTACAGTTCCAAATGCTATTGAAGGAGGGGCAAATATTCTTCTGACTAGAGGGTCTAGAGGGTCTAGAGGGTCTGAAGGGTCTTGAGGGCCTAGAGGGTCTGGAGGGCTTAGAGGGTCTGGAGGATCAAGAGGGTCTAGAGGGTCTGGAGGGTCTAGAGGGTCTGGAGGATCAAGAGGGTCTAGAGGGTCAAGAGGGTCTAGAGGGTCTGGAGGGCCTAGAGGATCTGGAGGGTCTAGAGGGTCTGGAGGGTCAAGAGGGTCTAGAGGGTCTGGAGGGCCTACAGGGTCTGGAGGGTTTCTTTTGGCCTTCGTCCTTCTTGTGCCTGTAATAATGTCTTTTGTATGCCGGAAACAGACTCAAGACATTGACTGGCAGTTCGATGATTAGAAGACTGCCAGCGTCCCAAATTTATAATTTAATTCATATGACATTGTTGTACATGTAGCAGGGCGTGGAGTCGTCCAACAGATGACATCCTTACCTTGTCAGCTTGCTGACGGGGTTAACCTCTTTGGTCATGTGGACAAGGCGTCCGACCTCGGATCAGAAGGTCCGTGGTTCGAATCCCATCACGGGACTCGGAAATTTTATGGCCGCTACATTGGCGCCCTACGTCGGGCTGTGCATGTCCATATTAAATTTGAGCAAAATAAGCCTCAGTACCCTATTATGCGGCCCGGGACGTGCCTTCCGTTGACGAGGGAGTATGTAGCAGGGCGTGGAGTCCGGAAAGTCGACTGCATATAAGGCTGTTAGATAGATGCAAAGGATATCTTCCCCAGACAAGGGAGTTAACTGATTATAAAAGTCGAGGTTCCACCCGAAACTGGCCCGAAATTTCGGAGTTGTCCTTTGGCTGGACTAACGAGTCTATGCATTGTCCTGTCAAAATCGCGTAACGAAATCGACATACGGTTCCTAAACAACATAGCTACCGCCGTGTAGATTTCGGTCGGTTGCAGGATTTGCAAAGCATGTGTACCGCCTACTCGTCGTAAACAGATACTTTCCAAATACTTTCATGTTTTTAATCAAGGTGCTCACGAGATTTGATGCACTTCGCGAAGTAAAACCCGTTTGATCACAATATAGGTTTTGATCAGATCGCCTTGACTGGGCGCCGTCATTTTGTTTGAAGCAAATGCAAGTGATACGAGAGGTGGAATTTGATTGTCATTAGGAGGGACATAGAATGGACATAACTCGTAATAGCCACTGGTGACGCTACGATCGATATTTTCCAAATCTTTTCATGTGTATAATCAAAGTGCTCAAGTTGTTTGACGCTTTTTTGCGAGGTAGGACTCGTTTAACTACAATATAGATCTTGACTATCGATCAGATCGTCTTGACTGGGAGCCGCCATTTTGTTTGAAGTGATATGAGATGTGGAATCGGATTGGTCAATAGGAGGGACATAGAAGGGACAGAACTCGTAATAGCCAATCTAGTCACGAAATTCACGAAAATCCAGCGTAGTTCGGCAAGGATAGGAACTTGACTTTTATAGTCAGTTAGCTCCCTGGCCTCTGGAAGATGTGCAAAGGAATATGTTCAATGCGATTGCCTAAACAATTTACATTTAATAGCATTACTTGCATATACAATGTAACAAACACACAGACGCAGACACACGTACACACATACACAGACGCAGACACACATATACACAGACGCACACACACACACACACACACACACAAACGCAGATACACACATATATTCACACATACACACAGATGCAGAAATACACATACACAGACAGACGCAGACACACACATACACATGACGCAGGCACACACACACAAATACGCACACATACACAAAGACGAAGACACACAAATACACAGACGTAAATACACATAGATTCGCACACAGACTCGCAGACGCAGACACACACAAACATATATACACAGACGCAGACACACACATATACACAGACAGACGCAGACACACAGACTCACACATACAATTAGACGCAGACGCACACATACATACGCACACACAAATGCATACACAGACGCAGACACACAGACTCACACATACAATTAGACGCAGACATACACATACATACGCAGACACACACATACACACGGACACAGACACACATACAGAGAGACACATACGCGCACATACAGACAAACGCAGACATGGACAGGTAGACATAGACAAACGCAGACACACACATACACATACGCAGACACACACACATTTATTTTGCCATTGTCTTCCAAAGCGTTTGAGACAATATATTTAGATACTGAATCACTGTTTAAATGACCAGCAGACAGCCACAGCTGTTAGCGAGAGGCCAATATATACGGGATATATTTGTGCATGTATTCTGTGACTTGATCATGACCTTCAACTGGTATATAATGAACACGTTTGTTTCAGCAACAAGAGCCAACGCTGAAGCCGCGTATGTTGTACTTGTCGCCATCCCCATCCTCATCCTCGTTGTCATCGTGTACAGAAGGTGCGCAGTTCATTGTATTCGTGTATACACCGATACTCCAATTAGAGAATACCACGCCCATAAGCAGAATAACATTAATAAAAGCCTCATTGGATGCTTTTCCGTTTACCCGTTCGTGACCAACTCGTGTTATTCCGGGACAAGCCGAATAGCGACTCGTTCCCCTCTCATGGCCATTTTTGCGACCGGGTTCCGTCTTAGCGTAAACGGGCATACCTAAAACAATTGTCAATTCGTTGGTTCACATATATTTCCCCATATATTTTATATATTTCAGATGCAATTTAAAGCACATCTGGACATGCGGAGTTATACAGTATGATTCAACACATTTAACTGTGTCATGGGTATATTTTTAGATGCAAGACATATGTAAAATCAAAAATTATTTCTGAGGGATTCTTTGACGAAGAAATTGAAATCATACGCGGATTCTGATTGCTTTGGCGTATTTTCGCACATTATATTCATCGATAGAGGGATGAGTCTTCTTGCTAGTTACGGAAAGGGGCGAGTGGTGACGAATGACCGTTTACCATCAAGGCACCGTAAAGTAGGGAACATGTTATTAAGGGTATGTCTTTCCATGTTGGTCCCTGAAACCATTTATGGAACTTTTATCGTCAGCCCGATGCGTGTCACGCTCAACAGTACCCACCCCGCAACGAAGAAGGGATCGAGCTTTACGTTGTCTTGTTTATTTATCATCCACGCCCATCTTGCGGATTTCACGACATGCATAAGAATACCATGTGCCTTTTATTTTCAAACAAAGGCGACGCAAAGGAAGACAGCAGAACCAAAAAGGAACTCCTAATCCAACATACACATCGTGTTCGGGTAAGAATATAGCCAATAGAAAATCGATCTAAACTAATCGATGTGGTGTTAGTATGACTTTTGAGAGTTCCTTATACCTAATTTTGACCCAATCAAAGGATCTTTTCACCAAAGGGATAAAATGTATTTAATAAAGTTATTTGTACAAAATTTAATTTCAAACCATGTTCGAGGTCCAATTGAACACAATACAGTAAACTAAGGTTATAACGAACTCAAAGGGACCACAAATTTTAGTTCGTAATAACCGTAGTTCGTCACAAGCATATATACAGCATAACTACAGCAAAAAGTCGGGACAAAAGGTAAGTTCGTTATATCCGTCAGTTCGTTATAAGCGTGTTTGTTATAAACGTAGTTTCCTTTATGTGCATGTGGAAGGTAGTTCAGAACTATGCCTATTTCATGTGAAGTTTCATCATGGAATACCACTTACATCGACTTCCTTGGCTTCATATCTGGACAGGACAGTGTTACATGTGTCCATCCTCCTGAGGCAAGTCCAGTTTCCACCCTTGCCGAACTAGGATGGAATTTCCAGGCTCGATCGTAGCGCCACCAGTGGCTATAACGAGTTATGTCCCTTCTACGTCCCTCCTTTTGACCAATCAGATTCCCCTCTCATATCACTTGCATTGGCCTCAAACAAAATGGCGGCGCCCAATTAAGACGATCGGATCGATAAACAATATCTATATTGTAATAAAACGGGTCTTACCTCGCGAAGTGCATCAAGATCACTCGAGCACCTTGATTAAAAACATGAAAAGGTTTGCAAAATATCTGTCAACGCCCAGTCGACAGTACACATGCTTTGCAAATCCTGCAGTCGACCGAAATCTGCATGTTGAAATCTATGTTGTTCACGAAACATGTGACTAGTTCGTTACGCGATTTTGATTGGACCATGCATAGACTCATTAATGCAGCCAAAATGTAACTCCTGAATTCCAGCCTAGTTCGGCAAGGTTAGAAACTGTACTTTAATAGACAGTTAACGCCCTTGCCCCGGGGAGATGACAGGTGTCATGTAACTGGGATTTACTGCATGTTATGGGATTTTACTGTTTTCGAAGTTACATACATGTTAATCTGCGTGTCTTCGTGACCGGAAATGTAAGACACATAACGAGACTTAACATTAGGATAAGACGAAAATTCTGCAAACGGAGGTATACATGCAACCTAAGTGTGCATTCGGCACATAATAATCATATGTCCATCTTCCAGTCTATACACTAGGCGGGGACATGTGTGATGAGCTGAACGGGGACACGTCGAAGGAGGTCATGGAGGGGGAGTTTAAAGTAGGTATACTTCAAGGCTCTGAATACATCTTCAACCGTACGGGGGGCACGGGTGGCCCAGTCGTCTAATTGCCGCAGATTTGCGTCCCTTGGGCACGCCAGAAACCTATGATTGTTGGTTCAAATCCCGGTTCGCCCTGATTATGTTTCTAGGTTTGTCAGCACCATACCAGCTCGTTGGTTTCACCGAAGTGGTAAACGTCTTAGACCTGCATCACTTCGGTCTTTCCTGCCACATTAAGCTGACACGTCGTGATATAACTGGAATATTGTTAAATGCGGCGTTAAATCCAACTCACACACTCACTCAACCGTACGATAAATAAATAATGTGATGCTATATGGCGAGTGGGTGGTCTGTGGTTAACGCTGCTAAAATTTGGAGGCTTACGTCCTTGGTGCAAATATGATGTTTATCAGCGAGGGGTCTTACCATAGGATGGATGTGCGATTCGAACCTCACACCCGGGTGCCGTTGTGCGAAGCGATCTTAGCGCTAAGGTGATCGTAACTTCCATACCATAACATAGACTTACGACAGTCGTAGCGTTAAGGTTGGTTTGTACAACGGCACCCAGGACCTTAAGGTACATCCCTGCACATGGAACTCCCTAATATATAGATCGGGGAGTGTTGTATGACTTGGCTGATTCTGTGTCTCAAATCCGACCAACTTTTGCCAAGTCAATATTCAAGCATTTTTCTCCATGACATATCACTGTCTGCGGCTTTAAACACCACTCGCATAAAAGCTATTATGTTTCTGTTTTAGAAACTGCCTTCTTCAAATATAAAACCAGTAAATTGTGCCTCCTTGGACGAAAACGAAGGGAAGAACAGATACAAAGATATCCTGCCATGTATGTAATTATATATCCTGCTGTACTCTTTATTTTGAGTCATTTTACAAAAGAAAATTATACTTACTTTAATCAATCTTAGATAGGTAGAATCTTGCGGTTCGTTATGGAACTTCTACTTTGAGTAAATGTTCGAAATTGGAGTTTATGGATATCTATGAATTGCTGATCCTTTTCGCGAACTCCAGGTGTTATCACCATTTTGTCAGCGATTCATAATTATAATGTTCACTGTTTGGGCTTCTGCGCCAAATCGGACCGCCTCCGTGGTCTAGTGGTAGAGCGTCCGCCCGGAGAGCGGAAGACCAGGGGTTCGATCTCCGGCCGCGTCATACCAAAAGACGTTAAAAGATGGTACTTGTTGTTACCCTGTCTGGCGCTCGGCATTAAGGGGCTAAAGCAAGGACTGGTCGGCTCGGAATCAGTATACTGTGTCTGAGTGGGGTATTCATGTTAAACTGCGGCATGGTATTTCAGTGAGCTAGCACTATAAATCGGCATCATTCCGGACTAGTACAAGCAGCCACACAAACACACACACGTACATGCACGTCACTATATAAGTGCAATAATCTTGGACGCGACGTTAAACCCCATTTCACCTCACCTCACCTCTGCGCCAAATTGAGTCTGTTTTGGTGGATAATCGAGACTGGTTGTCTCTGGCGCTGACGTTTTCAATTTCACATTCAATTTCGAGGTTTAATCTTATCTAAAACATACAGATTCACACGGAGTACTTGTCTCTGATGTTGGTCAGCTTTATGACCCTATTTTCGAAATAGTCTCCATGTCACGTGCTCCTTAACATTAGCATCAAACAGACATGGCGGATAGATATCTGATAAAATGCATGTCCCATTTGCTTGTTGCACACGTGTGTCCGACCAACTGCTACTGTTATCGCCGTTATTGCAGAGAAACAGTTCAATCCTGACACAAAAACAGCATAAGATGTTATTTTTGGTGTTTACAGTTGATGCTACACGAGTGCCCCTTGAGATTGAAAATGAAGATGACAGTGACTACATCAACGCCTCTTACATAGATGTAAGTTATGAAACAATTTAGTTTGGTTCTTATTAGATTTTGTGTGGTTCTTGTATTTAGTGTGGTTCTCGTATTTATACTGAACAGCATTGAAAACGCACCAGCAATAAATCTTGAAATATTACAAAAACAACTTGAGCAATGACCGATTTTGATTAGAACAGACATAGACGGATTATTAAAAAAAGACGACAAAGGAAACAGGAATACCACACAGTAATTACAATTACGTCATCAGTGTAAGGAAGACACATAGGGTTAAAATGAAAAAACAATATCTGGTATGTCCGCCATTGGCAGCAACACAGGCCATGCAACGTCTTTTCATTGATCAAATAAGTCTGCGAATAGTGTTCTGGGGCATTCCACTCTTGACGTAGTGTATCTTCAAGTTCTCTCAGGTTCTGTACTTGCGGACGACGTGAGAGGCGTTGACCCAGGTAACCCCATAGATGTTCAATTGGCGACAGATCGGGTGACAGGGCTGGCCATGGAAGCAGAGGCACATTATTGTTCGCTGGGTACTGTGTTGAAACACGTGCTGTGTGCGCTCCTCATTATCTTGCTGGAAGGTGTGCATATCCTGGTGCTGATGAAAGAATGGGATGACGTGATTTGCCAATATGGTATTCCTGTAGTAAAGGGCATTAACTCTTCCACGACAAACATGGAGCTCTGTTCGATGGTTATGACTGATGCCGCCCCACACAATGACAGACGCCAGACAGGGTAACAGCAAGTACCATCTTTTAACATCTTTTGGTATGACGCGGTCGGGGACCGAACCCCAGACCATCCGCTCTCCGGGCGGACGCTCTACCACTGGACCACGGAGGCGGTCTGATATTACTAGAATAATGCTCACAGCTCAACAAAACTCGCTTAATAATGTATTGGGAGTTACACAGTTACTCATGGAGACTCTCTCCCCGACAGGGATACATGGACCAGACCCGTTATGTTGCAACCCAAGGTACGTGGAGACTTTCATGGGTTTCGTAAACTACTTTCTTCCTCATCTCCACGCATATAATAATACTGCCAATTGACATACTCGTGTATATCCTACTAAGTCAACATTCAAATGGCTTCTTAGTTCAATATGACTATGCCAATACACATGTCAATCGGAACAGAACAACGAACTCTTATCATTACGGGAATTCTTTTTTCGCTTTTATATGGATATAGTTACGAATTCATTTCAATATTTCTTGCGTTTATGGCCTCGTGTAAACGTGTTAACAGGTTTTAACGTTTCTAACTCCACAAACGCTAAAACATATAAATTCAATTCATATGAATAAATACGTCAACAATAATAACTTGACAGACTGCTTATTTCACCATTAACACAAAAAACCAAAAGTACGAAATCGGGGACATCATTTAGCGCAATAATGCAACTCAAGCCCCGCCCATTCCATTATCGGCACATCAAGAATCAAAAGTCCGACAGTGGGCGTGATTTAATTATTGTTTGGTGAATTAAAACATAAGGACAAGGCAGATCTCTTGGTTAACCAATCAAATGCCATGGAATGACATGCAACGTATTTGCTATAGATAGCCTTGAAAACCTTTCTACAGGGCCCTTGGAACACACAAAGAACGACTTCTGGAGGATGATATGGCAACTCAACACCGCCAAGATTGTCATGGTTACTAACCTCATGGAGTCGGGGAAGGTCAGAATACATTATGTCAGCTTCTGGCAAAAAAATAATAATCAAGACGTCTCCAACCATGAAGTGATGATATCGACGACGTTCATGTACAAATATATTTTGGACTGCCGATACAGAAATCTTTACTCACCATGATATCAGCACATTAAGTATTATGAGCAAATAATAGTACTACTACATTAATAACCCTATGTATACATATATATATCATGCATTCTCTCAGTTGAAGTGCTACATGTACTGGCCATTCTGCAGCTCTGAGTCCACGATGTACGGCAGTATAAGTGTTCAGTGCGCGAAAGAGGAGGTCTACGAGACCTACACCCTCCGCTCAATGGCGATCTGGAAGGTAGGTGACCTACACCCAGCGCTTCGTGTTCATATGGAAGGTAGGTGACCTGAAACACCCGTCCGCCTCCTGGCCATTTGGAAGTTAGGTGACCTACACCCTCCGCTCCCTAAACACCTTGAAGTTAGGTGACCTACACCCGTCCGCTCAATGGCGATCTGGAAGGTAGGTGACCTACACCAAGCGCTTCCTGGCCATCTGGAAGTTAGGTGACCTACACCCTCCGCTCCCTGAACAGCTAGAAGTTAGGTGACCTACACCCTCCGCTCCCTGAACACCTAGAAGGTAGGTGACCTACACCCTCCGCTCCCTGAACACCTAGAAGGTAGGTGACCTACACCCTCCGCTCCCTGAACACCTAGAAGGTAGGTGACCTACACCCTCCGCTCCCTGAACACCTAGAAGGTAGGTGACCTACACCCTCCGCTCCCTGAACACCTAGAAGGTAGGTGACCTACACCCTCCGCTCCCTGAACACCTAGAAGGTAGGCGACCCACACCCTCCGCCCCGTGGCCTTTGTAACGTAGGTGACCATTTGGAAGGTTCCTGGCCATATGGAGGGTAGGTGACCTATTTTCTGGGCTCCCTGGACACCTGGCCTTCTGGAAGTTCGGTGACCAACACCCTCCGCTCCGTGGCAATCTGGATGACAGGTGACCTACACCCTCCGATTCTGACCATCTGCCATATAGTAGGTCGGGCAGCTTCAACCTCCAATCCCTGGCCATATACTCATTGGGTTACCTACACCTTCCATCCACTGGCCATATAGAAATTGGGTTACCTACAAACTCTACACCCTGGCGATGTAGGCGTTGGGTTATCTACGCTCTCCAACCCCTGGCCAGATAGTGGTTAGGTTACCTAGACCCTCCACCCCCTGGCCAGATAGTGGTTAGGTTACCTAGACCCTCCACCCCCTGGTGCTATAGTAGGCGGGATAGCTACACCCTCCACCCCCTGGTCCTATAGTAGGCGGGATAGCTACACCCTCCATCCCCTGTTCATGTAGTAGGCAGGATAGCTACACCCTCCACCCCCTGGTCCTATAGTAAGCGGGATAGATACACCATCCACCACCTGGTCCTATAGTAGGCGGGATAGCTACACCCTCCACCCCCTGGTGTTATAGTAGGCGGGATAGCTACACCCTCCACCCCCTGGTCCTATAGTAGGCGGGATAGCAACACCCTCAACCACCTGGTCCTATAGTAGGCGGGATAGCTACACCCTCCACCCCCTGGTCCTATAGTAGGCGGAATAGCTACACCCTCCACCCTCTGGTCCTTTTGTAGGCGGGATAGCTACACACCCCCACCCCCCCCCCCCCCCCCCCCCCCACCCCCCACCCCCTGGTCCTATAGTAGGCGGGATAGCTACACCCTCCACCCTCTGGTCCTTTTGTAGGCTGGATAGCTACACCCCCCACCCCCTGGTCCTATAGTAGGCGGGATAGCTACACCCTCCACCACCTGGTCCTATAGTAGGCGGGGTAGCTACACCCTCCACCCCCTGGTCCTATAGTAGGCGGGATAGCAACACCATCCACCCCCTGGTCCTATAGTAGGCGGGATAGCTACACCCTCCACCCCCTGGTCCTATAGTAGGCGGGATAGCTACACCCTCCACCCTCTGGTCCTTTTGTAGGCTGGATAGCTACACCCCCCACCCCCTGGTCCTATAGTAGGCGGGATAGCTACACCCTCCACCACCTGGTCCTATAGTAGGCGGGGTAGCTACACCCTCCACCCCCTGGTCCTATAGTAGGCGGGATAGCAACACCATCCACCCCCTGGTCCTATAGTAGGCGGGATAGCTACACCCTCCACCCCCTGGTACTATAGAAGGCGGGATAGCTACACCCTCCACCCCCTGGTCCTATAGTAGGTGGGATAGCTACACCCTCCACCCCCTGGTCCTATAGTAGACGGGATAGCAATACCCTCCACCCCCTGGTGCTATAGTAGGCGGGATAGCTACACCCTCCACCCCCTAGTCCTATAGTAGGCGGGATAGCTACACCCTCCACCCCCTGGTCCTATAGTAGGCGGGATAGCTACACCCTCCACCCCCTAGTCCTATAGTAGGCGGGATAGCTACACCCTCCACCCCCTGGTCCTATAGTAGGCGGGATAGCAATACCCTCCACCCCCTGGTGCTATAGTAGGCGGGAAGGCTACACCCTCCACCCCCTGGTGCTATAGTAGGCGGGATAGCTACACCCTCCACCACCTGGTCCTATAGTAGGCGGGGTAGCTACACCCTCCACCCCCTGGTCCTATAGTAGGCGGGATAGCAACACCCTCCACCCCCTGGTCCTATAGTAGGCGGGATAGCTACACCCTCCACCCCCTGGTACTATAGTAGGCGGGATAGCTACACCCTCCACCCCCTGGTCCTATAGTAGGTGGGATAGCTACATCCTCCATCCCCTGGTCCTAAAGTAGGCGGGATAGCAATACCCTCCACCCCCTAGTCCTATAGTAGGCGGGATAGCTACACCCTCCACCCACTGGTGCTATAGTAGGCGGGATAGCTACACCCTCCACCCCCTGGTCCTATAGTAGGCGGGATAGCTACACCCTCCACCCCCTGGTCCTATAGTAGGCGGGATTGCTACACCCTCCACCCCCTGGTCCTATAGTAGGCGGGATAGCTACACCCTCCACCCCTTGGTGCTATAGTAGGCGGGATAGCTACACCCTCCACCCCCTGGTACTATAGTAGGCGGGATAGCTACACCCTCCATCCCCTGGTCATATAGTAGGCGGGATAGCAACACCCTCCACCCCCTGGTCCTATAGTAGGTGGGATAGCTACACCCTCCACCCCCTAGTCCTATAGTAGGCGGGATAGCTACACCATCCACCCCCTGGCCCTATAGTAGGCGGGATAGCAATACCCTCCACCCCCTGGTGCTATAGTAGGCGGGATAGCTACACCCTCCACCCCCTGGTCCTATAGTAGGCGGGATAGCTACACCCTCCACCCCCTGGTGCTATAGTAGGCTGGATAGCTACACCCTCCACCCCCTAGTCCTATAGTAGGCGGGATAGCTACACCCTCCACCCCCTGGTCCTATAGTAGGCGGGATAGCAATACCCTCCACCCCCGGTGCTATAGTAGGCGGGAAGGCTACGCCCTCCACCCCCTGGTGCTATAGTAGGCGGGATAGCTACACCCTCCACACCCTGGGCATATAGTAGGCGGGATAGCTACACCTTCCACTCACTAGCCATATAGTACAAATTATACCTACAACCTATGGATCCGCCCCTAGCAATGTAATGCAAGTGAGCTCTCCGCACCGGTTGAAACGTTGCTGTTTTATGTCATTACAGGAAGGTACAGAGACAAGAATGATCAAGCAGTTCCACTTCACACAGTGGCCCGACCACGGGGTTCCCAGTGACACTTCAGCACTATTACACTTCCACAATGTAGTGAAGGACACGGCACTACCACTGTCAGGGCCATTAGTGGTTCACTGCAGGTAACAGATATTTATTCCAAATATCCATTTCACGTACAATAAGAAAAACGTATGTATCTTATTAGTAGACAAACACAACTTAATCGTTAACGATGGCATTGCCCTTAACTTGTGTGGCGGCAGCATATGCTCACACCTGTCGTCAGAATTGGTAACTTGCAATGATTCAAGGTTCTTGAATTAATATATTTGAAATAGTTCTTCGGTCAAATGAAGTATGGCATTGACGTTTGTTATCAATATGTACGATCCACACTTTTTACACAGTAATGGATTTGACGAATATGCAGGTTCGTTTTTGCTGAAGCAATGTATTGTGTTGAATATATGACACGTTTTAATTGAAAGCAACTTATTTTATTCTTTGTAAGACGTTTTAGAGCCACTTCTTGTTCCTTCATCAGGTGAATGGTGAAGCAAGAATGAGCTCTGAAATGACGCACATCAAAGAATTCATTGTGTTGCTTGTCCGACTTCTAAATGCCTATCAAAGTATTCATTGTGTTTCTTGCCCCATACAGTGCAGGTGTTGGACGGACTGGCACTTTCTTAGCGTTGGACTACTTACTCGACCAGGCGAGGAGCGAGGGTCGAGTCTGTATCTTCAACTGTGTGCAACACTTCCGTAGGGAGAGGATGAAAATGGTTCAGACAAAAGTTAGTTTATTACTGAAAGATTACTAGAATGTCTGACTGAAAGTCCAGCTAACTTATGACATAGTCTGCCTTTCTGGCGTTGCATCTGCAGATCCGCCGTCGTATAGCTGGAATATTGCTGAGTGTGGCGTTAAACAACAAACAAACAGCATTAATCCCAAATCAAGGGAGGTTATTCGAATAAAAATCCTTCGAGATATGTTAGTGGCATGCAATGTTCTTTGTGAAACAAGGAAGAGGTATCAAGAGTGTTTCACGTTTTTGTTCACGTTTAAAACCACATCACGCCTTAAGAATAATATCACGGGAATCCTTTGACCACATACGTTACACAAGATTTCTCGCCTGTGACACTGTTGGTACAACCAGAGGTAGAAGGTGACCAATGGTTATGCATGCAGCAAACATTGCTGTGACGCCCCTCTACAGGGCAAGGTCAACGGTAGACTATGTTTTTCTTCCCATTTTACTTCCTTAATATATGTTGACCCTAGTGTGCAGAAATTTAGCATAACTGTTTAGTCTCCACAATCGTTATAAAGTCAATAATATTATTACGTTACTTCTAACAGAAAACAAACGGGATAAAAATGTTCCAATGTTAATGCTGACATGGACTTTTAATTGCTGTCATTAACGACATTATCAAATGTTGACCATGTGTTTTACTTTGTCCTGACCCTATTAATATCGGTGCAGGATCAATATGCATGTTGTATTCCTGAAGTACAACCTTAACACTTTGTATGTTTATTCAAGAGACACGTTTAAATTTCGAAAGTTTGAGTTTGTGTGATGTATTTTCAGGAGCAGTATATATTCATACACAGCATTCTCCTGGATGCCTTGCAATGTGAACAGACCTTGACTCGCCCCATCGAGCCAGTACACATCCAGTGTGAGACATGCTGGAACCGGCTTAATAATACGCACAGGTGAGTGAGTGAGTGAGTGAGTGAGTGGGTGAGTGAGTGGGTGGGTGGTTGGTTGGGTGGGTGAGTGAGTGAGTGAGTGGGTGGGTGGGTGGGTGGGTGAGTGAGTGAGTGTGTGTGTGAGTGGGTTGGTGGGTGGGTGGGTGAGTGAGTGTGTGTGTGGGTGGGTGGGTGGGTTTGTGGGTGGGTGGGTGGGTGAGTGAGTGAGTGAGTGAGTGAGTGAGTGACTGAGTGAGTGACTGAGTGAGTGAGTGGAAGGGTGGGTGTATGGGTGGGTGAGCGAGCGAGCGAGTGGGCGAGTGAGTGAGTGAGTGAGTGAGTGAGTGAGTTAAATGCAAAATATTATACTGTACAGCTGATTTTGATTTTAGGGTCAATATGGACATTTCATCCATTGACAGTGATGAAGAAGATGTTCTGTATGAAAATGTTCCCCATCACTGGGCACGTCAGCTTCAACAAAGAAGTGGAGATGCGGCCTCTCTCCCCGACGTCTGTGACGTGGTCTGTGAAACAATGCCCTTGCTGCCTAGTGAAACAGACAATACAAGCGAGGAGAGGAGCCCGGAAGAGAAGACGGACGACGAGGGAGGAAGGATGAGTTGGGTGTCGCCTCTGTTAGGTACAAGTGACAGGGTACAGGAGACAGGTTACGAGTGACAAGTCACTGTTTCGTTCTGCCACATATTCCAGAGTTCCTTGAATACATATTTTGTTCATACTGTGCGTGTGTGGTGATAAGTAGGGCAGTGCACCGTATTGGTAAATTTCGTTTAAGGCCATCCATTTCTTGTATGTGTTTTAAAAACAAAATAAACTGATGTTGTGTAACTTATTCTATAACATTTTAAAGTTTTAAAACTTTTGCTATCAGTCTTTAATAATTTATTTATGACGTAGATTGAGTTACTTTGCTAACAAATATTTAATAAACATAGCTGAAGAAAGATCAATCTCATCTGGTTTTATTATAGACTTCAGTGTGAAAGACTGGTTTTTCTGAAGTGTAAAGTGATATTTTCATTGCAGTGAACCTAACACTTGATATTTCACTGCAGTAACACGTTGACGGAACTATTGTTATACAAGAGTTACCTCCCCTTAAATTGTCTCCCTTTAGTGTAAATGTCAAGCCCGTACACAAACTGTTGACGTCCTTTTTACGTTAGTTCCACATTCAACAAAGCAAAATAATGACAGATGGTCTTTTATGGAGTTAATAACACTTCTTTGCCGTTTGTTATTCTCTCGAAAATCTTTCGTTATAAATTGTACATTTCTCATTTAACTCGTCAATCGAGACTGTTCGTTTCGCAAAGCGCCATATTTGTTACTTGACCAGCGAGTATTCTTTCGCTTCCAACAGCGGTCTCCAAGTTTTCAAGAATATGTTTTGTTGATTTTGTATATAATCATATCTAAATGTATGATAAAGAATTTTCGTGACCCTAAATATTTTTGGATACTTTTGTATATATGTTTTAAGATTTTGCCAACACGAAACTACTTTTTAAATCGCAAATACAAGGGATGGTAAACCGTCCCTATGTGAAAGGTAGGGAGAATTTACGTTTCAAGGTTTAACATTTGTAATGAAATAATTTAATATTCCGGTAAATAACTGCACAAAAAGTATATAATAAATAGAATATTCCTTGTGTCTCGTGAAATATCACGTTTCTCTTATCGAGTGACTCGTACGCCACTCGTGAAAATATCTCCTTTCCCTGTCACTCGATGAGTGAGTGAGTTGGGTTTACGCCGCTTTTAACAGTATTCCAGTTATATCACGGCGTGTCAGCTTAATGTGGGAAGAAAGCCCGAAATGATGCAGGTCTCAGACGTTTACCACTTCGGTGAAACCCACGAGCACGGGTATGGTGCTGACAAACCTAGAAACATAATCGGGGTGAATAGGGATTCGAACCCACAATCATAGGTTTCTGGCGTGTCCAGGGGACGCAACTCTGCACAGCGAATCGCGGCGCCTTAAACGACTGGGCAACCCGTGCCCCCGTCACTCGATGAGAGATATATGATATTTCACGCGACACATGAAATATCCTCTACTTTTTGTTATCACACCGGGGCTTATTTTTTCACAGCGACGGGGGAATTTGATATACGAAAACTTATTATTACTTCACGTCGGAATGAAAGTTCACAGCTGGTGGGAGATGGGAATCTCAGACTAAATCCGGACATCACGTAAGCAAACGCGCTTAATATGATCAGTATCCATCGAGTGCATGAGCTGCCAGTTGCATTCAATGCAATATGTTCATTATTTTGGTGATATAAGCAGTTCTCTATTAAACCTAAATGTACAGATCAAGAAGGGTGGATGAATCTTTAACTTTCAATACAATTTGTACATAAATGGTGCTTATTAATGAATGATACTATGTTAATAAATGCTTACAATGAAACTTACATCGATAACTCCAGGTGAGGTGAGGTGAAATGGGGTTTAACGTCGCGTCCAAGACTATTGCACTTATATAGCGACGTGCATGTACGTGTGTGTGTTTGTGTGGCTGCTTGTACTAGTCCGGACTGATGCCGATATATAGTGCTAGCCCACTGAGATACCATGCCGCAGTTTACCATGAATACCCCACTCAGACACAGTATACTGATTCCGAGCCGACCAGTCCTTGTTTTAGCCGAGCGCCAGACAGGGTAACAACAAATACCATTTTTTAACGTCTTTTGGTATGACGCGGCCGGGGATTGAACCCCGGACCTTCCGCTCTCCGGGCGGACGCTCTACCACTAGGCCACAGAGGCGGCCCGACAACACCAAATCACATTTTATGTCCAGCGGTTATTCATACCTATGAACGTTTTTTTAACAGTTTTTTATATTAAACATGCTATCATGTTAGTTGTGTTGATTTTGGTTAATCGTGATCATTTGGTATTATGTTATTATGAGTTATTCCTTCACGACCTTTCATACGTACCATGATTGTTTTGCATAATTGGCCTGGTAAAGCAAGTACATGTATGCTAAAAACTGAATTTGTTTTAATACTGATATCTCGAACCTATAATCAAAGCATGTGTGCGCTTTATACTTTATATCTATATTTCGAACTTTAGCTTTTACGAAAGGTTACCTAGATTACTGACCATCCCGGATTCCAGTTTATTTAAGCTTGATATATTTCTTTTCATTCTTCTTTGAATAAAGTGCTATTAAAAAATTCCGTTTGACAGCTTGTGTTGTCTTTCAATAAATGTAAGAGAACCATTTTTATGATTATAAAAAAATCTCTGCATAACGTTTTATGTTAATCAGAGTAAGATGCTGAGAGTCATCAATGAACGAGTGAGTGAGTGAGTGAGTGAGTGAGTGAGTGAGTATAGTTGTATGCCGTTTTTAGCAATATCACGGCGGGGGACTTCACACACTGTACCCATGTCGGGAATCGAACCCGGTTCTTCGGCGTGACGAGCGAACGCTTCAACCACTAGGCTACCCGACCGCCCCCCGAGGTGACATTGACTGCAGCATATTGCAAATACTTAAAACACGCGGCACGGCAGCAGTTCAGTACTCGCTTATGTCCTGGACTGGGTGCTGGGGGCATTGTTTTACGCCGGTTTTAGATCTATCATGGCGGGGAACATCAGAAATGAGCTTCACGTATTTTAGCTAGAAAAGAGATTTTAAACAATATTTATCAACAATTTTATGTTTTAAACGTACTTTCCATGAAGCTTAGGAAACGGACCTAAAATATCTCTTGCTGGCGTGTAGGACTTTGAAAAGATATTTTTAAAAGCATTGGTATTAATCTGCGACTATGTAGCCTGGCGGAGGAACGTCTCTTAAAGTGCTAAAAGTCCTGTAAGTAAATATTAGATCGAATTTTTTAAATCGATCTCCCAGGGGTAAATCTCCAGGGCAGATCTTTTGCACAAAAACTCTTGATCTTGAAATATGTCTGACATGTGTATTCTGAGTCTGAAAACCCGTCCGGAAACTATCCCTTATATCACAAGAAGATAAATGTGTTTTCCGAGTGAGTGGCTACTGTATGTACAACGGGCTTTGTTCAGGGATTTCACTTGAAGTACGAGTGATGCAGGTCATAGACGTGTACTTCTTTGGTGAAACCTACAGGTACGCGTGTGGTGCTGACAAACCTGGAAACAAAATCAGGGGGCGGATCTGGGATTCGAACCCACAATTGTGTTTTTTAGGTGGAGGTGAACCGACACTAATGTTGTTCCTGTGAAACCGGGGTAGAATAGGTCTTCAGCAACCCTATGCTTGCCGTACAAGGCGACTATGCTTTTTGTAAAAGTCGACTAACGGGATCGGGTGGTCAGGCTCGCTGACTTAGTTGATACATGTCATCGTATCCTAATTGCGTGGATCGATGCTCATGATGTCAATCACTGGATTGTCTGGTCCAGACTCGATTATTTTACAGACCGCCGTCATATACCTGGAATATTGCTGCGTGCGGCGCTAAACAACAAACAAACAAACAAAGATAATTCAAGACGTCACAGATCACGTGCTGTTCTGGAGTGCTTACGTCAGAATCTCACTGAGACACTTTTTTAGCGAGCAAGACGTCCGGATCTTCCAGAAGAACAATTGTGGGATGAATACCCTAAAGGCAGTGATGTTCCTAATCCCCTCAATATGTTAAAACAAATATAATAACACATTGTTGGTCTATACACGTATATTCAATTTATTGCAAGTCTTTCTACAAAAGGTAACATGTAGATATAAATAGCAGTAGCAACAGCATAAACAATAGCGGAAAACAATCTCTTGCATTACAACCAGGATACGAAGACAACAATGTGATTTGATAGACATTCGTGTTTCATGGATGCCATATATAAATTCTGTTTGTGAAACAATAATGGCGGGTTAGGTTACTCCAGGGTACAAATTACTTGCTACGTTAGAGGCGACTAATGGGATCGGGTGGTCAGGCTCGCTGACTCGGTTTATGCCTGTCATCGTATCCCAATTGCGAGGATCGATGTTCATGATGTCAATCACTGGATTGTCTGATCCAGACTCGATTATTTACAGACCGCCGTCATGTGGCTGGAATATTGCTGGGTGCGGCATTAGACAACAAACTTGCTAAGTACTGACAGGGATAAAGCACGTCATGATAGAGCATTAAATGTGTAAAGTCTGATTATCAAACCCGCGGTATCTTTGAAGTAAGCTGTAAGAGAAGTCCCTTTTCATTCTGAAGACATCTGACACAAGGGAAGCAACTCATGGTCATACTTCCCATAACTGCACGGATAACACTGGTCAACTCCAAAATACATGTCCTTCCCGTTTATAAACCAGACTATACCTGTGTCTTACATAGGAAATACTGTCATCTGGAATACAATGGTAGATCTTGGTGCTGTTCACATTAACTTAGGAATGGTTTCCACTGAAATGTCGTCCATTTTCTGTGAAAATCTTATCCCTGAAAACAAATAAACACATCTAAAAACAACACTTGCGTTACATATATGTCCATTACTCGGTGCTAGGTGTAAACAGCTTCAAGTATTGGTTGATTGCCACTAAGGGAGACAATTGGTGAGACGAATTAGAGTCACATACACAATACGGCGCTTGAGTTTGTGAGGAGGCCAATTGCTGTGGGTGAAAGAAGCCTTGCCTTGTAAGTGAATGAGTATGGTTTTAAGCCACTTTTATCAATTTACCAGCAGTATCACGTCGGGGGACACCAGAAATGAGCTTCACACATTGTACGGATGTGGGGAATCGAACCCTGGCGTGACGAGCGAACGCTTTTACCACCATGCTACCCCCCTTGTCTGGGAAGACATGAAGCAGTCAGCATCGATTTGGTATGAATGTTTCCCTTCAAAATGTCAAACGTCAGAATAAACAGTCTCGAAACACATAAAAGGTAAATAAGTGATGAAAGCTTTTTGGATCAGTGGAAAACTATATGGAAAACCAGTGATGACTTCAGGCGTTCATGAAATGGATCAGCATGTTCTGCTTTGCCGCCCCTCGCACAGTTTTCATAAAAGAGAAGTTTTGTTTGTTGCCTAACGCCGCTTGTCCTGATCAGGCAGGTGACCAGAGGGATGACACACTGGCGGTTGAATGAAAGAGTTTCCGGAAACACAGATCTCAGATGTGGCTTCATTTGGGTTCTTACCCCATGTCATGAATACATGCTCATGTAATTTGCATATGAAAATGGCGAGTAACCGTTACATTCCTAACATACCACTTCCATACCACCATTACATCCCCAACATACCGCTCCTACATGTATATAACGATTACATCCCGCTTCTATATAAACATTACATCCCTAACATACAGCTTCTATAAAACCATTGCATCCCAAACATACCTCTTCTATATAACCATTACATCCCGCTTCTATATAACCATTAAATCCCGCTTCTATATAACCATTACATCCCGCTTCTATATAACCATTACATCCCGCTTCTATATAACATTACATCCCGCTTCTATATAAACATTACATCCCTAACATACAGCTTCTATAAAACCATTGCATCCCAAACATACCTCTTCTATATAACGATTACATACCGCTTCAATATAAATATAACATCCTCAACAGGCAGCTTCTATATAAATATTACATCCCCCACATACAGCTTCTATATAAATATTACATCCCAAACATGCCGCTTCTATATAACCATTACATCCCCAACATACAGCTTCTATATAAATATTACATCCCTAACATACCGCTTCTATATAAATATTACATCCCGCTTCTATATAACCATTACATCCCGCTTCTATATAACAATTACATCCCTTACATACCGCTTCTATAAAAATATTACATCCCCCACATACAGCTTCTATATAAATATTACATCCCAAACATGCCGCTTCTATATAACCATTACATCCCCAACATACAGCTTCTATATAAATATCACATCCCCAACATACCGCTTCTATACAAATATTACATCCCTAACATACAGCTTCTATATAAATATGACATCCCAAACATGCAGCTTCTATATAAAAATTGCATCCCTTACATCAGCTTCTATATAAATATGACATCCCTAACTTACAGCTTCTATATAAATATTACATCCCTAACATACAGCTGCTATATACATATTACATCCCAAACATGCAGCTTCTATATAACCATTACATCCCCAACATACAGCTTCTATATAAATATTACATCCCTAACACACAGCTTCTATATAACGATCACATCCCCAACATGCAGCTTCTATATAAAAATTACATCCCTTACATCAGCTTCTATATAAATATGACATCCCCAACTTACAGCTTCTATACAAATATTACATCCCTAACATACAGCTGCTATATAAATATTACATCCCAAACATGCAGCTTCTATATAACCATTACATCCACAACATACAGCTTCTATATAAATATTACATCCCTAACACACAGCTTCTATATAACCATAACATCCCAAACATAAGCTCCTGTATAACCATTGCATCCCTAACATGCTGCTTCTATATAACTATTCTATCCCTTACATACATCTCCTGTATAACCGTTAAATCCCTTTTCCCTAGCCCTGGCTACAGCTAAATTATCTCCTAGCATGTTGTCCGAGATAGGCAATATATTCCCCAACTGACCAAGGGAACCATACCTTCTGTTAGAATGAGACAGTGATCTTACCAGACCTTTTCTTCGCATATATAATAACATCCAGGTATGGGCATTCCGTTAAAACGTGAAGCTATGCTCTTGGTGTAGGCGCCCATGTTCTCAACGTACAACCAGTCCCCGTTCTGCAGCTCGGGTAGAGAAAGGCCCTTCTGTACACAATCAAGGCTGTCACATGTCGGACCCCACAGGCTGGAGGTGAAGGTCACGTCACTGGAGGGCGCCTGTTACGGAACCAATTGGATATTACTGGGGAATTGATCGTTGAATATTATTGGAGTAGGGGTGTTTCCAGGGGCAGGATGGTTTGAGACGGATTAGTCAGCACTTCGAGACATACAATATATTTCTCTGAACGCAGCTAAGGGTTGCTGGATTGGTGGGGGATTAAACTATAAGGTTTCAAACACTGTAACCATGTGAAGAAGTTGTTCGGGGCCGTTGGCGTGACGAACAAATGCTTGGCTGCCCAAGTACCACAAAATGAAAAATATGTGTTGTGTATCCGATATCACCTGTGTTCCCTTTTCGCTATACCCTGCCCTTACTTTCAGCTGTGGAGGTAGAGTGTTCTTAATGTATGTATATGACAAACATGTATTGAAATACCAATATTGTTAATAAAACAAATGTTGTCTCCGCTTCATCAACTAGTTGAGATAATTCATAAAGCTTGATTTCAAATATGCGTATATGAAGGGGTACAAAAACCGGTTTGCACACTTTGTTAATCCACAAAGCAGCATCGTGCTACACAAGCCCAACACAACTCAAGCCCCACTCACTTTTTTCGTCAGCGACTAAGGAAACCAGAAAGGAAACCAACAACTGGTAGTGGTCGAGGCCTAATTGTTTTCTCTCTTTTTTCTCTTCTTGGGCAGGGGGAGGTATGGAAACATGTAATTAAACATACAAAATAACTTTTAGAGTGAGCCAGTCAAATACCAAGGAATCACTATTTGTTTAGATCGCAATAAATCGAGTTACATTGTACCCATATCTACAAGATGAATACAAAGGAACAAGATGAATGGAATCTCTCGAACATCCGGGTCAGAATTGATCAAAAACACATGCAAAGACAAGTCAATTGTTCACTAGAAAAAACACAGGAACATATGGTACAAGTCAAAATAGGGAATTGTAGCGGATATCAGTTTTGTCAGATGGGTCAAATTTTGTTCAGATTTAAGTTTTTTGGAAAAGAGCATGATCTAGTGTACCTGAAAAGAGTGAAATGTTGACACTAAGGACCGGAGCTGCTGCTCGACATAAAGGGAAAGCTGACAATTGGAAAGTTGAAGTCATCCTTATCATGCAGTCTTGTGGAGGGTGTTTTGTCACTCATAGATCTAAAGATGAAACAGATGAGGCGGTCTCACGGGTCTCCTTTATTTCTAGTGCAGGTGGATACATTCAGTGGAAGGGGATTGGCTATTTGATGGTTATTGAACGGTATCAGATCATCGATATACCTGAAGTAACTTCTTTACCAAAGTACCTTGTTTTGACTTTGCCAATCTGAGCAGAAATTCCTACTCATATGCATAAAGAAACAGATCCGCAAAAAGGAGAGCACAATTAGTGCCCATGGATGCTTAATTGTCAAAATGTCTTACCCCCTAAATGCACATGCTTGTTACCAGCGCTTTTCTTAAGAGCCGACTAACGGGATCGGTAGAGCAGGCTCGCTGACTTGGTTTATGCATGGCATGGTATCATCGTATCGATGATCATGATATCAACCACTGGATTGTCTGTTCAGACTCGATTATTTACAGAGCACCGTGATGTAGCTGAAGGATTACTGTGGCTTTAAACAACAAACATACAAACAAGATGAATGGAAGTGGAATATAGATGTAATATCTACCTTTACTAATTTAGGGGATATGTGCATGCCTTCGAAGATAATGACGTTGAATGATCCGAATACACCGTCTGTGAGGTAGTACATGAAGGTTGGTTTGTTGTCACTTGACGTCTCCGACTCACAATTGTTCTCTAATGATAGAAAGAACAACACCAATGAATAAGAAATTGCAATACATACGATAAATTGTATATTTATGTACTTATCCTATTTCACACTATGCATTTCTTCTCTTCTCGATCCTATAAACGTGCTTGAACAAAGTTTCCAGCTTCAATAAAACATTTCCATCACCACCGTCACCACCTAGACAAACTGGGTCACAGATGACTCTCCTGCCAAGCGACACACACTGAACAGGTGATCACCCCAGCCACCTCATTCTCTTTCTGGAGCTAACAGGCTGGTCGGTGGGCATATAGCATGTGCGATAGGATAGGTATAGTAAAATTTAAAAATCTCACATTGTGCATTTACCCTACGGCTTGATGATGGGGCGCAGATACCCTATCCCGCAGGAGACAACAACGGGGAGACATACACAAGGAAGCTGGTGCAAAACAGTGAAAAAACAAATTGTGTATAACACTGCCTAGAGTCGTAAAACAAGAACTCGCGAGCAGGAAAACACACCACATAAGTGATACGATACTGATACGTTAATCAAACGAAACAAATGAGATGCACTACATATTTTCACGTATGCCCACATTAACGACTGCGTAGCTAATACAGCATACGATTTGTAATCGATTCGTAAGGACTCCTACCAATCGATTCAACAAGGCAGGACATATCACAGGAGAAAAGGATATATGGACAATGGAGTGCGCCTGCTCAGCATCTCTTTTAGCGAAATCGTCAAAGCTACCGATAAAACCCGAGGAACGATCCACAATATTCACAATAGGGATCTCTGAACCAATCACCGTCAGCACATGTACCAGACAGATGTGAGTGGAATAACCGTTCAGGACACTGTTAAAAATGGCTGCCACCTGTGGACACTTCCTTGATGAAGACTGACGTCTCTTCAGACGAGTGAATCCACCCTCCAACAGGGAGCCCGTAAACTGAAAAATAAATAAACACAGGAATGAAAATACCAAGATGTTATTCTGCATATACACAAAGCGAAGAACATCAAACAGGATCGGGTGTGAACCTCAATTATATACCCTTCTGTGCAGTTGAGAATAGTTGTGCCAGCACAAATGCATGTAAGCCTTGGATGTCTGTAACGAAGATATCACGGGGATAGTAGGAAGTGAAAACCATGTTCGGATCCCGCTAACACGTGCAGCAGTGCCAAGGATCAGTAGAAAATGGTCTTGAAACTGATCATCTAAAAGTCTTTGTCAGCAAGTAAAATGACACAGAATGTTAAGATTCCATGTGGGAGGCCAGAAACAGGATGTCGTAAAGATGAAGTGTTTTGAGCAACTTTTGCAGCAGCTGGGAGTGAGGCTGCAGGAGGTCGTCTCATAGGGATGGGCTTCACACATTGTACCCATGTCGGGAATCGAACCCTGGTCTTCGGCGTGACGAGCGAACGCTTTAACCACTAGGCTACCCAACCCCCCGGAAATTGGTGGAAGCTACTTTCTGAAGGACCAGAGATAGAACAGTATGGTCCCAAGCTTAAGGATCGAGGATGGGAGAGACGAACCAGGATAGCTGAGCGTTGAACCTTGTAGGAAACAGATTGACTTCTGGGACAGGTTAGAGTTGGCAGATCCACCTGAAGATCGATGGAAGGAGACACCATTCTGTTGGTGACAGCCGGTCAGATCACGATGGGGAGTCGGCTATCACGTTGGAGATCACTTGAATATGCCTCGCTCGATCCTAAATGTTTAGGGAGTTGATCTGAAAGGAGAAGTTGAGTAGGAGTGACATCGACTTGGTGGAAGCCATCTTCTTGATGAACCAGACGACCGAGCTGTTGTCCGACTGGATCATGAGGTGTGATGAATGAAGGAGCTCTCTCTGATGGGAGATTGCCAGGATGACTGCCTTGAACTCGAGTTTGTTGATGTGAAGTGGCATCTTTCCATTGAGGAGCGCTAATCCTGAGAGGAGCAATGGTTGTGAGTTGAGCCTTGATCCTTAGAGGAATGCTGATCCTTAGATGAGCGTCGATCCTGAGAGCGCTGAACTCCCAAATGCTGATCCCTGTTCTTAGAGCGTCAATCCCTAGAAGAATGTTGATCCTTGGGGGAGCACATATCGTTTGAAACCCCAACCTCCGATTGCCGATCCTCATCGTGAGAGCGACGATCATTGAAAGAGCAATTCTGTGAACGTGAATCCCGCGATCGCCAATCCTGAGAACATCCAGAACTAGGGATCGGCGAACTTGTGATCGGCGAACTGGTGATGATGGGTCATAGACGATGAGTGGGAGTGAGCTTCACTGTGCCAAACTGGAGGATCAGACGAGCTCAAATGAACAGCAAAGGAGGACGTCTGGGTCGTCCGCAGCATCAGCAATAGTAGTCATGTGAGAAGAGGACAAAAAACGACTCATCTCAGATTCCGTTGGAGCAGGACAGGAAATGACTGACTGTGAAGGCAGGGTGGGATTCAACGATCCTTGAAGAAACCAAGATTACATATTCTTGAACCAGCCGTCAATGTTGCTGCCAATTTAAACCCCCAAATCCTCAGGGATGGACTGCTTGTAAAGAACAACATGGATGTCATCCGACGAATAAGTATCTGATAAACTATCGTCGTTAGAGCTGATTCCTGAGGCTTCACTACCTGCTTCTAAGGTTTCCTGGTAGTTGTCTTCTCAGCCTTAAAGGGGAAGTGTACACGCAAAAATCACTTTCTTTCTTTTTCTAAACAAAACGCAATTTTAGAATTAATTAGTATCTGTGTTTGAAAATATACACTAATTTTTTTTCACAGTGAAAGTAGGAAGCTCACAATAGTGTTAAAATGATATGCCGTTATAAGGCCTTCGTTTTACGAGCGAAATAGGCCTGAGTTATCCCCCTTAGATTATGACGTAATTGGTGCCAATTCAACAGGGTCCCTGTCTATTCTCAACGCAAAAGATATCAAGGACCAGTTTGCGGTAAAACAACATGGTCTACGACACACTCCGGCGCAGTAGTGACTCAGCATAACACAATTCTGGCTGGCATCTGAGACGCTAGAATCACAAAACTGTACCTACACCACGTGAAGCGGCTCTAACAAAGCATGATGACGTCATAATGTTTATCAATTGGCACCAATGACGTCATATTGCAAGGGGCATAAGCCATGGTGTTTTTGTTATGGAAATAGAACACTTGGTAAATGTGAAAAATATAAATCGTTTTAATGCAAAAAATATGTTAATTAAATATGTTTTTATATTTTTGTCTATGACACTTCTATGTTAACACTTTTAATGTGGAAAAAGTACAAGAAAAATTGGTTCATTTCCGTGTGAACTTGCCCTTTAATGAGTTTACACTCCGAATCCGACATTTTGACATTTGACACCGACATTTGTGCAAGTAGGTACAGTAGGCTTCATCAAAGAGATGGACTTAAAGGGGACATCGTGAAGAAGAGCTGCTGTGATACCGACAGTCACAACACTTGTCGTGTGGGTTGGAGGGTGAAAAACTAAGTCACCAAACGAGCCAGGCGATGTGTTTCTTGGTCGTCTATGATCTCTTAGTGTAACCACCTTAACGACAAATATGTATGCTTTAACACACAAGCAAGTCACCACCGTGTTGCGGTTACAGTTATGTGAGTTAAATTTTAAATCACATCGACCACGAGTGTGGAACTTAGAAAGATAATGCGGTGGCTGGAGTGATGACTTGTTCAGTGCGTGTATGTCGCTTGGCGCTAGAGTCGTGCGTGACCCAGTTTGTCTGGGTGGTTGACCACGCTGATGCTGGGGTGTGTTCGGATGAATTGTTTGAAGCTGGAAACTTTGTTGAAGCACGTTTCGCCAAAGGATCGAAAAAAGACAGAAAATGCATAGTGTGAGATAGGATAAGAATATTGAGAAGAGATCGGTTCGTTTTACTCAGTGGCGGGTGATTGAATCCTAAACGTGTGAAATATATATTTCTGACTTTATTTCACAAAAATTGCTTGCTAATCATTACTCAATACATGCCTGTACCTGAGTTCTTATGATCTCTATATTTTGAAAGGCATTTCCTTTTTCCGATCACACTAGTCAGTAAGGTGAAGGCTGATGATGCAAAATACCGCCCTGGTTCTGCTATGACCTTGACATTGGAGCTGACGGGGAAGTACTTGTCAAGAGACTTGTTCAAGGCGGTGGCAACCTGAAACAATCAAGCCCTGGATTTTTGGGGATAACAGCTTCTTATATTCTTTGTCAAGCCGTTTCAGAGCAACTTTGTGTCCCTTTATAATTTACCCGTTGAAGAGGCAAGTAGTAATAATGAAACGTCGTACAAAGTATTAAAAGAAGTTGTCCTCCATGGAAAGTGTCATATATTCATGTTCTTCCAACTTCTAAATGCCTATCAAAAACTTCAAGAACAGATACGTGTGGCAGTATCACCATGAACGTCCAGATGTTTTACATTCACAAACTGCTGACAAGATTCCAGGAGTAATGGGGCGAACGTTTGCCCATTTTGTCAAAGGTCCAGAATCGAGTCCTACATCATACAGGAGGTTTGAGTAGGTGAGCTAGCTTAAACGTCGCCCTAAAAATATTTTCAATCTTCACAGCCTGTCAGGTTAATGTGTGAGGAAAGCCCATGATGTAGGTTGTAGACGTCCATCATTTGATGAAATCCACGGATGAGTTTATGGTGTTTACAAATCAAGAATCAAAATCGGTTTTCGAACATTTTTGCACCCATGACTGAGGGCAAGACAAAAAGGACGCAACTCTGTAGACTGAACATTTGCGGCACCACCTGTACCCAAGGTCAAGGATGTTATACCTTTTCAAACGAAAGGGGTGCTCCTTTGTGACCGTAGAAACCTCCGCCAATGTCAATAATATTTGGTGTGAATCCTAATTTCTCTGCTATAGCAAACACATTGTGTGATCTCTGTAGCGAGGCAGCAAAAGCTTCCGGGTCCTCTGCTCCACTCCCAACGTGGAAACTGCGGGTATAATTAGAGATAGTCAAAGATTGATCATGTTTTTAGTGCGGACCCCTTGTTCTGTCATTATAGTCAGCGTATATAGAGGTACATAACTACAATCCCATCATTCCTAAATCCGGGCATATGTTAAACTGGACAATTTCAATGGAACAGAACACTGTGGGTAAAAAAGGGACTCGTTATACAATTATTAACTCTACACATAGTAAACAACAGTTACTTTTACACGGCTAAATCACTTGAATGCAGCCCTGTGTGCATGTCCAACCTTCGGTTTCGGAATATCCCATGGATACTTGAACTAAAGTCAGCGCTTCTAGCAATTGGTTGGTTGGTTGGTTTGTTGTTTAACGCCGCACTCAGCAATATTCCAGCTTTATGAGGTCTGTAAATAATCGAGTCTGGACCAGACAATCCAGTGATTGACATCATGAGCATCGATCCACGCAATTGGGATCGATGACATGCATCAACCATGTCAGCGAGCCTGACCACCCGATCCCGTTAGTCGCCTTTTACGACAAGCATGGGTTGCTGAAGACATATTCTTACCTGGAATCTCCACGGGTATTCTAGCAATTGGAATTCTGTGAAATAGTGTACAAATCAGCATCTGAATGAGTGTCTACATTGTCAAGTGGATGTAACCAATGTACTTGTTATCCCTATTTCTGTCCATCATACATGTTCTAATGAAGCGTTGGTGCCTATATTCAACAAGATATTGTGTCAGAATATCAGAATAATCATGATAATATTAAAACAAGAACTTGCGTAATATATTTGGATACTCGATTAATACCGAGTTAATATAAGGTTAACGTAAGACTGAAAGCTTATAATTCATTGTAAATAAATATCAAAATGATATATTATCATTATAATGAGCTGTTCTGTGTAGCAAGGTCTAGATGTGTTGCATCTATTGTATGCTGTATTTCGTGATATGTTGTGGAAAAAAAGGCTGGTTGATAAAATTACCGTTTTGTCCAAAAGAGGAATGTTCTCACCTAACTCCGACAACATTTAGACCGAGAGTTTTTGCTGTCCTCAAGATGCCGCTGACGTCACCAGGGTGGCAGCCAAATTTCTCGGACAGGTCGTACAGAACTTTGTAGTTAGCTGGGGGGACAATCCGTAGGAGGAGTCTGGAAGAAACTTGATGTCAGGGAGGGATGGATGGGTAAGAGGTGCTAGTGAGGTGAGGTGAGGTGAGGTGAGGTGAGGTGAGGTGAGGTGAGGTGAGGTGAGGTGAGGTGAGGTGAGGTGAGGTGAGGTGAGGTGAGGTGAGGTGAGGTGAGGTGAGGTGAGACGCGACCGGGGATCGAACCCCGGACCTTCTGCTCTCCGGGCGGACGCTCTACCACTAGACCACGGAGACGGTCAGATGCTAGTGAACTAGCAACAGAAAGGCCATGAAAAATCAAATAACGTGATAAGTCAAGTACAGTAAAGTACAGTCTACATAATGCGAAGCCATATATCAAACCTGATGAAACTGGGACACATTTACTCTGTCGTTACGTTATCCTGTGTCAGATTGGGTTACATGTTTCAACTGTAGTCATGGTGTGCAGAAATGGGAGGAGACGTTGCCAGTTTATCGAAACAGCAGGCTCCGCGATAACGTGGCCTAAACAGGCTGCTGAGCTTCTTCAGAGTGGAAAGAGCTTTAAGTATGTAAAGGAGGTAATCGGATAGTAGTCAGAAACAGGGAATGAATTGATACCATTAGTGTTCATATTGTTTTAAACATGCCCACGTAGAAAGGAAAATAATTTTATTGTACCTTTAGTTTGTTTACCATTTTTATAAGGACATGATAATGTGTTTCCGTTTTCTTGGTGTACCATGTATAACTCTCTGTTCAGTTCTTGACAGTGGTTTGTGTACACTACGATTTGGGAACTTCTGCATAGGATACAACACAATTATTGGTGACACTTGACTTGCGGGCGTGGAACAATCTAACTGTATAATAATACTCAAAGGAGTTGAAGATTGCTTTCATGACTACAGTTAATCTCGGCTGGTGGGTATTGAAACGCACATTCTTCAATTGTTGATGTCCTTAACAGGCGTTGGTGATTCCTAGAAACAAACTTTATACAGATTCCAACCCCTAAAAACTTATTACACAACATTTACAGCTTACCTTATGCCAGTCATGTTCTTATTCACCGATATGAAATAATATACTTACTCAAATGTGGAAGGCTCATAACAGAGATTGCAAATTGTAACAACCTTGCTCCATTTGGACAAAGTAAATCAAGTCATCTTACATCAGCTGAGGATTGGTTTCCACGTTCTGGAGGTCTTGTAACGTCAGTTTCCTATACAGCTAGAATACTTACTAGACGACATCATCGTCTAAGACACCATAATTCCTTGTGCAGAGTTTGTCAGCACCAAATCCGTGCTTGTGGGTTTCACCGAAGTGGTAAACGTCTGAGACCTGCTTCAGTTCGGGATTTCCTCACTAATTTAGCTGATGTGACAAGAATACAGTTAAAAGCAGCTTTAAACCCAACTCAAACTCTCATACGCAACAGATAATCTAGATGTTTTAAGGGTACCTTGCACCTGGATACGTTGACTTGACTTTGTAGAGTTCATCTTCATTGTCGAAAGTCATGAGATCTATGTTGTTCTTTACTGCATACTCAAGATGGGAAATCTGTTTGCATGGGTTGGCATACACTATCCTGTCTGCGGCCACTCCCATTTGTAATACCATCTCCATCTCAGACTGTCAAAAAATATATTGTTCAGATTGAACTTTCATTATTATAATAACAGCATTTGTCTTTTTCTGTAGTTCCGAATAGTTAAAAAAGAAGAAAAGATGTTACATTAAGTCCAAGGTCAACGGATCAGTATGTACTGGAAATATCATTCTCAGATCCATGTGGAAAATACACCAGCTGGTGGTTACGTCTATCAATGTTCTGCATTTATGTCATCTCCCAATCCTACTGACGTAATGATAATACTAATAATGGGTGTACTTATATGTTGCTTGCCTCCATACTCCCAAGCAATGGATCGATGTGCACTCAATGTTCACTATTTGACAGTCGTTCATTTTCATGCTCATGATATAGTCGGAATCGTGCAATCGACACTGTTTTCAGCAGATATTTCTTGTCAGTATGGGAAGGATTTGGTCGTATATATTAACCTAGTCTCCTTTAGATTTTGAGGAAGTACCTTGCTTGCACAGTCGAATCCGGTTCCCAGTTCAGAAAGAACACGAAGCAGTAATGGATCAGGGTTACACTTGATAGCTGCAGGGGAAAAACGTTGCACATAAATAGAAACAATTGCATCAAATACACAAAATGTACTATATGGTGTTTTGAGAAATAATGTCAACTGAAACATGGAATCAGAAAGTTTGAAATGTGTTGGGTTTTTTTCAAATTTAATGAAACAAAATGTCTACAACAGACAGATACAAGGTCAAGCTGATTGAAACATATTTTCAGTTATGTCACAGCCTGTCAGTGGGAGAAAGTGATGGCTTAGACGTTTACCACTTAGGTGAAGGCCGCGAACACAGGAATGGTGCTGTTGCTACTAAAAACGTTATGACGGCGAATCTGGGATTAGAAATGTTCGATAATATGTTCCTGGCTCACCGATGGGACGCCTTACAGAGCCATCGAGTACCGGGCCATCCGTTCCCCAAAGTAAAATGAGAAATGGTGAGCAAGAGTTAAATAAAAGGGCAACATGTCTACCTTGCTATGCCTGTTTAACCAGACAGATGAACAAATAATTGTTGACTGTGTGATCAGCAAATAAAAGCGACAAAACTCTTTACATATTCATAATAAATCTGGGGTAAAAACAGTCGATTGTATTATTCCGACTATATCATGAGCATGTCTTTATGAATCACTATCAAATAGCGATGATACCACGTGTTCGCGAAAAGGTAAGCGTATCCTGCCCCACCGGTGGCACTCATCAAAAACACATGCGAAAGCTTAAGGAAACTCAACTGCTCTCATGGAAAACATAGGAACATATGGTGCAAGTCAAAATAGGGAACTGCATCGGACATCATTTTCGTCATTGATGAATCAAATTTGGAAAGGTCTTCAACATGTCGACCATAAAACGTTTTGATAGCTCAACTGAGGCCTTGAACGTTGTAACCTTGATCAAACAACTTCTGATCAAGAGTTGTATGACATTAATTGAAATCTTGGTGGAAAGAGCATGCTCGACTGTACCTCAAAAGTTGTGAAATGTAAACACCAAGCCGGAGCCGCTGGAATATTGCTCGACATAAAGGGGAAAGTTGACAATTAGAAAGTTGAAGTCATCTCTTTTGCCATACGGTCAAGGGTAGTGTGTTTTGTCACTCTGAATCTTTATGCATAGATCTTAGTATGAAACAGATAAGCGATCTCACTGGTCTCCTTTATTTCTAGGTCAGGCGGGTAAATCAGTGGAAGGGAATTGTCTATTTGATTGTTAGGAACGATATCAGTTCATCGATATACCTGAAGCTTAAGTTAAACTTCTTTACCAAATTACCTTGTTTTGACTTTGCCAATCCGAGCAGAAATTCTGATTCGTATGCATAAAGAAACATGTCAGCAAGAAGGAGAGCACAATTGGTGGATGAGGATGCCTACTTCTTTTTTGCTTTCGTTTTGGACAACAATTTGACCTGAATCTCGTAAGATAGATATGTAACTATATCTGTGGTCACCACGTTTGTAACAAAAGCCTCATGGAAGTTCTTAAAGTTTATGATGTGGGATAGTGGTATACAAAGTTGTACAAAGTTGAAAAAAGTTTTAAAAGCATTGAACCTGGTTTTTTTCTGCGATTGTAAAAAGTCCAGCAAGTTTTGAAGACTCTTCAAGGTATTAATTCCACTTGTCTCAAATAATTTGGGGGAATATAGCGAAAGTCCTTCCTTGATTGTATAAAGATTTGTTCGTGCCCTTACCCCCACCACATGCAAGGTTTACATACTATACGTGTAATTACCGTAGAATGGTTCCACCCGTGGCAATAATCTCTGCCAACGTCGATGGTTGCTGACGACGTCACCGACATCCATAACATAGAAAGCGTCGTCAACTCCCTGCAACGTAGACGTCCACATATATATTGTCATAGCTGAGCCATGAGGCTTGTGCATAGTTTTCAATTAATTCCCAGATCTTGAGTTGTTCCAGGGGAAGATTTGATCATAAAATCTTGGCCATTATCCGATAGTGTAATATAAACACATATGGGTTTTGTCCCATATGAGTAATACCTTACACTTCGAGGTTGTATTGGCCGATACACCATGGACTCCATGTGTATAACTGTCGTGTTGTCCAATTTGGGCCTATTAATATGAATTCTTTTCAGAATTTTATTCTCTCTTGTATTTTATACGGAACCAAAAAGCACTGTCCAGCCACAAAATTAAAATAACAACAATTCATTTTTTGCTCTGAATGTTGAATAACAGACACGATAAATGGGATTCGACGTTTTTAAGTACTGACACAAAATGACACATGGGAGGTATTTGGCTGATAATCAAAGATAACGCACTCGACTTCCTGAATTAAAGATTATATCTCGCGAGTGAAATTAACGTTTTAAATCCCTCGCCAAAGACCAAGACAGTTAACGTTAATTTCCCCCGGCACATACAATCCCTCGCCAAAGACCAAGACAGTTAACGTTAATTTCCCCCGGCACATACAATCCCTCGCCAAAGACCAAGACAGTTAACGTTAATTTCCCCCGGCACAAACAATCCGTAATTCCTCGTGGCTCCGAAGTTATTCTCTGTTATTCGACAATACCTTCAGTTCTCTGGCGTTCACTGCTGTGGCAACTCTGTCTGCTGTTGACTGTTTGGCAGGCACCATGTGGACATGTTGTCTGTTCATGGTCAGCTGTGTTGGAGATCGGGAGAGATAGAGGTCCGGTTGTCACACCCGTGTTGTGTACTTTAGCGGTGATGAGCAGCAGAACAATATAACTCTGTATTTGGGGCAATAGAAAAAGCTGATTAATTTGTGCACGTGTCACATTTGCATTTCTACCTCGGAATTATGTATTGCTGACGTCAACCACCAGCTGATTCGAGGCTGATAGGGACTACATAATTAGCATCACGTGTTGCAATTAATAAGCCATTGTTGCCCTCACTGAAGCGTCAAATCTGAAAATAACCTCCACATGTCCACCATGAAATTTTACTAATGCCTTGGATGTTGTAACCCTGATCAAACAACTTTTGACCAAGAGTCGTATGGCGCTCTTTGAAATCTTCGTTGAAAGTGCATGCTCGATTGTACCTCAAAAGTACCGGAAATGTAGATACCACAGACTGGGGCTGCTGGAATATCGCTCAAAATAAAGAGACTGTAGAAACGTTGAAAGTTATCCCTCTTGTCAAAAAGTCTTTGTTTGGATATTAGCACGTGATTGGTTATGTTAAGACTCGTGTGATACATATTTGCGTTTTTTGAAACTTAACGTTTCCTACGCCTCCTCAAATATAAAACGTCAACACCAGAGAATAATGAGTCTCGATTATCCACCGAAAGAGATTCCATAAGGCGTAAACGGAAACACATACATGACGTCAGTTGAATGTTTGTTAGGCTTGTTTCTTGTTTACGGTGAAGTCGGCAATCTAACCTTTGTGGTCTACTCGTGCTCAAATAGGCAACAAAATACCGGGCTGCAAAACTATAGCTGACGTCATGTCCCATCATTTCGATAACACAATTTCTTTACAGAATAGACAGGCCATAGGATCTCAGTACAATATATGAGGGGTGTCAGGAACATTCTAATTTTTACCACTTGACAGTTTGCATGTACAAAGTACAGCCCATTCCATAATTACAGGCTGCATTTGAACCAAATAAACAGATAGGCAGCATATTTCTGTAGGTATCAAAGTGACTAGGTATTGTCTCTTTATGAAAATGGACAAAACAGGCCAGGCTACCGCGCTGTCATCATGTATCTCCAACTGAAAGGGCCAACTCCCCCCAAAGCCAGTCATGTGGACGTTGTACCAACTTTAGAGGATGATGCTCCACTTTAAGAGATTGGCTGTAGAGATCAAGAGGGGAAGAGAAAGCCTTGAAGCCTTTCAACTTTATCACTGAGGAAAATGTTCGTAAACTACATGATATGAGTATAGATGATCGGCGAGACACCATGCATCTCATAGACAATATTAACGGCATAAGGGAGGTGAGAACATTGTGAGGAATGAACTGGGGATGGCAAATATTTCAGCATGCTTCTGACTTGAAAAGGAACGTTCATCGTCTCTTGTGAGAATTTACGTCGTTTTGAACCATACCCAGCTGATTTCTGTTGAGCGATTGGTAAGTATGGATGAGTGTTGGGTTCACAACTATCAACCATAGACTAAACAAGAGTCATCGCAATGGAAACATCTAACATCTCCTCCTCAATAAACAAGACAAAGTCTGTTGCATCAGCTGGCAAGAGGTGGGTTCGAATTCTAGGATTCCAAATGAATCCTACTGGTGGACTACCTCCCGAAGGGTCAGGGAATTAATGACTAATAGTATGCTGGTGGCAACTTCGTTGAGATATCAAGACTACTCGTGGAAAACTAAAAGTATGTTGTTTCATCAGGACAATGCATCTGAACACAGCTCTGTTGTCGCAATGGCTGTAATGCATGACTGTGGCTTTGAACCCACTGAACATATGTATTTGTCACCGCCACATTTCCAAGTCTTCTCAAACTGGAAGAAAGAAAGGCCTGGCGATTTTATGCAAATGACGATGACGTCATTTCTGCTATGGAGGACCTTGACACCGCCAGGAGGAAGACTCACGTACTCCATCATCGTTGGTAGAGGTGTGTTGACCTCTGAGGTGATTATGTTGCTATAAAAATAATCTGCAAACAATTCCATTAATGCAGTCCATCATAATCAGGCTCAGAACGTGTATGCCCTCATCGAAAGAGTTGTTTGTTTGTTTGTTTGTTATTTAACGCCGCACTCAGCAATATTCTAGCTATATGACGGCGGTCTTTAAATAATCGAGTCTGGACCAGACAATCCAGTGATTGACATCATGAGCATCGATCCACGTAATTGGGATCGATGACATGCATCAACCAAGTCAGCGAGCCTGACCACCCGATCCCGTTAGTCGCCTTTTACGACAAGCATAGTCACCTTTTACGGCAAGGATGGGTTGCTGAAGACCTATTCTACCCCGGAATCTTCACGGATGTGAAAGAGTGGTACATTTCTTTCTTGGAAATGTTAGAGTAGACCTCGGTCAGGTTTTGATACAAATATATGGAATCTGTGTTTGACTGGACAAAGTGTGAGGCTTGAGGGAAATGAAGTTTTCCTTAATGAACATAGATCCGACTAGGTTATTAGTAACGTATTCACCACAGTAGCAAAGAATTCGTGTCATCTTTACCATTACATGTGTCCCGTGAAAATTCCGGGTTAGAATATGTCTTCAGCAACACATGCTTGTCGTAAGAGGCGACTAACGGGATCAGGTGGTCAGGCTCGCTGACTTGGTTGATACATGTCATCGTATCCCATATGCGTCGATCGATGCTCATGATGTCAATTACTTGATTGTCTGGTTCAGACTCGCTTATTTACAGACCACCGTCATATAGCTGGAATATTGCTGAGTGCGGCATTAAACAGCAAACAAACAAACCATTATATATTTGTTGTATAAGACCATCTAGTTTTGAGTTATCTTAATGGTCATTTACACCAGGTATCTGGTGTGTGAAATAGACAGACAGACAGACTCCGAAACGTTGTGTACCTCATAATAAAGAAGTTGAAATCCATATATTCTCTTCCTTATGTGAATCACTTCTAAATGTCTTTCAAAGATTTATATATATATATATATATATATATATATATATATATATATATATATATATATATATATAAATCTTTGAGAATATATTTACCCTAATCTACAATCTTGTCTTAAACAACATATGGAAAATCCAATTATCTGGAAGGCCGATGGGCCAGTAACTTTCATAAGCAGTTTGTCTTATTACTATCTTTTGTTTGTTTGTATTTTTTTGGTTTGTTTTGATTTGTTTGTTTTGTTTGTTTGTTTGTTTGTTTTTGGGTGGGGTGGGGTGGGTGTTGTTTAACACTGCATTCAGCAATATTCCATCTATATGAAGGCGGCCTTTAAAAAAATCGATCTTAAACCAGACAATCCAGTGATTGGTATTGTGAGCAACGATCCACACCATCCTGGTACGAAGACACGCAATCACCCATGTCACCGATCTATTTGATCCATCTTACGACCAGAATGTATGTTGGGACCTATTCTTACCCGGTATCCCCACTATTAGTATCAATAAGAAAGGAAGCAGTTCTGAGTGTGTTTCCATGGATTGACTGGAATCATATATATACATATCATGGAAACGTGCCTGTGAGATATGGCATGGGAGTGTTTACTCTTCTGTCAGCACATACAACAAAATATGAAAACATTCAAATAATTATTTCACAAATTGTTCTGAGCTTACAGTGATACATCCAATTATAGGTCATCATAAGTATAATATTTATCACATCCTTGCCCCTTAAATGTTACATCGCTGGATAAAGGTGAGCTTCTGTACCGCGGTACTCTGAGCTTTAAAATTCAGTTGACATGTGCATTGCACTATGTAATAATTTTTTATTGGTTATCTTTGGATAATCCTTCATGTTTGTTATACACATGCATGTTTTACAATAATTAGTAAATGTATATGAGACTATGTCAAATAGATTTATATATGTAGCTTTAGACGTATCTTCATGAATGCTTTTGGGGTTAAATTTTAAAATAACATTATTATTAAACAAACTCACAAATATATATTCACAGTTGACTTAGATTGATGATAATGTTGAGTGCACAAAAGGGAACTAGTCAACATCTGACAAGAATCGGCAATACCATATACATCTATTTTTATACACATATTCAGGAACGGAGAAGAAGAATTTTACGTGATTGTGCCAGTGTCTGTACTTTATTCCAGTACTAAAGTGAAATCACGAGGATTAGATTGTGTTAAAATATATGGTTATAATTAATAAACATCTGTTACCTTGCAGGGCCCACTTGCACAAAGCGATCTCTAAGATGATCTTAACTCCCACACTTTAACATAGGGTTACAATAGTCTTAGCGCTAAGTTCGTTTTGTGCCCTGGGCCCACTTGCACAAAGCGACCTTAGCGCTAAGATGATCGTTAGTCCCATACTTTAACATAGGGTTACAATAGTCTTAGCGCTAAGATCGCTTTGTGCAAGTGGGCCCTGGTGTTCACAAAAGGGGTGAGCTTGTCTTCCTCTAACGGTGGCCACCAGCCACTCACACAATTTGCCAAATGTAAAATATATACTTATTGAGATCTGTATGTAATCCATACAATACATTAATGTTCTTGCATTAAAATTGATGGGTGTGGGTAATTGTCCCTCTGTTGAGGGAATTGTGGGGAAGTGTCCTATTACATGACACAATGTGAATGACAAAGGCATTGAATTAAAAAAAAGATTCGGTAGTTCATTCCAAGGAGTAATAAATAGGCTGAAACATAATGAAATAATAAAGTTGCTGTGTGGGATCGTACCGACATTTACGTCATGTTGATATCGGGTTTCAGCCACATGTGTTTGGTTAAAATTGTTCGTCAGAAACAATTGACAGTTGGAATAATAGAGTGGCGTTAAAAGAATAATTTATGTCCGTATATGTAGTGGCGAAGTTACTGAATTGAAATAGAGGTCTTGAATATTATAAAAATCGTAAAATCGTTTCTAAATACCATTCTGTACCATCGATTATGCGAAACACACTTTTTGTAATGCTTTCAATTACAAGTGTGATATGCAACTATCGTTTGAATGAATCTAAATGTTATCGTGTAAAAAGGTGTTGAAATCTTTTACCTAACGTACATTTATGCAGCGCTTTATGTGTTAATATTCATACATTTTGATGTGAAAAAATGTTGTACAGCGCTAGTAGAAGAAACACATTATCCAGAAAAATGCAATATGTAATTAGGATCCTTTAAAAAAGAAGAAGAATTTATGGTTTATTTGCTTTGTACTTTGTACTGCACGTTAACATTTTCTTTAAAACTTTTGGTTTTGCTCTTGAGTCAACAGAACTTTAAACGAGTGACTGAGTGAGTACGTTTTTACGCCGCTTTTAGCAATATTCAATCAATATCACGGCGGGGGACACCAGAAATTGGCTTCACACATTGTACCCATGTCGGGAATCGAACCTTGGTCTTCGGCGTGACGAGCGAACGCTTTAACCACTAAAGTGACCGACCGCCCCGAACTTTGCACGAAGCCCCTACTAAAGGATATCTTTGTTACGGCCTTGTAGGTGTAAATTGTTATGAAACAATTGTATCACAACAGAGGACTGAATAACATGCGACAAATATTTGTATAACTTCGTATAATATTGTATAATATTATATAATATATTGTCCCCCAATGTAATCGGTTTTGGGCAGTTATTAGAGATTTAGTATTCTCTGGCATTGACGTTTTATATTTTATTCAAGCAACTTATTTGTTTAAATGACACCTCTGAAAACAAGGAGTGAACCGTTATACGGAGTAACTATAGTAACTATATTCTGTGTTATAGAATCAAAGTATGTTGTATATACAGCACATACATGTGAGGTGAGGTGAAATGGGGTTTAACGTCGCGTCCAAGATTATTGCACTTATATACCATGTGTGTGTGTGTGTGTGTGTGTGTGTGTGTGTGTGTGTGTGTGTGTGTGTGTGTGTGTGTGTGTGTGTGTGTGTGTGTGTGTGTGTGTGTGTGTGTGTGTGTGTGTGTGTGTGTGTGTGTGGCTGCTTGTACTAGTCCGGTCTGATGCCAATTTATAGTGCTAGCACACTGAGATACCATGCCGCAGTTTAACATGAATACCCCACTCAGACACAGTATACTGACTCCGAGCCGACCAGTCCTTGTTTTAGCCCCTTAATGCCGAGCGCCAGACAGGGTAACAACAAGTACCATCTTTTAACGTCTTTTGGTATGACGCGGCTGGGGATCGAACCCCGGACCTTCCGCTCTCCGGGCGGACGATCTACCATTAGACCACGGAGGCGGTCATGTAAATGAGGATGTGTCATTCCATAATCAGTACGACGTTCAAGTAAAAGTACATACACTTAAAAGTAGACAGGTGTTGACCATGATAACGATAGAGAGATAAATATACGCAGGTCGTCTCAGTATTATTTCCTTTTTTACAGTTAATAGTTAATTATAAGTTGCCTTTTTTCAAACAGATGAAAAGTATGTTGATGCAAAAAACAGACAAGCAATTACACACCACTATAACCGTGATACAATCGCGTTACTCAATACAACCCAAAAGGAACACTATATGAGGCGCCGTTTTACTAGTTATTCCTTATTTTGTTATATCAATAATTCATTTATTGATACCAAAGAATGAATTTATGTCACAAATTAAAAAAATTTGTATCCTAAAATATTTTTTGATATCGCAAATTTTACATAAAAATAAATAGAGGTTATCTATCGCAAGCGCTGGTTAGCTAAATACATAGTGTTTTTCCTAATACAGGATATTTACCATCCCCAAACACACAAGCGTGATAACCTCTTTATCATCTAATGTCATTCTTCAAATGTGTTCCCCAAATCTCTTTCCATCTCTCACAAACATGACCTAAACATTGCAAGTCTAAAAGGTTAAGCGATGTGTCAGTCGGACAGTGACAGTAGCCAATACAGTTCCAATTGAAACCCGTCTCTTACACAGTGGCGTAACTACATATAAAACAAAAATTGCCTACACTAATTGTTTTACTTGCTTACATCGTTTTTATCCGTTGGCTTTAACCTACCGAGAAACCTACCCATTTTATGATAAATGCATTTATTATATCAACTTAAAATATGTATTTTATCATATAACAAATCGAATTTCTGATATATTAAAAATCAAAAGTAGTTTTTTGTATTACAAATTGTGAGAATTACACTCGCTAGAGTGTTTTATCAACCCAGCATATCGGTAGATATATATTTATTTGCACATCTCCTTCTCCACTGGGTGAATGTTTTTTTCTCAACATTTAGTGATTTTTCAGGGGATCCTTTTCGATTAAATGAAGCAATAATGACCACATACAGTGATCCTGATCGTACGATATCTATAGCCTTCGTCTCCGTGACCATAGGCCCATTTTTGAATAGTTCGTGTAGATAGGTAGAGTATCGTAACTTTTACGTATAGTCATATTCAGATGGTGTCTGAATATGTATGTAGTGAGTGAGTGAGTTGGGTTTAACGCCGCTTTTAACAGTATTCCAGTTATATCACGGCGTGTCAGCTTAATGTGGGAGAAAAGCCCGAAGTGATGCAGGTCTAAGACGTTTACTACTTCGGTGAAACCCACGAGCACAGGTATGGTGCTGACAAACCTAGAAACATAATTGGGGCGAACCTGGATTCGAACCCACAATCATAGGTTTCTGGCGTGCCAAAGGGATGCAATCGCGGCGCCTTAGACGACTGGGCCACCCGTGTCCCCTGAATATGTATGAAATCTTCCCTATATTTAATCAGCTTTTCTTCTGGCTCTACTGGGCATGTGATCATATCATGCATCTTGTTATCATCGTATTTCAATGTGATTTCAACATATTTGACTTAATAATTTGTACCATCATCCTTACCACATACTTCACATGAGATTTTTTATATTCAAATGCCACCATAAATTAATTACAATTATTGCTGGTAAACACACAATTTACAAATATTCTAAAACACATGCTTGTAAACTATTCATATACATTGAAAATAATATATATTTTAAAATCCAAGGATCATAAGGAAACATTTATTGAATAGTACCTACCTTTGCAATTCGGACAATCCACCGAATAGTCTAGTGCAGTGCACAATAGTTAAAAAACAGCCATGAAGTGAATACCAATCTAACTTGTATCAAGCCGTGCAAAATGTGATACGTTGTTCTGGGAAATGATCCATGCTTTGGTAGATCCGGCATGTGTTGTGGCCTAGTTTACAGAACACGCCACAAGCTGCTGTACAAACCCAATAAATCCAAATGTCGTCGGTCTATGAGCGTACACGATGCTAGACTGTTAGTTATTATAGCACAGCTCATAGCCTCGTTTTGGTGTAGCTCTACAGTATAGAAGTGAGTGAGTGAGTGAGTATTGTTTTACGCCGCTTTTAGCAATATTCCAGCAATATCACGGCGGGGGGACACCACAAATGGGCTTCACACATTGTACCCATGTCGGGAATCGAACTCGGGTCTTCGGCGTGACGAGCGAACGCTTTAACCACTAGGCTACCCGACCGCCCCTACAGTATAGAAGCCTATACTTACTGCAACTGAAGAATGATCTAATGATTGTTAAACCTGAAAGAGATGTGATTTCAACTGTCCGCTGTAACAACAAAGCGGATTGTGCAATTTGGCTCCATGCTTCTAAATGATGTCATTGTTTCAAACGATACAGACATATGTATGTCTGGAATGGACTTAAGAGACCTTGCTAATTTGAATGAGCCACTGGTGTGTATATCATTTCCTGCTATTTACCTTTTGACTGTATCAGGTAACATAAGTAGTTTTTTATGGTATGACGTGTCTTTGCTTCACATCTCGCTTTCACCAAATGACCCACTGACATGTTCTGATGACTTAAACTTGGAATCGCCACAGGTTCATTAAGAACTTCGGAAATCTCTCCCAGTCACGTTTATCGTGTCGGCCATTTTGACGTCTTGTACTTGATTTACGTCTTGTATTACGTCGCTGTCATTGTGAATGACTTACTGGGGTAGTTTTAACAGGCCTCTCTAAAGGTAATAATGATATTTATTAATATTTTGTTTTGTTTTAACGCCGCTTTTTAACAGTATTCCAGTAATATCACGGCGTGTCAGCTTAATGTGGGAGGAAAGCCCGAAGCGATACAGGTCTCAGACGTTTACCACTTCGGTGAAGCCCACGAGCACGGGTATGGTGCCGACAAACCTAGAAACATAATTGGGGCGAACCGGGATTCGAACCCACAATCATAGGTTTCTGGCGTGCCCAAGGGATGCAACCCGTGCCCTTAAACGAACTACAAAAGAGAGAGAGACAGACAGACAGACAGACAAACAGACAATGTGGCTGTTTTTAATTCTGGCCCCCAAAATGTCGAATTAATTAGGGGATTAAGTGTTGAAGCCTTTGAGATTCAATTTATATACATTTTATTTGATCAGACAATTAGACCTTTCGGAATGCTATTGAGGTGTGCAAATGGTAACTGAATCCATCACGTTTGTTTGCTGATGTAGACCTGGTAAAAGTCAAAAGTATACACAGGGTAGAATTAATAATGAATTATAAACTTGTTATGATTGTTTCCAAAGGATTTCAGGAGATGGATTCCTACAGAGAAATAACACAGAGAAAATGTGAAATATAACTGATTTGGTCATTGGGAGTAGAAAAAAAGCGTAAACAAAATTATTTATCCCCACGGGACATGTTTGACATAATGACGAAATTAAGGTATACACTTCAAGGACCACTGAAGTGAGCACAGTGTTCATCACATTCCGCTGACGTTATGTTACAAATTGAGCTACACGAGGTAAGATAATCAATAAGTAATGAAAACATACTTCAAAACTTTTGCACTAATGCACATTTTAATTAAACTTGATCTGATGATAATTTTGCATCAGAACAACAGTAAATGTTGAACCAGCTCTGAAAAGAAATATCTGCCCGTAACCAAGGAGCATACTAGTTATTAACGTTACCTTAAATAATAAGCGAGGTTCTGTTATAAGATAAAATGCATAAAAAACGTATAGCACACCACGGTATCGTCACGGCTATACTAACCATGGTGGCACAGAACGTACGGCACCCCAAAACAGTTACTCCAGGGTGGAGATTGGTCCCTAAACACAGTTACAACAATCCGAACACTTCACGCCTGTAGGTTAGGCCCCAGTGTCACTGTATTTATTAAACAAGGTACCTGGACATTATGAAGGCACTATATGGTGTTGAGGAAGCTGATGGTCGCCGCCATAATATGGCAGACCATTTCATCATTTAATTTCCAATACATTAAGGCCACGGGCCTTTGTCTACAAAAGTTGAATACAGACGGATTTTAAACATTCAGTTTCGCATTTCTTACATCATTGGCATAAAAGAGATATTTTGCTAGATTTGTAATAACATATTTATCTGCTGATGACAGAAGCATATTAAATGTATTAACGCTAGGGTGACAATAGAACTTGGCTTTGAGATATAGTTGCCGTAACTTGACATACGTTGGACAAATAAGCAGGATTCAACACAGACTAATTTACAGAGCGTGCATTTTCTTAAATTTCTTAGGATTATATAACGAAGTCCATTCTCAAAATTTCCAAAGTATGACAACTCAGTCTGAATCTCGTGAGGGTTGTTTTCATATTTTGCGAATTTAAGAAGGCCAAATAAGGTTCACATTTAACACAAGTTTAAAAAGAATCATAATATGACATTTTTAACTTGAAAGAAGTTCACTATGCCAGATCTGCTGAAAATTGTCTTTTAAACGTTGATGATTAAATTTTCGTTGTGTTCATTGACATTCCTGGATTCTGACTAGCTGAATTGGTCACGTCTTATTACATTCATTTCCCAATGAATGTATAAATTAAGACACGCCCACCGCGGCGCACTACTTTTATTACTGCGGAATGTCGGGGAATGCCAATATTACAGTTGAGGGAATTCCCTTTCTGCTCACGTGTATCGTCAAGCACAGGACAGTTAGCGACTTCCGTGCATATTCATTGTCCAAACTACCCTTTGAAACCGAAGACCGACAATGGACGAAACAGCAAACTGCAGGCTCACTCGCCTGTTTTTTTCCCGCTCGCCTTGGTTCAACTTTCATGTCTTCGGGTTTCATTTCTAAAAAGCATTTTTCCAACTGTGTTTTACCGCAATCAGGGAAGTAATGTTTGAATCTGGCGGAAACCGACCATGTTATTTGAAACAGCTGCCTTCTCCCGGACATATTTCTTCCGGTTACAGTCTGTTGCAGTTCATTTCGCCCATTGCCTTAATTGACAGGTCCAATGAACATTGTTTTGATCCCACTCTGGCTACTGACTGTGTAGGCATGTCAAGTTATGTGCATACATTAAACGATCACCTGATTCATGTCACGCCACAATATGTATTCCTACACCTAATGTTTATCAATCTCATCATTTTTGTCTGTTTTGAGATATACCACTGTTTTTGGTTAAACTATTGTAGATAAAACATGTTTTACGTTGTCAAATTTAATTATAAGCATTGACTGTGTATTCTTTTCGGTTCATTGAGGTATGAATCGAAAAACCGATGGGCAAACTGTATGAATCTGCGTAGCGGATTCTTACAAAAGTTTGCAAATCGGTTTTTCGTTTCATACCTCAATGAACCGAAAAAATACACAGTCAATCCTTAATTGAAACATATTAAGAAAAACATTTCGGTTATCATACGTTTGAAACATCCATACATCCCCGAACACAAGTTTACAAAGACAGTTCCTTAATTTAGTTACCCAATTGACACGACCATGTTCATCATACAGGCATAACATATTGTAGCACTTTCTTGGTAAACGGAAGTCTGGCATCCTTTAGCATGTTCAACCAATATTTCACACATCTGGTCAAAGCATATACACGAATTGGATATCTGCCACACTCGCCCAATACAGCATTATTATTTGATGCAGATAATGTTAAACCCTAAAACCGTTTCCAAGCATATAACTACACTGTTTCGAGTTTTCCAACATTTTCAAACCCTCAGACCTCGGCACCATACAGAAGCACCGGCATGATCTTCGCATCGAAAATTTGGAAGTAAGAATCTGGTGAAAAAGGTTGTGGCGAATGTTTACCTCTCAGGATAGTTACCCATACCCTTTTCGTCTGCAGGGCAATCTTATCAAGAGTATTAGACCAGTTAAGCCTATTATTAAAATACAAACCCAAGTATTTATAGTCGCAAACAACTTCAACCCTTTTTCCCTTTGTAAAACCACTTTTCAGAACGTGACAACCAACCACCATTTTAAACACAACAACTTTGGCCTTAGACATATTACACATTTTCCGAGTATTACACAAATTCTCAAGGACGCTTAATTTCTTCTGGACGTTAGAAACCCTAAAAGCAACGAGTATCAAATAATCTGCAAATAGAAGTAAAAGGATGTGTATAATGTCTGTACACCAAACGGATACTCCTCTTCCATCTCAAGAACTATTTCATTTATAAAGAACTGGAACAAGAACGGGCTAAGTGCACAGCCTGGCCTGACACCCAAAGGGCAATCAAAGGCCTCAGACATATGATTGTTAGACCTTACACATGCCTTAACGTCCTTGTAGATTGACTGAAATACTCTACCCAATTTTGTACTTAATCCCCGTTTAAGAGGGACTCCAAATAAGGTTACAGTGTATGGAATCGAACGCCTTGGAGAAGTCATTAAAAGCGGCGTAAAACGTACCCCTTTACGTGAAAGGAATCGTTGTACAAGAGCATAAAGGACAAAATAGTTATCGCCAGTGGAATAGTCTGACTGGCATTCACAAAGTTTGTCTGCCCAGAAAACTAATCTCTTGCACAGAATTGAAGTGAATACTTTGCTAAGGACACTCAGAAGGCTTATGGCTTGATAGTTATCTGGAACCGTTGCGTCATCTTTCTCATGTACCGGAATGATAATTCCTAATGACCAATATTCAGTAAAAACACCATTTTCATACATGCTATTGAATATAATTTCCAAGTAAGGAGAAATAACATCTGATGTGTGTTTTAGGTATTCGCTTTGGATATGATCAACTCCAGCTGATTTATTGTTCTTTAAGGCACGAATACTGTCTGTGATTTCTGATCTTGTTATAGGGCAGTCAAGCATGTCTGCTGTCAATTCTTGTGATTCACATGAGTACAAACTTTTATCGTCACTGTCAAGAGGATCAGTATTTGTGTATAATGTTGACAAATGTTGAAAAATATTCAGCCCACTCTCCCGCGAATATAGGATTGTGATGATGTTGACGCCCGGACACATGTCCCAAAAGCGTTTGGAGTCACCAGTTGAGTTTTTCAGATCTACTATATTACGATGGTCCCCTTTGTCCTGCACAAGGCCCTGTACTCATTGCGTATTTGGTTGTACTTGGCTAGATGTTCAGTGCCTTGAGTATCCCGAAAAGTGTTTAGTGCATGACAGCCTTCGTGTTTTTTAATAAGACATTCATTGTCATACCATGGGGAGTCACTATGCCTTCGATTCTCCCCTTTGAACACACGTGCGGCAGACAGAATAGCATCTGTCAGTAAAGTCACTGCAGTAGATGCATCTGAGAGTGAACATAAAGCTGCATGTTCTGGCATATCAGTGATACATGGCGGTCATATATTCATCATGAATGTCTCACGACGTTTTTCTGTCCATATGTACTTACATAGTGTACCCGACTATCCTCAGGTTCCATCGCATCTCCCTTATGACGAATGCTCACACGGACTGGTAAATGATCGCTTTCTGAGCGGGACATTATGTCAAAGTCTGCGATATGTTGAAATATATCTGTTGATGCTAACGCAGAGTCTATGACGCTGCATCCCAGATGTCCTATGAAAGTGAAGTCGCCAGAGTCTGCTCCAACCCTTCCATTGATAATATGGATGTTCAGAACTGAGCACATTTCCTGGAGAGATCTACCAAACGTATTCACCGCCTGGTCGCTAGATATTCGTGGCATATCGAACTTGGTTAACAGGTTGGTATAATGTTCATCCCCTTCCATATAGTGAATGATATCATCTCCGACGTAGTCTTATTCTCTGCAGTTCTGCTGTTTAAATCCCCGAAATATAAAATAGAAACATCTGGGTACTTTATGAAAACCATTTAAGAATAACCGGGTGATACATGCCCCTGTCATTCTATTGCTTGCCATCCAATGGAAGCCCGGATTAGAATAGGTCCTCATCATTCTGTTGCTTGTCAACCCATGTGAACCGGGGTAAGAATATGTCGCCATTTTATTGTTGCTTGTCAACCCATTGGAACCTGTGTTGGAATATGTCTCCATCAGTCTTCTGCTTGTTACAACCTGCGGTCCGGGTTAGAATAGGTCCCCAATACTCTATTGCTTGTCACCATATCAGGACCTGGGTTTGTATAGGTCCAAATTAGTCTTTTGCTTGTCACCTCGTTGGGACCAGGGTTAGAATGCCGCTTGTCACATTTGTTACACAAGATCCCCATAATTATATCGCGTGTCACACCAGGTGGGACCCTATTAGAACAGGTCCCAAACTCTTCATTGCTTGTCACACTTTTAGGTCTCCATCATTATATTGCTTGTCACTACAGACGACTCAATTAAGATAAGTTCATTTTGACCATCTAATCCCCATTTTAATCAGCTCTTGCGACCAGCATGAGATAGCGAGCTAGAATAATGAATGAATAATTACGTGGATAAAATAAATTAAAACTTCGTTTTTGTTGAAGGCCACACTCAGCAATATTCCAGCTAAATGACGGCGGTCTGTAAATAATCGAGTCCGGAACAGACAATCCAGCGATTTACATCGTGAGCATCGATCCAGGCAATTGGGATACGATAACATGCATCAACTAAATTAGCGAGCCTGACCACCCGAATCGGTTAGTCGCCTATTACGACGAGCATAGTTGCCTTTTAAGGCTAGCATGGGTTGCTGAAGGCCTATCCTCACCCGGATCTTCAAGGGCCCTTCTGTAGTCGAATGTCATTTGTGTTTGCAAGAACTTTCAAAAACCGGTACATAAAGGTGTCCCGGTAAAACAGGTTTATTTCAACCCTTGGGCTCATGTTACATCCAATGTACAAAAAAAATATAAAATCTACCGAGGCATTGAATCAAAGCTGGAGGGCCGGATGTGCTCCTACAGTGATAACAGCCCTAAAAAGTTCAGACGTGCATATAAAGAAGGCTTTATATACAGTTTACATATTGTTGTAGAAAACGTTTCATTGAAGCAAGTACATTAGCCTTCTTATATTTCATCTTATGCAAGACGTTTCTGTCAAAATGTACATGAATGAGCCATTTTACTTCAGGAATAAACACACCGGGATGTTTGTGGTCCTCTGCACACTCTAGAAAACCTAGATCAACTGATAACTAAAACCACCGTGTTTGTTGATTGTGTTCCAGGCCTTTACCCGCCCGAACAGTTGGGTTTTTTCATAGTTTCACATAAATTATGGCAATAGCATTCATGTGTGACCTAGGCCGCAAACGCGCGACAATCTCGCATAGTTGTCAAGATATCTTATGAACATTCACTCGGCACGATTGAAAAACGCGTCGAGTTCTACATCTTACTGCTTGTACACTTTCATTAATTTCATCCGCATTGACACTCTCAATCGAAAATGTCGTATTGCTTGAAATCAATTATCTACCGTACCTAGAAATGTCAATAAAAACTTCCACGATAGTTTATTCATACGCCAAAAGCTGTCAATCGAAACAGCGAGTTGCATACTCGCAACACTGCACGCATTTCTCGGCGTTGCTTAACCGATTCCCATATGCCTGCATGGATGTTTGCATCGGCACTGTGCGCAACATTGTTGATCCCCGTTCTGCAAAATGGGTGTTTCTCAACATAACACGTTGGAAGCACACGACAGTCTCACTCCGTTTAAACTAGTGATCTACAACACTAAGTTATTTTTTTTTAAATGGTTACTCGAATCGTACCAGAACAATAGCGGGTAAAGTTTCAAAACGCAGACAAATTTCGATTTTGGAACAAAACAAATCTAAATGGATACACCTACAACTCTTTCTCCATAATATACAAATTTCAGATCACAAACATACCTATTTAGTTGCTATTCGCCTAGGTAAGGCAGCACTGGTACCGGCGGGAATGTTTTCACCAAAACCCTCCTATTTCTTGCATCTTCCCGAGGGAAGAGCGTAAACTGACTTTAAAAGTCCAGTTTCCAATGGCTGGAATTCCTGGGCTCGATCGTAGCGCAGTTGCTATTACGAGTTATGTCCCTTCTGAGCCTCTCCTGTGGACCAATCAGATTCCACCTCTCGTATCACTTGCATTTGCTTAAAAAAATGGCGGTGCCCAGTCTAGTCGATCTGATCGATAATCAAGATCTACATTGTGATAAAAGGAGGCTAACATCGCGAAGTGCATAAAATCACGTGAACACCTTGATTAAAAACATGAAAAGGTTGAGAAAATATCTGTTGATAACGAGTTGTCGAAGCACATGCTTTGCAAATCCTGCAATCGATCGAACTCTGCATGACAGTTAACGAACCGGTTTTCGATTTCGCTGCGCGATTTTGATTGGACTATGCATAGACTCGTTAGTCCAGCCAATATGTAACTCCATTATACCAGCCTAGTTCGGCAAAGTGGGAAACTGGACTTGTATGGTCAGTTAACTCACTTGCCTCGGGAAAATGATTTCTTGTGGTCAAACAGCAATTCTAAGTTGAATTTAGAATATGCTACGATACGTTTGCTTCCAGAGTGTCCATATAAAATGAAAGATGTGACAATCATTCAAATGTTGCCTATAAACATCGTGTCAACAGTCTTTTCAACTTCGGGTACTTTTAAACATTTTCTGGCTGCTGCACGTGGCAAACACGTCGCCTTCTGCGGGAAATAAATGACATAATGTGTTGCTAATTAAACAAAAGACTGAACCTTGCATAATATTCATTGAATAATGAACATTTGATAAACTGTCACTACTAATTAATTGGAAATTCAACAACACCTCCCTCGATGCGGTACACACTATAGACGGAAATAAACAGCGAATTGACGAAAGCACCGTGGTCCATAAAATATCAGCAAACTGTTACCCCAGCGGCTATTTCATGTCTTATCACGATTTAAACACACATTGTCGAGGAACTAGAAATCTAATAACGCCAGACTGTTGTCTCCCGCATGAGAGCTGATCTACTAAACGATCTACACTATTGTACTCGCGAATAGTTCCTCCTAAAGTCGACAGTGAACACAAATACATAACTGTTATTGAAAGTAGTATTTGATAATTCCTTCTAATGTCAACTATGATTACAATTGCATAAATATTAACGCAATTCGTATTTTATTTCAGCTGACATTGCTATCATGCAATAATATACACAAGTATTCGAAAAAAGAATACGTGAAGATATATTTATATAATCTAGCAACATTTACTGCATCATAATTCAAGTCAGAAATTACGAAAATCAACTGTTTCAACTGTGTGAAGACGAAATATCTCTGATAAGCAAAATCGCATCACATTCCACAAAATTTCATTGCTTTAGACCAGGGAAGATTTTGGGGTAGGGGTGGGGAAGGTTCTCCAGTTTTACTCACAAAACAATGTTCATTGTAAATGCTGACTGAACAAGATTCAGTGGACATGCTGACTGGACAAGATTCATTGGAGTGAGTGAGTATGGCTTTACGCCACTTTTAGCAATATTCCAACAATATCACGGCGGGGGACACCAGTAATGGGCTTCAAACATTGTACCCATGTCGGGAATCGAACCCGGGTCTTCGGCGTGACGTGCGAACGCTTTAACCACTAGGCTACTTGACCACTCTAGATTCACCTGACGTGCTGACTGACAAAAATATATTCTATAAATGGGGTGCGTGGGGGAAGAGGTGTTTAAATCCCACAATCCTTCTAATGAAGTAATATATATTCCGCGGCTCCCATTTCCCATTCTTGTCGAGTCTAACATCATGTAACCCCATAAACTCAAGGAGATGACTGAGCTCTTCTTTGCTGTATCTTGAATTTTGATCACGTGACTAAAATGAGACTGGCGTGGGATCTAATGTGAAGTGAAACGGGTTTCCAACGAGGTACGTCCGAGTGATCATAGCGCGTTCCTCCGATGCGTGAAGGATTTGCTCTTACTGCATATTCTTGAAGCTGTTGACAGTACTTAAATTCTGGCACTATTGAGACATGTAAAGTGTATAATCCATCCGTTTGTCATTGAAACAATGCACCCGCACCGTTTGTGACATCAGCTTAAAACACTTTTGAATATCATCACGGTATGGGGCTCGCGGGGTTGTAGTCAAAACGGCCTCACGCAGAACGGCCTCACAACTCAAATTTCAAAACAGCCACAAACAAAAGTTAAAATGGCCACACATAACGTCATGACGGCCACAACAAAAAAGTAAAAAGCCACAGGTAAAAATTCAAGATGTCCACGATAATAATAAATGAATATCCACATTGAGCAGGATGTGTAGAGTATATATGTGAGATGTTGTTATTACAATGTAATATCTTCCAGTAGAGTTCACGTGCTGCTTTAACCATTCACATCAATTTACTTTGAGTGAGTGAGTGAGTTGGGTTTAACGCCGCTTTTAACAGTATTCCAGTTATATCACGGCGTGTCAGCTTATTGTGGGAGGAAAGCCCGAAGTGATGCAGGTCTCTGACGTTTACCACTTTGATGAAACCCACGAGCACGGGTATGGTGCTGACAAACCTAGAAACATAATCGGGGCGAACCGGGATTCGAACCCACAATCATAGGTTTCTGGCGTACCCAAGGGACGCAACTCTGCACAGCGAATCGCGGCGCCTTAGACGACTGGGCCACCCGTGCCCCCAATTTACTTTGATCTCTGAGCTGATGAACATATGAGTTTCAAACCACTGACAAAGGTAATATGGATGTGACATAATATTTGAGTCTGTCTTTTTTGTTGTTTGCGTGGCTGTTATGACTATGGGATGTGGCCGTTTTGACCTGCCTCCGGGTCATGCGCATACATCGGCAACGCATTATCGGAGTCAGCCGGTAGCCATGGTTACATACAGGGAACATCATGAACTCACCCACCTTCCGTAGTCCGGCTCCGACCCAAACACTTTCAATTTTCAACAGGACATGTGTGTCTCACAAACGTCAGAAAATGTGGCAGAATACACTGTAAGCAGTTTTAGTATAGCAACTGGTTGATCAAACAGGTAAAAAAGACGTAAACAATTTCATTGGTTAGATCTCAGTGAATGTAATAAGAAGAAGTCGGGTCAGGAGACGGTTCAGTTGACACCCCGTACACAACAAAATTAAATATTCTATTCATCGTATGTCTTTTATGCTTTACAAACATAAAGCCGAAGTGGCGTGAGGATATGTCCGGGTTTGGGTACAGTCCGGGTTAGGCACCTGAACGTACTGTTGATATGGATGAGCGAGTGAGTTGGGTTTAACGCCGCTTTTAACAGTATTCCAGTAATATCACGAAGTGATGCAGGTCTCAGACGTTTACCACATCGGTGAAACCCACGAGCACGGTTATGGTGCTGACAAGCCTAGAAACATAATCGGGGCGAACCGGGATTCGTACCCACAATCATAGGTTTCTTACGCTCCAAAGGGACGCAACACAGCGAATCGCGGCGCCTTAGACGACTGGGCCAACCATGTCCCCCTAATATGGATGAGAGATCAATTACATCCATTTACTGTGTTTCAGTTTATGGAGAAGTCATGACGATCTGTTCATTCAACAGATTCCAATGATTTCTCGGACTTAAACCATGTTATCGTTGATACATAATTTCTCTATTATTTTGCATAATGACCTATAGTTGCGTTTTTGACTTGTTTAAACTGCACGCTCAGAATGGTCAGTGAATTACTGGCTCAGAATCAACTGAATGAACAATAGCGTGACGTCATGATAACTGTTTAACTGTTGATAAATTGTAGCGCAAAGTCAAAGGGCCCAGAGATGGAGATTGTCCAGGTTTGTTAACCGGACTTCCTCTCATGGGTGACCGATAAAGTTAGTCCAATGATTATTTGCTTAAGAGGTTTAAAGTATCGCCTTCAAGAAGACCGTCTTCAAATATTGTACAACTCTTTTATCTAACCTGTATTTGATTAATGTGATTATATTTGAAATAACTGTACAAAGAATCAATAGCTTCTCTTGGAAACTTTACATCAAGATGCGCTTCGGTCCATCTGTGGATCCGCTAGAGGTATCAGTTATCGTCGATAATATCACAAAATGTGTCTTTCTCACAAAATGTTTCTTAAGAAAACGTCGTCATGTCATCAGACTTAATTCCACAAAACGTATCTACCACTTCCACAAACGAGTGATACCAGATCATCCAACCTTCTACAGAATCATCTTTGCTGCACTGAACTATACAAAAGCATCATTCATTGAAATATGTTATAACCAATATCATTGCGCGGAAACCAGTTGCAATTCAGGCCCAGCTGGGCCAGTTGTTTCAAACGCTTAGCTACGCTTGTTGCTGTGAAGGCCAAGCTGGCCCAGTTGTCTCATATGCTTAGCGACGCTTGATGTAATTTGGGCGTAGCTATGCTAGTTGTTTCATATGCTCAGCAACGCTTGTTGCAATTCAGGCTTAGCTGGGCCAGTTGTTTCATACGCTTAGCTACGCTTGTTGCTGTGAAGGCCAAGCTGGCCCAGTTGTCTCATATGCTTAGCGACGCTTGATGTAATTTGGGCGTAGCTATGCTAGTTGTTTCATATGCTTAGCAACGCTTGTTGCAATTCAGGCTTAGCTGGCCCAGTTGTCTCATATGCTTAACGACGCTTGATGTACTTTAGGCATAGCTATGCTAGATGTCCCATAGTGTTCGTTCTACCTAATGCAACCACATTAAAGCAGAATGTCTATTACTGTTACGAGTAATCATTCGTACACGTGTGTACGCGTACGGAGATAAATCTCTTGTGTTGGTCTCCCATTAGTGTTGGATGGGACACATGGTCACTCTGAAACAAGAGACACATGTGGGAACAATCTCATTAAAATCAGATCTTAGTTCTCGCTATCGCTAAAGCGTCGCTTACCAGATCATGAAAGTGACAGTCGGAATGTGTTTTCTAATCATGCAACCTCGAAAACGTTAACACGGGGATATTCCGAACGACAGTTACGGCCCGTACGAAGGATTCCGTCAAAATCATCGTCTATCTCTCGCTTCCGTTGGATAAACATTTGAACGGAAGAGGCGTTGCACAGTACGCTGGAAACACTGCCATGCAATCTCAACCACATATTAGACATTCCGGAATGTTTGTTCAGTTTTCAGAATTTTAATCGAGAACTGTGTCAACATATTTTTTCAAGGGTAGTCTGAAATGGAAGTCGCCCGGTTGAAACGGGTGCTGTAAAGCTCGTGAAAGCTGCTTTCTAATTGGCTGATGTCGACTTCTCGTTAGTAATTTCAGTGGTCGGTCATTCTGACGTGACCCGTAATGGGATGTCCTCAGATCTTTCATTAGCGCCAGCGAGAACTTAGATCTGATTTTTATGAGATTGATGTTGGAATAAAATGTTTAGAATTGACGAGCTGGGGAATAGACAGAGCGAAACATTATTTGAACAAAAAATTTGAACAAACAATACCGCTTCCGTCAATTTAAAAAAGTATAATTTAGGAATTAAAATGGAGTGACACAAATGTCCGTAAATATGTCAAACTCTCGCGGAGCGATGGTATGTCCTGACGGACTACCTCTCACTCGGACACTCTCACCTAGAGTGTGTGACGCCTTGCTGAGCAGTTTGCACACATAATGAGACCATTGTGTAAGGCGGTTTACACACGTTATTGGATGAATGTATGTGAAATAAAGTAGGCCGATTGTCATTCCAAGGACCGGTAGCGACTTTTATACCGGGACATGGACCGTGAAAAGACTTCGTATACTTGCCGTCAGAAAGAGTGAGTGGGTGAGTTGAGTTTAACGCCGCTTTTAACAGTATTCCAGTAATATCGCGGCATGTCAGCTAAATGTGGGAGGAAAGCCCAAAGTGATGCAGGTCTTAGACCTTTACCACTTCGGTGAAACCCACGACCACGGGTATGGTGCTGACAAACCTAGAAACATAATTGAGGCGAACCGGGATTCGAACCCACAACCAGAGGTTTCTGGCGTGTCCAAGGGACGCAACTCTGCACAGCGAATCGCGGCGCCTTAGACGACTGGGCCACCCGTGCCCCCGCGGTGTGTATGTAGTGGTCAAAAGGTCTAACAAAACCAACAATTGTGAAAGTGTTTTCGAACCCACATTGTCGCACAGCAGCCTTTGCAAGTCGAGATGTGTGGAAGAGGCATTGTCATGAAGTAGTAGAACTCCAGCAATCAGCATCTCTCGTAGATTTTCTTTAATTTAATCTCTCAGGCGATAGGCAAATCAGCATAGTAGGCACCGGTAATCGTCTTTTGACTTTCTAAGTAATCAACAAGGATCACACCCTTTGCATCCCAGAATACAGTGGCCATAACCTCCTTCACTGACCTTGAAGACTTTTGTGCCGGCCATTGACCTACAAGTGGCAGCCGCTAACTCTTATTATATGAACCCCACAAAAAACTCATGACTCCATTCCGAGAACCCCTCCTTCATCGAACGAGTGCAGTGCTCAAAGTAACCATGACAAATGTTCTGCCTCAAGAATCTGTATCACGGAATCAAATGTGTGCACTACAGCAGGTCATATCGACGAGAACGTACGTGCTTTGGAGAAACTGTTTATACTTAAAACCAAGATCAATAGAGATAGCAATGTCAGCAGTTTTATCATCAAATTGTGTCAATGACCTAAGCAATACATGAACCCACGCAGTGAACTTTATCCTCATGCGTGACTCAGATGTGAGCAAAAGTCTACACTATATAGAGACCTGATGAAAAGAGGCTTTAACATTTTACAATATTTAACATAGATAAAGGGTGGATATGGCTCACTCGGGTCATTAACAACCCGTGTTGGACGAACTTTAGTAAGCCAAGGGACAGGAGCGGGTAATCACGGCGGTCTGTGACGCTGTACAGAGTTGCGTCCCTTGAAGGGGATGTGCGTGCGTGCGTGCGTGCGTGCGTGCGTGCGTGCGTGCGTGGCTGCTTGCACTAGTCCGGACTAATGCCGATAATAGTGCTAGTCCATCGAGCTACCATGCCGCAGTTAAACATGAATACCCCACTCAGACACAGTGTGACTCAGAGCTGACCAGTCCTTGTTAACCCCTTAATGCCGAACGCCAGGCAGGGTAACCATCTTTTAAACATTTTTTGGTATGACGCGGCCGGGGATCGAACCCCCGACCTTCCGCTCTCTGGACAGATACTTTATCCACTAGGCCACGGAGGTGGTCCAGTGAAAATGTGTACACAGTACAGTTTGCACTGAATGAAACCAGTGGATAATATTGGATACACACATTCTGCATCCTGTTGGCTGACAAACACTAACACCTGTTTTCTTTAAACACAGTTCTTGTACAACTCAGTATTACAGCTATACCCTGGCTAACCTTAATATAATTCTGGCATTTAAATAACAGAAAGAAAGTACAACATTTACTAATAAAGAGTGAGTGGGTTTTACGCCGCTTTTATCAATATTCTCGCAATATCGAGGCGGGGAAATGAAATGGGCTTCACATATTGTGCCAATGTGGGAAGCGAACCTGGGTCTTCAGCGTGACGAGCGAACGCTTTAACCACTTGGGTACCCCACCGCCCAGTAATAAAGGAGAATAAATAGATCTAGAACATACAAACTTGAAATTTAGCCATGTTATTAGAATATTAGACTGAAACAATCAGTGAAGACTTGCATGTCAATAAATCAATTTAGTTCCAACATTTAGCTGACATGGCAATTATGAAAACATTTATATTCATATAAACTATAGTAGTCTGTGCTTCATGTTAATGTATGTGAAATCAGGAGAAGCCAAGACCATGGGGAGTGCACATTATTTGTTTGACCTTCGTATAGATTGAACATATATTCAGAACAGTAAGACAGTGTCATAGCGACCGATTTGGGACAACCATTGTCTGAATGAGCATTTTATTCCAAAGGCTAATTACCGTGTAGCATATGTATATGTATATGTATATCGCTTATATGCCGTTATTTATAAGATGCTAATACCAATTTTGAATCCCCATTGTATTGTACATTGACTGTCTGCCATCATAGACGAGCTTTGCAACTATGTCACTGATTAATTACTGTTGTTTATACTTATGACTTAATTCATGTCAGGTGATCTTGGTTATATAAGGCTTGGTCCAGAGATGAACATCAGAGAGAGAAGGTCTTACCCTCAGCCTTGCTCCGTGACACCAACACCGTCACTACCAGGGCTGTTACGATTCACTCGCGTATTCGGTGAATCGAACCGTAACCATTCATGAATTGAATTCGTTATTCATGGCCACTAGAATCGAATATTTATGAATATGCTATCATGTATAATTGCATACCCTGTACCTAAAAATATCAGGTCTTCAGCAACCCATGCTTGCCGATAAAGGCGATTATGCTTGTCGCAAGAGGTGACAAACGGGATCGAGTGGTCAGGCTCGCTGACTTGGCATGTCATCGCATCCCGATTGCATAGATCGATGTTCATAATATTAATCACTGTATTGTCTGGTCCAGACTCGATTATTACAGTTCGCCGTCATATAGCTGGAGTGGGGTGTTAAACAACATTCAACAGCAAAGCATGCGATTTTCACCGATTTCGAAATAATTAATTACTCACCTCTCTATTCTGCAGTCCGCCTAATGGTGCTGTTAAATATATGTTGTTAATCAGCCATATATATCCGATGTTGTACCATCAAGTACAGTATCCAAGAACAACACAGATGTAACAAACGAAACGTTCTGACACAGAAATATGTGGATCTCTTCTGTCATAATATCAGCACGTTTCGCACGTGAAGGTCGCGCGCAGACGCACATGAGGGCATATGGCCTTTGACATAGGGCACGTGATTGTCACCTGACATTTGGATTTCCAAACCGTAAGAATAAGCCTGAGAGTGGATAGGGAGTATGGTTTTACGCCGCTTTTAGCAATATTCCAGCAATATCACGGCGGGGGACACCAGAAATGGGCTTCACACACTGTACCCATGTCGGAAATCGAACCCGGGTCTTCGGCGTGACGAGCGAACGCTTTAACCACCAGGTAACCGACCGCCCAATAAGCCTGAGAATGACCCTAAAATAACGTGACCAAATAAATTCTGAAACTTCAGTTTGACAGGTCGAAGACATGTATAGAAACCAATTTCTAAATCAGTCAAAACCAGGATCAACCACTATTTTAAAAATATCTATTCCCACCTTAAAACGAATATTGGCCCATTGTTATACTATCGCGTGTGATAATGTCCTCGAAACCAGCTGTTGGTAAAACATTGTGATACCAATGTGATACTGTACTGCCATTAGAGACGATGACATGACTGGTTCAGACTCCTTTCTCCGACATCAATTTGATTTTATAAAAGAAATCACATTGGATAAAAATGTTCATGTTGTTGTTTTAAGCATTTAACAAGAACAAATGTCTGTTCAGTGCCATTATAGTGAAACGAAGTAGTGACTGCTCATCTCGTACTGGGGGCACGGGTGGCCCAGTTGTCTAAGGCGCCGCGATTCGCTGTGCAAATTTGCGTCCCTTGGGCACGCAAGAAACCTATGATTGTGGGTTCGAATCCCGGTTCGCCCCAATTATGTTTCTAGGTTTGTCAGCACCATACCCGTGCTCTTTGGTTTCACCGAAGTGGTAAACGTCTGTGACCTGCATCACTTCGGGCTTTCCTCCCACATTAAGCTGACACGCCGTGATATTACTGGAATACTGTTAAAAGCGGCGTTAAACCAACTCACTCACTCACCACACCTCGTACTAATAGGCTTCTCTAATTACCACTTTTAACGTTTACGTTATAGCCTTGTCCGCGCATGTTCACTTAGTCTTCCCGCTCACGATGAGACCTATTTAGCTCGCGCCAATTGAAATGGAGTAACGAATTATCGCGATTATTATTATTATTAACGAAGATAGCTGCCCAAATACTTATAAAGAGAAGCAAGCCATTCTGATGACATTACTTATAGTAAGGAATCAAACTGCAAAAGGCTGATTTTACTTCAGGTGGCGAAAAGTATTGACTTATTCAAGATGGTCCATGTTTCAAATATGGTCACGATGGAAGACATTTTGATAAAAACTTCTTGTAACAGAGATACGAATATGAATAGCCCCTAAGGGCCTTCCTTTAATTTCGTCACATATGTGCATGCAGACATGTCTACGTTCCTTTCCAAGTGTACATCGGAGAAATTAGCTGACTATAATCTGCAATGCGCAAACACGTAAAAGTTGCGTTCTGAATCTTCTGAAACGCTGTCGGGGAAGATGCTGTAAAATCATTAACAATTATATTTTGTTCCTAAAAACAAGGAGAAGGGGGGTGTAATGAAATGGTTGGTTGGTTGGTTTGTTTGTTGTTTAACGCCGCACTCAGCAATATTCTAGCTATATGACAGCGGTCTGTAAATAATCGAGTCTGGGCCAGACAATCCAGTGATTAATATCATGAGCATCGATCCTACGCAATTGGGATCGGTGACATGCTTCAACCTAGTCAGCGAGCCGGATCACCCGATCCCGTTAGTCGCCTCTTAAGACAAGCATAGTCAGTCGCCTTTTGCAGCAAGCATGGGCTGCTGAAGACCTATTCTACCCCGGATCTTCACGGGTCTGTAATGAAATGGCCGAAGACCCGGGTTCGAATCCCGACATGGGTACAATGTGTGAAGCCCATTTCTGGTGTCCCCCGCCGTGATATTGCTGGAATATTGCTAAAAGCGGCGTAAAACCATACTCACTCACTCACTCACTGTAATGAAATGGGGAATTATGTTGCGTTCAAGACTGTTGCATGTGTACAGGGATGTGCGTGCGTACGTGCGCGTGTTTGAGCGTACTAGTCCGGACTAATGTCGGTTTTATAGTGCTATCCAACTTAACATGAATTCCCCTCTCAGAAACCGATCCGTTAAGTTCTTGTATTATCCCCTAAATGCCGAGCGCCAGTCACGGAAACAAAAAGTTCCATCTTTTAACGTATGTAGGTACGCGGCTGGGGATTGAACCACCGACCTTCCGCTCTGAGGGCAGACTCACTATCCACTATACCAAGGAGGCGAAATATGAAAAGGCATGGATTCGTAATCCCCTCAACGTTTTATAACAATAAAATAACACATTGTTGGTATATGCATGTATATTTATTGTCCATGTCTCTAAATAAAGTAACATTCAGATAGCAACACCAGTAGCAACACCAGTAACAATGGCGGTAAAAATCTCTGGCATTGCAACCAGGATACGAAGACACTAATGTGTTTTGATAGATATTGTATTATGCTTGCAAAATATAACTTCTGTTTGTATAACAAATCATGACAGGTAAGGTTACTACAGGGAATAGACTACTTGCTACATACTAGCAGGTATTAGCATATCAGGACAGAGCATTGAATGTGTAAAGTGTGATCACCAAACCCATAGTATATTTAACGTAAGCTATAAGAGATGTTCATTCTCATTCTGATGCGGGGGCGGTCGGGTAGCCTAGTGGTTAAAGCGTTCGCTCGTCACGCCGAACACCCGGGTTCGATTCCCGACATGGGTACAATGTGTAAAGCCCATTTCTGGTGTCCCCCGCCGTGATATTGCTGGAATATTGCTAAAACCGTACTCAATCACTCACTCACTCATTCTGATGCGAGTTTACAGAAGCTGAAGAAGTCTGACCCGGGGGAAGCAACTCTGGTCATGCTGCCCATACTGTACTAATAAAACTGGTGAGGTCAACTCCAAAATACATGGTCGACTAATTTATAAACCAGGCTCTACCTAGCCATCACCTACTGTATATGGGGCAGGGCTAGCTAGCTCCGACCGTGGTTCGTCAGTTCGGCTTCGTCCATGGAATAAAGTGGAGAAAATGCATCCCCTGTGAGGTCATACTTCTAACCGGACGATACTGCTTACATAAACTTTAAGAATGGTTTCCACTGGAATGCGGGTCATTTTCTGGGAAAGTCGTATTCCTGAAAACAAAGAATCACATCTGAAAATAACACATTCGTCAAACATATGTCGATTACTCGATGCTGGTGTAAACAGCTTCATATATTGGTTGATAGCCACTAACGGAGACAATTGATGAGACGAACTAGAGGAACAAACACATTACGGCGCTTGAGTGTTTGAGGAGGCCCATTGCTGTGGGTGAAAGAAGACAAGAGCATACATTGGGTATGAAAGGTTCATTTCAAATTGTTAAACGCCAACACCCGAGAATAATCAGTCTCCAAACAGGTTCCATTGGGCGTCACATGCAGTGTATTTATATCCATTACATCCCTAACATACAGCTTCTATATAACCATTACATCCCTAACATACAGCTTCTATATAACCATCACATCCCCAACATACAGCTTCTATATAACCATCACATCCCCAACATACAGCTTCTTCATAACCATTACATCCCTAACATACACCTTCTATAAAACCATCACATCCACAACATACAGCTTCTATATAACCATTACATCCCTAACATACAGCTTCTATATAACCATTACATCCCTAACATACAGCTTCTATATAACCATCACATCCCCAACATACAGCTTCTATATAACCATTACGCCCCCAACATACAGCTTCTATATAACCATCACATCCCCAACATACAGCTTCTATATAAACATTACGCCCCCAACATACAGCTTCTATATAACCATCACATCCCCAACATGCAGCTTCTATATAACCATCGTTCATGGGATTGGAAATATTAAACTGGAGTGGTCCTGCCACAGAGGGTGGGGCCAAGGGACTATAGCGAATCCACTGACCCTCTTGCACCGAGGTGGACACCAGGGGTACAGTACAGAGATCCAACTGGGCCTTTCAACATTCGCAAGCATCTCGGCGCATCATGATGATGGATGGATGGATGGATTGATGGTCGGTCCTCCCTCGCTCTGCCTTGAAGGACGTCTGGTCAGGTGGAAAGTCTGATGAGGACTGACCTTTAAACCATTCTTCTTTTCCTTTTATGCTTTTTCTGGAGGGGGGTGGGGACGGCTTGACGTCTTTTAGGGGGTCTCGGCTCCTCACGTTTCTCCAAGACATCCATCAGGGCTGCTGTTCCACGATGTTTCAGAATCTCTGACCATTTGCGTTTGGCAGCAACCACATCACTCACCAACCCGGGTAGGATCTTTTTACCCATCTTGAGCACCAATGTTCCAGCAGATTTAAGGAAAGGCAACACCATCTTCAAGACACCTCCGAGACCACTGCCACGTTGATGACACTCTCGTTTGTATATTTTAATGCCACTCCCACGCTGACCGAACTGTCCTCGATCCATCTGGTGTGCCAACGCGTGTCCCAACATGCTGCTTCTGTGTTAGCGGCGAAGTCTGAAGTGAAGTGTCATGATGGCTTTCCCCATTTGAAATGGCATGGGTGGTCCCGTGTCGTCCATGATATAGAGTTTAATATACTCAAAGGAACCATGTTACAGTCCGAGGTAGCGAATGTGCTGAGGGCTTTTAATCACCACACTGTCTTGCATCAACTTCTTTGACACAGGCACGTGGATCAGCAATGGAGCCATCGTATAACCCACAATTTGATCTTCGACCAGGTTTGTGTAAATGTACACGGTATCAAATCCTGACAGGCAATGCGCTTTTGTATCACCTGTGATTTCCACATAGCCACCTGTGATGGGAGTAGCCCCCTCTTGCCACTGGGCCATGGCACTCAAGGGAACAGGCGTCTCTGTATAGGTTTTATAGTCCTCCTCACTGAGGAGCGGTAGTTGAACAAATCTGAGCATTCTCAAGAGCGTACTTGGCATGATCACTTCCGTGGAATAGAGCGGTCCACCAAAATTTCCCAGGATAGGATGATTGATTGCTACTTCTTCAGCGGCTTGGAATCGAAACTTTCGATCTCCAAGCATGTTAAATCGAAGACTATCTTGGAGATACTTGACATCAATGACAAACTGTTTGCCATCACTTTGGACTCTGTCTGAGGGCTGTTCTTTCAAGACACCCGTAATATGTTCCTGAATCAAATGGTTGAGGGTTTTCACCAAATCTTCAGATGAATAGACGCCTTTCTCAATAGGAATCTTCTTGCTTTCGTAATGGACGACACCATACTGTGGCTGTGGTATAGCGCTTCCCGCGCTTTCATACACAAGGGTCTTTTTTCAGTTTGAGGTTCAGCGCAAACTAGTCAAAGGGTGGTTGGATAGATGTCCATGGAGGCATCACTGGGCAGGGTCATGTAAAAGTCTTGTTTCAAAAAAAAGGTGGCAGCCATGACGTCTTGAGCTAGGGTAGAAAACTCTGGATGGATGAGGTATCAGGTTGAAGTCTTCTGGTGGATGTCGTTGGGATGTCTGGTGAGCCGGTCAACTCGGGTGGTGGAAGTATGTAACCCAATCAACTGGAGAGCAGGGCTGTCTACAACTGTTTCTCTCCGTGATCCAAGGCCAACTGAACCATGCTCATGATGATCACGCTATATATCAACATGATCTGAGCGAAAAAACATGACTTTGCTGCAGGGTAACATCATGGCAAACAACACCAAGGGGAGTGTCGATGCTGGGGATGTCGTGGTGCAGCAGCAGCAAGGGGAGGTTCATCGGTACCCATGGATGCAGAGAAGCTTCTCTGCAGGGGTGTCGGCTGTGGTGGTGGTGGTGGTGGTGGTGGTGGAGGTTCTGTCATCGTGTGTGTCCACCTTCTGAATGAGCCTGAATGAATGAGCAGGCTCCTTATTTTATCTGTAAATGATCTGCAGGGATCCACGAATTTAAACTGGCAGGGTAGCTAGACCATGTCACCAAGACCTCTTCTTGACCCTGTTTCGGCCCTTGATGTCTTTTCAGCACGCGATCCATGGCATACACATCGTCTGTTTTCAAGATGGGCTGTATTTCTTCAGGGTAAAAGGTTCCTTTGAGGACTTCACCATGATCATCTTTGATCCGATACACGGGAGGTGTTTTCCCTGTCACTAGACGGTCCACCGTAAACAGTTCTGTGGTCCATTTGGGGAGATAGCCTTTCTCAAAGGAGCCTTTGGTTTTGTTTAGACGTACACGGGTGCCCTGCAGTAAAACAGAGGAGGAGAAGGAGGGTCTTGTCTTGGGGGACGACAGCCTCGTGGGTGTTGTTTTCCGTTTGCGCTCCTGCCGTTGTCATCGTTGTTGTTCCTCCATGTAGTCTAACACCAGAATTTCTGACAGGGGATCTCCCGGGAGGACGTCCTCAGGTTGCTGACCAATGGTCCGATGCACACGACTGTTGTACGACTTGACCAATTCTGGTAAGACTTTCACATAGTGTCAGGTCCCGAGTAATGTATCGCCACATTTTATTTTTCAGCGTCCGTTGAAACCGTTCCACCACGGCTGCTTTCGTTTCAGGATCTTGACTGGTGTAGAAATGAATGTCGTGCTTCGCTATGAGAGCCTCGAAAGGGTGGTTGACAAGTTCTCTGCCTTTGTCTGTTTGCAATTGAGCAGGTAGTCATCCTTTGGCTTGTTGCATCAGCAAGGTTTGAAAACCTTCGGTCAAAGCAGAACTGGTCTTGGCCTTCAGATGTGGCACCCATGCCATCTTTGAAAACAAATCGATCACACAAAACAGATATTTGAATCCCTGGTTGTCATCTTGAAGTCAATCATGTCACTCAAGTCTGCTAGCCACAATTCATCGATGGCTCCCACACGATAACGGTCTCTTGGAAAGGAGCGTCTGGCTGCTTTGTGCAAGGTGTAGGTACTTTGGGTTTGCAACCAACGCTTGATTTGACTTTGCGATGGAATGGTTTTCTTCTTGCTTTTACTGGTTCTTGCATCTTGAGCCTGGAGCCGTGCTGCTTTCCACAAAGATCGCCCACCACCAAAACTTGCAGGATGTTCAGGTAGCAAGTAGGTTTTTTTCCAACCAGGTCGTTCAAAGGGGCATAGGAAGTCCTTTTTGTTGTGTCTTCCCAGCGGAAAGAAGACGTCATCGCGTCTTGCCCTGTCGCGTCATTTTCTCTCATCTGACTGATGCCTCTCGGTACAGGGTTGGTCTTTTTATAGTGAGGAAAAAGAGAGATGTTTTTGTTATCTTATGTGCTGCATGATGAATCTGTCCTGTTTGGTATCCGAGGGAGGTGGGGTCATCACCCATGGGGTTGGCATCACGTCTTTTTCTTCTTCTTCTTCTTCTTCTTCTTCTTCTTCTTCTCCTACGCTTGTGGATCCATCTGTCGCCGTAGACTAATTTATAAACCAGGCTCTACCTAGCCATCACCTACTGTATATGGGGCAGGGCTAGCTAGCTCCGACCGTGGTTCGTCAGTTCGGCTTCGTCCATGGAATAAAGTGGAGAAAATGCATCCCCTGTGAGGTCATACTTCTAACCGGACGATACTGCTTACATAAACTTTAAGAATGGTTTCCACTGGAATGCGGGTCATTTTCTGGGAAAGTCGTATTCCTGAAAACAAAGAATCACATCTGAAAATAACACATTCGTCAAACATATGTCGATTACTCGATGCTGGTGTAAACAGCTTCATATATTGGTTGATAGCCACTAACGGAGACAATTGATGAGACGAACTAGAGGAACAAACACATTACGGCGCTTGAGTGTTTGAGGAGGCCCATTGCTGTGGGTGAAAGAAGACAAGAGCATACATTGGGTATGAAAGGTTCATTTCAAATTGTTAAACGCCAACACCCGAGAATAATCAGTCTCCAAACAGGTTCCATTGGGCGTCACATGCAGTGTATTTATATCCATTACATCCCTAACATACAGCTTCTATATAACCATTACATCCCTAACATACAGCTTCTATATAACCATCACATCCCCAACATACAGCTTCTATATAACCATCACATCCCCAACATACAGCTTCTTCATAACCATTACATCCCTAACATACACCTTCTATAAAACCATCACATCCACAACATACAGCTTCTATATAACCATTACATCCCTAACATACAGCTTCTATATAACCATTACATCCCTAACATACAGCTTCTATATAACCATCACATCCCCAACATACAGCTTCTATATAACCATTACGCCCCCAACATACAGCTTCTATATAACCATCACATCCCCAACATACAGCTTCTATATAAACATTACGCCCCCAACATACAGCTTCTATATAACCATCACATCCCCAACATGCAGCTTCTATATAACCATCGTTCATGGGATTGGAAATATTAAACTGGAGTGGTCCTGCCACAGAGGGTGGGGCCAAGGGACTATAGCGAATCCACTGACCCTCTTGCACCGAGGTGGACACCAGGGGTACAGTACAGAGATCCAACTGGGCCTTTCAACATTCGCAAGCATCTCGGCGCATCATGATGATGGATGGATGGATGGATTGATGGTCGGTCCTCCCTCGCTCTGCCTTGAAGGACGTCTGGTCAGGTGGAAAGTCTGATGAGGACTGACCTTTAAACCATTCTTCTTTTCCTTTTATGCTTTTTCTGGAGGGGGGTGGGGACGGCTTGACGTCTTTTAGGGGGTCTCGGCTCCTCACGTTTCTCCAAGACATCCATCAGGGCTGCTGTTCCACGATGTTTCAGAATCTCTGACCATTTGCGTTTGGCAGCAACCACATCACTCACCAACCCGGGTAGGATCTTTTTACCCATCTTGAGCACCAATGTTCCAGCAGATTTAAGGAAAGGCAACACCATCTTCAAGACACCTCCGAGACCACTGCCACGTTGATGACACTCTCGTTTGTATATTTTAATGCCACTCCCACGCTGACCGAACTGTCCTCGATCCATCTGGTGTGCCAACGCGTGTCCCAACATGCTGCTTCTGTGTTAGCGGCGAAGTCTGAAGTGAAGTGTCATGATGGCTTTCCCCATTTGAAATGGCATGGGTGGTCCCGTGTCGTCCATGATATAGAGTTTAATATACTCAAAGGAACCATGTTACAGTCCGAGGTAGCGAATGTGCTGAGGGCTTTTAATCACCACACTGTCTTGCATCAACTTCTTTGACACAGGCACGTGGATCAGCAATGGAGCCATCGTATAACCCACAATTTGATCTTCGACCAGGTTTGTGTAAATGTACACGGTATCAAATCCTGACAGGCAATGCGCTTTTGTATCACCTGTGATTTCCACATAGCCACCTGTGATGGGAGTAGCCCCCTCTTGCCACTGGGCCATGGCACTCAAGGGAACAGGCGTCTCTGTATAGGTTTTATAGTCCTCCTCACTGAGGAGCGGTAGTTGAACAAATCTGAGCATTCTCAAGAGCGTACTTGGCATGATCACTTCCGTGGAATAGAGCGGTCCACCAAAATTTCCCAGGATAGGATGATTGATTGCTACTTCTTCAGCGGCTTGGAATCGAAACTTTCGATCTCCAAGCATGTTAAATCGAAGACTATCTTGGAGATACTTGACATCAATGACAAACTGTTTGCCATCACTTTGGACTCTGTCTGAGGGCTGTTCTTTCAAGACACCCGTAATATGTTCCTGAATCAAATGGTTGAGGGTTTTCACCAAATCTTCAGATGAATAGACGCCTTTCTCAATAGGAATCTTCTTGCTTTCGTAATGGACGACACCATACTGTGGCTGTGGTATAGCGCTTCCCGCGCTTTCATACACAAGGGTCTTTTTTCAGTTTGAGGTTCAGCGCAAACTAGTCAAAGGGTGGTTGGATAGATGTCCATGGAGGCATCACTGGGCAGGGTCATGTAAAAGTCTTGTTTCAAAAAAAAGGTGGCAGCCATGACGTCTTGAGCTAGGGTAGAAAACTCTGGATGGATGAGGTATCAGGTTGAAGTCTTCTGGTGGATGTCGTTGGGATGTCTGGTGAGCCGGTCAACTCGGGTGGTGGAAGTATGTAACCCAATCAACTGGAGAGCAGGGCTGTCTACAACTGTTTCTCTCCGTGATCCAAGGCCAACTGAACCATGCTCATGATGATCACGCTATATATCAACATGATCTGAGCGAAAAAACATGACTTTGCTGCAGGGTAACATCATGGCAAACAACACCAAGGGGAGTGTCGATGCTGGGGATGTCGTGGTGCAGCAGCAGCAAGGGGAGGTTCATCGGTACCCATGGATGCAGAGAAGCTTCTCTGCAGGGGTGTCGGCTGTGGTGGTGGTGGTGGTGGTGGTGGTGGAGGTTCTGTCATCGTGTGTGTCCACCTTCTGAATGAGCCTGAATGAATGAGCAGGCTCCTTATTTTATCTGTAAATGATCTGCAGGGATCCACGAATTTAAACTGGCAGGGTAGCTAGACCATGTCACCAAGACCTCTTCTTGACCCTGTTTCGGCCCTTGATGTCTTTTCAGCACGCGATCCATGGCATACACATCGTCTGTTTTCAAGATGGGCTGTATTTCTTCAGGGTAAAAGGTTCCTTTGAGGACTTCACCATGATCATCTTTGATCCGATACACGGGAGGTGTTTTCCCTGTCACTAGACGGTCCACCGTAAACAGTTCTGTGGTCCATTTGGGGAGATAGCCTTTCTCAAAGGAGCCTTTGGTTTTGTTTAGACGTACACGGGTGCCCTGCAGTAAAACAGAGGAGGAGAAGGAGGGTCTTGTCTTGGGGGACGACAGCCTCGTGGGTGTTGTTTTCCGTTTGCGCTCCTGCCGTTGTCATCGTTGTTGTTCCTCCATGTAGTCTAACACCAGAATTTCTGACAGGGGATCTCCCGGGAGGACGTCCTCAGGTTGCTGACCAATGGTCCGATGCACACGACTGTTGTACGACTTGACCAATTCTGGTAAGACTTTCACATAGTGTCAGGTCCCGAGTAATGTATCGCCACATTTTATTTTTCAGCGTCCGTTGAAACCGTTCCACCACGGCTGCTTTCGTTTCAGGATCTTGACTGGTGTAGAAATGAATGTCGTGCTTCGCTATGAGAGCCTCGAAAGGGTGGTTGACAAGTTCTCTGCCTTTGTCTGTTTGCAATTGAGCAGGTAGTCATCCTTTGGCTTGTTGCATCAGCAAGGTTTGAAAACCTTCGGTCAAAGCAGAACTGGTCTTGGCCTTCAGATGTGGCACCCATGCCATCTTTGAAAACAAATCGATCACACAAAACAGATATTTGAATCCCTGGTTGTCATCTTGAAGTCAATCATGTCACTCAAGTCTGCTAGCCACAATTCATCGATGGCTCCCACACGATAACGGTCTCTTGGAAAGGAGCGTCTGGCTGCTTTGTGCAAGGTGTAGGTACTTTGGGTTTGCAACCAACGCTTGATTTGACTTTGCGATGGAATGGTTTTCTTCTTGCTTTTACTGGTTCTTGCATCTTGAGCCTGGAGCCGTGCTGCTTTCCACAAAGATCGCCCACCACCAAAACTTGCAGGATGTTCAGGTAGCAAGTAGGTTTTTTTCCAACCAGGTCGTTCAAAGGGGCATAGGAAGTCCTTTTTGTTGTGTCTTCCCAGCGGAAAGAAGACGTCATCGCGTCTTGCCCTGTCGCGTCATTTTCTCTCATCTGACTGATGCCTCTCGGTACAGGGTTGGTCTTTTTATAGTGAGGAAAAAGAGAGATGTTTTTGTTATCTTATGTGCTGCATGATGAATCTGTCCTGTTTGGTATCCGAGGGAGGTGGGGTCATCACCCATGGGGTTGGCATCACGTCTTTTTCTTCTTCTTCTTCTTCTTCTTCTTCTTCTTCTTCTCCTACGCTTGTGGATCCATCTGTCGCCGTAGACTTCTTCTCTTGGAGTGACATGGGGAGCGCTTGGTGAGGGGGGACAGGCTGTGGGGTGTCCTTGGTGTGGCGTGAGGAGGGTGTTGCTGTTGCTGTTGCTGCTGCTGCTGCTGCTGCTGCTTCTGCATCCATTTCATGGGGAATGTGACTGAGTGACTCAAAAGGGTCCACCCTGCTGGCCCCTCTTTGGTTTTCAGGTGATGCACTTAATCGTTGATCAAGTCCATGTGTGTGCCAAGGACGGGTTTCCATTCCATGATCAGGGTCCCCTCTGGAGTCCAACTCAAGTCGGGATTGTTTTGAGTCCTTGTCATCAAATTCATGGCTCCCACACGAGCTTTAGGAACACTCATGACCACTTCGTTGATCACCTGTGGGCAGGTCTACTTGGGGTGTCCATTGTTGATGGTGGTGGCAGTGGTGGTGGAGGTGCGGTGCTGTTGGCACTGAAACTCTAGCATGCGTTGCAGCAGTTGTTCCCGCAGGTGAAAAGGCTGCAGAAAAGACCTCTGCATCAAGGCGTCCATCTCTTCCAAATTTTGGAGACGTTTCTTTTCCAAGAGAGGGGTGTGAAGGGTATGGCCTGTAGACTTTGCCATGTGCCTTCAGGCACCAACACCATCTTGCGTGCGTACTTCATGGTGACACACCACACACTGATCCCAACCTTCCCGGTGTCACCCCTTTATGACCTTCCTCCAAACAAAGAGGCTAGGGCAGAACTGATAAGAGGAATGAGTCCTCCTAATAATCAACCTCCACGTTGAAGAAGTTTTTGTTTCTTGCTGTTGCAAGTGTTGATGTTGAGTCGTGGTCATGGGAATATTGCCTGCATACAAGTTCACCACACATTCACAAAGGGCATGGATGAGATCGGTAGGAGCATGTTTGAGAATGGCTTTGCGCATCGCTGGAGTGGCAGCACACAAATGACATCGAGCGTGTTTCTGTTTCCTGAGGGAGCAAGACATCTTTCCTGCATGACGGTGTTAGCCTGAATGAGGCCCCTGATCTGCAGCCTCTCTCTTTTATCAGGCAGTGGCAGGAGGGAGTTGAAGCTGTTGTTGATCTGCCTTCTTGGACTTTCTTTTGGTGCGCATTTGCACCATTCGCATGAGGGCATCAGCTTGATACGCATTTGTGAGACGGTCATGAGCCTTTAATCCTTTGGGCTTCCTTTTGGCTTTCGTCGACGTCATCGTCATCGTCATAGGTCGGCAATCCTGTTTTTTGAGGAGGGGTGCTTGAAGATAATGTTGCCATTGCAACAAGATGCGTGTCAAGACCCCTGCAAGTGTTCCACTGCCGCTGCGCTGCATCAGGTAGCCAAGACGTTCATCCATAGCTATACATGGATTGACAATTTAGTCAGGGTATCTTTATGTCTCCGCAACCACGCCTTATGTTGAGCTTTCAAGGGGACGCGTCCTGCTCTCAGGTTCCGCACAACAATCGTAAACCACTGCAAAAGTCGATTTCTTCCTTTAACGGCAAGGGTTGTCGCATCCTTTGTCGGAAACATAGACGGTCCTTTGTCTTTTTTCCTCTGCGGGGACGTCTTCTTCTTCTTCTTCTTCTTCTTCTTCTTCTTCTGGATACCTTGACCAATACGATCCTCCTTCTGGCCTGACATCTGTTGATAGAAGTCCTCGATAAACGTGTCAAATAAAGTTTGGGTCTCTGATTGGTCGATCGGGGCCCTTTCAAGCCACTCCTAAAAGTTGAAAAAAAATGAATTGTGTTGTCTTTAGGATGGGGATTGACATCCACACCCAAGAAAACCAGGATCGAAAAGGCTACCCATCAGAAGCTTGGGTTGTCGTCCAATCAGGAAGCAGGGTTTCAGTGTCTTAAAACCCATAGACGCTCTCTTGTCATCACTTTTCCTATGGAAAAGAAACACAAGGGTCGGTCCGGTTTGGAAAACCAGGGCTCAGGCCGGGCGGTGGAACGGACCAATCAGCGCGCCACGTTGTGGACCAATCAGCGCGCAGCGTGTCGGACCAGTCAGCGTGCAGCGCTGTTCGATCCGCTCCCTGCATTCATACACCACGTCCATGGCTGTCATTGTCGGATTTTAGAAATCAGGCGTCCGTTCCACAACATGATCGTAGCGCTAAGGTGGTCGCAACTCACATACTTTAACTTAGACGAACGACTGTCATTGTGCTACAATACGATCGCCTTGTGGAACGAGACCTTGCACCTTAGAGTTTACAATCACGTCATAATACCCGATGATGTCATTTGTGGAATTTTGTTGCAAGATCCTTCGGCGATGTGACGTCAACCTAGCAACAAAGTTGCTGGGTCATCGACTGTGTATAAGTTCGTCTCAGTGATCTATCATCTCCACACGCAATCGACACACACCCTGCACAAACTCCCTCCTCCGTCCCTCCCCCCTTCTCCTCCCTCCTTCCTTCTTTCAGGGCAAGCATGGGTTGCTGAAGACCAATTCTAACCCGGATCTTCACGGGTAATTTTCTAAAGCATAGTAATGTTATGGAAACGTGCATGAAACACACCATGTATATAGATATATGGTCACTTTTAGTATATTTCGTCACAGTATTTCCAAGGCCATGCTATATGATGTACATATTATATTGTGCTTTGTTATTTGACAACCAGTACTGTGTTTTAGGAGAGATGTTCAGATAGAATCCAGTTGACTGCAGATGAATCCTACTGTTACAAAAAAATAAAATTTAATTGACCTACCTTTGCAATAAAGACAATCCACCGGATAGTTTAGTACAATGCACAATGATTAAAAAAAGCTGTGTCATCATGTTTTCCAAAATACATTCTCAGACATCATGAAGTGAATACCAATCTAATTTGTATCAAGCCGTGCGAAATGTGATACGCTGTTCTGAGAAATAATCCATGCATTGGTAGATTAGGTATGTTCTGTCGCCTAATCTACAAAACACAAAATCCTTGATGTTATTAAGCAGACTCGATACGACGTCAGTTTGAGCCTAGATGTAGAACTAATCAAAATTAAAAATTTATTCATAGTCATATTAATATTGAATTACAGCATATGTGACTATGCCAGAAGTGATGCTGCTCTATGTGAACATTTTGCACATGTGTTTATGCGCACTTCGCTCTGACTATAAAGACAGAGCCATGCCGGAAGTTTGTTGAAGACTGACTACAAATCATCGTTGGTAAGAAGATGTATAACATAAGGAGTTCAATATCCATTAACTTAAAAAGGTTGTCTAAAACCTGAGAAATATTTATGAATTGTTTACGAAACTTCCGGTTATGCGTACTTGACATTACCCGTTGTAACTCTTTAGGATGGTCTTTTCCTACCCGATTAATTACAGCTGACCCGTCCGTCTGTGCAACTGGTGTCTGTGTGAGAATGGGAAAGGTGACTATTTTAATAGATGCTGAGATGGATTCAGATGTTAATAATGACCTGTTTTGTTCTCGTTTGGGATCATACTGGTGGCATTCTGTAAGGTATTGCTGAAATGTCTTGTTCTCACATCAATTAAAGTTCCTGTGCTGCTATGTTTTAGATACGATCCAGCAGGAACTTTCTTAGTTGGCTTCGCATATGTGTCACTTTTGTGTGGCTTTTGTAGACCTACAACATACAGTGGGCATTCCGACATAACTGCATTTCCTGTATTAGCTCAATCCCGCCTAGAACGTGATTTTGACATTATTAGCTATTGCTTCTGTTTGATTGCAGGATTGGCACACCTTATGTTAGTGCTTTCTGTGTCCGAGTCTTAGGCGAGATATGGCTATTTCAACTTTCCTCTCATTTAAGTATAAGTTTGGTTTTGTGTGAATTTTGGATTGCAATTTGTGAACCAAATGTCGATTGTATTTAAGTCCGATTGAACTTACCACCTTGGTTTGCTTTTTATCATCAGCTTGTTTTGCAAGCATGCCTGCTTTCACATTTCGAGTAATGTAAATGTGTCACGGGATCAATGATAGATACACCTATCTGCCCTGATTGGCTAGTTTTGTGTATTCAGAGAATATTATTGATGGTGGGTTGTTCCCATTTCGCCTACATCCCATTTCGCCTACAGTCTTGAAACAACAATTTATGGTCTGGTGACTGTTATTTCATGCATGCGTAATAAGTTTACCCCCTTCAGATATAAATGGAATCTCCATTAGTGTTTTTCTTTTCTACTTTTATTCATAGCAACTGATAATAGAATACAATGCAATAATTTAAAAAAATCAATAATGAGTTTATTGAAGCTTCAATAAGTGACCTGCTGCGTCCAGGAACTGAATAGGCGATCTTCTTCCACTTTCAAGTTGCTGTCTCAGTCGGTTGAGGCGCTGGTCAAGATCTCAGTAAGCTCGTGAGCGTGGCCGAGTTGTTGCATCATGGTCAATCTGAAGGCAAGTGATCTTGTTGGTGGATTGAATCTTCTTGATAGCTGTTATGAATTCATAAATGTTTGGATGGTGCTTTCTCACAAGTTTTTTCAGACCATTATGGAAGCCTTCCAGGTGATTGTTGGTTCTGGGACCAATGTTGTTGTGTTGATTCCAGAGACGTGGTGGAAATCTTGCATCAAAATCAACACAGGTGCTGGTGACGTAGCCGTTGAACTGGGTGATGCCAACTGCTTCTGGAATCTGGTTCAGTACATCTACCCAGACATCTTGCACTTGGTCGAGGGGGAGGAGGGGAAGAGTTCCTGCTCTAAGGACATGTGACTGGACTGCTGGAATTGTCTTGAAGGAAGGAGCTAGACCTCTTTCAGATACCTGACGCCAAAGAGGTGAGGTGAAATTGGGTTTAACGTCGCGTCCAAGATTATTGCACTTATATAGCGACCTGCATGCACGTGTGTGTGTGTGTGGCTGCTTGTACTAGCCCGAACTGATGCCGATTTATAGTGCTAGCCCACTGAGATACCATGCCGCAGTTTAACATGAATACCCCACTCAGACACAGTATACTGACTCCGAGCCGACCAGTCCTTGTTTAAGCCCCTTAATGCCGAGCGCCAGACAGGGTAACAACAAGTACCATCTTTTAACGTCTTTTGGTATGACGCGGCCGGAGATCGAACCCCGGACCTTCCGCTCTCCGGGCGGACGATCTACCTCTAGACCACGGAGGCGGTCCTGACGCCAAAGAGCTTGTGTGAAGTGTGAAAAACATCCACAGATGGCAGAAGGGAAATCGCCACTAAGTCAAGTCCATTCTCTCAATAGGGGTGCATTTTCTATTCCCTATTCGCCTACATGTTTTCTTTAGGCAAAATGGGATGTAGGCGAAATGGGACTCAACCTTGATAGTGTTTGGTCTCGACTTTCATATTGACCCATGTCGTACCTGGTAGGTAATTACGACTCAGTAAAGCCAAATTATTGCCAGCCGAAGTTATGTGTCCGGCGATTGTGATCGACATAAGCAAGAAAAACGCCGCACTAAACACTGAATCTGATTTCAATATCATGTAATAGTTTTCGTCAGTGTGAAAGAGAGCACCATACCAAGGCACATACGCGTTCGTACATACAAGGCAGTTTTAAAAGTATCAGGGTACCGATGCTAGGCTGTTACTTATGATAGCATAGCTCAACGCCTCGGTTTGGTGCAGCTCTATGTCACGCCACAGGCTTTCATTCACCTACCTCACTAAATGGTTGATGTGTGGATAATAATTTGTCACTGTTAATATCTATGGTCACCTGACCGCCTCCGTGGTTTAATGGTAGAGCGTCCGCCCGGAGAGCGGAAGGTTCGGGGTTCGATCCCCGGCCATGCTATACCAAAAGATGTTAAAAGATGGTACTTGTTGTTACCCTGTCTGGCGCTCGGCATTAAGGGGCTAAAATACGGACTGGTCGGCTCGGAGTCAGTATACTGAGTGTCTGAGTGGGGTATTCATGTTAAACTGCGGCATGGTATTTAAATGGGCTAGCACTATAAAATCGGCATTAGTCCAGAATTTTACAAGCACACAAACACATACACATACACACACACACACACACACACACACACACACACACACACACACACACACACACACACACACACACACACACACACACACACACACGTGCATTCACGTCGCTATATAAGTGCAATAATCTTGGACGCGACATTAAACCACATTTCACCTCACCTCAACTCTATGGTCACTTTCATATTCTTTATTCCTTTTCTAACAGCTCTGGACTGAAATTAAGTTAAATTAAATGCTGTGATGTGGGTTCATCCAACTCAAGCAGTGGGTAGATTAACTTTAATGTTCTTCTCAATTTATGAGCACCAGTGCACATGAAGAGGCAATGAAGGAGGCATAGTAAGCAATATATGGTCAGTTTTAGCTATTTAACTGACATCTCCAAAATGGTAACAGATCCTAACAACCAGAACCCTATTTAACAGCTATAATATAAATAATCCTTGACACAAACCTCATACAATCTAATCAAACGTATTCACTGTTGACATAGGGAGGTTGTAAAACTAAATGTTTTACTCTTTCTGTCATTAAACAATCTGTCAGGCAGGATTTCTAACCAAGAGGTTAAAAGCAGCATGAGGGAGATGGTCTTGTATAAACACCGGTTCCTTTTCTCTCAGACAGTAACAATAACATTAACCTTTCTAAGTATATTTTCCAGACATTTCCCTATAAGTTATTGGTAGACATATTTTCTTCTAAATGCAATAGTAATGGGTTTTTTAATTAGATGAAGCTGAAATCTGTTTTGATCACATGACATCATCTCGCTCTGTGGTAAAAATGTCTGTTTAAAGCTGTATCTTTGTTTTTGCTTTTTGCCTTGACCATGGCAAAATTCTTGACATCAGTGATTATTTTTTTCCGTTTTCATTTGGAGTACCTTATGCTTAATTCATTGTGTTTATATTAGGAGAAAATTGTTTTGAAGAATGTTTACAGCAATTTGAGTGCTGATATCATCACCAAGTCTTGTCACAGTCTTTCCACATCATAATTCTCTCATACCATTTGGATTACTTCCTAGATTGCTATGGATGTATAATGCAGTTAATAATTGTGCCACCCTGACATTTTGTTCTGTCATTGTATTCAGTTGCTAAGGTAAGGTAAACCAAACCAATACTCTTAATTAACCAAAGCTACTAATAATAATTAGAGCACTCTCGCTGAAGATCAATGTTTAAATAAGGAAAATGAACATGGAACAAATCATAATGGTCCTCCTCCTCATGAGAAATCTAAGAGATCTTATCATGAGAGTATTCCCTGTGGCATTTGTCAAGTTTGGATGCAGCTTGGAAAGTTATCTGGTGAATCTATTTATCGTGAAATGGACACACATTATCATCCAAATGAAAGAGTTGAACTGTTTAGTGGTCTCTTTTCAGTAATTGGTAAAGACATCATTCTAACTTCTGACATTTGCTTGTGTCGGTCTTGTAATATCCATGACAATACAAATACTGACAAAACACCACATGTTTGTCCATGTTGGTTAAAACTTAAAGAAAAAGGACACTAAAGCCAAAATTATCACTCCCCTTGTGTCATGTACATCAGCATTGTCTTGTCAATGTCAGAATGCATCACAATGGATACCATCAAATGTCTAGATCCAGGGGTGAACTGTGCTCATAAGACACATAATTCTTATCAAATATCAAAGAATCAACCTATGTTAGCAATAAACATTACATGCAGATGTATCACTTTAGAAAATGCTTCATATGCAACTGTTCTGATGCAAATGATTTGGAGTTTGGTCTAAATACCATGAACAACTAGAACAACAGTCAGAATATAGATCTTTGACTTTCTCATCAACTGACTCCATATGTGCAGATTGCTTTCAAACAACAAGCAATAAAAGTTTGGTGATAATACTGACCAATATATCTCTTCAAAGGTTCGGTTTATAGGAGAGATGGCATTGTTTGTCTCTAACAGCATTCAAGAAATAAAGCAGCATGGTTACCTCCTGCGATCAAGCATTGTCAAATAGTTTAAGTCCACCCTACAGAATGACGGTGATAGAGAAATATCATTGAAAAGATTTCATAATCATCTAACTACTGTAATAAAATATTATTTAGATATCGGTTGATATAGTGCATAGGTACAATGTATTCTCATACATGTATTTCATTGAAATCTTTTTATGAGTTATCAACAGAAAACAACAACCTAGTATTGAACTTAAACACGAAAAGGATTATGCAGTAAAATCAGTGATATTCGAGATATGTTTGAGATTCAAACTAAACGTGTGCTGATTAATGAGAACATTGATAAAGCTTTCTTTCTTGGAAATCATCTTCATCAGCCATTAAATTTTATGAAAACAGTTCTTGGAATTGATACAGGCAAAGAAGTACCAGAACACAAACAAAACAAAGTTACAAAATGCTATTGCAGCGTTGTACGATATAAAAACTACTAATTCAATAATGCGTCAATCTGCTGTTGGATTAGTGGCATATGCAAATAGACTTCGGGACAAAGGATTTCGTATACTTACTTGGTATAGCTCGTGGTTTTGATCTCATTCGGAAAGAAGCACATAAATGGTCTTCAATTAGGAGCAGTAGTTGATGAAATTGATATAAGGGCAACCGATTCTTCTGCATATCTGCTACCAAACACATTTCCTGGATTCACTATTCAACAAGTCTGTATAAGCACAACTTACAAACACAGCATTTACTATTTCACAATATGAAAACCACAAAGTTACATGACCTTAAATAGTCTTTGCCTCGTTATACTCCCAGTGAACCTGATAACGTTGCAAATGCTGCTGTTCAATCAGGCATCACTGATGTATCAAAATACTTACTGGAACTGAAGAATGATCTATGTAAAACTGGTAAACCTGGTTTTCCAAAATAAAGTGGTTCTCGGTGGTGATCCGCAAGCATATGCCATTGTAAATAACTCTGAAAGAAATATTCTCAAACAGTTTCATTGGTAATACCAGGTGAAATATAAGAGATATGATTTGGAATCTCCGGAATGCTAGCTTGCCAATACTAACAGAACTAGTTTTTGCTTACTCTCACAACAAATATGAAGAACTTGCTTGTCAAACTTTGAATGTTGTTTTTGATTCTTCCATGCGAATATTAGAAATCATGTTCTGAATGGTGAATGGACTATCAGCATCACTACAAATCCCTTTCATCGTGTGGCTTTGGATGAGGGTCACGAATCAATTTTCAATATACGTCTGAAAGAGTTAACAACTCATTCGACACTTGCTAATTTCATGGCATGTCTGAACAAATACTTTTGCCTCTTCCTTAATGCAATTTTCCGTTTCAAGAAGAGACACAAGAACTAACTGACTCAAATAGATTTCATTACGTTTAACCTATTCGTCCAGATATACAAGGAAAGAGTATATTTAACTCAGATGATGCCTGGAAACTTTCGAACATGTTTTCTGAACAGACGACTGATCTTGACAATGAAACAAAACATTATCTTCTCACAATGGCCACAGAAAGATAGTCACGTATGCATACATCCATAACATCTCCTACATACTGCAAAGCAACGTACAAAGCATTATCATGTCACGTCGTGGTAGATTGTATGAAGCTTTCAGGTGGCTGATTATTGAATGAAAAATGCAGGAATGACTGTAATTTCAAAGCAAGTACAGATATACCGAACAACAAACGAAGTTAAGGACAGGCAACCAGGTCAGCCTCACAAGCCATACGGGAGAGAAGATGTAACATTATTAAGGCTTGTGAGAGGACCTCAATTTGACAACGGTACAGTTTTAAAGGCACAGCATTTACCAGGGAGAGCGATTTCAACCAGAATCATCATCATCTGAAAACAGCTTGATAGAGTCAGAAGACCCATCAAACTTCCGTTGTTAACTCCAGCTCATAAAGCAAATCTTTTGGTATGCTATAATCAATGTCTAAACAAGAATATTACATCATGGCGAAGAGTCCATATTTCTAATGAAAGTCGGTTTCTAATACACATGACAGTTGCTTCCGCTCACAGGGCAGGCTCACTATCCAATATACAAGGGAAGCGGAATATGAATACCCTTAAGGCATCTACGTTCTTAATCCCCCCCAACGTTTTATAACAATAAGGTGGGGTGAGATGGGGTTTAACATCATGTTCAAGATTATTGCACTTGTATAGAGACGTGCATGCACGTGTGTGTATGTGTGTGGCTGCTTGTACTAGTCCAGACTTATGCCGATTTACAGTGCTAGCACGCTGAGGTACTATGCCTCAGTTTAACATGAAGACCCCACTCAGATACAGTATACTGACTCCGAGCTGACCAGTCTTTGTTTTAGCCCCTTAATACCGAGCGCCAGACAGGGTTCAACTAGTACCATACCCAGGATACGAAGATAACAATGTGTTTTGATAGACATTAGTTTATTGTGGATGCAAAATATAAATTCTGTTTGAGAAACAATAATGGCAGGTAAGGTTACTCCAGAGAATAAATTACTTGCTACGTACTAACAGGAATATAGAATATCATGATAGAGCATTCAATGTACAAAGTTTGATCACCAAACCCACAGTAAATATAACTTAAGCTATAAGAGATTCACTCATTCTCATTCTGATTATGAGTTAACAGAAGCTGAAGAAATCAGATTCAGGGGAAGCAACTCATGGTCATGGTGCCCATAACTTTACAAATACAACATACATGGTCGACCCATTTATCAACCAGACTATACCTGTGTATGTCTTACATACTTGGTGCTGCTACCGTGGTGACACATACCTAAGAAACATGAATTAATTACTTAAGCATGATATAACTCTGCTTTATATAAATGTTGTAGTCAAAGAGTAAGTGAATTGCAAGATAAATATTGTATATTGTAACAAAGTAGGGAACATAGAATCTAGAACTTAGTGCATGTGTAGAATGGAAATAATATATTAATGTATGTGATTGCTATGGAGCTGTATAAAGCTGGAATCCCAGAATGATCAGGCAATGAACCGACTGTGCTACCCGTCCGCCCGCAGGGATATCTTGCCAGCTCCGGTCGAGGTTCTTCAGTTCGGCTTCATCCATGGAATAAAGTAGAGAAAATACATCCCTGTGTTGTCGTACTTCCAACCGGGACATTATTATACTTGTTTCCATTTTCCTAAAAAATTGTATTCCTGAAAAAAGATTAAAGACATCTAAAAGTAACTGATTCTTTTACTCGACCCTGGGGTAAACAGCTTCATTTTTTGGTTGATAGCCACTAAGGGAGACGACTGATGAGACGAACTAGAGGAACAAACATTACGGCGCTGGAGTGTTTGAGGAGGCCCATTGCCGTGGGTGAAACAAGCCTTGTCTGGGAAGACACGAGGCAGAAAGCATAGATTTGGTATGAAAGGTTCCCTTCAAAATGCCAAACGTCAACGCCTGAAAATAATCAGTCTCCAAACAGATTCTATCGTGCGTCAAATACAACCATTACATCCCTAAATTACCGTTTCTACAAAACCGTTACATACATAATATACAGTTTCTATATAACCGTTACATCACTCACATGTCGTTTCTATATGAGCATCACATCCCTAATATGCAGCTTCTATTTAACTCTAACATATAGTCAATATAACCATTCCATCCCTAACATTGAATTTCTATATAACATCAACATCCCTAATATTGAACTTTTATATAACCGTTACATACTGCGTCAACATCCGTTACATGCCTAACATATAGATTCATATTACAGTAACAATTCTAACATAACCTTCCTTATATCTGTAACATTCCTCACATGTAATGGTTACAACCTCATTGAGAGTGTCATACACTAAACTGTTCCATTCCAGATATGCAGCTTTGATAAAGGTTACATCCTAACATGCAACAGCAGCTTGATTGGCATGTTGTCCGAGATAGGCAATATGTTCGACTGAAAGACTGAACCAATCCTACTGTAAGAATGAGACAGTGATCTTACCAGACCTTTTCTTCACATATATAATAACATCCAGGTATGGGCATTCCGTTAAAATGTGAAGCTATGCTCCTGGTGTAGGCGCCCATGTTCTCAACATACAACCAGTCCCCGATCTGCAGCTCGGGTAGAGAAAGGCCCTTCTGTACACAATCAGCGCTGTCACATGTCGGACCCCACAAGCTGGAGGTGAAGGTCACGTCACTAGAGGGCGCCTGTAACCGAACACCTTGGGATTAACCGTTTGATATTTTAATGGTGGGAGGGTCTTGCATGGTTTGAGACGGGATTAGCTTTATCAGCCAGCACTTCGATACATTCACTATGTTTCTCTGAACGCAGCTGCAGCTGAGGCCGGGTGGGTGATTGAGTTATTGGGTTTCAAACCTTGCATCCATGTGAGGAATCCAGGGTAGAATAAATTTTCTGTAACCCATGCTTGTTGCAAGAGACGAGATCGGGTGGCCAGGCTCGCTGACTTGGTTGATGCATGTCATCATATCGCAATTGTGTACATCGATGCTCATGATATCAATCACTGGGTTGTCTGGTCCAGACTCGATTTACACAGCACTGTCACACAGCTGGAATATCGTTGAGTGCAGCGTTAAAAACAAACAAACAAACACGATGAATGAAAGTGGAAAATAGGTGTAATATCTACCTTCACTAACTTTGGGGTTATGCGTATGTCTCCGAAGACAAGGAGGTAGAAAGATCCATATATACCGTCTGTGAGGTAGTACATGAAGGCTGGTTTCTTGTCACTTGGCATATCTGGCTCACAACTGTTTTCTGATAACACATTGTACGACAACCATGATTAAAATTATCATTTGAAGAATATTGACCGGTGGTCGTTTCGTTTTTCTTAATGACTCATGACTGAATCCTAAACGTATGAAATATGTTTCTGACTTTATTTGAGCAAATTGCCTGACAATCATTGCGCCACAGTTGCCTGTACCTGAATTCCTGTGATCTCCTTTAGCAAGGCATTTCTTTTTTCCCATCACACTAGTCACTAAGGTGTAAGCCGATGATGAAAAGTACCGCCCTGGTTCTGCTATGATCTTGACATTGGAGCTGACAGGGAAGTACTTGTCAAGAGACTTGTTCAAGGTGGTGGCAACCTGAAACAAAATATGCCCCGGCACTGTAGCTCACCAGAGAGAAATGCAAGAACAGCCACAGTGGCACATGTTTTACATTTACAAACAAGCTTCCAGAAGTGATGGATGCCCATTATCCCACAAATCAAGAATCGAGAATTGTGTAAAACAATTCATCCTCCATCTTCTTGAAAAAAATCTCATCCTGAAAAACAGTATTTCGTGAGCAAAGGCATAATCTTTGACATCGAGACATGAGTATGCTAGATAAGTATTACAGGCATACTGTCAATCAGAATCAAATGATCCAGTTCAAGATGTCATATCTTGCAAGTCACCGTGCCGTATCCTTGGAGAAGGTTATCGCTGTGATGACTGATACAGTTGATGACCCGCATGCGATATTCCCAGTAAGCATAGTTTACCCTTATGTGGTAAAAAATACAACATAAACATACTTTTATTAACAAAATACATGGATTATATATGAACACCACTACAATATACAAGTTATACCATGAATGAGAAAAAAAGAAGGTATTGTGTCCACTGTTTGGAGGATGGGGTCAGCTGTTCAGTATTCGATCAATCATCAAGACTGAAATCAGCACATGAAACTCCTTTTAATCCTTAAGAATGTCACAATTTTCAGTCAGTATTGTGTGTATGCCCACCAAAGGAATCAATGCATGCCAGAACTTGCCCATGAGAAGAAGATGTGATACGACTGATAACAAGAAATGGAATTCAACACCATTTTTCTCAGAGGACCTGTGTTACGTGATCCTTGATATCAGGGCAACCCAGATGCGCACTATTGTGACGGTTCCACAAGAGTTCTATAGGTGATAAGTCTGGTGATTGTGCTGGCCAAGGCAAGATGTTGCATGGGTTCAGGTGCTATCTTGTTGAAACGTGATCTGTCCTGTTATGTTGTAAGAACGGTAGTACAGGGTAGAGAGAATGGTAAATGTAATGCTGCCACCTCGAAACGGTTCAACATCTTGGGTGCAACAATGTTCTCATGTTGACACAAATGCAAGGAACAGCTTGAAGCTGCTCATACCAACCGCCAATTCTTTCTGTTGTAGGGTTAATCTTAGCATGCTACTGTCCAACAGTTTGGTGTGAATGAACAGGATATTTTTGCAGGTTGGCATGTTGTAAGTGCAGTGAAAGATTAACTTCAAAGTCAAGTTCCATTGATCTGTGTACTGTCGCACGTTCTATACTCAGCAAATTGTTTTGGATGTGTTTTAGCGATTGATTCTCAACCATTTTGTAACACTATTCTGGTTTTGGAATCGACGTGTCTGAACAGTTTGGTAACGTTTGTTCATCAGTTCACACCAAAAGTTTTGCTATTGATGTCCATCATCCTCAATCTCAGTAATTGAAAATGTCAAGTTGACTATTTTGTCTGCCAATCTGAAGAAAACTGCACACTTTCGTAAAACATGGTCTTTTATTATACTACACACAGTCGTAAAACATGGTCTTTTATTATATGAAAATGCTTTATAATACTGATATTTTACAATGAATTTTTAAAATCACCAACATCTGTACTGTTTTAGTTAACTGCGAGAACATTTTAACAATCCTTCATATGTTGAACTTCTTATAAAGAAAAAAGTATCATGACTGTACCCAACACACGCACACAAATCCCCACCCCAAAACCCCCTAAATATCAAATAGTCCACCCCTAAGCAGGATTAAACGTCGCCCTGTGTGTCATCTTAATGTTTGAGGAGCCCATAGGAATGAAGGTTGTATACGTTCGTCACTTTGATGTGTAATTAACGAACAAGAAACAGGAATTAATATTATGACCTAGGGGCGCAACTATGGGACGCAACAAGAGGGACGCAACTCTGTTGACCGAATATTGGCGGGGCCTGACACGACTAGGTCACCCGTACTCCAGGTTAAGATTGTTATACCTTTTCAAACGATAGGGGGGCACCTTTGTGACCGTAGAAACCTCCGCCAATGTCAATTATATTCGGTGTGAATCCTAATTGCTCTGCCATAGCAAACACACCATGGGATCTCTGTAGCGACACAGCAAACACTTCTGGGTCCTCTGCTCCACTCCCAACGTGGAAACTGTGGGTGTAATGAGAGATAGTCAAAGATTGATACTGTTGCTGACCCCTGTCCTATGTCTACTAAACAGAGGGACATAACTACAATTCCATGTCTCTTCAATCCGGGCATATGTTAAACAGGACAATTTCAGTGGAACAGAACACCCTGGATAAAGGGGAACTCGTTATAAAAATACTGACTGTTACAAAGTACACAAGTAACACACTTGAAGCCTGTTTGCATGTCCAAGTCTCGGTTTAAACCATAAATAAATGAACTAAACTCAGCGCTTCTAACAATCGCGATTCTGTGAGAGTATACATAAGGATTATGTTCAAAATAATGTTTAATTTAGTATCTGAGTCTGCATTGTCTCCCATACCATCTTTCACTAAGGGGAGACAACCGATGTACAAGCTATCTCCACGGCTGTCCATCATACGCTAACAACTCAAATAAATATCAAAATTATACAATATCATCATAATAAGCAAAGGTGGTTAATGCCTGAGGTTATTGGCTGGGTTGAAATCTGTTTTGCTAACTACTGTCGTTGCTTTATTGTAGACATGCTGAACGAGTCTTGATAGGAGTTGTACAAACTGAACGAAATGTCTTTTCCCTTTGAAAAAAAGTAAATCATGATATTTGTTGAAAAATGTCTGGTTCATAAAATTACCGTTTTGTCGAATGAATAATGTAAAAAATGTTCTCACCTAACTCCGACAACATTGAGACCGAGATTTTTTGCTGTCATCAGTAGGCCACTGAAGTCACTAGAGTGGCAGCCGAATTTCGTTGATAGGTCGTCAAAAACTTTGTAGTGACCCGGGGGGACAATCCGTAGAAGGAGTCTGGAAGAAACAGGATGCTAGGGATGGAGTGGACTGGTTAGAGGTGCCAGTTAACTAGCTGCAGGAAGGGCATGCAAAATTAAACAAGGTGATAAGGGGCCAAAGGTAGTTCACACTATTGTGTCAAGTACAGTGAAATTATCTACATAATGCGAAGCCATATATCAAACATGATGAAACCTGGATACGATTACTGTGTGGTTATATTATCCTGCGTCAGATTGACTCAGATTATTGCGGGGGTGGACACAATCCAACTATAATAATACTCTAAAGAAGTTGTCTCTATGACCATAGTTAATCTCTTATGGATGGTGGGTATTGAAACACAGATCCTTCCAAATGTGGATGTTCTTTAACTTATTTTGAATGGTATATATGAAGATATTAATAGGCATGTAGATGTTGGTGATTCATGAAAAGAACCTATATGTGGATTTCAAGCTCTATAAACTTATTACACAACATTTTGCGTTCTCATTCAAATTATTTGTCCAAACACTGTAAACATACTTTGAGACATATTAAAAAGATGAAACTTGGCAAAACTGATCATCAAGCTTGAAATTAAAGTGTCAAATGTTCTTAAAGTGAAACACAACACTAGTCTCTGAGACAATGGCATCATAAGTCAGTATCTCTTGTGTCCGCCATGTGCATTGATGACTGCCGTGCAACGTCGATACATGGAATGGATGAGGCGGTTGATGAAGACCATAGCCACTTGAGCCCACACTCTGAGGAACGCCTGACGCAGTTCAGCTGCAGTTGTCAGCCTTGGTCAGACGTCATTCAGCCGTCTTTGAATCTCGTCCCACAGGTGCTCAATGGGATTTAAATCGGGCCTGAGGGCAGGCCACTGCATGGTTCTGATGCCATTCTGCTGGAGGAAGTCTTTTGTTGCTGTCGCAGTATGGGCATGGGCGTTATCATGCTGAAATTTGTGGTTGCGGCGACGTGCCAAATGAGGTATGGCATGGAGTCTCAAGACTTGATCAATGTACCGAACTGCTGTGACACCATTGCCTATTCTTGGACCGATGTTCTGGAAAACCACAAGGCCGACCCTCTCTGCAAGACCAATTCCACCCCACACCATGATGCTCGGACCACCCCACGAGTCTCTCTCAACAAAACAAGCATCCGAATAAAGTTCCCAATAACGTCTCCAGACTCCCTCTCTGCCATCTGCTGTTGAGATACAGTAACAGTTCTCGTCTGAGAAGTGGACTCTTCTCCACTGCTGGTGGCGCCAATACTGGTGCTGTGTTGCCCACTGAAGACGGTCCCGGTGTGGTGTAAGAATGGGTCCTCGGTGTGGCCTGTGACAGTGGAGGTGTCTGTTTGTCAATCATCAACACACGGTGTCCACACTAATGTGTGTCAAGCAGTTTCAGCAGCAGCAACAATGCTGTAGCACAATCTGACGATCCTCACGTCGGGTGGTTACCCTTGGTCTTCCACTACGTGGTCGGTCATCTGTAGTGTTGGTGGTCTGGTACCGTTGCTGGAGCCTGTATATGGTCCTTACATGGACTTGAAATGCATTTGCAACTTGCCGGGAGGTTTGTCCAGCTTGCAATCGTCCAAGGGCTTGATGTCACTGATTTCTTCTCAATCGTGGCATGAGGTAGCAATTTAATAACGAATGAATGATTTTTATAGGGCAAGAAAATGGGGAACGCATGTGCATTTCAATTTGCATGGAACTCACGTTATCATGGCTGTTGTCGTGATGCGTTTTGGCGATCGGTTTTATTGTCATGTGCTTTGTTTTTTATCATCAAATTTCAGTTTTCCGGACAAGGTATTGTTAAATTTTAGAAACCATGACGACAATTACCCAAATATTTGAATGACACCTTTTCATGCAATGTTACTTTGGGTGACGTTACTTTTGCGGTTGAGTATATATTATATAAATAGTTACTCGGCTGTTATAGGTATAAATCAGAGGCTGTAATGTGTAAAGAGCTTGTTCCACCTGAACAAACAAGATCAAGTCATCAAACATTAGAGGGTCGGTTTCCACCTTCTGTAGACTTTGTTAACGTCAGTTTGCATTCCTCCAGTTTTCTGTACAGCTTGACAACTTGGCCCAAGAGTCTTAGGCGCTACAATTCGCTGTACAGAGTTGCATTCCGTGAGCACGCCAGAAACTTTTGATTTGGTTCTATGTTTGTCAGCACCATACCCGTGCTCGTGGGTTTTACCAAAGAAACAAACGCCTGAGACCTGCATCACTTCGGGCTTTCCTGGCACATAAAGCTGACATGCCATGATATGACTGGAATACTGTTAACAACGCGCTGGTGTGGCGTTAATTAATGTTATTTGCATACTCGTATATGCAAGGGGTCGACGTATAGTTTTCGGTTGGAAGTGACAACTTGGAGACGATGGCTTGCGGTATATACAATTTTACTTAAAATAGGTAGATATATACATACAAAAACACTATGTGCCAGGTCAGCACATAGTGATAGTGGTTGTTGTCTTGGTGCCCTGGGGCACCCAGCCTAAGCCTTGCTAGGCTAAAGATAAGACCTTTCTCTCCCTCCATCCGCTTTTCTCTCTGGACCAATGCTTATATAGCCAAGGTCACCTGACATTTAGCAATGTAATCAACAGTAATATATCAGTGACATATTTTGCAGACAGTAATTTTGCGCACATGCAAAAATGAATTTTGGAAAGACACGTATTGGCATTAATATGCTGGCTTTGATCACACATACCTGGTTGCACTTATCAACAGTCACACACAGTCATATCCTGGATTTAGTCCATGTAAGTACACACAAATTAGTAAGTCCTAATACGATATTGTGTACATAGTGTCCATCTTGTTGGTGCACGTGAGGCGGTTTCTGTATTGTGCAGGGTCTGCATGATGATGGATGTAGTCGGGTCTCTGTGGGATAGGCGTGTAAACTTCTTTTCTTTGGTCCTGTGCAGGAACGAAATCTTGAAGGGGAAGTCTTAGCAGTGTTGCTAAGATATTTGACGATGGAAGGTTTGGGATCGGAGAACTTGTTCTTGATCGTGCGATGTTCTTGTTGTTTCTTCAATCTTCTTCAATGAATCTCTCTCTCTCTCTCTCTCTCTCTCTCTCTCTCTCTCTCTCTCTCTCTCTCTCTCTCTCTCAGTGTTTCAAGGCATGTACGTAGATGTCATAGCTCCAGGGTAATTAGCTTTAGGAATTAAATGTTCATTCAGACAATGGGTGTCCTAAATCGACTGCTGTGACACTGTTAAAAAACGGCTGGTTTTAAGCCCAACTCACACACTCACTCACTCACTCACTCACTCACTAGATAATCTAGATGTACCTTGCACTTGGGAACACTGACTTGACTTTGTAGAGTTCAGCTTCACAGTCAAAAGTCATGAGATCTATGTTATTCTTTGTTGCATACTCAAGATTGGAAATCTGTTTGCATGGGTTGGCATACACTATCCTGTCTGCGGCCACGTCCATTTGTAATACCATCTCCATCTCAGCCTGTTGAAAAAAGATTAAATTCCCATGGAGATATTTCAGATAACAAGAGCATATGATTTCTTTCTCTTTTCTGTAGTACTGACAAGAGACGGAGAGTAAGTTCTGAAATGCATTACATTGTTACAGATCAGTTTGCTCTCGAAATATCATTCTCAGCTCTATGGGAAGAATACAACCCCAGCTTCTAGTTAGGCCCAAGGAGGTTTTGCATTCATATCAGCACTCTGTTCTACTAACCTTATAATATGAAGGTGTGAACTTAGATTTGCACTCGATGTTCACTATTTGATAGTGGTTCATAAACACATGTTCATGTTATGGTCGTGATAGTACAATCGACTCTGCTTTTAGAAATGTCTTGTGAATATGGAAAGGGTTTTGACGTTTTTATTTACCTGTCTCTCAGGTGTATATTTCATTGTGGTTCACCATTAAACATCCACCACGATCATTTAGAGATTATGAGGAAGTACCTTGCTTGCACAGTCGAATCCGGTTCCCAGTTCAGAGAGAACACGAATCAGTAATGGATCAGGGTTACTCTTGATAGCTGCAAGGGGCAAACGTCTCACATAAATATTTAAATCGAATTCACAAAATGTACAAAATGGTGTTTTGAGAATTATTTATCATAATGTCAGCTGTGAGTATGGAATCAGAAGTTTGAAATGTTGTGGTTTTTTCAAATTTAATTAAACAAATGTCCTAAACAGACCAATATGAATTAGGGTTGTGAACGCCGTTGGACACATTATTCCAGTTACGTCACAGCATGTCAGCAAGCATAAGTGGGAGAAAGTGATGGCTTAGATGGTCACCACTTTGGTGAGCCTTGCGTACACGTGAATGGTGCTGGCAAAACTAAAAACGTAAAGATGGCAATTATGGGATTAGAACCCTCGACAATACGTTTCTGGTACTTCAAGGGACACAACTTTTAATAACAGCATCTTAGAGTACTGGACCTCCGTGCCCCCATGTAAAATGAGAAATGGTGAGCAAGACCGTATGAAATGGCAACCTTGTGCTTAGCAAGTAACGTTAGGAGTGACTTATTCGTGCCCTGCTCTCCAACCTATGCAGGAATTTATATACTTATCATGTAATGAATTCACCGTAGAATGGTTCCACCCGTGGCAATAATTTCTTCCAACGTTGATGGTTGCTGACGACGTCACCGACATCCATAACATAGAAAGCATCGTCATCTCCCTGCAACCACATATATACATCAACATATTTGAGCTATCGAGCATGTGCATTGTTTTCAGTTAATTCCTTGTCCTACAGGTGTCCCAAAGGAAGATTATTTGACCTTTAAAAAACTTGGCCTATACACAATAATATATGGTAATGCAAAAACATAAGGGTTTTGTCTCGTGGCTTCTTGACCATACACATCGAGGTGTATTGGCCAATACACCCACAGTTTCATTGTGCGACTATTGGTGTATTGGCCGATATACCATGGAAAGCATGGGTATAGCTATCTTGTTGTCCAATTTGTGCTAATATTTATTTTTATTTATTAAACTTATTTGTTCTTGCTTGTTTTAAAACCAAACCCAAATGCGCTGTCCAGCCACAAAATTAAAAGAACAGCAAAACATTACTCTGACTGTTGAATCCGTGATATGATATAGGGATTCAGTTTTAAGTACTGACACACAAACACACTCGTTTTAGAGTTATTCTTGACCTGAGATTAGATTTAAGTCACAAACATTGCTGTTGTATTCATCTTATTCATGTTTATGCTTGTAAAGAATACTGAAACATGTAAAGAAACAATCCAAGCTGGCTTCACTTGTGTTTGTGAAAAATTGAATTTAAGAATGATTTATGAATTTCCGTTTTCACACACAAGGTTCGTGAGTTAGCCATGCAATGTGATACAACAAGCATGAGATCCGCCGAATATGGCACATTATCAATAAAACCAACTGATCTACTATACTATTTTCATATGGAAGCCCCAAGCAACATTGAAATACTTCTGCTCTACCAGCCGGTGATTCTAGCAAGTTTTAGTTTCACTAATACAATAACAGTAAGGGTGATTTATTTGTTACAGATCATCCTCAAGTATTTGGTTACTGTATGGTCAAACATAATCATATACAGCTCTGTATTTAAATCATTTGCAATTATATATACTTCCGACAAAAATATGGGAACTAATGAAATGATTGTGAAGGTGTAATATCTGTAAAATTTATTTCGGGCGTGTAGATTAGTATCTGGTGTGTCCACTATGTTGGGCAATACATGCATGACACCTTGATGCCAAACTGTTGATCAACTTGCACATTGTTGCCCTGGGTATTTCCCACAGTTCCGCCTGAAGAGCTGCCACAAACAGGTCCATGTAGGCGGGTGCAGGGTCTGTGACGTACACGCTCCGCTTGACATCATCCCACGGATGATATGCTGGGGACATTAGGGGACTTAGCGGAGGTGGTCTGGCATTGTCATCTTGCAGTTTAAAATTTCTGCCGATGGAAAAAGGACGGGACAATTTCGTCAACATGTCGCTTGGCATTTCAATAGCCATTCACAATAATCAATGCAGACCCTGCACAATAATAAGTAAACTGTCATCATCTGTAAACATAGTGTAACGCCATTGGCTCGAAGCACACCACTTGTGTTGGCGAACCTTCATATTTCGCCTCCAATGGTAAGCTGTTAGGGTCACACCCTTCACAGGACGCCTTGCTTTCAAGCGGGTGACATAGAGATGGCTTTTAACGGAAGAAGTGGAAATTCGCTTTCCTACATTTTACAGAATTCTCTATTGACAACACGGCAAGATTTGAATCTTTTGTTTAGTGCAATTAATGTAATGAGACGATCTTATCTAGGTGTCGTTTTATTCCTGCCACGCCCAGATCTCATTGCAAACAAACACGATTGAGGGTACTTGTCCGGCAGTCGAAAACGTACACTTTTGGATTTGCCAAACATTCGGACAACATGGTATATTGACGTCCGCCCTCCAGCATACCCTTTTTTGCCAATTTGTCTGTTCATTGAGATAGTGTCTCTTAGGCATTTTTAAATGTATGCTTAGCTCAATAGCTTTAATGATTGTGAGTTCCTCTATATGAGCAGACACTTTGGCTTCTGCGTGCACGATGCACGATGTGAAATATAATTGTTGCATTCAGATGCAACCAAATTTCCACCTCAATGATAGCTACATTCACATCATTATCCCTTATCTTTTGTAGGTAGTGTTTTATTTAAAGGACAATTTGCTCATCAGGCTCATTAAAACATAAGTGAGAAGGTGTGCAATGCAAGTAGTATAGACGATAGCCCAGGCCCTAACAATGCTTCTATGGGGGTTTAAAGTTCATGTGAATTATGTGATGATGATGCCTCGATCGTCATGTATCAAGATGCCATCCTATATCAATGGAAACCTTTAAGCCAAATTGTAATGCAAATATTCTCTTTATTTTTATTCATATGCATACCATTATTTCGTATTTAGTGATAACTACAAGACCAGACCATATACTCTTCTTCACAATTGGAAAGAAATAATTTGGATGGCTTGACATCCATGAAAAGATATGCACCTTGTGGTAATTCTCACCTTTTGATAATTTTGTCCCAGAGCATAAATGCTTTGACAGCTTTTTCAAGTTCTTTTGTTTGCTTGTAATTGTCCATTGTTATACACTTGTGTGAACATTTGTCTAAATGGCAATATTTCATTGTATACAAGGAACATCAATTTAATTAATGATGGATAAAACTTACCATGGCCAGTGAGGATATTGGAACGGTAAAGGGGCAATACAAAAACTAGCTGCAGTGGCTAAGGTATCTTAAGATGTTGCCAAGGATTGGTTAAAGAAGCAAGCAATATGGCAAATATACTTAACAGCCCCGCGATATATAATCGAGGAAAAAGTTTTATATTTCTATAAGTAATGAAGTTCATTAGGCTGACATCTTGTTGCCAAGCTATTGTTGAAAGATTTAACATTAGCAGACTTCCAAATCTTCAGCACCAAGGAGAAGTAAAGAACAAAAACATCCAGGTAGAATAAGTATAAACTATTTAAACCAGCCCCGTGAAGAAGAACAACGCAAATGATCCGGTTAGGTCTTTTAAGATATATAGCATATAGCATAGTGGATTGGTTATGAAAGAAGGCGAGCCTTTTCTGTATTATCTTAAAGATAGGGTGAGCAGAGGATTTGTGTGAGAAGAGTTGCTTATAGTTCACAGCGATCCTGTATTACCTCCCTAAGTAGCCATAGACACAGGTAGTTACACCATCCTTGTCAATCCACCTCTTTGTATCTAAGGGGGATAAGGATGCCTTATTCATTCTTAATACATATATCCTGTGCTTGTCACTTTTTAAATTATTCATTTCATGTTTGAATGTTCTGCCGTTGAATTATGCCTCTTTCTACTGTTCCTGTTTTATATGCTTTTTCACCACATACTTCTTAACACCTTTAGGCTTTTCTATCTCCACATTATCAGACTTGTTTAAAGAATCCATCTTTGGTCTTAATCCAACATCCTCAGCAATAGGATTTGTAGCACACTCATTTTTCATATTGCCTACTACATATCTATTTACTGTGCTGTGCAATGGATTATCTTTTGGGTAATTGCTCGTTTCATACATATCTTTTTTTCTACCATATCTTTATACACATCGTCAGTTTGTATTGCTATTAACAAAGAATCCGTATCGGTATATAACCTGATCTATCAGCATATTGCTTCCTAAGTTCATTGTAATAAAAGTCATATAGCGAGTGTATTTTACCTTACAACTATATATCAAAACCGCAAGCCTTATGTTCTTGAGTTTGGTATGTAAAACTGCATTCAGTACCATGTTCAGTATTTTCTATCTGTTTAATAAGGGCTTCAAAAGTCAGCATAAAGTAATTCTGGCACTGGCATTTGATTACAATAACAATCAAGTTTAATATATTTTATCCTCTTTAGGCATATCGATCCTGACAGACCCCTTCAGTCTTCTTTATGTGCTTCGAAAAGATATTGCCTGCTGTATCCATGCAGATATCTTTCACAGAAACATTTCTTTTCCCCATGAGTTGTTTGATCCTATAATAGCCTGCTGAAACTCTTTATCCATGTATAATGAAATTTGCCATCTTTTTCAACCAGAAATAAATTGATTCATAGAATATTTTTTCCTGATTTTCCAACTTATAAATTGGTGAGATTGGTGTAGGCGCATCTATACGTCCAAAGTTGAGTCCATCATTTTGGGTATAGCTGGAAGGCCTATCTGAGCATTTTTCAGAATCTGCAGGAGTGAGTGAGTTGGGTTTAGCACCGCTTTTACCACTATTCTAGTTATATCACGGCATGTCAGCTTAATATGGGAGGAAAGCCCAAAGTGACGTAGGTATAAGACGTTTACCACTTCGGTGAAACCCACGAGCACGGGTATTGTGCTGACAAACCTAGAAACATAATCAGGGCGAACCGGGATTCGAACCCACAATCATAGGTTTCTGGCATGCCCAAGGGACGCAAATCTGCACAGCAAATCGCAGAGTCTAAGACGACTGGGCGACCAATGCCCCCGGATCTGCAGGAAATAAGGCAGATGTAAATGCCCATCTCAAACAGTTATCACTATTTTTAACGTTAATTATTGCTTGTTTTTTCATATAATATGAGGGTAAATTTATATAAGATCCACATTTCAAAGGCATGTAATTTGCGATATCTAAACACAAAGTTTCAATTCTATCCACAATCCAACCTGAACCTCTATTAGTACATTGCTCTAAAGTTTCTTGGATCTGTTGAAATGATGTATTTAATAATGAACTTATAGACCTCGATTTGGTTATTACTTCTTGTTTGCCCCAGAAATAAGTATTGGTTGTGCATATTCAATGCTGTCATCAGTGTTATTTTCACTTAATGACATTTTAAATATTAGCTGATATTTTATGCTTTCCAAATCATCTAAGTCCTCATTCATTTTGCTTGATATGATGATCGAGTTTAAAATCATTAACATGTGGGAACGAATCTTAACTCGACTGGTTCATCAATTTTAATAACTGGTTGATTATCAACAAGTGGTTTGTTGTTATCCAGTAAAGCAATCAATTCAGCTTTTCTCATTCAAGAATAATATCTCAGTTCGGGATTTCTTGCCTGAGCTTTGAGTTCTCTAACAGTCGGGGGTTTGTTGTAGTACAAACCGAGTAAGGTGATCAATTCACCTTTTCGAATTCGAGAATAACCACATAGACCACATTGTTTTGCTAGACTTTTCACTTCCCTGACAGAAGCCACTGTGCTGTATGACTATATGCAAAGTCAAACTCTAAATGGTGTTTTTTAATGTGACTAAATTCTAATTCTTCTCGAGCTATTTCTCTCTTTGAAGTAATCTTTCCCTGTGTAAATACTCTGGTTTCAAATTTGGCTGCTCCATGGGTCTTACATAAACAATAATGACCCTTGACCCCAATTCCACATACAGAGCAAGTATAGTTAACATGAACTTTCCTTGTTGCCATGACATGAATTCCACAATATTCACCCGCACAACTCTTGCCACAAGTGATGGACTTCATCATCAGCATGAACTGCCATTGTGATAAATATACACTTCCACTGACATGTGTCTAAAAGCAGGTGAGCTGAGCTGTGTCGCCAGCACATAGGTGATAAGAGCAGTCGCTGTCAAGCCCAGTGCAATGAATGCTATCTTCAGCCCTTCTGACCCTCAGATGATGTATAAAACTGAGACAGTGTGGCTTTCCATAAATAAGATAGTATTCGTGCATGGCAGTTTCAACATCATTTAAAGTTTGAATGATTTTGCCTACGAGGCGCTTCATTTATAAAATCAAGCGTCTGCATTCATTTCCCAGTACATTGTGACAGGGATGTTTCAAGTTGTTCTAAACCTTTATCCCTATATTTGCCAGTCTTAATAAGCCATACCGCTGCTATAACAACAGTAGCTAGTGCATATGGAGGCCAATTTTTAATCCGTTCAGCATGTGGACTGTGTACAACTAGTAGTAGTTTTGCCTTCTTGTTGCGGCACCTTTTTTACCTGCGGCTACCTTTTTAGGGTTCTTCGTCACTCTCACAACTTGTGGTGTTTCCGCATTCACTTGTGGTCTTTCCGCTTCCATTAATATTAGGTAGGCACTCATGTTTAACTTGATAGTACTTAGCTGTTATTATAGCAGTGGTAAATGGTGCTAAGAACATTCCGTATGTATGGTAAAACTCACAGCTTACTGCACTTAAAACAAATGGGTCTTCTCAAGAGATTCGCATAGATACAGACGATTTTCTGGTGGGATAGGAAGAAATATAATGGCTACAGCTGTTTATAGTTTTAACATAGCTGAACTTATTCCTTATTGTAGCTCCTAGTCTAGACTCATATTGCACGTATAGTTTTTTAATTTCTTCATCAGACATGTTATCATTTTTTCAGTAGTATAATTTTCCCCTTAGTATTGGGTGCATTTCCCACCAAAGCCACAAGTCTTTCTCTATGTTGTTCTATAGATTTATTCACTATAGGTTCTGTCTCATCTTGGAGCAGTTGTCAAAGGAGTTCATTGCATTCCATCTTTTTAATGTAATGCACTAGCCGATATTTAAGACTAAAATAATTACATTTGAAATATCCAATACAACCTGAAACAATAAACTGTTGCAAATGAATGAGTACTTGCCACCACATTATTGTATACACAAAAGGTTGTAAGTGTTCAATTTGCTATGTTTTACTGAGCATTTGCTACATTTGCAAAGCAGTTGCTCTATGTTGCTAAACAGTTGCTATATTTTGCTGAGCAGTTGCTATATTTTGCTGAGCAGTTGCTATATTTTGCAAAGCAGTCTCTAAATTTTGCAAAGCAGGTGCTACATTTTACTGAGCAGTTGCTATATTTTGCTGAGCATTTGCTACATTTTGCTGAGCAGTTGCTATATATTGCTGAGCAGTTGCTATATTTTACTGAGCATTTGCTACATTTTGCTGAGCAGTTGCTATATTTTGCTGAGCAGTCTCTATATTTTGCAAAGCAGGTGCTACATTTTACTGAGCAGTGGCTATATTTTGTTGAGCATTTGCTACATTTTGCTAATCAAATGCATAAGCAGCTGGTAATCACATACAAATATAAGTTTAATTTACCAGTCCTTTCAGCCTTCTTCTTTATCTGTATAGTGACACCCTCACTAGCATTCTCTATTCTCCGCCATTTGTGATGATGGGTAAGGTACATCATTTCACTAAGATAATGAATAGTGGAATTTTACTTGGGGCTTATATTCCTTCCGCCATATGTTATTGAGTCGCCCAGCATTAAAAGATATTAACTTAAATTTGAAGGCTATACCTCAAGGCTCTACACTCTACATTGAAGTATTGTTTGGGGATGCACCAGAAGATGCCCTCACTGTATAATTAGGTTACGTCTTAATTGGGTAAAGAAACATGAACATAAACATTGAGTATTTTTATACAGACAGGAAGAGGACACTTTTCAAGACTTGATGGGATCCAGTTTATAGCTGGAAGCATTCTGCTTAGTAAGAATTCATGCAAAAAAAAAACTTGTGTCTATTAAGGTTGATGTATAGTCTCTAGACATTGTCAGACAACTATTTAAGGACTCTTGTATAATACAGTATTAGTTATTATGGGTTTATATCCTATACACAATGAAGCATCTGAAAAGAACGTTTTTAGATTTGGATTATATAAAATGTATCGCAGAGCTGTGAATGCCCTTGACAGATTTGACACTGCACTTATAGCAGCTAACATGGGGCTTGGTGCAGGTTGTGTTGGTTTATTATCTACTATAATTGCTGCACCTGTCGCACTTGGTATGGAAGTAGCAGCTGGAGTCTCTGAACTGACAAACTCTGAAATATATTTCACGTCAGTAGCAAAAGAAAGCATTAAAACATGATAGTGTGTGTTGGGTGAAGCAAAGTTAAATAGCATTGAGGATCATATCTCAACAGCACAAGCTGATTCCATGATATCTGAGGAAGAGTTTCGTTTAGTGTTGTCAGAACTCACCAAATGCAACACAGTAAAGCAGGAGATTCGATCTAAGACCAGTGAAGACGAGAAAAAAAGTTCATAGAACAGGGAGACAACAAGCGCACCAAGCATTCCATGCCAAAACCAGAGAACTGGTGGGAGATTAAGTATAATGTCTTTCCTTGATACAGGATGACATCTTGATAAATATATTGAGGTCATACATGATGAGCCAGGGATGCACAAGGTACACCTGTCCTTTATACGCACAGATTTGATACTTGTTGGGGCAAAGGGGAACATCTTAATTGCATTTGATGAACACTGACACGAGTTGCAAGAGACCACCTGGGATGATTGGGTCATAATAAAAAATAAACCACTGGACACTCCGAATTCCGGATTATATGTCCCCAGTGAAATTAAGGTTTCAAATCCTTCCTCAAAGACCAAGACTGTAAACGTTAATTTGCATTAGGCAAATATAATCCGTCATTCCTAGTAGCTCCCAAGTTATTCTCCATTTCGACAATACCTTCAGTTCTTTAGCGCTCACTGCTGCGGCAACTCTCTCTGCTATTGACTGATTGGCAGGCACCATGTGGACATGTTGTCTGTTCATGGTCAGCTGTGTGAGAGATCGGTTGAGATGTAGTTTGGTTATCACACCCGTGATATGTACTCCGGCGATGATGAGAAGTAGGTAAATGTAAGGCTGTGACCTAAAGTAAATTAAACTATCATTTACAATTTGAATTGTATTTCCAGTCTGCTCGGCGTTGTTTTACATTTATCAGGAATGATATTGTGTTATTTTTGTTGCAGCTTTTAATAATATTTCTAATAATAATAACCATTATCAAAAGCACTTCAGTACAGCTGATTATTATACCCGCATATATTTTACGTTTAACAAGTCTTCCCACCGTATCATATTAGTGTAATAACAAAGTTAAACTGCGCCACCTTAGTATTGATTTGTTAAGATGGCATTTCTAGTGTTGGGTGCTCACGGTTGTCTTTGCGTTTGGCAAAAAAAAAGCATGTAGCCGTATATTATTCGCACACCAATGTACACAGGTATCACAGGCCATTCTCTAGACAAAGCAGAGATACAGCTATTCCCTTTAGAAAACTAGAGATAAGAAGCAAAATCAAAGCCAACGTCGCTATATACGTGCAATAATCTTGGACGCGACGTTAAGCCCCATTTCACCTCACTCCCAAAGCCACCATAGCCAAAAGATAGCAAGCCTGGTGGGACGCAAGTAAGATCAGTAGATGGCTATACGAAATTCAACCCAAGTTCCACCAAAAGCCACATTTCATACTCAAATGAAAGGAAAGTCGAAATAGCCATCTCACACTTCAGACTCCTTCACAAAAAGCACTATGACGAGGTATGTTCATCTTGCAATCAACCTGAATCCATTTCTCACTTGATACAGGAATGTCAAGAACAGTTAAAACAATGGACAGCTACTCGAACGTATATAAACAGAGCAGCCAAAGATAAAAATGAAACTGGTTGTTTTGGCGTCGACGTTTTATGTTTACTGAAGTTGTTTGTTGAAAATAATTGTTATGTAAAGCTACTGTAAACATTTATCAACGAAACTGAAAAGTATACGTGACATCATCCCCCTTAGTAGAAGATATATACCTATTGTCAATGGGTAACGTGACATCTGCCTCCCGAGTTGATCAATATAGTGCCAGGCTAGTGTATCCATGTTAAACTGCGGCATTGCATCTCAGTGGGGTAGCACTATAAAACAGGCATACGTCCGGATAACCACAAGCAGCAACATACCCACAACTGCATGCGGTAATCTTGACGTTAAGCCCCGTTTCAGATCATATCGCCTCACACCACCATTGTTAACGTTTGCTTGTACATAGATATAGTGTAGGTAATGACATGTTTTAATTCAAATCATATTTAGTTAATAATTAAAGCAGAAAACTCTTATGTTCTTAAAAACATTTGGAACAAATTAAATCAGGTTTTACACAGGTATAATGGGTTTACACTTAATATTTCAAAAGATAACATTCTCTGAGAAATATATGGTTACCCCAACAACTTAAGTGCCCCTCGGGTCCTGGTGACTATGCACAAAATTACAAAACAAATTTCATGTACTGTTTTAAAAAAACTATTTCATCCTATTCGTATTATAGTTATATTTTAGCATTGTTTTTTTAACAAAAGAACGCAAAAACATTTTAAAAAAATGTCTATCCATTTTTCACTGTATACTTGTATGAAATAATGATGTCAAATAGTTACTTTTTCACATCATTTATTTTCAGTTGAAAGATATTAATCAAAGAATGCTCCGTTGCCGTTCTCTTGAAGCATTGATAGATTTTTACAGGCTATAAACAAACTGATTGGGGAGAAAAAAAATATTTCAACAAATAAAAAATAATTAGCTGAAAGTGTTAAAAGCTGTAAATAATTAAGCATCTAAACAACACAGGTAAACTCTCGATATACCATAACAAAATAGACCGATTGAAAGATTTCTATTTTCTTTAATGGTGGTAATGGTAATGACGAGCAGGCTTTCTGTTAAGGAAGATAACTCCCACCAACTTTAATACTGAAAACCACAATGAACTTGATATCCAAGCTGAAGCGCTCATACAATATTGTCAACAGCTTGGTGTTCATAACAATATGCAACATCTTTCTTCTTATAATTTTGTTTTTACAGACACAAAATACTTTCTTTGCAATACTTCAGCAATAGATTATAGAACTTGAAATAGAACTAGAACTATGAAGTCTTTCAGTTAACTTTTCAGCACTTAAAAATTAAAACTTTTCAACTCTCAATTTTAAACACATATGCAGAGATTTACAAGTCTAGAATGTTTCTCTGCTTCACGGAACGCCCACTTCTGGTGATTTAAGGCATTTAAGTATCTGTATGGCTCATTAGTGCTCTTGTCTGGCTGTGCATCTGGTGTCACTGGAACAACAGTATCACTTGTTTAATTTTCATTTTCATTTCCAACCACATCACTGCTTGATTTTACCACTTGTTTTTGATTACGACGATATTTGGCACCGCGTCAGTTTGCACAACATATGACATATTGTATTGGTCAAGTGGTTCACTCACAAGTGCAGCTGGGCTCCATAGATATTCGTGTGGAAGCCTGACTCAAAACTGATCATTGTTTGATAGTTCTAAATAGTTTAGCGGTTTTGCCATAATATATTTTCCGTTCATCCCTGAATATCTGATTTCGTGATGAACAGTTCGTGGATCAACAGTTCTTGTTTCAGTTATTGTGACGTTGTTGACACTGAACGTAAACGACGTCCCAGTAACGCCTGTGCAGGTGATGCGATGTTTTCGATCACTTGTTGTATTCCAGAATACCGTAAAGGAGGATCATGCTTGTCGGTTACTGCTCTGTCCAATAGAGGGGGCACAGGTGTCCCAGTCGTCTAAGGCGCCGCGATTCGCTGTGCAGAGTTGCGTCCCTTGGGCACGCCAGAAACCTATGATTGTGGGTTCGAATCCCGGTTCGCCTCAATTATGTTTCTAGATTTGTCAGCACCATACCCGTATACTTCTTTCCCAATGTGGCTGCCACAGGCAGTCAATTTGCAATTATTGACAAAGTCTCTGTATAAAAAAAAACCACAAGGCTCCAAATACACAAATAATAAACGTCTGAGGCCTGCATCACTTCGGGCTTTCCTCCCACATTAAGCTGACACGCCGTGATATAACTGGAATAATGTTAAAAGCGGCGTTAAACCAAACTCACTCACTCGCTCACTTTCCAATAGACGTTTGGCGGTCTGAACACTTCTCACTGAAAAACCATTACTCTGAAGATAGCTCCCAAGCTCCAGTGAAACACTTAAACTCTTCTGACGAATACTGCGGCCCATATTTTTTTAGATATTCCTTGTCTGGTAAGGGGCGGTCGGGTAGCCTAGTGGTTAAAGCGTTCGCTCGTCACGCCGAACACCCGGGTTCGATTCCTGACATGGGTACAATGTGTGGTGGCAGCGATGTTACCGAGAGTGTAACGAAGGTGTCACGCGCTGGGAAGGAGCTCGGCAAGTGTGATGTATAAACTTCCGGATGGATGTCAAGAGTTATACTTTTTTCTTTTTTTTTGTTGTTGATCGCGGCACTCAAAAATATTCCAGCTATATGACGATGGTCTGTAAATAATCGAGTCCAGTAATCCAGTGATTGACACCATGAGCATCGATCCACGCAATTGGGATACGATGACATGCATCAACCAAGTCAGCGTACCTGAGCACCTGATCCGGTCAGTCGCCTCTTACGACAAGCATAGTCGCCTTTTACGGCAAGTATGAAGACCTATTCTACCCCGGATCTTCACGGGGAGACTTCCTTCTACGTCTTGACTAACAACACAAAGCAGGAGATTCCAATTTAGGTGACTTAACTTTTTCGCCCATGGGCGAGATATTTTAATAACGTTATTATTTTTTTCAATTACGTTACAATGAGTTGAATTATGTGTCATTATTCTTGCAGGCACACCTTCAACCATTTGTAAAACAAAATTGAGCCAAGTAAAAGTATTCTAGCCCATGGGTGACAAAGTTAAAATTTGGAGTTTTCGAAACAATTATATTTCCAAAGTTTCTTCCTTAGAAAACCCATGAAAATAGCATGTTGAATGTGGTATATATCTCTGTCCGAGACTGGCCATGGCGCGGAGAGTTTCTGGGTTTCCAGAACTAAGGTGAGGTGAAATGGGGTTTAATGTCGCGTCCAGGATTATTGCACTTGTGAGTGAGTGAGTGAGTGAGTGTGTTTGTGTGTGTGTGTGTGTGTGTGTGTGTGTGTGTGTGTGTGTGTGTGTGTGTGTGTGTGTGTGTGTGTGTGTGTGTGTGTGTGTGTGTGTGTGTGTGTGTGTTCTTGTACTTGTTCGGACTGATGCCGATTTTATAGTGCTAGCCCACTGAGATATTATGTCACAGTTTAACACGAATACCCCACTCAGAACCCCGCGCCTTCGTATATGAAGACACAACCACAAGGTTTCCCTCAGACTCGGCCACAAAAAAAACTGGAGACACAACCATAAGCTGCCCTATGACTCGAACTCGGCCACAGAAGGCACTGGAGACACAACCAAAATGTTTCCCTAGGACTCGAACTCGGCCACAGCGACGTACATGTACGTGTGTGTGTTTGTTTGTGTGGCTGCTTGTACTAGTCCGGACTGATGCCGATTTATAGTCCTAGCTCACTGAGATACCATGCCGCAGTTTAACATGAATAACCCACTCAGACACAGTATACTGACTCCGAGCCGACCAGTCCTTGTTTTAGCCCCTTAATGCCGAGAGCCAGACAGGGTAACAACAAGTACCATCTTTTAACGTGTTTTGGTATGACGCGGTCGGGGATCGAACCCCGGACCTTCCGCTCTACGGTCGGACGCTCTACCACTAGACCACGGGGGCGGTTTCCAGAACTAAACTGGGACGTGTCATAAACATCTATTCATGTAGCATACACGTATACTGGAACGGACACCGTGACTTCTAATGTATTGTTCCAGTCTCTGTATTTTACTACAGGGCTATTATATTGTAAGATCATGAGAATCAGATTCTGGTAAAACAAATGATCATAATTTATTATCCCCTGTTACGTTCCATGCGTCAGTTCGTGATGCACCTGCTATTCTGATGTAAAACGTCAAAGCCAGGGAATAATCATACTCGATTGTCAGCCTAAAGGGAAATCATTGGGTACAAAAGGCATACTAGTGGAGAAAATGGATCACTGAAACTCGTGACGACACATGGTGTGCACGAAAAGGGTGAGCTTGTCCTACCCTTCCGGTAGCACTCGCCATTCACAGTTTGTATAGAAATGTAAGTGTCTGTTTCTTACCTGATGCCACACTGAAGTAGTCATGTCATGCATCGGGGGTCTTCTAACAAACCACACAATCAAATGATAGACCAGTGACAAGACAGCGAATTTACCCATCACTACGCACCAATCCCCCAAAATATTGCTTGTTTCACATATGATGTGACAAAGAGCCATTTGGAAATGGAAAACAATAGTGAACCCTTTAAGCTTGGCTCCGTCTCATGAATTGTCGCAGCCTATATAAAAGATATATCCTCCTATGAAAGAGAACACATTTTAAAAAATCTTACCTACCTTTGCAATTCTGACAATCCAACGCTTAGTATTGTACAACGTACACTGTTTGAAAAATAGCAATGTGCATTCTCCTATAACAAGGTGTGACTACAAATCTAATTTGTAGTCATCCCTGCTAAATGTGATTCACGTTTCTGAATAATAATCCATGCTTGGGCGGATCAGGTAAACACGTCCCAACTGAAATGTGGCCGACGGCGCTCGATACGCCCATATATATGTCGTCAATTTATGAGCCTAGACATACAGTGGACATAACTGTAATTCCTGTTTTAATATTAGCTCTGTGACCGAGTACGAATACAAGGGAAACCTTATGGTTCTGTCTCTCCAGTGCCTTCTGTGACCGAGCTCGAGTCCGAGGGAAACCTTATGGTTGTGTCTCCAGTGCCTTCTGTGGCCGAGTCTGAGGGAAACCTTATGGTTGTGTCTCCAGTGCCTTCCGTGGCCGAGTCCTAGGGAAACCTTATGGTTGTGTCTCCAGTGCCTTCTGTGGCCGAGTCTGAGGGAAACCTTATGGTTGTGTCTCCAGTGCCTTCCGTGGTCGAGTCTGAGGGAAACCTTATGGTTGTGTCTCCAGTGCCTTCCGTGGCCGAGTCTGAGGGAAACCTTATGGTTGTGTCTCCAGTGCCTTCCGTGGCCCGGTCTGAGGGAAACCTTATGGTTGTGTCTCCAGTGCCTTCCGTGGCCGAGTCTGAGGGAAACCTTATGGTTGTGTCTCCAGTGCCTTCCGTGGCCGGGTCTGAGGGAAACCTTATGGTTGTGTCTCCAGTGCCTTCTGTGGCCGAGTCTGAGGGAAACCTTATGGTTGTGTCTCCAGTGCCTTCCGTGGTCGAGTCTGAGGGAAACCTTATGGTTGTGTCTCCAGTGCCTTCCGTGGCCGAGTCTGAGGGAAATCTTATGGTTGTGTCTCCAGTGCCTTCTGTGGCCGAGTCCTAGGGAAACCTAATGGTTGTCTCCAGTGCCTTCCGTGGCCGAGTCTGAGGGAAACCTTATGGTTGTGTCTCCAGTGCCTTCCGTGGCCGAGTCTGAGAGAAACCTTATGGTTGTGTCTTCAGGGCCTTCCGTGGCCGAGTCTGAGGGAAACCTTATGGTTGTGTCTCCAGTGCCTTCTGTGGCCGAGTCTGAGGGAAACCTTATGGTTGTGTCTCCAGTGCCTTCCGTGGCCGAGTCCTAGGGAAACCTTATGGTTGTGTCTCCAGTACCTTCCGTGGCCGAGTCCTAGGGAAACCTTATGGTTGTGTCTCCAGTGCCTTCCGTGGCCGAGTCTGAGGGAAACCTTATGGTTGTGTCTCCAGTGCCTTCCGTGGCCGAGTCCTAGGGAAACCTTATGGTTGTGTCTCCAGCGCCTTCCGTGGCCGAGTCTGAGGGAAACCTTATGGTTGTGTCTCCAGTGCCTTCCGTGGCCGAGTCTGAGGGAAACCTTATGGTTGTGTCTCCAGCGCCTTCCGTGGCCGAGTCCTAGGGAAACCTTATGGTTGTGTCTTCAGGGCCTTCTGTGGCCGAGTTCGAGTCCTAGGGAAACCTTATGGTTGTGTCTCCAGTGCCTTCCGTGGCCGGGTCCTAGGGAAACCTTATGGTTGTGTCCTCAGGGCCTTCTGTGGCCGAGTTCGAGTCCTAGGGAAACCTTATGGTTGTGTCTCCAGTGCCTTCCGTGGCCGAGTCCTAGGGAAACCTTATGGTTGTGTCTCCAGTACCTTCCGTGGCCGAGTCCTAGGGAAACCTTATGGTTGTGTCTCCAGTGCCTTCCGTGGCCGGGTCTGAGGGAAACCTTATGGTTGTGTCTCCAGTGCCTTCCGTGGCCGAGTCCTAGGGCAACCTTATGGTTGTGTCTCCAGCGCCTTCCGTGGCCGAGTCCTAGGGAAACCTTATGGTTGTGTCTCCAGTGCCTTCTGTGGCCGAGTCTGAGGGAAACCTTATGGTTGTGTCTCCAGTGCCTTCCGTGGCCGAGTCCTAGGGAAACCTTATGGTTGTGTCTTCAGGGCCTTCTGTGGCCGAGTTCGAGTCCTAGGGAAACCTTATGGTTGTGTCTCCAGTGCCTTCCGTGGCCGGGTCCTAGGGAAACCTTATGGTTGTGTCCTCAGGGCCTTCTGTGGCCGAGTTCGAGTCCTGGGGAAACCTTATGGTTGTGTCTCCAGTGCCTTCTGTGGCCGAGTCCTAGGGAAACCTTATGGTTGTGTCTCCAGTGCCTTCCGTGGCCGGGTCCTAGGGAAACCTTATGGTTGTGTCCTCAGGGCCTTCTGTGGCCGAGTTCGAGTCCTAGGGAAACCTTATGGTTGTGTCTCCAGTGCCTTCCGTGGCCGAGTCCTAGGGAAACCTTATGGTTGTGTCTCCAGTGCCTTCCGTGGCCGGGTCCTAGGGAAACCTTATGGTTGTGTCCTCAGGGCCTTCTGTGGCCGAGTTCGAGTCCTAGGGAAACCTTATGGTTGTGTCTCCAGTGCCTTCCGTGGCCGAGTCCTAGGGAAACCTTATGGTTGTGTCTCCAGTACCTTCTGTGGCCGAGTCCTAGGGAAACCTTATGGTTGTGTCTCCAGTGCCTTCCGTGGCCGAGTCTGAGGGAAACCTTATGGTTGTGTCTCCAGTGCCTTCCGTGGCCGAGTCTGAGGGAAACCTTATGGTTGTGTCTCCAGCGCCTTCCGTGGCCGAGTCTGAGGGAAACCTTATGGTTGTGTCTCCAGTGCCTTCCGTGGCCGAGTCTGAGGGAAACCTTATGGTTGTGTCTCCAGTGCCTTCCGTGGCCGAGTCCTAGGGAAACCTTATGGTTGTGTCTTCAGGGCCTTCTGTGGCCGAGTTCGAGTCCTAGGGAAACCTTATGGTTGTGTCTCCAGTGCCTTCCGTGGCCGGGTCCTAGGGAAACCTTATGGTTGTGTCCTCAGGGCCTTCTGTGGCCGAGTTCGAGTCCTAGGGAAACCTTATGGTTGTGTCTCCAGTGCCTTCCGTGGCCGAGTCCTAGGGAAACCTTATGGTTGTGTCTCCAGTACCTTCCGTGGCCGAGTCTGAGGGAAACCTTATGGTTGTGTCTCCAGTGCCTTCCGTGGCCGAGTCTGAGGGAAACCTTATGGTTGTGTCTCCAGTGCCTTCCGTGGCCGAGTCCTAGGGAAACCTTATGGTTGTGTCTTCAGGGCCTTCTGTGGGCGAGTTCGAGTCCTAGGGAAACCTTATGGTTGTGTCTCCAGTGCCTTCCGTGGCCGAGTCCTAGGGAAACCTTATGGTTGTGTCTCCAGTACCTTCCGTGGCCGAGTCCTAGGGAAACCTTATGGTTGTGTCTCCAGTGCCTTCCGTGGCCGAGTCCTAGGGAAACCTTATGGTTGTGTCTCCAGTACCTTCCGTGGCCGAGTCCTAGGGAAACCTTATGGTTGTGTCTTCAGGGCCTTCCGTGGCCGAGTCTGAGGGAAACCTTATGGTTGTGTCTCCAGTGCCTTCTGTGGCCGAGTCTGAGGGAAACCTTATGGTTGTGTCTCCAGTGCCTTCCGTGGCCGAGTCCTAGGGAAACCTTATGGTTGTGTCTCCAGTACCTTCCGTGGCCGAGTCCTAGGGAAACCTTATGGTTGTGTCTCCAGTGCCTTCCGTGGCCGAGTCTGAGGGAAACCTTATGGTTGTGTCTCCAGTGCCTTCCGTGGCCGAGTCCTAGGGAAACCTTATGGTTGTGTCTCCAGCGCCTTCCGTGGCCGAGTCTGAGGGAAACCTTATGGTTGTGTCTCCAGTGCCTTCCGTGGCCGAGTCTGAGGGAAACCTTATGGTTGTGTCTCCAGCGCCTTCCGTGGCCGAGTCCTAGGGAAACCTTATGGTTGTGTCTTCAGGGCCTTCTGTGGCCGAGTTCGAGTCCTAGGGAAACCTTATGGTTGTGTCTCCAGTGCCTTCCGTGGCCGGGTCCTAGGGAAACCTTATGGTTGTGTCCTCAGGGCCTTCTGTGGCCGAGTTCGAGTCCTAGGGAAACCTTATGGTTGTGTCTCCAGTGCCTTCCGTGGCCGAGTCCTAGGGAAACCTTATGGTTGTGTCTCCAGTATCTTCCGTGGCCGAGTCCTAGGGAAACCTTATGGTTGTGTCTCCAGTGCCTTCCGTGGCCGAGTCTGAGGGAAACCTTATGGTTGTGTCTCCAGTGCCTTCCGTGGCCGAGTCCTAGGGCAACCTTATGGTTGTGTCTCCAGCGCCTTCCGTGGCCGAGTCCTAGGGAAACCTTATGGTTGTGTCTCCAGTGCCTTCCGTGGCCGAGTCTGAGGGAAACCTTATGGTTGTGTCTCCAGTGCCTTCCGTGGCCGAGTCCTAGGGAAACCTTATGGTTGTGTCTTCAGGGCCTTCTGTGGCCGAGTTCGAGTCCTAGGGAAACCTTATGGTTGTGTCTCCAGTGCCTTCCGTGGCCGGGTCCTAGGGAAACCTTATGGTTGTGTCCTCAGGGCCTTCTGTGGCCGAGTTCGAGTCCTAGGGAAACCTTATGGTTGTGTCTCCAGTGCCTTCCGTGGCCGAGTCCTAGGGAAACCTTATGGTTGTGTCTCCAGTGCCTTCCGTGGCCGGGTCCTAGGGAAACCTTATGGTTGTGTCCTCAGGGCCTTCTGTGGCCGAGTTCGAGTCCTAGGGAAACCTTATGGTTGTGTCTCCAGTGCCTTCCGTGGCCGAGTCCTAGGGAAACCTTATGGTTGTGTCTCCAGTGCCTTCCGTGGCCGGGTCCTAGGGAAACCTTATGGTTGTGTCCTCAGGGCCTTCTGTGGCCGAGTTCGAGTCCTAGGGAAACCTTATGGTTGTGTCTCCAGTGCCTTCCGTGGCCGAGTCCTAGGGAAACCTTATGGTTGTGTCTCCAGTACCTTCCGTGGCCGAGTCTGAGGGAAACCTTATGGTTGTGTCTCCAGTGCCTTCCGTGGCCGAGTCTGAGGGAAACCTTATGGTTGTGTCTCCAGTGCCTTCCGTGGCCGAGTCTGAGGGAAACCTTATGGTTTTGTCTCCAGTGCTTTCCGTGGCCGAGTCTGAGGGAAACCTTATGGTTGTGTCTTCAGGGCCTTCTGTGGGCGAGTTCGAGTCCTAGGGAAACCTTATGGTTGTGTCTCCAGTGCCTTCCGTGGCCGAGTCCTAGGGAAACCTTATGGTTGTGTCTCCAGTACCTTCCGTGGCCGAGTCCTAGGGAAACCTTATGGTTGTGTCTCCAGTGCCTTCCGTGGCCGAGTCTGAGGGAAACCTTATGGTTGTGTCTCCAGTGCCTTCCGTGGCCGAGTCCTAGGGCAACCTTATGGTTGTGTCTCCAGCGCCTTCCGTGGCCGAGTCTGAGGGAAACCTTATGGTTGTGTCTCCAGTGCCTTCCGTGGCCGAGTCTGAGGGAAACCTTATGGTTGTGTCTCCAGTGCCTTCCGTGGCCGAGTCCTAGGGAAACCTTATGGTTGTGTCTTCAGGGCCTTCTGTGGCCGAGTTCGAGTCCTAGGGAAACCTTATGGTTGTGTCTCCAGTGCCTTCCGTGGCCGGGTCCTAGGGAAACCTTATGGTTGTGTCCTCAGGGCCTTCTGTGGCCGAGTTCGAGTCCTAGGGAAACCTTATGGTTGTGTCTCCAGTGCCTTCCGTGGCCGAGTCCTAGGGAAACCTTATGGTTGTGTCTCCAGTACCTTCCGTGGCCGAGTCCTAGGGAAACCTTATGGTTGTGTCTCCAGTGCCTTCCGTGGCCGAGTCTGAGGGAAACCTTATGGTTGTGTCTCCAGTGCCTTCCGTGGCCGAGTCTGAGGGAAACCTTATGGTTTTGTCTCCAGTGCCTTCCGTGGCCGAGTCTGAGGGAAACCTTATGGTTTTGTCTCCAGTGCTTTCCGTGGCCGAGTCTGAGGGAAACCTTATGGTTGTGTCTTCAGGGCCTTCTGTGGGCGAGTTCGAGTCCTAGGGAAACCTTATGGTTGTGTCTCCAGTGCTTTCCGTGGCCGAGTCTGAGGGAAACCTTATGGTTGTGTCTTCAGGGCCTTCTGTGGGCGAGTTCGAGTCCTAGGGAAACCTTATGGTTGTGTCTCCAGTGCCTTCCGTGGCCGAGTTCGAGTCCTAGGGAAATCTTATGGTTGTGTCTCCAGTGCTTTCTGTGGCCGAGTCTGAGGGAAACCTTATGGTTGTGTCTTCAGTGCTTTCTGTGGCCGAGTCTGAGGGAAAACTTGTGGTTTAGTCTTCATATACGAAGGCGCGGGGTTCTGAGTGGGGTATTCGTGTTAAACTGTGACATAATATCTCAGTGGGCTAGCACTATAAAATCGGCATCAGTCCGAACAAGTACAAGAACACACACACACACACACACACACACACACACACACACACACACACACACACACACACACACACACACACACACACACACACACACACACACACACACACACACACACACACACACACACACACACACACACACACACACATATTCGTGCATTCACGTCGCTATATAAGTGCAATGATCATGGACGCGACGTTTAACCCCATTTCACCTCACCTTTTTAAGGGCAATTCAATTTTCCAGTCTGGATTGAAGAACTATATAATTTGTATTATGTATGCTTTTATGTACTGTCAATGTCCAAATCATGTATATTCCATATTTACTCTTTGTGATTTCTCTGTTGGAATCCATCTTCTGAAAAAATATTGATTTTATCGTAAGTTCTGGGCCAGACTTCATATTAAATTCATTATTAGTTCTACCCTTTGTAGCTATTTGTGATGACGTGTACTTTAATGTGTAGATTTTGCAACATCGCCGCAAACATTTATTTGACTTGTGTAAGATGTGGGGCGTCTTGGGGTTAGTATGCAACACGCGTGATACTTCTGATTACGAATGGCTTAAATATGGAATAAACAGTCTACAATCACGCCACCTATGATACCATGTTTTAGAATGCTTCACATGCAGTCGTCATATTGCTGATAGCACAGTGAAACATACACAAACTAGAAAACAAATGTGCTTGTTTTAGTTTCCATTCCCACAGCTTAATAGCATTCCGGGAGATGTACTTGTTTTCGATCAATTAAAGTGTTATTTTTGTTGAATCTCAAAGGCTTCAACACTCAAGACCTTCAATATTTCCACATTTTCGGGTGACACGGGGTCAAGGGTGGTCGTCGCTGCAATTCGCTGTTCAGAGTTACCTCCCTTGATCGGGGGTTCGAATCCCGGCTCGCACCGATTATATTTATAGGTTGTCAGCATCATACCCGTGCACGTGGGTTTCACTAAAGTGGTAAACGTCTGAGACCTGCATCACTTTGGGTTTCCTCCCACATTAAGCTGACTGATCGTGACATAACTGGAATACTGTCAAAAGCGGCGTTAAAACCCCAACTCCCCCACTCCTCATTTTCAGGGGACCGCCTCCGTGTTCTTGTGGTAGAGCGTCCGCCCGGAGAGCGGGAGGTCAGGGAAGGTCAGGGGTCACACACTCACTCACTCACTCACTCACTCATTCACCCACACACACACACACTCATACACACACACACACACACACACACACACACACGTCCATGCACGTCGCTATATAAGTGCAATAATCTTGGACGCGACGTTAAACCCCATTTTACCTCACCTCACTTCATTTTCAGGGCTAGTGGATAAAACTAGAGCCCAGTTACAGTTTGCCTATCGCCGCGATTCGCTTTGCAGAGTTGCGTCCCTTGGGCACGCCAGAAACCTATGATTGTGGGGTCGAATCCCGGTTCGCCCCGATCATGTTTCTAGGTTTTGCAGCACCATACCCGTGCTCGTGTGTTTGACCAAAACGTAAAACGTCTGAGACCTGCATCACTTCGGGCTTTCCTCGCCCCGATATAACTGGAATATTAAATCCAACTCACTCACTCGCTGTTTTCACTCCAGCTTGATAACAGTGTAAGGATCTACATCGAAACGTCGCTATATGCAATAAACCAGAAGTTGTTATCCATAAAGTTGTACGTTTTCTTACAATGTCTCCATCACTCTATTGTCATCTCATGGGAGCCCGTGTCCATCATTGATTTCTTTGTCAAACCATGGGGGACTGTATTCGAAATAAGTTTTAAATTTCACATGGATCCTCATGGACCACAATATATGTACGTCTCGATTTATCTGCCACAATAAGCTGCAGTGTTTTTGTTGTTGTTTTTTGTTATTGTTTAAATGAGGCCTGAAGAGTTTAGCCATGGCCTGCAGCTTCTGAAGGTTGTGGGTCTTGATGGCAGCCTGGCATTTTTTTCTTCCGAAAAATGCATGAGGACCCAGAACAGAATATGTGCCTGTCACTCTACTGCTTGTCAACCGGTAGGGATCCGGGTTAGAATGTGACTCCATCACTTTGGTGTGTTTGTCAAGCCATGGTAGCCCGCGTTAGGATAGGTCCCCATTACTCGCCACCCCATTGTGACCTCGGTTAGGATAGGTCACCATTTTTCCATTACTCGTCATCCCATTGTGACCTCGGTTAGAATAGGTCCCCATTATTCCATTACTCGTCACCCCATTGTGACCTCGGTTAGGATAGGTCACCATTATTCCATTACTCGTCACCCCATTGTGACCTCAGTTAGAATAGGTCACCATTATTCCATTACTCGTCACCACATTGTGACCTCGGTTAGAATAGGTCCCCATTACTCGTCACCCCATTGTGACCTCGGTTAGGATAGGTCACCATTTTTCCATTACTCGTCATCCCATTGTGACCTCGGTTAGGATAGGCCCCTATTATTCCATTACTCGTCACCCCATTGTGACCTCGGTTAGGATAGGCCCCTTTTATTCCATTACTCGTCACCCAATTGTGACCTCGGTTAGGATAGGTCCCCATTACTCGTCACTCCATTGTGACCTCGGTTAGGATAGGTCCCCATTATTCCCCTACTCGTCACCCCATTGTGACCTCGGTTAGGATAGGTCCCCATTACTCGACATCCCATTGTGGTCTCGGTTAGGATAGGTCCCCATTACTTCATTGCTTGTCACTTCAATGGGACCCGGGTCAGAATGGGTCCTCGTCAGTTTATTGCTTGTCCATCGATCGGGACCAGGGTTAGAATATGTCTCCATTATGCCATTGCTTGTTAACCCATGGGGACCCGGGTCAGAATGGGTCCTCGTCAATGTATTGCTTGTCACAACCTGCAGTCCGTGTTAGAGTACCACAACCACCGCTACCCATCACTCTACAGCATGTGACCCTATTGGGACCTGGGTTAGAACAGGTCTCCATTCCTCTATTGCATGTCACCTCTTCGGGTGAGCATTTCCTTGGACGAGGAAACATTATAACATGTCAAATGCCTCAATACGTTATCTATAACTTCGTATTTTAAGCGTATACATGCAATGCTATATATATGGCAGAGAAATGTATTTTTATACATTGTTTGAATTCATTACATTGTTTCTGTTGAGTTCATAACATTGTGTTTCAACAATAACTAGTTCTCAGAAAAATATTACTGTCTAGTGTAAGCAGTGAGGAGCTATAGACTTATCCAGAATGGTATGGAACTTTCTAGAAGCTATTTAGACAATACTAGACAGTATTTAGACAAGTGGGCAAGCGCATGCCTCTGCCATCTCACATTACATCTCACATTACACCAATACTGTGAAGATCATAATTTCACCCTGGGTATCCAGCATGGGCCTATTTTAGAAGCTTGACCACATTTGCTTCTGGATGAATATTATTGTCTCTGACAAAAATGTTTTTGTTATTTGTCTATTTTTCACACTATACTATCGATAAGCAGGAATATGAGAAGATTTTGCACACTCAAACTATTTGCTGGGTTGTGTACGAGTCGACAATGTATTCAGAAAACGACAATTAAGCAGGAGCTGGACTGCCTATGGACGTTTTCTGAATACATTGTCGACAATATATGTTTTCATAGACATCCGTGTTATCGCTTTCCGTCAAATGTGTGTCGTTTACGGCGTCATTAGGCACGACCAGTCCCATTTTATAACTGAAATGCAAAATCGTTTTTATTTATTTATTTATTTATTTATTTATTTATTTATTTATTTATTTATTTATTTATTTATTCATTCATTCATTCATATTTATTTATTTATTTATTTATTTATTTATTTATTCATTCATATTTATTCATTCATATTTATTTATTTATTTATTTATTTATTTATTTGTTTATTTATTTAGTTAGTTATTTCTTTATTTTGCATTCATTCATTCATTCATTCATTCATGCATTCATTCATTCATTCATTTATTTATTTATTTATTTATTTATCACATGAGTTTAATCCGTTTCTTAATCTCATCTATCCACAGTAAGAATTATTCTCAATGTATACATTTCATGGATAATTGTTTCCGTGTTCATGATTCTTTCTGTCTTCATGTCGGAATATTATTTCGAATGGAGGAATGTTTCTCCAGGTGGTATTCCATTCCTCCGAAAAGCTTTCCCAGCGGAACGTTTCATCGCTTACTTTTACAGACGACCACTCATGAATATTGTAGACCATTGTAGGTTTAAGGGCACAACACACGTCAGTGACGAAGCAGGCCATGATATATGCTCTTAGACTCACGCTTAGTTTCTGAAAATACATAATTTTGATTTTGATAAAAAAAAAAACTCCATATAAACTGAAAAGTATCCCGAGTGAGATTGGCGATTCAGAACCTGTGTAAAGTTTAGGCTAACTTCATTTAGGTCATTAAGAGAAAGTAATATGGTTCAGGGACTGTGAGACAGAGCATAGAGGACTCCAATTCACGTGGAACCTGCTTAAAGATTATACAACGTCACTGAAATAATACTGTAATGTACTGTCATCGATCGATAATGTGAGTAGGTCGGCGATCGGACCAATTTTCTCCCGAAAAACTTAAAATATAACAACATTTATTTAGATTCTACATGTATAACATCCAGTCGTAAAGTAATACAGACTACTTTGATTAATTTACACTAAGTATTTTTAATTTTTTACGCATGCAGTTTGAATCATCGTCCACGATCAGTGTTACATAGATCTACATGTCCCATGCCACTGTGAAATAATTGCGCCACTGTTCCATTCACTACCATCATTACGTAATGTGAACCTCAGCAAGGAATATCTGTACACCGCTCTTTCCTACACCCCGGGGTCAGTTTCTTGGACCCCGATGACAGCGGTATATCGAGGGATCACTGTATTACAACGGTACCATTCTAGGCAGACATCGTCACTTCCACTTCTATGTCTAAGTATGAACACAAACTACATGCGATAACCTGGTCTCGGCATTGTTTCAATTGTGTTTAGACACAGTGTTTTGTGTTTGTTGTTCAACGCTGCATATTGCAATTTTGCATCTTTATGACAGCGGTCTGTAAATTGTTGAATCTGGACCAAACAAACTAGTGATTAATACTAGCAACGCCCCACGAATATTCGTTCCTGACATGCCTGCAGGACAAAACAAGATTCACTGAACGTGCTAACTGGACATGATTCACTAGACGTGCTAACTGGACATGAGTCACCAGACGTGCTAACTGGACAAGATTCATTGGACGTGCTGACTGGACAAGATTCACTGAACGTGCTGACTGGACATGATTCACTAGACGTGCTAACTGGACATGAGTCACTAGACGTGCTGACTGGACATGATTCACTAGACGTGCTGACTGGACATGATTCACTAGACGTGCTGACTGGACAAGATTCACTAGACGTGCTGACTGGACATGATTCACTAGACGTGCTGACTGGACAAGATTCACTAGACGTGCTGACTGGACAAGATTCACTAGACGTGCTGACTGAACAAGATTCATTGGACGTGCTAACTGGACATGATTCACTAGACGTGCTGACTGGACATGATTCACTAGACGTGCTGACTGGACAAGATTCACTAAACGTGCTGACTGGACAAGATTCACTAGACGTGCTGACTCGACAAGATTCACTAAACGTGCTGACTGGACAAGATTCACTAGACGTGCTGACTGGACAAGATTCACTGAACGTGCTGACTGGACATGATTCACTAGACGTGCTGACTGGACAAGATTCATTGGTCGTGCTGACTGGACAAGATTCACTGAACGTGCTGACTGGACAAGATTCATTGGACGTGCTAACTGGACAAGATTCACTAGACGTGCTGACTGGACAAGATTCACTAGACGTGCTGACTGGACATGATTCACTAGACGTGCTGACTGGACAAGATTCACTAAACGTGCTGACTGGTCAAGATTCACTAGACGTGCTAACTGGACATGATTCACTAGACGTGCTTACTGGACAAGATTCATTGGACGTGCTGACTGGAGAAGATTCACTAGACGTGCTGACTCGACAAGATTCACTAAACGTGCTGACTGGACAAGATTCACTGAACGTGCTGACTGGACAAGATTCACTGAACGTGCTGACTGGACATGATTCACTAGACGTGCTGACTGGACAAGATTCACTAGACGTGCTGACTGGAAATGACGTGCTGACTGGACAAGATTCACTAGACGTGCTGACTGGTCAAGATTCACTAGACGTGCTGACTGGACATGATTCACTAGACGTGCTTACTGGACAAGATTCATTGGACGTGCTGACTGGACAAGATCACTAGACGTGCTGACTGGACAAGATTCATTGGACGTGCTGACTGGACAAGATTCACTGAACGTGCTGACTGGACATGATTCACTAGACGTGCTGACTGGACATGATTCACTAGACGTGCTGACTGGACAAGATTCACTAGACGTGCTGACTGGACAAGATTCACTAGACGTGCTGACTGGACATGATTCACTAGACGTGCTGACTGGACAAGATTCATTGGACGTGCTAACTGGACAAGATTCACTAGACGTGCTGACTGGACAAGATTCACTAGACGTGCTGACCGGACATAATTCACTAGACGTGCTGACTGGACAAGATTCACTAAACGTGCTGACTGGTCAAGATTCACTAGACGTGCTGACTGGACATGATTCACTAGACGTGCTTACTGGACAAGATTCATTGGACGTGCTAACTGGACAAGATTCACTAGACGTGCTGACTGGACAAGATTCACTAGACGTGCTGACTGGACAAGATTCACTAGAAGTGCTGACTGGACAAGATTCACTAAACGTGCTGACTGGTCAAGATTCACTAGACGTGCTAACTGGACATGATTCACTAGACGTGCTTACTGGACAAGATTCATTGGACGTGCTGACTGGACAAGATTCACTAAACGTGCTGACTGGACAAGATTCATTGGACGTGCTGACTGGACATGATTCACTGAACGTGCTGACTGGACAAGATTCACTAAACGTGCTGACTGGTCAAGATTCACTAGACGTGCTGACTGGACATGATTCACTAGACGTGCTTACTGGACAAGATTCATTGGACGTGCTGACTGGACAAGATCACTAGACGTGCTGACTGGACAAGATTCATTGGACGTGCTGACTGGACAAGATTCACTGAACGTGCTGACTGGACAAGATTCACTAGACGTGCTGACTGGACATGATTCACTAGACGTGCTTACTGGACAAGATTCACTAGACGTGCTGACTGGACAAGATTCACTAGACGTGCTGACTGGACATGATTCACTAGACGTGCTGACTGGACAAGATTCATTGGACGTGCTAACTGGACAAGATTCACTAGACGTGCTGACTGGACAAGATTCACTAGACGTGCTGACTGGACATAATTCACTAGACGTGCTGACTGGACAAGATTCACTAAACGTGCTGACTGGTCAAGATTCACTAGACGTGCTGACTGGACATGATTCACTTAACGTGCTTACTGGACAAGATTCATTGGACGTGCTGACTGGACAAGATTCACTAGACGTGCTAACTGGACAAGATTCATTGGACGTGCTGACTGGACAAGATTCACTGAACGTGCTGACTGGACATGATTCACTAGAAGTGCTGACTGGACATGATTCACTAGACGTGCTGACTGGACAAGATTCACTAGACGTGCTGACTGGACAAGATTCATTGGACGTGCTAACTGGACAAGATTCACTGAACGTGCTAACTGGACAAGATTCACTGAACGTGCTGACTGGACAAGATTCACTGAACGTGTTGACTGGACAAGATTCATTGGACGTGCTAACTGGACAAGATTCACTGAACGTGCTGACTGGACAGGATTCACTAGACGTGCTGACTGGACAAGATTCATTGGACGTGCTAACTGGACAAGATTCACTGAACGTGCTAACTGGACAAGATTCACTGGACGTGCTGACTGGAGAAGATTCACTAGACGTGCTGACTTGACAAGATTCATTGGACGTGCTAACTGGACAAGATTCACTGAACGTGCTGACTGGACAGGATTCACTAGACGTGCTGACTGGACAAGATTCACTAGACGTGCTGACTGGACATGATTCACTAGACGTGCTGACTGGACAAGATTCATTGGACGTGCTAACTGGACAAGATTCACTAGACGTGCTGACTGGACAAGATTCACTAGACGTGCTGACCGGACATAATTCACTAGACGTGCTGACTGGACAAGATTCACTAAACGTGCTGACTGGTCAAGATTCACTAGACGTGCTGACTGGACATGATTCACTAGACGTGCTTACTGGACAAGATTCATTGGACGTGCTAACTGGACAAGATTCACTAGACGTGCTGACTGGACAAGATTCACTAGACGTGCTGACTGGACAAGATTCACTAGAAGTGCTGACTGGACAAGATTCACTAAACGTGCTGACTGGTCAAGATTCACTAGACGTGCTAACTGGACATGATTCACTAGACGTGCTTACTGGACAAGATTCATTGGACGTGCTGACTGGACAAGATTCACTAAACGTGCTGACTGGACAAGATTCATTGGACGTGCTGACTGGACATGATTCACTGAACGTGCTGACTGGACAAGATTCACTAAACGTGCTGACTGGTCAAGATTCACTAGAGGTGCTGACTGGACATGATTCACTAGACGTGCTTACTGGACAAGATTCATTGGACGTGCTGACTGGACAAGATCACTAGACGTGCTGACTGGACAAGATTCATTGGACGTGCTGACTGGACAAGATTCACTGAACGTGCTGACTGGACAAGATTCACTAGACGTGCTGACTGGACATGATTCACTAGACGTGCTTACTGGACAAGATTCACTAGACGTGCTGACTGGACAAGATTCACTAGACGTGCTGACTGGACATGATTCACTAGACGTGCTGACTGGACAAGATTCATTGGACGTGCTAACTGGACAAGATTCACTAGACGTGCTGACTGGACAAGATTCACTAGACGTGCTGACTGGACATAATTCACTAGACGTGCTGACTGGACAAGATTCACTAAACGTGCTGACTGGTCAAGATTCACTAGACGTGCTGACTGGACATGATTCACTAAACGTGCTTACTGGACAAGATTCATTGGACGTGCTGACTGGACAAGATTCACTAGACGTGCTAACTGGACAAGATTCATTGGACGTGCTGACTGGACAAGATTCACTGAACGTGCTGACTGGACATGATTCACTTGAAGTGCTGACTGGACATGATTCACTAGACGTGCTGACTGGACAAGATTCACTAGACGTGCTGACTGGACAAGATTCATTGGACGTGCTAACTGGACAAGATTCACTGAACGTGCTAACTGGACAAGATTCACTGAACGTGCTGACTGGACAAGATTCACTGAACGTGTTGACTGGACAAGATTCATTGGACGTGCTAACTGGACAAGATTCACTGAACGTGCTGACTGGACAGGATTCACTAGACGTGCTGACTGGACAAGATTCACTAAACGTGCTGACTGGTCAAGATTCACTAGACGTGCTGACTGGACATGATTCACTTAACGTGCTTACTGGACAAGATTCATTGGACGTGCTGACTGGACAAGATTCACTAGACGTGCTAACTGGACAAGATTCATTGGACGTGCTGACTGGACAAGATTCACTGAACGTGCTGACTGGACATGATTCACTAGAAGTGCTGACTGGACATGATTCACTAGACGTGCTGACTGGACAAGATTCACTAGACGTGCTGACTGGACAAGATTCATTGGACGTGCTAACTGGACAAGATTCACTGAACGTGCTAACTGGACAAGATTCACTGAACGTGCTGACTGGACAAGATTCACTGAACGTGTTGACTGGACAAGATTCATTGGACGTGCTAACTGGACAAGATTCACTGAACGTGCTGACTGGACAGGATTCACTAGACGTGCTGACTGGACAAGATTCATTGGACGTGCTAACTGGACAAGATTCACTGAACGTGCTAACTGGACAAGATTCACTGGACGTGCTGACTGGAGAAGATTCACTAGACGTGCTGACTTGACAAGATTCATTGGACGTGCTAACTGGACAAGATTCACTGAACGTGCTGACTGGACAGGATTCACTAGACGTGCTGACTGGACAAGATTCACTAGACGTGCTGACTGGACATGATTCACTAGACGTGCTGACTGGACAAGATTCATTGGACGTGCTAACTGGACAAGATTCACTAGACGTGCTGACTGGACAAGATTCACTAGACGTGCTGACCGGACATAATTCACTAGACGTGCTGACTGGACAAGATTCACTAAACGTGCTGACTGGTCAAGATTCACTAGACGTGCTGACTGGACATGATTCACTAGACGTGCTTACTGGACAAGATTCATTGGACGTGCTAACTGGACAAGATTCACTAGACGTGCTGACTGGACAAGATTCACTAGACGTGCTGACTGGACAAGATTCACTAGAAGTGCTGACTGGACAAGATTCACTAAACGTGCTGACTGGTCAAGATTCACTAGACGTGCTAACTGGACATGATTCACTAGACGTGCTTACTGGACAAGATTCATTGGACGTGCTGACTGGACAAGATTCACTAAACGTGCTGACTGGACAAGATTCATTGGACGTGCTGACTGGACATGATTCACTGAACGTGCTGACTGGACAAGATTCACTAAACGTGCTGACTGGTCAAGATTCACTAGAGGTGCTGACTGGACATGATTCACTAGACGTGCTTACTGGACAAGATTCATTGGACGTGCTGACTGGACAAGATCACTAGACGTGCTGACTGGACAAGATTCATTGGACGTGCTGACTGGACAAGATTCACTGAACGTGCTGACTGGACAAGATTCACTAGACGTGCTGACTGGACATGATTCACTAGACGTGCTTACTGGACAAGATTCACTAGACGTGCTGACTGGACAAGATTCACTAGACGTGCTGACTGGACATGATTCACTAGACGTGCTGACTGGACAAGATTCATTGGACGTGCTAACTGGACAAGATTCACTAGACGTGCTGACTGGACAAGATTCACTAGACGTGCTGACTGGACATAATTCACTAGACGTGCTGACTGGACAAGATTCACTAAACGTGCTGACTGGTCAAGATTCACTAGACGTGCTGACTGGACATGATTCACTAAACGTGCTTACTGGACAAGATTCATTGGACGTGCTGACTGGACAAGATTCACTAGACGTGCTAACTGGACAAGATTCATTGGACGTGCTGACTGGACAAGATTCACTGAACGTGCTGACTGGACATGATTCACTTGAAGTGCTGACTGGACATGATTCACTAGACGTGCTGACTGGACAAGATTCACTAGACGTGCTGACTGGACAAGATTCATTGGACGTGCTAACTGGACAAGATTCACTGAACGTGCTAACTGGACAAGATTCACTGAACGTGCTGACTGGACAAGATTCACTGAACGTGTTGACTGGACAAGATTCATTGGACGTGCTAACTGGACAAGATTCACTGAACGTGCTGACTGGACAGGATTCACTAGACGTGCTGACTGGACAAGATTCATTGGACGTGCTAACTGGACAAGATTCACTGAACGTGCTAACTGGACAAGATTCACTGGACGTGCTGACTGGAGAAGATTCACTAGACGTGCTGACTTGACAAGATTCATTGGACGTGCTAACTGGACAAGATTCACTGAACGTGCTGACTGGACAGGATTCACTAGACGTGCTGACTGGACAAGATTCATTGGACGTGCTAACTGGACAAGATTCACTGAACGTGCTAACTGGACAAGATTCACTGGACGTGCTGACTGGAGAAGATTCACTAGACGTGCTGACTTGACAAGATTCATTGGACGTGCTAACTGGACAAGATTCACTGAACGTGCTGACTGGACAGGATTCACTAGACGTGCTGACTGGACAAGATTCATTGGACGTGCTAACTGGACAAGATTCACTGAACGTGCTAACTGGACAAGATTCACTGGACGTGCTGACTGGAGAAGATTCACTAGACGTGCTGACTGGACATGGTTGTATGTTCAACATAGGTTGTTATTCAGTTCCCAGAATCTACCACGGGGTATAATCTAGGAGCTCCAAGAATCTACTCCAGCCCTGTTTGATTTACTCATTTTTATTTCATGAATGTACATGAAGTTTTCTTTTTGGGGGATGCATCTACCTGATTAAGTTTACATAAATGCCTATTCAGTACACAATTAGTTTTAAAACATTCATATCCTGTTATTTAAATTGAGAAGACAAAGTTGGGAGCACCAGTTTTTTTCAAAACAGAAATCATAATTATAATGAGAATGTACATGAATGTACATAAAGTTTTCTTTTGGGGGATGCATCTAACTCAGTCTTGATCTCTCCTGGTCAATTGCTGTAACAACATTGTCATCTGATTAAGTTTACATAAATGCCTATTCGGTACACAGCTAATTAGTTTTAAAACATTCATATTCTGTTATTTAAATTGAGAAGACATTTGAATAGGTTATACACATGCATATATAAATGCAAAGGTACCGATTTTATCCACTTTTATATATGGATGATCAAGTTTATGACGACGTCTTTTACCTGACCACAGCTATCCAGAGGAGATCTACAAGCTCAAGCTAACAGAGTGATAAATTTCCTGTGACAATGGAATAATTCATGGAATCATGTTAGTTTTTTTCTATGTGTTATTGGTAATAATATAAAAACTCCGACTAAGACAATAACAATTGCTTCGTGGAATTAATTACACCCATCTGGCTATATTAAGAAGAATAAGAATGTAAGTGGACAAATAATTAGATGCTTTTAATGATGTGATGTCTTCTATAGAATATATTCTTGATACTGTGATACATGCCTCCCCAAACAAAGGTACTTACAGACACAAGTGCATCCTTATAATTGGTTTTAAAATGATTTTATATGCAATCATGACACTGTAGCCATGGTTACGTACCGGGAACACCAGGAACTCACCCACCTTCGGTAGTCATGCACTACGCAGGCAACACATCGGCGGAGTCACACTGTAGCCATGGTTACATACCGGGAACACCATGAACTCACCCACCTTCGGTAGTCATGCACTACGCAGGCAACACATCGGCGGAGTCACACTGTAGCCATGGTTACATACCGGAACACCAGGAACTCACCCACCTTCGGTAGTCATGCACTACGCAGGCAACACATCGGCGGAGTCACACTGTAGCCATGGTTACATACCGGGAACACAAGGAACTCACCCACCTTCGGTAGTCATGCACTACGCAGGCAACACATCGGCGGAGTCACACTGTAGCCATGGTTACATACCGGGAACACCAGGAACTCACCCACCTTCCATAGTCCGGCTTCGATCCAAACAAGGCATCAGGACGTCCTGTTAATATGGATGAGAGATCAATGACATCCATTTATTATGTATTATGTCATGGAGAAATCATAAGGATCTCTGTATTCAACAGATTAATATTCCGGTGATTTCTCTGACTTAAACCATGTTAGGAGCCGAACATTTGATATTCAGGGGACGGGGTGGGGGGCCTGGGATTTTGACGAAAAAAATAAATTCTCCCCGACAATTCTTGAAAAAAAGATTATGCTACATATTGTTGGGAAAAGACATTATCTGCAAAAAACAATACATTGTCGGAATGTATTTTGTAGAAAAATATTTTGGCTGAAAGTTTTCATGAAAACCATATATCTGGTTTTGCAGCTATCGCTCCAGACCCCAATCCCGAGCCCGCCGCCCACAGCCCCCAGGCCACCACCCACAGCCCCCACCTGGTTTAGTTTAACTTGTTTAAACTGCATGTTTATAATGGTCAGTGACAATATCGTAACGTAATAACTGTTTTACTTTCAATCAAATATAGTGCGGTGTTAGAGGGGCCGGAGTTGGAGATTGTCCGGGCTAGATTATGCATGTTAGTTAGCCGGACCTACCCGTAAAGATCCGGGTTAGAATAGGTCTTCAGCAACCCATGCTTGCTGTAAAAGGCGATGTGGTAAGAGGCGACTAACGGGATCGGGTGATCAGGCTAACTGACGTGGTTGATGCATGTCATCGTATCCCAATTGCGTGGATCGATGCTCATGATGTCAATCACTGAATTTTCTGGTCCAGACTCGATTATCTACAGACCGCCGTCATATTGCTGGAATATTGCTGAGTGCGGCATTAAACAACAAACAGACAACAGAGTTAGCCGGACCTCCTGTCACGGTCGACAGATAGTCAGCTCACGAGCGAGCTTCTTTCGCCGCATGTCAAATTAGGTCACAGGGGCACAGGTGGCCCAGTCGTCTAAGGCGCCGCGATTCGCTGTGCAGAGTTGCGTCCCGTGGACACGCCAGAAACCTATGATGGTGGGTTCGAATCCCGGTTCACCCCAATTATGTTTCTAGGTTTGTCAGCACCGTACCCGTGCTCGTGGGTTTCACTGAAGTGGTAAACGTCTGAGACCTGCATCACTTCGGGCTTTCCTCCAACATTAAGCTGACACGCCATGATATGACTGGAATAATGTTAAAAGCGGCGTTAAACCCAACTCACTCACTCTAATCTTGTCAGTGCATCTTGGTCACCTTGGAATGCCGGTGTGAACTGCAGTGCAGAAATGAATCTCAACTTGAACCGACGTTTTCTGTAGACATCTGTCTAGACGGTGGTACATCTCATGGCAACATGTGCATGTGATGCACACATCCTGGTAACGGCGTGGACGGACAACTGTTGATGATGTAGGTGTCGTGTCGAAGTGAACTTTAGTCTCTTTGTTACATTACGCCAATGTCAGCAATATCCTGAAATGGCGTTGTACCGAGTTAGCAAGGCTTCACTGATGGTGACCCTTGATAGCTTCATGTCATCTGTAAGCATTCTCGGGACCCATCTGGCACACACTTTGAACATGTGGAGTTTGCCATGAATTATATTATGTATGGATCCATATGATAGGCCTGTTGTTTCTTCTAGCTCATGTTGATGACGTAGGTGTCGTGTCGAAGTGAACTTTCGTTTTTTTACATTACTGCAATGTCAGCAATATCCCAGCTACGGCATTACGGCTGTACATATATGCTGGGGTGGTGGAAATGGCTCTTTCGGGTTAAGACCCCAAATTAGGATGAACGAGGTTCGACTCGATCAGCTGACCTTAAAACCCGTAATTACTCTCCTATAATGACGAAAGAATCTTTTTAAATCGTTCGAGCCGAACCCACTTTTGTCACATGTCCTGGAACATGGAGCATATTGCTTACCCGTGAAGATCCGGGTTAGAAGAGGTCTTCAGCAACCCATGCTTGTCGTAAGAGGCGACTAACGGGATGGTCAAGCTCGCTGACTTGGTTGATGCATGTCATCTTATCCCTATTGCGCGGTCGATGATCCTGATGACAATCACTAGATTGTCTGGCCTAGACTCGATTATTCACAGACCGCCGTCATAAAGCTTGAATATTGGTAGTGCGGCGTTAAACAACAAACAAACAGTTTAACATACATAAGCACAAATACATTTTAGTGAAGACAGGACCCGTTTCACAAAGCCATGGTAACGTTACGACTGTCGTAATCAACAATATCACCGCTTTGTGAACTCGGTCCAAGGTGCCCCCTACATACTTAATTTTGGACGTCCCTCGTACGTTTCTGCGCAGTGCGGAAATAGACTTTAATCGGTATTTAATTAGTTATATCACTTATTCATTTAATAATATCACTTGCTCCAAACTACAATTACTATAATTACTTATTCAGTTGGTATACCTTTACGCGGTATTGATTGGAGACCACATTGACGCCCATACCCTACGTTCATCTGTTTTAGGAACAAACATGTTGGGATCCTTAACTGAGAAAGTGGAGGAAGAAAATTGTTGAGCAACATGAGGCCGAGTTACACTTTACTGTTGATACAGCTAAATCATCGTTACGCGTTGTTCGGTTCTATTCGGGACACCTTTATATAGGATGTCAACTCTCCTTTAAGAGGAATAGTATGGCTGGCAAACGTGTTCTCTCATTAACATGTCTTCAAAAATGTCTACTTTGCTAAATGGGAAAATTCCAACAATCCAGAAGCATTCGATCACTTTAAAAATGTGCACTTGGCGTTTACTATCATTTGATTGTGGGGATATATCCAAACACTATAAACGGATGTAAAGGAAGAATGATTCTCATTCAATGCCAAAGAGCACATACCGTGCATGGTGTCCCTGTTTTCTGAACATTTCATCAGAGTCTTTGAACCACAAACAGAGATTGTTTTGGTGTTTAATTTGAAATATCATCATATATGATATATAACTGTAATTATAGCCGATATGAAGTTTTATATCTATAGACCCTAAGAGGAAAAACTGAAGCTCTTCACCTCTACCAGTGTAGGGAGCTGGAAACACTCAAGGGGAGATAATTCACGAGGTCAACGTCATCAAAAGTTAACAGACGGCATAAACAAAGAAGGTGAGTGTGTAAATAAAGTTATAAACATATTATTTATCTAAGATTCGTCTGGAATTAACAATTTCCTAAAACGTTGATCATGACATGGCTTCTATGTGACCCTTTTCAGTGAAAGAATTAGGCTTGATCCAATTATCATTGAGCTTTTTTTCCCGAAGGGAGTTTTTCATGTTCTTCAAAAGCATGTCCTTCGTATCTTCATATGATTATTTATCCATTGCCACAATTACTTAACTAGAACATTTAAAACTGAAACATAGTGTCTCGGGGTTTTTTCACATTCGAATATAAATGATGACTACACATGACTTGTCGTAAAAGCCGACTAACGGGATCGGGTGGTCAGACTCGCTGACTTGGTTGACGCATGTCATCGATCCCAATTGCGGGGATCGATGCTCATGATATTAATCACCGGATTGTCTGGTCCAGACTCGATTATTTACAGACCGCCGTCATATAACTGGAATATTGCTGAGTGCGGCGCTAAACAACAAACCAAAAAAAAAAGGTAATGCAGATCTACACTGTAAGGTGACAATGTCACATATTTTCATGCTACTTGGGCATTGACAAACAAGGAATGCAAACTGCTTTGACTGCTTTGACATGTCACTGAGATGGTCATGAAATACTGACTGTCAATACATTACAATCTATAGGGGGCCTATTTCATCCTAGTGTCACTTTTGGCATTCTTCTTTTGGTACTATAGAGGTGTACAAGTACATCATGCCAAAGTACTTGAAGTAGACCTAATCTATTGTCTATCTGTAGAGGTAAAATTGTATGAAATAGGAATTAAATTATTTTAATTTGTAAAATTGTACTGTTTGTTTCATTATTTCTTTGTTGTTTAACGCCGCACTCAGCAATATTCCAGCTATATGACAGCAGTCTGTAAATAATCGAATCTGAACCAAACAATCCAGTGATTGACATCATGAGCATCGATCCCTGCAATTGGGATACAATGACATGCATCAACCACGTCAGCGAGCCGTCACCTCTTACAACATAGAATTGCACTGAACAGACTTGTATTTATATCGTGAAACAATCATAAATAATTCCTCCCAAGTGATATTAAGCAGTCATAAGAGGTGATCATGACCCCATTTCAGAAACAGATCATTGCTGACAGTAGTACTAAAACTGTTAGAGTTTGAGAGTATGGAAGTTACAAATCTAAACTCTAATTGCTTTGTGAAACTGGGCCCTGCTTGTCACTTGACAGTAAGTGAAATGACAATTTAACAGCATTTTCAACATTTTCTGAGAAACTTTATTAGTGAAATAAATAGTCTATTTTATTAAATTGAGAGGCAATGGTACAACTTAATAATCATAGCTACAAAAATATAAAGAATAGAGAAAATATTACCATAAAAAATTACTGAGACCTGAAATACAAATAAAACTGGGACATGTTGCAAGATATCTTACCCCCCTGAGAGCTTTATCATCTTGCTTCCTGAAAAAGACTGCATGAGTTGTAGGGTCAAGTCATGATGATAACATTAACCTACTGAGACACAATGTCTACCTTGTGAGGCCAGGCTTTCAAAAAAGAAGACCAATAATATCACATGAGTTTCTGCTTGCACTGGCTGTACCTGATATACAACTTACAGTAACAATGCAAAGGTATGCAACAATCCATTTTTCAGGGGTCAATATTATTTTGGGAAATTTATTGATGGAGGTGGTTTATGTGTACTTATCATACTTATGTATAGGGTTGACAAGGGTTCCACATTTGAAATAGCAATTTTTTAGAATTTTTTCTTAACATTTGATAAGACAGATTAGATATTGATTATAATCAATCATGAGAAGATTGCTCGTAGCATTACTCTGATAAGAAGAGCTATATATATTTAATAAGTCATGAGGAATACGCTTTCATTTTCTCCTTGGACAATATGACACCTACTCCTTCCTTATCTATTATAATTAGTCTTATTTACGCTATCATTAGGCACACAATTGATTGGTTTGTAACGTTACCCTGCTTTCACACGTGTCATGTACCTGAAGCAAGTTACATTTAGGGGAAATATCCATTGTAAAGTGAACTTTATCTTACAAATATATGAGTTAGAACGCATCTAACAAACTCCTTGACCTTTCTTTCTCATGAAGTTGTCACGTCTGTATTGGACAGCGAGATACACACTCCTTCCATACAGAATCTGATTTTGACCTCAGATCTTTGATAAACTTAATGTCACCTAAAAATGATAGGTGATATTATTTGTGATGTTGTGGAGCAGATTCAAAGTCTGATGTGAATAAAACAGAATACATGATGTGGGGTTTTTGGAGTTTTCTATTTTAGATGGTTTGGAGTAGTGTTAGTTTATGCATAATAGAAGTGTTGGTTAATTTGGCATCTCCCCCTCACACTTTTCTCCCACACCATTGACACATTCTCAGCTAAATGTTGAAAAAAACATGAGCAAGGCCTTTTAAATCTAATCTCAAAATCTATTCATCACAAAAATACAACTCTTAATCCAAGTCTTTGCTGATCTTTTTCTATAGTTCAGGGATGACATGAAGGGAAAAGACATGGAATAAGAGCTGTCCGATACCCCTTCTCAGTCTTCGTACAAATAGGATATTACTTTTCCTAGGTCTTTACCAAGCAAAGGTATGATTTAATTTTGTATAGTTCTGTAGGAGTGTGGATCATGTCTAGTTTGTCATATGTGTTTTACTGAACAAACACAGTTCAAGAAAGCTGCGTTTAAGTGTTATCGAATGTGGATCAAGTTTTACAACACACCTTAAATAACAAATTGATCTGTTTCTTGAGTTTACGACTATAACTGTGTTGTTTTGTTTCGTTTATGACATGTCCATTACCAACCACGCCAGCTTATTGATCTCTGACTTGGCGCTTTTTGAATGTTTTCGTGTTAATGTGCTGCAATTAGTGTAGATTAACAAGGAACAAATGAATTATTGTTAGCAACTAGCCCCATTAGTTTGTGTTTTACCGTGCACTAATTACCTGTGTCGTCCGTCTCACCTTCCAGTTACACCTGTACCAGGCTTTGATGTTCACACCTGTGTCACACTTTCAGTTACGTGAATCATTACAGTAGCAGTTACATCTATCGTTACGTCTTAAAGCTTACGTTGCCATGATGTGATCGATAATTAAGGGAAACAGTCGTAGATACGACCCGTAGACAATAGCTACTGCCACTTGATTATCTATAAGCTGATAAATCATTGATGGTTGTGTCTCTGATTGCATGTGTGCAATTTAATTGAAGCCAGATGTTGGTTGTAACATGGCTGCATGTTTTGGAGACCAGCAATGAGTTTGTCTACTTGAGGTTGAAGTACACAATCACTCTAGCAGCAGTTTGACTCCATTGTCAATGATTCTCACGAGTTTTATAATGCCTATTGATTGAAAACAAAAGGATGGAAGCATGTTGCTATGGTAATCAGTAGTTTGTTTCCATGGCAATAAAGGAAGTTCCCTTGGACTTGTGGTGTGATCATATATAGGAGAGCGCATTATCAAGTCTTGTGTCATTTCATCTCCAGTCTCTGTGTGTGTTAACTTTCTTTTATCTGGATTACACACCAACTTGGACAATGTTTAGAAGGTAAGGAATAAGGAAGTCAATTAACTTCTGTACAATTACTATTGTTAAACATTAAGCTGTATTTAGGTTTCAGGAAGTTTAAAATGTTTAGTATAATATAATTATATGTATTATCATTTCAGTGAATCCCTATTAGAACAATAAGAAAATTAATGGCTATCAAACTCTAGTGCGATGTTTTGAAGTGGTATGAAGATGTTTTCAAGTGGTTAATCTGATGTTGATACTTCAAGATACTGATCCTAATCCTTAGCTTTAAATGGAATGGTTTAATAACATGTGTCTTAGGAATGATTCCCTCATTGTTTACATGTTAAAGTAGTGGGCTGCATGAAAACATCCTGTTTGCTAATGATTGATGTATCACTACACAGCACAGAAATAACAATAGTAATGTGATCATTACAGCGGGAAAATATTGGCGACATTTTAGGCCAACCTATATTATGTATAAATATCTTGTATTTTGTCAACAGAAAGTCATTTGGATGTCTTTGTATGGACATATGGCTATGCTTTACCATGAACATAGATGATTGAAATATTGAACAACTCCTCACAAGCCTGAAGTGTTAACACTGAAATAATGTTTCAAATATCATATATCATTACAGAAATTTCAAATCAATTACAACCCTACAGTAAAACAGCCATCTTGATATGTAAACATATTCTATATAACACATTTCTCAGTTACATTTTGTGTCAGTGCTTCAAAAGCTGTTGATAGTGATGTGTATAATACATGTTTTAATTATTTGTGTCTGTTTTTGTAACTAAAGGACCATAACAGGGATCCTTGACTTTCATCCACTGGTAATGCATCCCACATTCTAGACGCAGGCCTTCAGATCAGTTCGTTTTCAAGGAAACTGACTTATTGTGGTCCAAAAGCCCCTGAAGATTTTTTTTAAATTTCATAATGACATTTTATCTAAAGGTAATAAGATCATGGAAATGTCCTATTGCCATTTGATCCAGCAAATTTACTGAGGTGTGTAACATGTGGGTACCGTATTCAACGTAATAAGCGCCCCGCTCTAATAAGCACCCACAGCGATATTTGCTAATATATTGTCTAGTGAACAATTCCAATTAGCCCCCCTTCTGATTTATCAATGTACACAAGACTTATTTATTCGTGTATAATACGCACTCGTGTGTTATATGCACCTTTAAGTATGGGCATTTATATTCTGGAAAAATGTATCTGTCGTATATAAACAGTTCAGACTGTCAGCATAAACCACGAAATTTATCTTTCAACTCTGTTTTTTCCACCAAAGTAATATTCTAATGAGAGCCGCCTATTTCTAATTTTGAGAGCGCCCTGGGCGCTTATTACATCGAATACGGTATGTGTTTATCAGCATGATCAGGGATTATCTAGGATTTTTCACTAAGTGCCCCTGGCAGGCAAATTGGGAGGAAATGGTTGTTTTGTTCAAAATTTGGATTTTCATAAATATCATAATTATTTAAAGTCATGGGTATTTTGTGATTCTGTTTACTGCAATAATATAAAACTAAGCATTAAAATGTGTTCCTATTTATGAGTTCATACATGTTACTTCTTCAAGGTCTGTACAGGCTTGAAAAGCCAACATTGAAAAGTCTTGAAAATCACCAAGATAGCTTGAAAAGCCTTGCATTTGTTCAAAGTGACATAATCTTGATAATGTAAGTATTAAAACACACAATAATTATTGTTATGTACCAAGGATGTACAAATGTGATTGATATTTTGTGATAAATTTGACACTGTGCCAAAGACCTTAAAGAATTCAAGATGGACTTAATTTATTTTATTTGTTGGTGGGAAAATCATTCTTGATTGAAAATTTGTGATGTTTATATTGCTTTTTAGGTGTTACAACTAAATATGCTGGGTTTAAAAAAAATAAAGACAGACTGAGGCTGATAACCCAACTAAAAAGCCTTGAAAATGGCCTTTGAAAGGCCTTGAAAAGGCCTTGAATCTTAGTGTTCCATATCTGTATGAACCTCGTTCAACAAAGCCATAAAGTTAGTGATTAGTTATATACATTAATACATTGATAGCATGAATTGGGTAGTGTTTAGTTCCTAATTGGGAATTTTAAGTGACATTTGCTGCAGACTAGGAGCCTAATATCTGCCTCTGAGCATGTCTTCATACTGCCCTGGTTATGGACAATAAGTAAGGACATGAATTGTTTGTATGGACATGACATCAGTTTTATTGTTGTGTATATTTATTTATGCCTTCCTAATAATTTCATGGTTTCTGTCTGTGTACAACATGAGCAGACGGTCACAGGTGCTGTTGTAGAATAACTGTGTCTAGTGAAGTACAGAATATTCTGTTTGTCTACTACCTGAAAGGTTATTTCAACAGGCATGTGGACGTGATTAATAATTAATGCGGGTTCGTGCTAGCCATCTCTTCTGATTAATTAGGCATCTGCAAGACATGGCAATGTATAGATGAAGCTATCAGACAGTGGACACAATCTATTTCTTCATTGATCAGGGATGGATTAGCTACTTAGAGCTTGCATTTCAAAATAAAAGACCTTGTTGTTTTGATGGTTTGCATGTTTTAGACGAGGAAGTAAAAAAAAAAGATTGATTGATTAGATTAACTGAAACAGATTGCCTACTCTGAATGTTTGCTTGGCACAAGTGTATCCTATGCAGAGAAAGATTAGGTCATCCCAATTCGATTTTTTGTTTTACAGATATAACTTGGCCATGATGTCCGGGAGAGGGTGGGTGAGATGTGGGTGGGTGGATGTAATTTAATAGGTGAGGTGAAATGGGGTCAAACGTCGCATCCAAGACTATTGCATTTATATAGTGACGTGCATGCACGTGTTTGTGTGGCTGCAGCGCTTGTACTAGTCCAGACTGATGTCGATTTATAGTGCTTATATAAGCCCACTTAGATGCCAAGCCGCAGTTTAACATGAATACCCCACTCAGATGCAGTATACTGACTCCGAGTCGACCAGTCCTTGTTTTAGCCCCTTAATGCTGTGTGCCAGACAGGGTAACAACAAGTACCATCTTTTAACGTCTTTTGGTATGATGCGGCCGGGAATCCGTTGAGGTATTTACTTAATTATGCATGGTTTGGAAAATATTGGTAAAGCCTCAAATGATTTCTTTGAGAGATGCCCATGAAGTAGGTGCATACAAAGACTAAACTTTGTCAGGACAACTAAAGATGCCACCACCTAGAATCACATGTACTTTCCTTTTGAGGAGCAAACAGGAGCTTCATCTTTCATGTTTATATAGCAGTGGATATTTTACTTCATATTGGGTCTTACCACCACCCATCTTCCCGAGGCAAGAGAGTTAACTGACTTTAAAAGTCCAGTTTTCACCCTTGCCGAACTAGGCTGGAATTACTCGGCTCGATCGTAGCGCCACCAGTGGCTGTTACGAGTTATGTCCCTTCTATGCCTCTCCTATTGACCAATCAGATTCTACCTCTCGTATCACTTGCTTTTGCTTCAAACAAAACGGTGGCGCCCAGTCAAGACGATCTGATTGATAATCAAGATCTATATTGTGATAAAACGAGTCTTACATCGTGTAAGTGCATCAAAAAACACGACAGCACCTTGATTAAAAGCATGAAAAGATTTAGAAAATATCTGTTGACAACGAGTTAGCGGTGCACATGCCTTGCAAATCCTGCTGTCGACCGAAATCTGCATGACACTTTACGAAACAGATTTCGATTTCGGTGCGCGATTTTGATTGGACCATGCATAGACTCATTAGTCCAGCCAAAATGTAACTCCATAATACCAGCCTAGTTCGGCAAGGGTGGAAACTGGACTTTTATAGTCAGTTAACTCACTTGCCTCGGGAAGATGACCACCACCTAGAATCACATGTACTTTCCTTTTGAGGAGCAAAAAGGAGCTTCATCTTTCATGTTTATATAGCAGTGGATATTTTACTTCATATTGGGTCTTACCACCACCTAGAATCACATGTACTTTCCTTTTGAGGAGCAAACAGGAGCTTCATCTTTCATGTTTATATAGCAGTGGATATTTTACTTCATATTGGGTCTTACCACCACCTAGAATCACATGTACTTTCCTTTTGAGGAGCAAACAGGAGCTTCATCTTTCATGTTTATAAAGCAGTGGATATTTTACTTCATATTGGGTCTGAATTCAAGGGATATGCACAGGCTCATATTTAAAAGATAGAATGCTAGTGAGTTTTGTTCTTGTAAGTGATTCTCTGTTTGAAGAAAGAGGATGAGCCTGTTTAGCTAAACTGTAAAATGTTCCATTTTTTCTATCCTCAGTTGAAAGAAACACAAGACAGCAATGGATTTTGTCCCCTCTATTACATGTAACCTATTATATGATTTTGTCAGTCATTACTGAGAATGTTCTTGTCCCCCTTTCTCTCTTCTCTCAGTCACAGGGAGGGTACAGCCCAGTATATTTAGAAGTTGACAATATATTTATTTATTTGTATATATTTATTTCAACCAACCTTTGTCACAAAGTACAATTGATTTGTATATCTGGTATTGTGTGTGCTTGCTAGATTTAACTAATGAATTACCCTTGATAGAAATCACAAGTATTATCACATTTCTGATATAAAACCTTACCCTTGGAGGACCCAGGTTTCAACATGTCCCTAGAGAGAAGACAAAGTGGATCAGGTGGTCAGGCTTGGTTGATTGCATGTCACCATACTCTGACACATCTGGCATTGCTCATAATATTTATTACTAGTTTGTCTGGTCCAGACCTGTGAAGATCCAGGGTAGAATAGAGTCTTCAGCAACCCATGCTTGCTGTAAAAGGCAACTGATGTCGTAAGAGGCGACTAACGGGATCGGGTGGTCAGGCTTGCTGACTTGGTTGAAGTATGTCATCGATCCCAATTGGGTGGATCGATGCTCATGATATCAATGACTGGATTGTCTGGTCCAGACTCAATTAGGGGGCACGGGTGGCCCAGTCGTCTAAGGCACTGCGATTCACTGTGCAGAGTTGCATCCCTTGGGCATGCCAGAAACCTATGATTGTGGGTTCGAATCCTGGTTCGCCCCGAATATGTTTCTAGGTTTGTCAGCACCATACCCGTGCCCGTAGGTTTCACTGAAGTGGTAAACGTCTGAGACCTGCATCACTTCAGGCTTTCCTCCCACATTAAGCTGACACGCCGCGATATAACTGTTAAATACTGTTAAAAGCGGCGTTAAAACCAACTCACTCACTCACCCAGACTCAATTATTGACAGACCGCCATCATATAGCTGAAATATTGCTGTGTGTGGCGTAAAACAACAAACCAAAACCAAACCAGACCACTGTGATAGCACTGGAATAATGCTGCCTGCTAATGCTATGTTTATCAACAAACTAGAAACCCCTGTTCTGTTGCAGCTACTACAACTGGGGTGAGAGGTGGTATGTATGTACACCAATCATGGACAATCTAACTGCTGTCACTGCTGGGGGATCCAGTCTGTTTGACCTCACTGGGAAGAGGCTTGCGAACGCAGGATCTAGCATCACCTCATTTGCCTGCGAACCAAACCAGGATGACATCAGACCTCCTCGAAGGGTGAGACATGTTCGTGTGGAATGTCTTTGTCTTTCTGTTCTAAACATGCCAACATTGGGAGATCCTGCAAGACTTAAGTTAAGTTTCTGAATATTGAATATTGAAAATATTTTAAGGTTTCTTTTGTTAAGTTATTCAAAATAAAATAGAAAGGAGCCCAGGGAGTATCTATCTTGTCAGGCTGAAATGGAAGAAATATAGACTTGTATTGTCGACTTGCTTGGGATTTTGAATATTTATATATTCAGTGTCTGTATGAGTTTATGTTTGTTTGTTGTTTAACGCCACACTCAGCAATATTCCAGCTATATGACGGTGGTCTGTAAATAATCGAGTCTGGACCAGACAATCCAGTGATTGACATCATGAGCATCAATCCACGCAATTGGGATATGATGACATGCATCAACCAAGTCAGCAAGTCTGATCACCCGATCCCGTTAGTCGCCTGTTACGACAAGCAAAGTCACCTGTATGAGAGACTGCTACAATCTGTTTGTAGTTATTCCTGGATACATTTAAAGGAACAGTAGTCATTCATGCTGAGAGAATCTACGCAATCGTTACATTAGTGGGGAGACCTCTGCTACATATAATAGTGGTATGGATTCCATGTATGTCAACAGTATGGCTAGTGGGGGCGTGTCAAGTGACCTTGATTTAGCGTAAATTATATAATTTTTAACATTGTAAGATATTTTGCTGCTCAATTGTAGGAGCGTGGGTTCCACCACACCTCAAACCATGCTGTCATAATGATAGACATTAATTGATCTTTGTAGCCAATTAGTGCTAATTAACCAAAACAGTATTTGTCTCACCTACAGTCACACATCTCACAACAACATGCAACTGCAGCAGATTATTGCATAATGTTTGCCAGCAGGCAGCCCAGGTATCATAAAACACTCCGCCATGTGTACAGTGTAAAGCAGCATGTTTGCAAGTGACCTGGATTCACAGAGTCTGTGACATGTTGCTTGATCTTTGTAGTACCATTTCAAGACTGCAACAGGATATTGTGATTTGGAGAAAATACATATAACAAGGGAACCAATCTGTGTTTTGAAATCACTTGTAATCCATGTGTCCAAGATGGGATCACCCTGATTATTTTCGTCAATAATTGTTGGTCACAGGTAGGGGTTCACATGTACTTCTTCCAAAATTACAGTTTATCTTCCGTGAAACACTCACATTCCATGATAACACAAAAACTATTGTCACTGTTAGAGTCAGGTATATCAGCAAGTTGTTATCAGCATGCCACAAAGAGGAAGGAAGAAAGCAGCGTTAGAAATTGGCACTAGTCCTATAGTCCTTGCCAAATAGCCCAATAGTAAAGGTATCCTAAGGACTAGTAGAAATTGGCCCATTTTAAGGGTTTATCATGTTATCATTATAAGGACTAGTGGACAAAAGCTGTTAGTTTCTAACCCTGAAGAAAGAATGATCGGTGCTTCCTCATTTGATACACAGATCAACTGATAAGACACAGAAAAGACTCACAACAAAATAAATTAAAGTACCGAAACGCGAACAATAAACACAATTGAAGAAATAGTTGTATGTTTCGTACATTGTTTTCTTACCAAATAGTGAACTCAGTTTAGTGATGTAAATGGCAGAGCTGGAGATAAGCTCGTGGTTATTTGGGTATTTTTACCCAGGGATTTGATTTTGATTGGGTATCCCTAATTTTTAGAGAGTATTCAAATACTTTTGTACCCACCTGTTTCTTGACATTTGGGAATTTGACTTCAAAACCTGTTTCGTACCTATCCCTGTAAATCATATGAATAGAATATACGTCTGCTGTTGTTGTTTGCAGAATCTAGCATTGTAAGAAAGGTGCTGATTTTTAATCTCCAATCAGCGACTGTTTAAGATACAAAATGTGCACTGACTAGGCCTGATGTGCTTTTCAATTGGCATCTATCAGTATGGTTGTTGCACAAGTTTTACCAAATGCAACTGTCCGTAAGTGAATTTCGTGATCGACTGATACACGATCAATTTATCTAACAGTTGTAATATGCACAATCACTTTATCTGATGGTTGTAATATACACATTAATTTTATTTTAATAGCGTATTTATAGTTTTTGTTGCAGATTTGATACGCTAGGAATTGATTTGTCTATGTATTTTAGTTTATTTTATGCATATTTTTTACACAAATATGCAGCTTATCTCGAGCTCTGAATGGCGTTTGTCACATTTCCATTGTTTATTGTGGATAGGAGAATGTCTAAGAGGAAGAATAAAAGGTTTGGTTTGATTAGTGCAAATGGAGGGAAGGGCTTGTTGTGCAATCAAGTGTGTGATAGTGTGAGGTAGCTTGTGCGATCAGGCGTATAATTTTCCTCCAACAAGACTATATATTGAGCATCTCTATATATAGGCTCCACCTCCGCTTTATTTTCGTTTCAGCCTTTGAAGTTGATAGACAGGACAAAAATGAAAAACCTCATTTACGTGCCTCTTTCGATGTTTTGAATACCATATTTGCATAAACAATGTTACAATCTATCCAAATCTGCAAAGTTGCATGCACCCATGAGACTTGCACCTTAAAGAATGACAATGTTCCATCAATCCAGTGTAATTACACTTGACTTTTGTTCTTGTGTTTCATGACAAGGGTTAATTCAATAATGTTATTCTTTTCTTTGTTAATAATATTTATGAAAACAGTGTTTCCAGAGTGTGGAGGTGTTTCAGGTGTGCTATGAGAACACGTACCAGCTGGAGCCTCCCGCAAAGTTCCGACCTGACCAGGTGAAGCCCATCATAGAGAAGGTGCTCAGCATTAACCTGTCAGGTAACAACATCTCTAACATCTCACCAAGCAGTCTAACCATCTCACCTACAGGTCCACCTATCCATAGCCTCACATCCAGGTCCAAACATCTCACTTCCAGGACCACCTATCCATAGCCTCGCATCCAGGTCCAAACACCTCACTTCCAGGACCACCTATCCATAGCCTCGCATCCAGGTCCAAACACCTCACTTCCAGGTCCACCTATCCATAGCCTCGCATCCAGGTCCAAACACTTCACCTGTAGGACCACCTATTCATAGCCTCACATCCAGGTCCACACACCTCACCTGCAGGACCACCTATCCATAGCCTCGCATCCAGGTCCAAACATCTCACTTCCAGGACCACCTATCCATAGCCTCGCATCCAGATCCAAACACCTCACTTCCAGGACCACCTATCCATAGCCTCGCATCCAGGTCCAAACACCTCACCTGTAGGACCACCTATTCATAGAATCGCATCCAGGTCCAAACATCTCACTTCCAGGACCACCTATCCATAGCATCGCATCCAGGTCCAAACACCTCACCTGTAGGACCACCTATTCATAGCCTCACATCCAGGTCCACACACCTCACCTGCAGGACCACCTATCCATAGCCTCGCATCCAGGTCCAAACATCTCACTTCCAGGACCACCTATCCATAGCCTTACATCCAGGTCCAAACATCTCACTTCCAGGACCACCTATCCATAGCCTCGCATCCAGGTCCAAACACCTCACTTCCAGGACCACCTATCCATAGCCTCGCATCCAGGTCCAAACACCTCAATTCCAGGACCACCTATCCAGGGCCTCACATCGAGGTCCAAACACCTCACTTTAAGGACCACCTATCCAGGGCCTCACATCCAGGTCCAAACACCTCACTTCCAGGACAACCTATCCATAGCCTCACATCCAGGTCCAAACACCTCAATTCCAGGACCACCTATCCAGGGCCTCACATCCAGGTCCAAACACCTCACTTTAAGGACCACCTATCCATAGCCTCGCATCCAGGTCCAAATAATTTCTTTCATTCACACTTCAGGTAAAAAGTATGATCCCATCGAGTGCTCACTGCTTTGCAAATGTCTCTCTGATGACATCAAGGCAAAGGTGAAGGAACTTAATTTCAAACGGTAAGAAGTGATTCAGTGAGATTGAGAGGGTATTTTGGGACATTTATCCGTCTATCGGTGAATTAATTATACATTTCAAGGGCTTGAACATGAGGTAAATACCACATGTGACATGGGAGAGGGGAGGGTAGTCAAGGAGCCTGCAGAGATAGGCGAGATCTCCACAGCACATTACTACACTTGCCAAGTAGTTCGATTTGTGTGTAGAGAGAGTGAGTGACTTGACTCTTAACACTCTTGAACTTAACAGTTTATTAGTTATATCTGTTGTATTATGTGAGGAAGACCCGACAAGAAGAAGGCTTTTACTCTGATGAAACCCATGAGCACTGACATATTACAGATCTGAGGGAGACTGTTAAACTTCCTGTGGCATTATATGAAACACATCAGTAGCCTAAATGATAAGATGTCAAATAAAACTCTAGTAGACTAACATTAATACATGTATATTGCATAACTAACCTGAATATTGACAGTTAAATTTGACGATATATGACTATTGTCTTTGAATTTAACTTTTTGCATGCGGAATATAAATCATCAAAATGGATGTGAAAGATATTAATAGCATTTAGTGCTGAGAACTAAATGCCTTTATCTCAGGCTTGGCACCGTTACTATTATTACACCTTGTGCGTCTACGTCCTGGCTTGCATGGTGCCATGGAACATAATCATCAGAATGGGATGTGAAAGATATTGATGAGAATATTAATTGTTTAATGTACCAACCCAAAAATTGAAAAGATTTCTGAAATGAAGAAATGTTTTAAAGATTACAGTATTAAATGAACCAAGTCAAAATATGGTTAATCCTTCATTTTCAAAGAAAAAAATTTTCACTTCTTTTTTATTTTGCAAAGCTGACAATTCTTTGGGACCACCAACTCAATGTAGGCCAGTGACTTTGAACAATAAGGCCAAGTAACAGCAGTAAGTTGGCTTTCTCCACTGAACAACAAAGTCATCAGATCACTATCTGATTTAATGAGGACCCAGGTCTCACTGTCTAGCTGTGTGTATATCTCTCTGCCTTGTACCACCGCAGGTACAAGATCATTGCTCAGGTGACAATCGGGGAGAAGAAGGACCAGGGGGTTCGAGTGGGCAGCCGCTTCCTGTGGGATTCGGACAGGGACAACTTTGCCTCAGCAGAGTTTGACAACCGCAGCCTCTACGCAGTTGGAATGGTGTATGGGGTCTACTTTGAGTGACCATACTGTGTGTTGACCACATACGTCATTACATGGGACTTGGACAAAATGGTTGAGTTTTGCATCACTGAGTCAAACATTTGTGATATATAAATATAAGTTATCATATTTGTGATGTCATTTGTTGGTCAGCTTTGAAAATGCCAGTGAGTTATTATGTGATATGCAAGATTATCAAGTCACTGGGTATGTAATGACATACCCAGTCCAAGGATGCTCTGACTTACCAGATGATCCTTTGTCTCATGACTTCAATGCAATGACAAGGCTGCTGAAACAACCACCTACCATCAATGCATCGTATTTAGTCTACCATTCTAATGAAGTCAAAGGGTCATGTGAATGAAAAGATTTCAATGCCTGAAGTCAAAATAGATAGTGCTTCATCTGATGTAACTACATTCACAAGTGAATATTGGTCAGTTTTTGATAAACTAGCATCTAGCATTTTGTTTACAAATTAAAAAAACAGAAATGCAGTAAACTATGGTTATGACGAACCCAAAGGGACCACTTATTTTAGTTTGTTATAACCGTAGTTTGTTATAAGCATATATGCAGCAAATGGCCAGGACCAAAAAATAATTCGCTATATCCATCAGTTTATTATAATCGTGTTCATTATAAAACATATTTTACTGTACTTCACTCACGTTTTAAACAAGACTGAATTAGGATCTAAACAAAGACTATGTAATGTTGTTGTGTGTTGATTTGAGTAGACATTAATTGGACTAAGGTCCAATGATTTGATACTGCCCAGCTTGTCCAAGGTCCATACACTGGTCCAATCATCACCAGGAGCCTTGAGGATTGTCCCACCTGGAGGTGTGAGTTCAGGTCAATGAGGTGTGATCAATACAGGCGTATGTCCATCGGTCAGCTGCCACTACTGACCAGTAAGGTGTTACAGTATTAAATACATCAATACTCTAATGTTAGCTCAGTTCGAGTGGGGGTCTAAAAGGAGAGTTATTCTCGCATGTTGGAGTGGATTGGATTGAATAGTGGAAAACACTGACATAAAGTAAATACGTGCTGAAGTGTATGCTTGCTGGTCGTCTTGGAAATGTGTTTGTTTTACGAAGTCATTATTATATTGTACGTGTTGAAAATTGTTTATGAGGGTCATGAAAAGTGCCCTAGTTGTGTTTGTGATTGTTTTATATTCAGTGACAACTTCTGCAATAAATGTTGTTTTTATTCTGCAAATCTTGAGTCTGTATGTTTGTAGTTAAAATATCACATAATTCTGTTTCTTTATACTGTCATTGTTAGTCTTTAGAGGAGATATGTGTTAAAGAAGATCATAATCTGAGAATTGCGCTCATGAAAGTTACTTTTTGTCAAGGCAAGTAGTTTCTTTGTATTTTTAGTTTAAAAGTTGAAATTTAACACCTTGTTGAGAAGTTATTGTGTGTCATACTCAAACTGATTTGATAGTTCTTTTGTAATATATTTTATTTCTCTCAATTAAATAACAAATGATATACATCTTAAGAACATACTGTGTTCATTAGACTTTTATAATAATTATATGAAAAAATTACATAGTAATTGAATTTGAATAATGAAAATTTATGCCCCTAAGCCAGAAGTTTCCATCCAGCCTGTCACCCCTGAAACAAGGCTACACAGTATCTCCCACACCTTCAAAGCTATGTGACTGTTGTCAAAGACTCATTTCCCCACATCTCTGGTACCTCCTGACAAGTGGTCCCCAAACTACATAGCATCTCTACCAGTGACACAGAGAACTTGACAGTATTAGCTTAAGACTGAGTGAGTGAGTGATTTGGGTTTTAACACAGCTTTTAACAGTATTCCACTTATATCATGCTGTGTCAGCTTAAACTGGGAGAAAAGCCAAAAGGGATATGCAGGTCTCAGACGTTTACCACTTTGGCGGAAGCCAAGCGCATGGGTATGGTTCTGACAAACCTAGAAACATATTCTGGGCGAACCCGGATCCAAACCCACGGTCAAAAGTTCCTGGTGTGCCCCAGGGAGACAAACAACTCTGCACAGCAAACGGAAACGTAGATGTCTGGGTCACCCATGCCCCCAGCTTGAGGTTCTGACAAACCTAGAAACATATTCAAGGCGAACCAGGATTCAAACCCACGGTCAAAAGTTACTGGTGTGCCCAAGGGACACAACTCTGCACAGCAAACGGAAACGTAGACGACTGGGCCACCCACGCCCCCAGCTTGAGACTCAGACCCCTTGTATGCAGCCATTCTCTCCAGCTGGGCTGTTATTGATCTTGACACTCTTCCACTTGTCTGTTTTCCAGAATAAATACAAAAATATATCAGACTTAAGTCGAAATTACTTTACCAAGTCTATATTGCCTGAAAAATAAGCATTGTTTTTTTTTAGATATCTATTTTCAAATAAGATAACTTATTTCTGGGACTAAATGTTAGTCTGCCCTTCCACCTGTGTCTGTAATTTTGAAGCAGAGCGACCAACTACCCTATGCTTCACGAACACACTCTACTTTCACTTGCAGATTTGTTTGTCAGCATAACATGTTTAAACAAACACTTTCTTCTTTCTTCATTCTCGGTTGTTGGATGTCGAGGATGTGAACTGTATAAGGTTATTGTGACTTGTGGTTAATTACCTCAGTGTTCCCACTGGCTTTTGAAACTGCCAGTCCTTGTGGACTGGCAACTCTAAAAATTTCAGTACCCCCTAAATTTTGCCAGTCCGAAATAAAAAAAAATAAAAAATTATTTGGTTTTAATTCTTTCAACATCATGTTCAGTGCAAAGATGTCATGTCTGAAGTAACTTAGTGAGATCTATACATCATTCACCAATAATTCAGTCTCTCTTTTTTTTTAATATTTCGAGACAAGTCGCTACAAATGGATATTTAACCTAGAAATAGACAAGGGGGAAACCCTAATGGTAACAGACAAGCTGACTTTATTCGAAAAATGTACTTATATGAATATCACTGATGTTTTGTTCAATAACAAAGTTTTATAAGGTACTTTATTTGCCGGTCCACAGGGACTGGCAGTCACATGAATTACCGGTCCAAGCCCAATTTTTCGGGTAAAAAAAATGGTAATTACCAGTAAACGGGAACGCTGTACCTGTCATGTATAATGTACAAGATTATGGTGACATGCAGTTAGTTCATTTGCAGAAGAGAATTGCTGTCAAGAAAAACAAAACATTTATGTTTTAAGCAGGAAAATTAGATTTATTTTTTCTTGCCTAAGTTCTGGTGGTGATTAGGTGCATTTTAACAAGAAATCATGAGTGCATAAGTGTAGTTAATGCCTGTTCAAACACAACATTATTGGTAGAACAAAAAAATCCAATATCTTAAGGGTATGTCCACATCTTGATCCAAAGAAATAGGAATTTCAGAATCCATTCATGTATCACATATCAGAAACATTTATCTTAAGATTATTACTAACATTGGTAGGTGCTAAAATAAAAGAAATGCTCAGTAGAAGTTTTCAAAACTTAGAATATTAAACATATCTCGAATTTATTACTAAATTTACTCTTTTGAGGAAGGGCAACCATCAATTCATGTACCATTCGTCTCCATTCTATTATGACAAATACCCTGGACCCATTCGCTGCAATTGCTTCAATCAGTCAATGACATAACACAAAAAATAGCCATTCAGTCAAATTCCACCCGTGTGCCAGAGAATTCCGTCAGAAGTGACTGGTAAAGAGATGAAGATGGTGATGTCACTTCCCAAACTAAAGTACCAAGGGACCCTGGGTATCTGCTACAATAGAAGACACTGGATAATCAACATCACATCCATGAATCCAAATTCAGTTGCTGACAAATCAATATGAAGCACAACTTTTCACTAGGGTATAAATTTGTACACAATTGATAAAAATAGTAAAAATATATAACAATGTATGTACAATCATTAATGAAATTATCACAATATTGTATATATCTATATACAATTAGTCTATTTTCACAGAAATCACATGTTTGATGAATATAAATTCTAAGAAACTGAATGTGGTCCACTTAATTGATGCAATCATATTAAGTCATCTTGGTTGTACATAATTATTCCATGAATATCATTAAAATTAGATTTTTTATTCTGATGCAACACCTCTCTGATACAACTAAGACAGGCATATAATCCTTCTACCCTGCTCAGGGGCAGTCGGGTAGCCTAGTGGTTAAAGCGTTCGCTCGCCACGCCGAAGACCTGGGTTCGATTCCCGACATGGGTACAATGTGTGAAGCCCATTTCTGGTGTCCCCCGCCGTGATATTGCTGGAATATTGCTAAAAGCGGCGTAAAACCATACTCACTCACTCACTCTACACTGCTCATTCTCGTTTCTATATAAAACAATCGGTAATGTACACAAGAAAATATGGACAGTTGCGTTAATGTTGAGATTATTTTGGTGCACTTGTAAAGATTACTGACAGACTGGTCCAGAAGTTGGTCAGTGGGCAGTTGTTGGTGCAGGGTGCTTAATATGGCAAATATGGTAATTGTAAATTGTACATCTACACTGAATTTGATTCTTATATGCCTTATTTCTAATATTCAAAGTATATAACATATTGCTCTTGAAATAAAGGACAAACGCGAAACAATTTGTCAAATAGAAGGTTAAACAAACTTTAATACACCTTAATAATATACCCTAACAATTCTAAACAGGAACACAATGCGGTTCCTCTTGTGCCTCCTACACAATATATATGTATCATCCATAGGATGCTATTCTGGCACACTGACATAACATTGCATGCCCAGCTATTGAGATCGTACGTGGCAGCTAGTTGATGGCTGTAATCAAGGATTGTAACTTTCTGGCAGGAATCCTCAATGTGTGTCATACACTGTAGGAGCCTGAATATTATAACACACACACCCACCCTTTCTATTAGGCTAAAGAAAATATAGTCTTGGTTGTCAGGCACCTCCCGCATCATCATAAAGTCTGCCGCATGTTTTGTTGTTATTTCCATTTAAATAAAAATATAAAAAATATTAATACTTAAAAGATATGTGATCCAACATAGCACGCAGTTACTTCCCTTTACATGCGGCAATAGGAGTTTGTATGGTTGTTTTTAAAGGGAGGCTCTTTCCAAGGTTGATGGTACACAACTGTTTATTTGGTAACAAACTAGTTTGAACAAGCAACAACAAAAAAACACCACCCACCCTCACTATATTTTCAAAAGTCATTGCCTGAGAACCAATTCTTTTATTTTGTTAAGCCTTATAAACATGATAGCTTACAAGCCATACAGACTTACAGACTTCAAGTTCAGATAAAACTAAACTGCATCAGACGATGAATCGGGATTCAGTATCACAGTCATTATCGATACACTACTGCTATTGAAAAAGTTCCAGTAAAAGCTGATCAAGTCGATTGTGACTGAAGAAGAGTGATCTCCCTTGCAATGTTGGTCCGTGCTTGTTCTTCATACAACTGTTTGAACTCTTCTGTGGAGAAGATGTGCTCCCTAGTGAGGAAGTTCTGTAGGACCTGCAGCATGAAGGCGATACCAAGGATTGCTTCAAACTGACTAGGCCTGCACCATGACTGGAATTTATATTTTTGAGGTATTTGTATTTACTAAAAGCCTTGGCAAGTCTAGATCAAACTAACCAAGTCTAGTTTGCTTGATTCCACATATGAAAACAGCAGAAGAGGAAAGGTTCTTGCGAAGAAAAAAATTAAATATTTTAAAGACGTTTTCACTGACTAAGTGTTAGTCTACAAACTGACAAACACTACACAAGACATGCACCATGTGCCTTATGTTTATATGCCTTAGAAATTCCTTTTTTAGACAAGGCCAAAGGAATAGTGTAAGCCTTATTTCACTAGTCCTCAAGTGTGCAGCCTGTCATCTTGAACGAGACATAATGTTTACTATGTTCACATTTTCTATTAGATTTATTCAGTTCCAATTTAGAGCAAAATTAATGCATCGGGAACTGCTTCAGAATTATAGCCCTCAAACAATACTTCTCAATAAGGACTACCATCACTGGATTTTTAACCTGTCCTCAACACAATTTAGTAGTCTCATGGTAGTGGACTAGCATTAATGTCAAAGATTTTTCTGCACTCTTCATAACAGCACAAATTGTAACATGTTAAATCCATGACACATGATGTCATTAAATTATTAATTATTAAATTTGTTCGTTTGTTGTTTAACACAGCACTCAGCACTATTCCAGCTATATGACAGTGGTTTGTAAATAATCGGGTCTGGACCGGACAATCTAGTGGTTGATATCATGAGCATCGATCCACGCAATTGGGATACAATGACATGCATCAACCAAGTCAGCGAGCCTGACCTACTGTTGTTAGTTGCCTCTTATGACAAGCATAGTCGCCTGTTAGGGCAAGCATGGGTTGCTGAAGACCTATTTAACCCTGGATCTTCACACAGTATTAAAACAAAAACATCAGTTACACCCACTGTACAACATCCTGCATGGACATTTGGATATAGTAATCCAGTCCTTGCCAGTAGTGACATCTGTTCATAGCTGACTTGAATACAATAATGACTGACATGCGTCCGACACAATGTTTGAGTGGGTTGAAAACGAAATATTATTTTGCATACTTCCTTTTTTGAAGCAAACTAAACATAAATGTATACGACATATAACTGAACCACTAGGTGATATGATTTCGACAAATCTAGAGTAACAACTATAGACAAATTCTATGCATTTGTTTGTTTGTCTGTTTGTTGTTTAACGCCACATTCAGCAATATTCCAGCTACGTGACGGTCTGTAAATAATCAAATCTGGACCAGACAATCTAGCAATTGACATCATGAACATCGATCCACGCAATTGGGAGATCAGCGAGCCTGACCACCCGATCCTGTTAGTCACCTCTTGCAACACATGCAACAAGCATAGTCGCCTGTTACGTCAAGCATGGGTTGCTGAAGACCTATTCTAGCCCAATCTTCACAGGTCGGCAGGTATGCAGTGTTGGTATTGAGCATGGCTGGATAGTCATTGAGCATGGCTAGTTAGTCATTGAACATGGCTAGTTAGTCATTGAGCATGGCTAGTTAGTCTTCAAACATAACTAGTTAGTCTTCGAACCTGGTTAGTTTTCTGGGTTATTCTTCATACTGGGCTGTGGGAACCAATGTCATGCTTTCACATAACACACTACTACTATTATTGTATTTCTATGTACTAAAGTGCAGGTTACCTGAGCTCTCTTGGTGTTGAATGTTTCTGTGTCCAGGTGACAGTACTCCCTCTGTATCTGACCAGCGTAGTCACGGTAACCTGGACAGTACAGTACTAGTAAACACAAACATATTACAGAAGCCGCCAGGTGACAGTACTCCCTCTGTATCTGACCAGCGTAGTCGCGGTAACCTAGACAGTACAGTACTAGTAAACACAAACATATTACAGAAGCCACCAGGTGACAGTACTCCCTCTGTATCTGACCAGCGTAGTCGCGGTAACCTAGACAGTACAGTACTAGTAAACACAAACATATTACAGAAGCCACCAGGTGACAGTACTCCCTCTGTATCTGACCAGCGTAGTCGCGGTAACCTAGACAGTACAGTACTAGTAAACACAAACATATTACAGAAGCCACCAGGTGACAGTACTCCCTCTGTATCTGACCAGCGTAGTCGCGGTAACCTAGACAGTACAGTACTAGTAAACACAAACATATTACAGAAGCCACCAGGTGACAGTACTCCCTCTGTATCTGACCAGCGTAGTCGCGGTAACCTAGACAGTACAGTACTAGTAAACACAAACATATTACAGAAGCCACCAGGTGACAGTACTCCCTCTGTATCTGACCAGCGTAGTCGCGGTAACCTAGACAGTACAGTACTAGTAAACACAAACATATTACAGAAGCCACCAGGTGACAGTACTCCCTCTGTATCTGACCAGCGTAGTCGCGGTAACCTAGACAGTACAGTACTAGTAAACACAAACATATTACAGAAGCCACCAGGTGACAGTACTCCCTCTGTATCTGACCAGCGTAGTCGCGGTAACCTAGACAGTACAGTACTAGTAAACACAAACATATTACAGAAGCCACCAGGTGACAGTACTCCCTCTGTATCTGACCAGCGTAGTCGCGGTAACCTAGACAGTACAGTACTAGTAAACACAAACATATTACAGAAGCCACCAGGTGACAGTACTCCCTCTGTATCTGACCAGCGTAGTCGCGGTAACCTAGACAGTACAGTACTAGTAAACACAAACATATTACAGAAGCCACCAAGCCAAACAGGCTGCCCCATGGCTCAGGTACCCCTTGAAGAAACAAAACATCCTTACTTTAAACAGTTTGCCTACGTTGTCATTCAGGCAGTGTTGAGATAAATTAGCCATTTTAATTATTTCTGAAGATACAGAATATATATTCCTTCCAGATGCCTATACCACCAGCACATCAGAAAACATGTGTTTATCAGTGGTAACTACAAACAGTTATTGGTAATTTCCAGTTACCAGGGGTGAGAATCTTCCTGTTTCCACAAATTTTCATGACCACAATTTTATTAAAATCTGATGGCTTCCCCATAAATACCCCCAATTTATGGACCACGCTCCATTGCAAATAAGTTTCAGCTGAAAAGGAAAATATCCATTCTTGTCCCTGAGTAACAGTGGCACGATCAAATTTCTCTAAAAAAAAATAACATCATGATGTCAATGATATCATCAAATTCAACTATGACAGAACTGCCTAGATAGTAGAATTTAGACATGTGAAATAATGTGAAGGGCTTCTGTCAAATACTAATTCATGTCGGCAGGTCAGATTTTTTCACAATTTTACAACTGACAAAAAGTGTATTCACACACCAAAAAAAGTAAAGAATTGACAATATCATGTATTTTTAATAATAAAATAAATAAACCTATGTTATTTTGAGTGACTGTCCATCTCACATGGAAAATATTTTTGTACCTTAGAATTGAGATAAATCATTTTTGTAACCATGGCAACAAGATACATGTAAGGAAACTGACAGCAAGATAACAAGGTTACCAATTATCACAGTAAGTCTACAACAGACAGGTCAGTGGTCAACAGTAGCTGGCCATTGTTCTATCATGATATAACATTTACCGTATTCAACGTAATAAGCACCCAGGGCGCTCTCAAAATGAGAAATATGGGGCTCTAATTAGAATATTACTTTGGTGATAAAAAAACAGAGTTGAAAGATAGATTTTGTGGTTTATGCCGACAGCCTGAAATGTTTAAATAAGAGAGATACATTTTTGCAGAATTTAATTGCCCATAATTAAGGGTGCATATAACACACAAGTGCGTATTATACATGAATAAATAAGTGTTGTGTACATTGATCAATTGGAAGAGGTGCTAATTGGGATTGTTCACTAGCCAATATATTAGCAAAAAATTGCCGTGGGCGCTTATTACAGCGGGGCACTTATTACGTCAAATACGGTATACTGAGTTTTCATATAATAATTAGATCCACAGCAAGGGCTTTTATAAGTTATCATTGTGTAACATTTAAACAAAATTTCATATAATTATAGTTTAGCAAGTAATACATTAATCAAAGTAAAATGCACATACAAAATATCAGTAGTTTCAGTTATAGCTTCGGTCTCAAGAGGTAGTTTGGGTTTATGAAAATGCAAGAATTTCGCTAAATGTCCTGTGCATGACGATACACGTGATCAGAAAGGGAATTCACTCGTCTGTCATATTGGTATTCCCGGACATTCCATACGTAGTAATAAAAGTAGTCCGCTTCGGTGGGCGTGGCTTAATTTTTTACATTCATTGGGAAATGAATACAATAACACATGACCAATTCAGCTAATCAGAAAGCAGGAATTACAATGAACACAACGAAAATTTAATTATTAAGGCATAGATAGTAATTTAATATGATATTAACTGTCTGGTACAATATGCTTGAATGTGACAGTTAAAAAAATATAAAGAACTGTTTTCAAAATATATTTTACTCAAAATGATCATTTATGGCAAAGTCATTATATTAGTATTCATCCTGTGGCAGTGAGTTGATCAAAGATTGTTGAGAAAAAAACATTTGAGAGAAGAAAAAAGGACGATGGTTCATAACAATTTTTACCTTACTTTTCTAATGAAAACTGTTCAAAGTACAGACGAAACTCATTAGGGCCCAACCTGATTTGACTGATGATTGACTGCAAGATATACTGAACAAAATACTTAGAGATCATGAATATTTTGGGGGATGCATTTTTTAAGTGAAGGCTTCTATAAATGTGTGCAGAGTATAAACATATTTCATGATCTCAAACTTTTTTGTTCGGTATATCTCAAACTGATCGGACTGATGATAAACTACAGGGCAGCACTTTCCTATCGGAGGCATGGGTGGCCCAGTCGTATAAGGCGCCACGATTCGCTGTGCAGAGTTGCGTCCCTTGGCTACGCCAGAAACCTATGATTGTGGGTTCGAATCCCGGTTTCGCCCCCGATTATGTTTCTAGATTTGTCAGCACCATACCCATGCTCGTGGGTTTCACTGAAGTGGTAAACGTCTGAGACCTGCATCACTTCAGGCTTTCCTCCCACATTAAGCTGACACGCCGTGATATAACTGGAATACTGTTAAAAGCGGCGTTAAACCCAACTCACTCACTCACTCACTCACTTTCCTATCGATAAATTTTTGCTCAAAACCAAAACTAATGAAAGGATTTAACATATAAAATATATCAATGCTACATGCTACTTGTTTGCAGGTCTGTTTGGGTGCATTGGTGGACTGAAGGAAGGGACATGTCTCTTGAAGACGGTATGTCCACAGGGTGTCACGGTAGACCGGCTCATCCACCCGGGAGCTTCCTGTTATTCCTACTGTGCTCTGTCAGGGTACGTGTACTGTTGTATATCCTGGGTTGATAGTACATGTTGTGTCTTGTCAGACGTGTAAACAAAGGTTTAGGGTGTCAGTCTCAAAACATTAAGCACCCATGAAGATCCGGGGTAGAATAGTTCTTCAGCAACCCATGCTTGCCCTAAAAGGCGGCTATGCTATTGCAGAGTATCCACTGAGATACCGTACCACAATTTAACAAGAATAACCCCCTCAGACCCATGAAGATCCGGGGAAGAAAAGGTCTTCAGCAACCCATGCTTGCCCTAAAAGGCGAATATGCTTGTCATAAGAGGCGACTAACGGGATCGGTTGGTCAGGCTCACTAATTTCATTGATGCATGTCATCATATCCTAATTGTTTGGATCGATGCTCACGTTGTCAATCACTGGATTGTCTGGTCCAGACACGATTATTTACAGACCGCTGTCATATAGATGGAATATTGCTGAGTGCAGCATTAAATAACAACCAAACAAACAAACAAACCTGGTTGCACAAACACGAGGAGAAAGTAGGTTCCTGATAAAGGTTTGAAGTGACTAAATGGATATACATGATTTCAATGTATGATGACAGAAATCTTGTTACACACCATCAGCTGGTCGACCCAGCACTGCCATATCAAAATCCAGGAAAAACTTGAGGTCTCTGTTGTCATCGGCAACATTTGACAAATGAGTGATGGTTGCATCTATCAGTTGTATCGTTGTATCTATAAGATGTGCATTCTACAAAACAGAAAAATCAAAATCCTTTTGAAAGGGGATAGGTGTGATAGATCATAGAGCTTCATCATATTTTGCTGACTCCCACATTTTATGTAATATTTTTACATGTACCTCTCTCCCCTATAATAAAAGACCATCCCTAATTAATGTTCAAAGTTAAAACTTTTTTATTTAAAAAAATAGAACGGTGTTATTTTTTCATGCCCCTCCCTATTGATCTGATAATTTTGGGCAACGCCCCCTTTTTCGCTGTGTCATTTTTCCATGACACCCCTCAGCCCCTTAATCTCCCCCAGTTCACAGACTGTAGTATAAGCATATGTTCTTGGGCAGGGGCAAGTAACTCAGGTACTCGATCAGGTCAGGTGGGTCCTGAGTAGGACATACCAGACCCACGGTTAGTCACATAAATGACAATAACAATATAAAACCATGGTCACAATTCATGTCGCTAACATTAGCATTACTTTCTGACAAATGAATGCATGCATTCCTTCTCACTCTTATATGTTTGAGTAAAGATAAAGCTTCAGTCAACTTCAGCATCATCAGATCGTTTAATACATGTAGTAATGACCAATGTACTGACGCCCGCAATAAGCATTCCTATCAGAACACTTCATCCCGAATTCCCCCATTACTATGAACGCATCCTGATCCCATCCTCGTCGCCAATGTATTTCCTTTAGTTCTCATATGGAACTATCTCTGTATCTATAACACGAAAAGCTGGAATACTATCATGGGTTTATTCTTCATCATGGCGTCAGTACATCCGTCTGCGCTGACATCATCAGGTACGTCATAGCGTGAGCTAACTGGTACTATTTTATAGCACTAATCACAATGACAATACACTACATAAATAGTTTTTTCCAGGGCTCCACAGAAGCAATTCCCAATTGGACATTTTGTACCCAACTCTTGAGACCTAGAGTGGGTACCCAGGTAGGGTCGGGTAATATGGCCAAAGGGTTGGGTACCCGGGTAGTAAATCTGGACTTGACCCTGCCCTAATACATTCATATAACACTTACTAATTCAGCTTCAAGGGCAAAGGCTCTGAACATCTGTATACTGTCTTGTTCATTGCATGGAGACTTAGGATCATACACAATGCTGAAAGAGACAATTGTTATTCAACATCAGGTCAAAAATAGTCTTGCCCTGCAAAAGGTGACATAACTTAAAACTGAATGGAGTCATTTAAAATACACCTTACCATGCTTAGTGGTCTAACTCAGCTTTTGGGGGTTTGAGGACAGATAATTACTTGCAGGAAAAATAGTGTTAGTGTTGATTACCATTGTTTGAAATTTCTCAATTATCCTATATTTATGTGAAATAACTACAGAATGTATTCAGAGAGAAAACAGTTGACTAGCAGTCGTCTTACCAAGTTGCGTCTATTTTTAGTCAATATTCAAACTGGGATCGAGTGTCCTTTTTTTGTTAACCCTTGTTGAAAGTAATATTTTCAAGTCAGATAGAAATCAGATGTGAAAAATAAATAAGAGAATTGCAATTCTGATCTTGTTCATATTTATCTTTAAACAATATACATGAGCACACCTGAGCAAAAATGATTACTTATTCGGTCAGTAGTATACAAAGTAGATACCATATATAGCAAGTATCTAAAAAAGAGGCTAAAAAGGCTAAAAAGATCGATAATCAGAATTATCGTTGATGAGATGAAATTAGTAACAATTATCGATATGAAATTGTTGTCATCAATAATAACTTACATAAACTATGGTGAAAAAAAGTTTAGATATACCGAAACAGAGTTGTTATTGTCAATAATGTCAATTGTCAAAGACCAGAAAGCAACTGTTTTCGTTATATCTCAATTGTCAACGAAGTAATCCATGCATAAATGTGTCACTGCTCACCAGTGCTGAATATGTTGATGTCTTTCAGGACTTTCTTGCATATTTGCTAAAGTTACTTCTCCGATATTTATCGATAACTGATCGATATTTAGTTTGCGATTACCACCGATCTCTATAGATATAACCGTATACTGGTATATCGATAGCCAGTCCTGGTGAATATATCTTCATTTATTAATAACTAGCTGTAACACTAGGCCAACTCACTCATGGAAGAATATTGCCAACGCGACTGCGTTGCAGTTCATTAATCGTTGATTCCAACTGTCGTAGAGCACAAACATGTCTGCAATGTGGTCAAGTGTGTGATAATGCCGCTGTACTTCTGTATATTTCTGTACAAGAGTTGTCCACCATTTGTCTGCTATTTGTGGACTAACGCGAATGCCTTGACGAGTAGTTGTCATTGCGTGTAGAAACCCGCTCTTGGGGTGCGTCTCAAGTTTTTCAAAAGTCCCGCAAAATTAAGTTCATTCACTTCCCTGTTCGTAATCGTACTCTATTGCGTGGTCCGATGTTCCGTGAAGTGGTCGACCAATGAAGCTATTGAATGGTGCACCAGACACGGGGCTTCAATGATGACTACTGTGGGGACGTTAACGTTACATTGAAGTACGACCAGCCGGAAACAGCATGTGAGGAAGTGGCAATCAGCTGGTGACAGCTAAATTTAGGTTGTCCCGCGAAGTCTGACTTTAAAGTTTTGATGGAGCAATTACTAGGGTTGTGATGGCGGTCCGAATTATACATGAAACGACATATCTCGTATCATCAGTCATTCGACGACGACAACTTTAGCTACTTGCCAGTGAACAGGTGAAGGGGGTATATCAGAATATATCGAGTCCATGCTGGAGCAACTTAGTACGCCTTCAGATATTCCCAGCAATGATGCTATTTACACCAGGCAGATTCTAACACAGTACTGTTTCACCAAGTACCGTTTTTGACAATTTCGTGTCATTCTAATGCAGTACCATTTTAGCTATAACCCTGTTGAAATAATTTGTGACGTGGAGATCCGGGTTATAATTGATCTTCAGCAAATCATGCTTGCGATTAATGGGATCGGGTGATCAGGCTCGACTTTGTTGATGCATGTCATCGTATCCCAATTGCGTGGATTGATGCATGTCATCGTATCCCAATTGCGTGGATTGATGCAGCATGATGTCAATCACTGGATTGTCTGGCCCAAACTTGATTATTAACAGACCTCCCTCATATAGCTGAATGCGGCGTTAAACAACAAACAAATAAATAAACAAAGAACCTGAAATAATTTGTTTATGTGTATACATGTCGTGTATTGTATTATTTAGTTAAGAGGGGTCCAGACTCACAAGTTTTATTATTTGGGTTTTTTTACAGACCGCCATCATTTAGCTGGAATATTGGTGAGTGCGGCATTAACCAAACAACAAACAAAAACAAACAAATCAAACTTGCTGGGATTTTCAGTTGGCCTAGTTGGGTCTTCAACAAGTCATCACACATGTGAATCATCTCGGCTGTATTGCAGATGCTAACCCTTAGAGCTGGATGTCCCCAGGCGGCTAAAGACTGAACCACCCGCCATGACCGTGGTGTGTAAGACCAAGATGGGCTGGTTCATTGACCATCTGCTGGCAGTGGACGGGGCCTATACGGGCCACCAGACCACCACGCACTACAGCCTCAAGTCAGCCATGTTTGATATGCAGTGTCCCTTCATGATGGATTCCCAGTTTGAGAAGTGGCACAAGCTCCAGGAGACGCAGCAGACTCCACAGACAAAGAAGAGAAAGGTGCAGTAACTTCTACTAAACCATTTTAAACCAACTTAAGAATAATCAGTGTGAACGCCATGCTTAAACTCACCAGCCAACCTCCACCCCAACTGTTAACTACTGCACAGATTATCCAGATCTGCAGGTTCGATCACACATGTTCCTCAAGTTCCTTCCCAGCGTGTGACACCTTCGTTACACTCTCAATAACATCGCTGCCACCAGTGTGGGAGCGGCCATTACAAGAATCTTGAAATTTGCCCTCTAACCCCAAACGTAGTAACGTTTATACTTTTGTTTATGTCTTTGGGAATGCCAATACAGTTATTTTTTAAAAGGTTTACGACTGACCCATTTCCCAGATGAATTTAACTTTTAGTTTGTTTGATCAGATTGGTTAGAGATTGCAGACGAACAGAAAATCACTCAAATTCCCCCTTACATTCTTACTATACCAATTACATGATAGTAGAAATGAAATAGAAATTCAAATTGACAAACAAAGAAAACAATTTAGTTAGGGTAAGAGTATTCAGCGTCAACAACAGTCATCATTTGTTTTTAAGCTTAACGGTCCGTCGGTTGGAGTTCAACTCCAAGCATGGTTGGGGCCACCTATCACAGTGGGAAGTTTTGACTGGTGGCAGCGATAGTATAGAGAGCTCCGCGAATGAGCTATCGCTGTGAGGAGCTTGACGTGTTCCTGAGGCAAGGGAGTTAATTCAATATATAAGTCCAGTTTCCACTCTTACCAAACTAGGCTGGAATTTCCAGCTCGATCCTAGCGCCACCAGTGGCTATTACAAGTTAAGTCCCTTCTATGTCCCTGCTATTGACCAATCAGATTCCATCTCTCATATCACATGTATTTACTTAAAACAAAATGCGGTGCCAAGTCAAGGCGTTCTGATCGATAATCTATATTGTAATAAAACGGGTCTTATCCCGTGAAGTGCATAAAATCACTTGAGCACTTTAATTAAAAACATGGCAGTACACATGCTTTGCAAATCCTGCATTTGACCGAAATCTGCACATTTAAACCCATGTTGTTTACGAACAGGATGTCCAGTTTGTTACACGATTTTGATTGGGCTATGCATAGACATGTGAGTCGAGCCAAAATGTAACTCCAGCCTAGTTCTACAAGGGTGGAAACTCAACTTTTATAATAACTTAACGCCCTTACCTCAGGAAGATGGTTCAATCATTGTCAAGCATGATGTTCTTAAGTTGCAACAATGGAAAAATATCAATATTTATATCAACTCTTATGTTACCATGGTTACTGATACATGTAAGAATAGACCCGTGAAGATTCTGGGGTAGAATAGGCCTTCAGCAACCCATGCTTGCCGTAAAAGGTGACTATGCTTGTCGTAAAAGGCGACTAACGGGATCTGGTGGTCAGGCTCGCTGACTTGGTTGATGCATGTCATCGATCCCAATTGCGTGGGTCGATGCTCATGATATCAATCACTGGATTGTCTGGTCCAGACTCGATTATTTACAGACCGTATCATATAGCTGGAATATTGCTGAGTGCGGCGTTAAACAACAAACCATCCAAACCATCCAATGTAAGAATACATATTGAGTTTGTAACACCGAGATGTAACGTTGAGTAAACACAATTGAAAGAAGTATCTCTCAATGATTGCAGCGGAGGATACCAGACATGAGCGGTGGCGGTGATACTAGCGAATTAAAAGAGGTTTGTACTTCCTGATCAAGTGATGTTGTGTCCAGTCTTTGTGTCATCAGTTTCAGCGAGGTTTGTCAGTGATTTATCTGGACCTGCTCCAAGTCTGCAGCAAATGTCCTTAAAAATTCCCAAATTGGAATTAAGAAATTCCAAATTTCTTAAACCTTTCCTATCTTACACTATGCATTTCACGCTATGGTCTTTTATGACACAAGGCAGTGTTTTAGATATTATATTTATTTCACTGTTTAGCACCAGCTTCCTTGTGTATGTCTCACGGATGTAGTCACGAGGGTATCTTTGCTAAACCATCCAACCATGGGATAAGTGCATAGTGTGAGATAGGATAGTTTAAAAATTTGATTTTTTTAATAATAAATTGTATACCGTTTTAGACGTAATAAGCGCCCCGCTCTAATAAGCACCCACAGCAACATTTGCTAATATATTGGCGAGTGAACGATCCCAATTAGCACCCCTTCCGATTGATCAATGTACACAAGACTTATTTATTGGTGTATAATATGCACTCGTGTGTTATATGCACCCTTAATTATGGGCAATTAAATTCTGGAAAAATATATAAACACTTCAGGCTGACAGCATAAACCACGAAATTTATCTTTCAAGTCTGTTTTTTTTTTCACCAAAATAATATTCTAATAAGAGCCCGCTATTTCTCATTTTGAGAGCGCCCTGGGCGCTTATTACGTCGAATACAGTATTTATATATTTATCCTAACTCACACTTTATATGCCCTCCCAACCATATCGGGGGCACGGGTGGCCCAGTTGTCTAAGGCGTGATTGGCTGTGCAGAGTTGCGTCCCTTGGGCACGCCAGAAACCTATGATTGTGGGTTCGAATCCAGGTTCACCCCAATTATGTTTCTAGGTTTGTCAGCACCATACCTGTGCTCGTGGGTTTCACCGAAGTGGTAAACATCTGAGACCTGCATCACTTCGGGCTTTCCTCCCACATCAAGCTGACACGCCGTGATATAACTGGAATACTGTTAAAAGTGGCGTTAAACCAAACTCACTCTCTCACACCCAACCATATCACGTCTCCTCTAGTCTGTTAATTCTGGTGAAAGAGAATAATGTGACATGAGAAATCACGTGATCTGGTCGTGTAGGTCGTTATGCATGGGATTACAGTGCGTTACCTATTTGTTTTGGTGGGGACGATGGTGATGCTGGGATGTGTTCGGGTATATTGTTTTTTAGAGGGAAATGTCTGAATTGTATCAAAGTGGATCTTTTATATATTCATATCAAAACCAGGAATCGTCATTGTTCTCAGATGAGTATATAATCTGATTACCAAATCATTTCCAGTGTAATTTAAGAAATACAGGTAAGGTCCAGGGTGCCGTTGTACAGAGGGATCTTAGCGCTAAGGTGATCGTAACTCCCATACCATAACATAGACTTACGACAGTCGTAGCGCTAAGGTTGTTTTGTACAACGGCATCCAGGTTTTTAGTGTAAACATCTCTGGGGCAGTGTACAGTTGAAGATGAAGCCCTGGCTTGTTCATTAGCATATATTACATTTTGTAATTGAAACAAAATTACCGTATTTGACGTAATAAGCGCCCCGCTCTAATAAGCGCCCAAGGGGATATTTGCTAATATATTTGCTAGTGAACAATCCCAATTAGCACCCCTTCCAATTGGTCAATGTACAAAAGACTTTTTTATTCGCGTATAATACGCACTCGTGTGTTATATGCACCCTTAATTATGGGCAATTAAATTCTGGAAAAATATATCTTAATGAAAGGATCCAAGGGATGTATATAAACATTTCAGGCTTTCAGCATAAACCACGAAATTTATCTTTCAACTCTGTTTTTTTTTCTCACCAAAACAATATTCTAATAAGAGCCCCCTATTTCTAATTTTGAGAGCGCCCTGGGCGCTTATTACGCAAATATGGTATATGGTGCAAAGGATCAAAGTGAGCTACAGTGTCATCTCTCTGTCTTGAAGCTTGTAGAGAGACTGTCATCAGCTCACAAGACACTAGTTGCCGCTGCTCGTCAACACGGACATCTGCTGGAGAGGAAGGTAGTCCCTAGCAACAACAACACTGCTGCCAGACTAGCAGCAAGTCTAGCTGGACCAGGGGATAGGCTGGCTGAGGTGGCCGAGTCATGGTCTAAGGGAGAGAACTCATGGCAGTCTCCACATCTCATCAATGACAGTGGAACAGGTACTCATATTTTAACAGTTCAACAGAAAGCTCCTAGTCTATTGTTTGTAGGAGTTGTCAAGATTGACCAATGGCAGGCTTGTGGATTTGAAGACCTATAATTATCCCCCCCACCCACCATTTTGAAAAACAGGGATATAGCGATGACCATGTCCTTCCATCTGTTTTCTGTTTCTGTTAAGCCGATGAATATTTCTTGTTGACATTTGCTATACAGATAAGCTGGTGCCTTTTAGGGATTTGCAGTTTTTGCTTTTTTATTTTTTTATGTATTCAAAACGACAAGATGACCAATACTGCAAATGAATATTTCTAGTTGTAATAGCTATACAGATCAGTCTCGTGGTGAAAGGGCGCCTTTGGATGATTTGGGATATTGAAAAATACTAAACAGCATTATTTTTTTCTTCACTAAACTGAAGGTATCCAATGAACCAAAAATGGGGTACGGAAAGCCAAATTCCATCTCTGAATTGTACCAGATCGGGGAGTGTGTCATCTCCTGATGTCTTTTATTATCATTGATATTGTTGTTGTTGTTTGCCAACTTGTATTTAACACAACAAATGTGTTTTGATGCTGCTTGGTTGCCCTTCACTTGTCTCAAATGCCGATACTATTTTGTTGCAGTCGTAAGTAAAAATCATGTGATATCAAAGCAGTATCTGATTGGTTTTAAGTGACGAACATACATTTGACAACCATTCACCCATCAAAATCAAGTTTGAAAACACTAAAATCTTGACCAACGTATTGGTGAGAATAGAGTCCGATTCTATTTCCCGCCACCAGTTTGTCAAACTTCACAAACTAGTTTGCATTCTGTTTTAATGTTGAATAAGGTCAAGTCGAGGTTCCTTGCTGGGCAGTGTCAACACTGACATCATTTGTTGATATTGGCCTTTATGTTTCACAGCACTCAGCATGGCAGACGTCTTTCACCGGAGAGTGACATACAAGGGAGATAATCCTGTTGTCATGTGTCTTGATGGTCACCACTACCTAATTCCACCTCGGTCGTCATTCGTCATGTCTGACTTCAACCAGCTGCTGCAGAACTCAAACACTCTACAAGGTCAGGAGGAATAGTTGGAATAGATTTAAAGAATAAAACATTTTGTATGAAAAGTTTGCATTTATTACTTGCCCGTGAAGAGATCACCTATTTAATAAACATACAGCTGTATTACACATTGTGTAATACCAAAGCTCGTACTGCGGGAACAAGTTACACTAATAAACATCGAAAGCTCTCAACATCCCCTGGCTTATTCAATGACATTGCGTGAGGAGATGATAGATCACTGAGAGGAGCTTATGCACACTCAATGACCCCAGCAAATCCGTTGTTAGGCTGACGACACATGGCATTGTTTCGCCCATGGATCTTGCAACAAAATTCATCAAATCACGTCATTCAGTAGTGTGACGTGATTGTAAACTTTGTGGTGCAGGTCATGATCTCAAATGAGTTCAAAAATTGGTGACATTAATTAGGGCCCCTGCTCCTGCTTTTCAACTTAGTGCATCCTGCGTGAAATGGGGAAAGACTTTCTCAGAAACTGCTGAGGTTACATCAATGAAAGTTTGCATGCTTATGTAAGAGTGTGGTGTATTGGCTAAGCAGGCACACAGTGGTGTAGGGGAGGTAACTCTTCACATGCAAGGTGCATCAAACGCATGGAACTTCACGTGCGATACAACACATGTGCTCGCTGGGGTCAGCCATCTTAAATGCTATGCGTGACTAACATTCCTGAATAAACATTTGAACCTGCTCAAGACTTTCAACAAAGAGATACTTTTCAAGACTGAGATATTTTTTGTAGGGAAGGGGCATTTTATGTGTATTAATTTGACATTTAATCCTTTTTTTCTGATGACATAAGATGTCCCAAGTGCCTGTCTCTTCTAAGGGTTTATAGTTTATATTCACTACCATAAGAAACAAAATTGTTATGTGACCCATCAAACACATGGAATGTTGCTGAATGCTGCATTCAACAACATAGAAAAGAAAACACTTCTATGCTGCTACTGCTTTTATACTGTCACTGTCAAATGGTAATAGAATATGCTGTATGGGAGTTTGCCCTTCATTTTTTAAATAAAATGAAAATGATTGTTGCGTTAGTTCCAGGTGGGTATGACTTGATCGTTGTCGACCCTCCGTGGCAGAACAAGTCCGTGAAGAGGAAGAGGAGGTATGGAGTCTTGTCTGTTCCTCAGGGCAACACACACCAGGAATCAGAAATTCACATTATTTAACAATGTTAATGATTCAACAAAACTTTAGTAAGAAAGTGAAAAAAGAAACTAATCAACTCACACGCCTGTATATGCCTCTATAGGCCCCTATAGGCCCGTATAGGCCAATATATATGCCCTTATATGCCCCTATATGCCTGTATTTGCCCCTATATGCCTGTATTTGCCCCTATAGGCCTGTATATGCCCCTATATGCCTGTATTTGCCCCTATATGCCTGTATTTGCCCCTATATGACCTTATATGCCTGTATTTGCCCCTATAGGCCAGTATATGCCCGTATATGCCCCTATATGCCTGTATATGCCCCTATATGCTCATATATGCCCGTATATGACCCTATATGCCTGTATATGCCCGTATGTGACCCTATATGCCTGTATATGCCCCTATATGCCTGTATATGCCCCTATATGCCTGTATTGGCCCCTATATGCCAGTATATGACCCTATATGCCTGTATATGCCCGTATATGCCTGTATTTGCCCGTATATGCTCGTATATGCCCCTTTATGCCCCTATATGCCCCTACATGACCCTACATGCCTGTATATGCCCGTATATGCCTGCATATGCCCGTAGATGTCCCTATATACCTGTATTTGCCCCTATATGCCCGTATATGCCTGTATATGCCCGTATATGACCCTACATGACCCTACATGCCTGTATATGCCCGTAGATGTCCCTATATACCTGTATTTGCCCCTATATGCCCGTATATGACCCTACATGCCCGTATATGCCCCTATATGCCTGTATTTGCCCCTATATGCCTGTATTTGCCCCTATATGACCTTATATGCCTGTATTTGCCCCTATAGGCCAGTATATGCCCGTATATGCCCCTATATGCCTGTATATGCCCCTATATGCTCATATATGCCCGTATATGACCCTATATGCCTGTATATGCCCGTATGTGACCCTATATGCCTGTATATGCCCCTATATGCCTGTATATGCCCCTATATGCCTGTATTGGCCCCTATATGCCAGTATATGACCCTATATGCCTGTATATGCCCGTATATGCCTGTATTTGCCCGTATATGCTCGTATATGCCCCTTTATGCCCCTATATGCCCCTACATGACCCTACATGCCTGTATATGCCCGTATATGCCTGCATATGCCCGTAGATGTCCCTATATACCTGTATTTGCCCCTATATGCCCGTATATGCCTGTATATGCCCGTATATGACCCTACATGACCCTACATGCCTGTATATGCCCGTAGATGTCCCTATATACCTGTATTTGCCCCTATATGCCCGTATATGACCCTACATGCCCGTATATGCCCCTATATGCCCCTATATGCCCCTATATGCCCCTATATGCCCCTATCTGCTCCTATCTGCCCGTACAGAATCACCATCAAATGTAAACATTGGGCCAAGATAGTCTGGGCCTACATTCCTGAGTGTTGTCCCACATCTCAGTTGGGAGACTGGAAAAGGGGCCCACTACTAAGGTCTAGCATCCACATGACACAGTGACCTAATGACTTCAGGAAGCTTGAAATATCAACAATGCTTTAAGGAATTGAACTCATGACAAGTTAGATTATTATGATTTTTACTCGCTCAATCACTCTCATAATCACAGACTCTTTCTCACTCACTCTGTCACTCACTCACTCACTCACTCACTCACTCACTCGTTCTGTCACCAGCTACTACAGTCTGTCACTCATTCTGTCACCAGCTACTACAGTCTGTCACTCATTCTGTCACCAGCTACTACAGTCTGTCACTCGTTCTGTCACCAGCTACTACAGTCTGTCACTCATTCTGTCACCAGCTACTACAGTCTGTCACTCGTTCTGTCACCAGCTACTACAGTCTGGAAGAGGAATCCCTGCTTCGGCTGCCAGTAGCTGACTTGGCCTCACCCTCCTGTCTCATTGTCACGTGGGTCACAAACAAGCCACGCCTTACTTCATTTGTACAAGACCAACTGCTGCCACATTGGGGCGTCCAGCAGGTCATGCAGTGGCACTGGGTGAAGGTAAGGACATCAGATCCCTGGCCTACTGGTCACATCAGACACCTGGCCTACTGGTCACATCAGACACCTGGCTTACTGGTCACATCAGACACCTGACCAACTGGTCACATCAGACACCTGGCTTACTGGTCACATCAGACACCTGGCCAACATCACATCAGACACCTGACCAACTGGTCACATCAGGCACCTGACCAACTGGTCACATCAGGCACCTGACCAACTGGTCACATCAGACACCTGGCCAACTGGTCACATCAGACACCTGACCAACTGGTCACATCAGACACCTGGCTTACTGGTCACATCAGACACCTGACCAACTGGTCACATCAGACACCTGGCTTACTGGTCACATCAGACACCTGGCCAACATCACATCAGACACCTGACCAACTGGTCACATCAGGCACCTGACCAACTGGTCACATCAGACACCTGGCTTACTGGTCACATCAGACCCCTGGCCAACTGGTCACATCAGACACCTACCCATGAAGATCCCAGGTAGAATAGGTCTTCAGCAGTCCATGCTTGTCGTAAGAGATGACTAACAGTATCTGGTGACCAGGCTGGCTGACTTGGTTGATGCATGTCATCGTATCCCAATTGCATGTATTGATTCTTATGATTTCAATCACTGGATTGTCTGGTCCAGACCCAATTATTTACAGACCACCGTCATATAGCTGGAATATTGCTGAGGATGGCGTTAAACATCAAATAGACAGACAAACATCAGACACCTGACTAACGGGTCGCATGGGTCGCATTAGAAACATATTGTACAGTGCAGCTAGTTCTAGGAGAGGTACAGGACATTGCCTCGTCTGTGGTTACAGGTGACAGTGGATGGGACCATGGTCTGTGATATTGCCTCCCCAACAAAGAAACCGTACGAAACTCTGCTCCTCGGTCGATTGGTGAGGAAGGGAGGGGAGACAACTCAGGAGAAACAGGGTCCACCAGTAACTTCAGGACACAGCTCAAGTTTTGTGGAGTCTCTCTCTGTGAAGGGTGTTAGCTCAACTCATCATGATCAACACACATCCGTCCCAGTCACGTTAAGGGCAGACAACTCAAATACGTCAGACCAGGACCTGTTGGCTACATCAAGAGCAAATGACTCTGATGTGATTGACCAGTACGTTGCCAAAGTCAAGGAATATGACAGCTCAAGTCTTCTGCAGTCATCAAAGGGTAACAACTCTCATGTTACCCATGGTTACTTATCAGAGGGTAACGTTTCAGATCTGCCAGACAATCGTGTGATCCTCAGTGTGCCTTGCAGTCTTCACTCCAAGAAACCCCCACTTCAAGGTCAGCAGCCATGATTGAAGTCAGTTTAATGAATTGTTGATAAGTGATGCACCCTGTTATAGATTCAGGGGGCACGGGTGGCCATGTCGTCTAAGGTGCCGCGATTCGCTGTGCAGAGTTGCACGCCAGAAACCTATGATTGTGGGTTCCAATCCCGGTTCGCCCCGATTATGTTTCTAGGTTTGTCAGCACCATACCCGTGCTCGTGGGTTTCGCCGAAGTGGTAAACGTCTGAGACCTGCATCACTTCGGGCTTTCCTCCCACATTAAGCCTTCATGCTGTGATATAACTGGAATAATGTTAAAAGCGGCGTTAAACCCAACTCACTCACTCACTCACTCACAATGTTACAGATTCACGTTATAATGGTTTCTCCTCAGTGAACCTCAGCATCCATCTATGCATTACTTGATTGTAACATGAACACTCTGACCTCAGGATCCACACTTGTTATCCCCTCAACATGGAGACTTATCACCTGCCCTGGCATCATCTTAGAACAAATTATACAATTACATGCTTAGTGCTTGCTATTGATGTAGATCTTAGAGATCAATAATCGTTAACTAAATATCGCTCAATTATCGATAAATATCGGAGAAGTTACTTTCAGCAAATTATACAGAAAGCTCAGAGACAATATTATATTTCACGTCAGTGGTGACACATTAATGCATGGATTACTGGTGGACATTTAAGGTATAAAAAAGTCAGTTGCTTTCCATCTTTGGCAGTGGACAAAAACAAGTCTGCTTCGGTAACTTAAAAATATATTTCATCACAATAGTTAATTTAAGATATTATCAATGACACGATCTTCATCTCGATTATCGTTAATAATTTTCCCATCAACGATAATTCTGATTATCGATCATTTCAGCCAGCCCTTGACATTCTAGAATTTAAACATTCAACCCCCTGAAAATATTGGACACAGACGTAACCACATCATCCAATTCTTCCATGGTCAGCAGAGAGTGTATTTTGTCATTGTAGAATGGAGATACCAATTGTCATTTCAATTTGAACACAGATGTGATACTTTTAACTTGTTGGAATCTGAGACAGTGGGTTGAATTTATCTCCTAATTGTAAAATACGTTATCATTAGAACTGAAGCATGTGACATGTAAGTGATTATTACCTGTATTCTGTGTATTGTGGCAGATGTCCTGGCGCAGTACCTACCGCCAACACCAGCATGTCTGGAGCTGTTTGCCCGGAACTTGTGGCCAGATTGGGTCAGCTGGGGACATGAAGTGAGTTACCTCCCTTTGTAAAGCACCTGTCAATGTCTCTCCATTGTTTATTTCAATAATAGCTGTACTTGTGATAGCTTGACCAACCATTTACAATAAGAACATTTACCTATATTGCCCCCAGATTTAATCCGAGAAACATCAACATGTGTCCTTGACCTTGTACTATATGTACTGTCAGTTTGTTCTGAAGGGGTGTTTGTTGTATGAGGTAGTACATAATCTACCTGAGGTAGAACTCAGGATACAGAAATGTACTTTACCATGCAGTGCTAACAATGGGCATGTCAACCACCATTCTGAAACAGGGCATCGGGTAGCCTAGTGGTTAAAGCGTTCGCTTGTCACTCCGAAGACCGGGGTTCGATTCCCGACATGGGTACAATGTGTGAAGCCCATTTCTGGTGTCCCCCGCCGTGATATTGCTGGAAAATTGCTAAAAGCGGCGTAAAACCATACTCACTCACTCAGCCATTCTGAAACCGGTTTAGTATTTAACAAACTCACGTTGTCCGCATGGATTTCCTTTCTGAGAAAGATAGCAACCCCACACTCAATAATATTTATGATTTATTACAAACTAGAATTGATCTTGTACATATTTAGGACTACGTCTGTGAAAACAAAGAAAATAAACAAAGAATTAGCGAATGCAGAATTTCCACAAACTTATTAGTTCCTCCTGCTTCACTAATGCCATTCTGTCTTTCCGCCATTTTGTCTATGAACCGGGAAAATGTGGCATGGTAGGCTGGTCTGGTATCAGATGGAATGGGCTTGCCCACAGTGTTGGCACTGAGGGGTAGAATACATTTCTGGTTAGGCTGGGACGGGTAACTTGGGTGCTCGGGTTTGGTGGGTTCTGAGTAGGACCAAGGTACCCACACAACTACCCGGACCCGTGGTTAGTCACGTGATATTTTGTTTAATGATGATAACTGTCAAACCTCATGGTTACACAACAAGTCGCTAAACGTTCGCATTTCTTTTTGACTATGCACGCATTCCTTCTGACTTTTATTTGTGTGAGTAAAGTTAACGTTTCTGTCAACTTCAGTGTGGCATGACCAGATTGTTTTATGTGTGTATCTAAGCACCTTTTGCCAGGACTTGAGACCTACAGCAAGTACCCGGGTCGGGTAATAGGCGATCGGGTACCTGGGTAGTAAATTTGGACTCGTTTCGGCCCTAATTTCTGTTGACCAAAATTGGACCGGGTAGATTTCTGAATACAAAAAACAACCTGGCCCCGATTTCTCGAAACAAGCTTAAGTTTTTACTCAAATCTCAAACTGAGATTGACAAGAAACTCACCTGAGTTTTTAACTCAGAACTTAAGTTTGATCTCAGTTTGTATTTGTATGTGATGTAAGCGGCCTTGGCGCGAGATTTGACTTCCATTCCAATGTAAACACGGAAGTGCGTCATCTTACGTTTTATCGTCTGCTGACATATCAGCGATGGCTGAAACAAGACTTCTATATACTACCTGATACGACAAGACTCCTCAGCCTCACTATGGTGACACCCAAACAGTGTGATGACTGGCACTGTGGTTATTGATAGGTTTTGGTTTGGGTTCTTTTGATCTATTATCAGGTTAACACCAGTAAAATCGCCTGGATGTTTAGCTGTAGAGAGGAGTTGCCTCCCTTGCACAGTGCATCAATGTTCGATGAATGATACTTGCGGCAAATATTGAGACCATGTATTTATCATTTTGAGGAGGAAGGGGCAGGGAGATAATAATAATGATGGTAGGAGGAGAGTTCGGGGAGGGTCGTGGAATTAAATCACACAATTATGGGTGGTTAAATAAAAGGTGGCTTGTTATGTTTCTATTGAAATGTTTATTACGTTCAAGTGGTTTTGGTAAGGATTACCAAAAATTAGTATAATAAAGAAATACAAGTTAAAAATATGACAAGTCATTTCATGAGTCGGCCAAAATATCATTGTAAGAGTGATGACATGTAGGAGAGATGACATGTAGGAGTGATGACATGTAGGAATCGGTCTCAGAAGAATTCTGTAGTCAAATTATCAAAATTCTGCAGTAAATTCTCAAAAATTAATACAAACTCAATTTTCAAAAACTCAAATCTGAAACGAAATGATACTACAAACTGTCATTATAAACAACTATCATGACACATAAAATCATGCAAATATGCATAGTGTCACTGATATTTATTTATGGTTAGATATAAACATACTTTATATAGTCATAATAACATAACATTGTTTAAAAGTGAAAATTTGGTTTTATTGTAGGATTCATATTTTGTATGTTTGAATTGCTTGTTAAATGTTTCGGCATATTTAAGTGCAAAATTTGATAGATAAACATGAAAACTAGTGTGTTGATTGATGCTAAGAGGCAAATTTCGCAATATTTCTGCAAGTTGCAGAAAATGTATCCGTGATTGCAGAATCGCAAAATTTGTCTATTGACTAATGAGTGATGGCATGTATGTTCCTCCTAGGTACTGAAGCATCAGCACTTGGACTACTTTGAGGAGAAGACCTAGACCGTGTCTTAAAGGGGTATTCCACACAGACAACATGGCTGGTCCCAGTGACTGGCAGCTCAGGAGCCCATGTCCTAAAGGGACGTTCCACAGACAACATGGCTGGCACCAGTGACTGGCAGGTTAGGACCCATGTCTTAAAGGGACATTCCACACAGACAACATGGCTGGTCCCAGTGACTGGCAGCTCAGGAGCCCATGTATTAACGGGACATTCCACACGGACACCATGGCTGGTCCCAGTGACTGACAGCCAAGGATTCATGTCTCAAAGGGACATTCCACACAGACAACATGGCTGGTCCCAGTGACTGACAGCCAAGGATCCATGTCTTAAAGGGGCGTTCCACACACACAACATGGCTGGTCCAAGTGACTAAGAGCTTTGGAGCCCATGTGTTAAAGTCTGGTTTAGTGAATGTGATCAACTGGAGCTCCAACAGGTTGTGAACTAGCTGGCAAGGTGACAGCTGGTTGGCAAGGTGACAGGTGGTTGGCAAGGTGATAGATAGTTGGCAAGGTGATAGATAGTTGGCAAGGTGACAGGTGGTTGGCAAGGTGATAGATGGTTGGCAAGGTGATAGATGGTTGGCAAGGTGACAGGTGGTTGGCAAGGTGACAGGTGGTTTTCTAGATGACCAGCAGTCCACACACCTTCCTATGACGATGGGCAGCAATGGATGCAGGATTGTGTTACTAAACTGAGAGGACATGACTGAGGTTGTGATGGCTGCATGGTGACATTATCACACATTATCACACAGACACAGCATGACAGTAGTTCCAAGTAGTGCACCACACCAGTCCCATGATGACATATATAGTGATGAGTGTGTGATAATACAAATGGCCTGTTTACAAACCACTCATCCCACATCCCTGAGGGACATCAATATGGCTGGGATGAATCTGTTCGTCCACCCAGTCGTCTGTGCTGTGTGTAGGGAGACCCAGTCGGGAATATGTTCCAACTACAAGAAGATATTTTAAGTGCCGTTGTACAAAACAACCTTAGCACTACGATTGTCGTAAGTCTATGTTAAGGTATGGGTGTTACAATTACCTTAGCGCTAAGATCTGTCTGTACAACAGTACCCTGGACTGATCCTCTGTGCCACTGACTACTGTTACAGACACTGCCAAGTAGCAATATGTCTGACATTCACTGGAGTTGTTCCTCGCAGACTTTCAGCAATATCGACAGGAACACAGTGAGGTGAGGTGAGGTGAGGTGAGGTGAGGTGAGGTGAAATGGGGTTGCACTTATATAGCGACGTGCATGCACGTGTGTGTGTGTGGCTGCTTGTACTAGTCCAGACTGATGCCGATTTATAGTGCTAGCTCACTGAGATACCATGCCGCAGTTTAACATGAATACCCCACTCAGACACAGTATACTGATTCCGAGACGACCAGTCCTTGTTTTAGCTCCTTAATGCCGAGCGCCAGACAGGGTAACAACAAGTACCACCTTTTAACGTCTTTTGGTATGACGCGGCCGAGGATCGAAGCCTGGACCTTCCGCTCTCCGGGCGGGCGCTCTACCACTAGACCACGGAGGCGGTCAAGGAACACAGTGAATGGAGTAAAGGGCTTCATGTTGTGACGAGCGTCTCACAGCAACAGATGAGATTGTGCTGCAGTTAGATGACGCATGGCTGAATGGAATAAAGATAATACAGAGACTGATCACAGTGTTTGATTTATCCTGTCTTTCTTTTATAATGCTTATTCAGACATAATGTGAAAAACATTATCTTTGACACCCTTGAAGATCCGGGTTAGAATAGGTCTTCTGCAACCCATACTTGCCATAAAAGTGATTATGCTTTTCGATGAGGTGTCTAAAGGGATTGGGTAGTCAGGCTCGCTGATTTAGTTGATGCATGTCATCGTATCTCAATTGTGTAGAACGAAGCTCATGATGTCAATCACTGAATTGTCTGGCCCAGACTCGATTATTTACAGACCGCAGTAATATACCTGGAAATGCTGCTGACGGCAGTCATATACCTGGAATATTGTTGCGTGCGGCAGTCATATACCTGGAATATTGCTGCGTGTGGCAGTCATATACCTGGAATATTGCTCAGCGCGGCAGTCATATACCTGGAATATTGCTGCGTGCGGCAGTCATATACCTGGAATATTGCTGCGTGCGGCAGTCATATACCTGGAATATTGCTGCGTGCGGCGTTAAGCAACAAACAAACAAACGAAACATTCTATTTGATTGAACATGACCAAAACTGTTCATTTTTCTTGATTGTTATTTAAGTTCTTCCCATGAGGTGGTTTGGTTGTTGTTTTCAGTAGGCTACCAATGGCCGTCTACATCGTGAATGTGTGTGTTGGGTTTAATGCCGCTAAGAACGGTGTTTCAGTTTCATGCCAAAGTAACTCTCCAAGGGTCACAGGTCATAGATATTTACCACTTTGCTGACAAAGGGTCAGAATAAGGGATTCAAACTCACAATCTGTATATATACCAGCAGCCAAGGGAAGCCACTCTGCACAGAAAGTGACTGCACCTTTGAAGAACACTACCACTGAGTCCTGGAATGTAGCAACATTGTGGGACATGGCTGGCTGTATATTGTGGTGCTTTCAAAGTCTGCCTTGCCTGGTCCTGACCTCGTCATTTACAGGCCATGGGGATAGCTCACTCACTCACTCGGCACTACCACTGCTCCTGTCCTAACGTGTGTTTGTTGTTTAACACCGCACTAAGCAATATTTCAGCTATATGACGGCGGTCTTGAAATAATCAAGACTGGACCAGACAATCCAGTGATTGACATCATGAGGTATATCACAGGTCATATGTTGGTCTGAACCAGTGTTCAGTGAACTGTCAGAGACTATCCCTGTTGTCTGGGGGCAGTGTTCAGTGAACTGTCAGAGACTATCTCTGTTGTCTAGGGACAGTGTTCAGTGAACTGTCAGAGACTATCTCTGTTGTCTGGGGGCATTGTTCAGTGAACTGTCAGAGACTATCTCTGTTGTCTGGGGACAGTGTTCAGTGAACTGTCAGAGACTATCTCTGTTGTCTAGGGGCAGTGTTCAGTGAACTGTCAGACTATCTCTGTTGTCTAGGGGCAGTGTTCAGTGAACTGTCAGACTATCTCTGTTGTCTGGGGGCAGTTTTCAGTGAACTGTCAGAGACTATCTCTGTTGTCTAGGGACAGTGTTCAGTGAACTGTCAGAGACTATCTCTGTTGTCTAGGGACAGTGTTCAGTGAACTGTCAGAGACTATCTCTGTTGTCTGGGGACAGTGTTCAGTGAACTGTCAGAGACTATCTCTGTTGTCTGGGGGCAGTGTTCAGTGAACTGTCAGAGACTATCTCTGTTGTCTGGGGACAGTGTTCAGTGAACTGTCAGAGACTATCTCTGTTGTCTGGGGGCAGTTTTCAGTGCATACCAGGCAGACCCTTGACTTTATTCTATCTTGTCCAAACGATTGAGTAACTTTCATCAGGACATTAGGTAAAACGCAAAATCAGTTGTGCAAAGTGTCCACATCAGTTTTATGAAACCTCCATAACCACGGCAACAATAATGACTTCACTGACTGGTTATTTAATTATAAACACACAAAAATTACGACAACTGAACGAAATCTGTGACATCATTTAGCACAACAATGAACACAAGTCCTGCCCATTCTGTAATCAGCCAATCAGGAAACAATAGCCTGTTAGTGGTCAAGTCCTGATTTAAACAAAATTGTTGGTTAGCCAATCAAATGCCATGAGATCACTTGCAATTTATTTATACCCTAAACTACCGGTAGTAATACTACCTGCTGGGATGTGGTATTTAACAGCTAGCCCTGACTAGCGCATTAACCAGCCGGCTGTTTTCATAGGTTGAGGTTCCATGGCTCCATAAGGATCAAATCATCAGCTTCTATGAGATTTACCAGATTACATTGATGGAGTTGGGGACATGGCTGGCCAATGTAGTCAGAGCCTGCTGATTTCCTGGCGTGATGTCCCAGCTTCAGTGCCATGTGGCCTGCTCATTAACTGTGGTGTGTAAACAGCAATCCCCATGACACTGTTTAAGTGGCAGTAATAGATGTCCGTCTATATGTGTAGAGATTATACAGTCAGTGTCCAGTTACTTACCGCCCTATGTAGGTGTGACTCGCTGTTATCGTAAAGCCTGGTGCAGTCAAACTCTTAGTTGCGTGTTGGATTTGTGGGCAGATTCGCTGATATGTCATTTATGGTGTGGGCTTTTAACCAACATTGATTAATAAAAGCAAACTTGTTCCGTTTTGGTGTTATGCTTTTTCACTAGTAGTGTGACCCATGAAGATCCGGGGTAGAATAGGTCTTCAGCAACCCATGCTTGTTGTAAAAGGCGACTATGATTGTTGTAAGAGGTGACTAATGAAATCAGTTGGTCAAACTCGCTGACTTGGTTGATGCATGTCATTGTATACCAGTTATGTAGATTCATGATCATGATGTCAGTCACTGGATTGTCGGGTCCAGACTCGATTATTTACAGACTGCCGTCATATAGCTGGAATTTTGCTGAGTGCAGCGTTAAACAACAAACAAACAAACAAACACTAGCTGTGCCAGTATACAGCGTTCTTTTAAATCCCAATGTTCCTTTGTTGGTACTGTACCCAGAATTGATTTCAGAAAGCATCCTTCACTAGTGGTAGCCACATCCATTGATTTCCCGTATCTTATGACCTTCACTAGTATTGATTCTCTTTAACAAGGCCATTATGTTGATATGTCATAAAATACATTGACATATTTCATACCTCCCTCAACACCTGCTTCCAGACAACCTGCTGCCACACACCCTGTGTAGAGGGCACACGGACAACCTGCTGCCACACACCCTGTGTAGAGGGCACGCGGACAACCTGCTGCCACACACCCTGTGAAGAGGGGCACACGGACAACCTGCTGCCACACACCCTGTGTCGAGGGCACACGGACAACCTGCTGCCACACACCCTGTGTAGAGGGGCACACGGACAACCTGCTGCCACACACCCTGTGTAGAGGGGCACACGGACAACCTGCTGCCACACACCCTGTGTAGAGGGGCACACGGACAACCTGCTGCCACACACCCTGTGTAGAGGGGCACACGGACAACCTGCTGCCACACACCCTGTGTAGAGGGGCACACGGACAACCTGCTGCCACACACCCTGTGTAAAGGGCACGCGGACAACCTGCTGCCACACACCCTGTGTAGAGGGCACACGGACAACCTGCTGCCACACACCCTGTGTAAAGGGCACGCGGACAACCTGCTGCCACACACCCTGTGTAGAGGGCACGCGGACAACCTGCTGCCACACACCCTGTGTAGAGGGCATGCAGACAACCTGCTGCCACACACCCTGTGAAGAGGGGCACACGGACAACCTGCTGCCACACACCCTGTGTAGAGGGCACACGGACAACCTGCTGCCACACACCCTGTGTAGAGGGGCACACGGACAACCTGCTGCCACACACCCTGTGTAGAGGGGCACACGGACAACCTGCTGCCACACACCCTGTGTAAAGGGCACGCGGACAACCTGCTGCCACACACCCTGTGTAGAGGGCACACGGACAACCTGCTGCCACACACCCTGTGTAAAGGGCACGCGGACAACCTGCTGCCACACACCCTGTGTAGAGGGCACGCGGACAACCTGCTGCCACACACCCTGTGTAGAGGGCATGCAGACAACCTGCTGCCACACACCCTGTGAAGAGGGGCACACGGACAACCTGCTGCCACACACCCTGTGTAGAGGGCACACGGACAACCTGCTGCCACACACCCTGTGTAGAGGACACACGGACAACCTGCTGCTACACACCCTGTGTAGAGGGGCACACAGACAACCTGCTGCCACACACCCTGTGTAGAGGGCACACGGACAACCTGCTGCCACACACCCTGTGTAGAGGACACACGGACAACCTGCTTCCACACACCCTGTGTAGAGGGCACACGGACAACCTGCTGCCACACACCCTGTGTAGAGGACACACGGACAACCTGCTGCCACACACCCTGTGTAGAGGACACACGGACAACCTGCTTCCACACACCCTGTGTAGAGGGCACACGGACAACCTGCTTCCACACACCCTGTGTAGAGGGGCACACGGACAACCTGCTGCCACACACCCTGTGTAGAGGGGACATGGACAACCTGCTTCCACACACCCTGTGTAGAGGGCACACGGACAACCTGCTGCCACACACCCTGTGTAGAGGACACAACTCCCAACATTTTTGTGTGTACAGTAAACTACGGTTATAACAAACCCAACGGACCACTAATTTTAGTTTGTTATAACTGCAGTTCGTTATATGCATATATAAAGCATATATACAGCAAATGTCTGGGACCAAATAAGTTTGTTAAATCTGTCAGTTCTTTATAAACGTAGTTTACTGTATGTTGTTTCTCAGGAATCTCTGTCTCAAGCTTTGTAAATTTTGTCACGCTTGTGAAATTGAAGCAAATAAAATGAAAAGGAGTCAATGGTCTGCTCGCTGACTTGGATGATGCATGTTATCATATTCCAGTTGTGTGGATCGATGCTCATGATGTCAATCACTGGACTGTCTTGTCCAGTCTTGATTATTTACAGACCGCTGTCATGAAGCTGGAATATTGGTTAGTGCGGTGTTAAACAACAAACACACATGTTAGGACAGGAGCAGTGGTAGTGCGGAGTGAATTAGTGAGCTATATCCCCATGGCCTGTAAATGACGAGGTCAGGACCAGGCAATACAGTGAGTGATTCGAACCCACAATCATAGGTTTCTGGCGTGACCAAGGGATGCAACTCTGCACAGCGAATCTGGCCTTAGACGACTGGGCCACCCGTGCCACCTGTTTGAAAAAGATAGTGTTCTTTATTTCTTCTTTAGTAGTATACAATAACACCAGTATGACTGGGTGTGGGAGGAAAGCCAAATGTGATGCAGACATGAACCTATTTCACAAAACTCACAAGCATCGTTTCATAATTGGGGAGAATCTGTGATCTTAACCAGCATATCCTGGATGCGAAAAGGAGTCGCCTTTTGGGGGGATCGGGTGGTCAGGCTCGCTGACTTGGTTGATGCATGTCATCGTATCCCATTTGTGTTGATTGAAGCTCATGACATCAATCACAAGATTGTCTGGTCCATACTCACTTATTTACAGACCGCTGTCATATAGCTAGAAAATTGTTGAGTGAGGCATTAAACACAAAAAACAAACCAAACTTCTTAAGCTATAGAAGCTACCAAAGCTATAAAAAGACTTAAAATACAGTAAAACCACCGTGAACATTAGGAAAAGCATGATCAATAAAAATTGTTTGCAAATTCCATTCATGAAAGGTATTGCCAATCCTTCTGTCGGTCATGAGTTTGATCTCTTCAGCTTCTGACCTGGGTTCATACGAAGGAGACGGTGACTGGTCGCATACCAGACAGAATATCACTGATGTCATCATCACAGGATAATGTCAGTACACAATAAGTCTGAAACATCAGTTTGTTGGAGTCATAAACTTGTAGCTCTGCTCTTATCTTCAGTGAGGCTGTAACTTGGGAGGCCTGACAAGCTGTCTGATATCAGTGAATCGTCTGGAATATCATGTTTTGAGAGGAAATCACCTTTTTTCTCCAAATAAAGGACAGATAATTGAATGTAACTTGATCATAAATTGTCTGTATGAATAATACTGGTGTTTGCAACTACTTGGAGTTGATTGCGATCCTAGTCTGGAGTTTTGAAGGGTAAGTCTTTCTCATTACTGGGATCCAGGCATGTATAGGATCTGCAGAGAGACCTCTTGGGCATCCTGGGTTACAACAGGTGCCCTCCTAAGATGCGACCACATGGGTGCTCAGGTTTGGTGACTTGGTTGATGGCATGATATACCCGACGGTGAAGATCGTTGTTCACAATATCAATCCCTGAATTGTCCGGTCCAGACTCAATTATGTACAGGCCACTGTCATATAGCTGGAATATTGCGGAGTGCGGTGTTAAACAACAAAATATTATGGAGAGGAAGGTTTCCCAGTAGAAAGGCCTACAATTACATTGTTTTAAAGAGAGGAACTTTTGACTTTCTGACTAATTGTGAATGATTGTTTGATATGTTGGAATTAAAAGTTCTGTCATATAGATAGAGTGGCACATTGTTTCCAAGGACCCCCACGGACTGGATTATTACTGCATGTAATGCTTACATGTGCATTGATTCACGCAATTGGAATACGATGACTTGCATCAACTAAGTCAGCAAGCCTGACCACCTGATCCCGTTGTCGCCTCTTACGACAGGATGTGAATGTCGCTTAATTAATGTAAAATATTGTACACATTTGTCCTGAAGTTTCATAAAAAATATCTCTGTACCTACAAAAGTGTGAGTGTGTGTGTGTGTTCTTGTATGTGTGTTTGTCCTTGTATGTGTTAGGGCTTGCTTGTGTGTGTCCTTGTAAGTGTGTTCTTGTATGTGTGTGTGTCCTTGTATGTGTGTGTGTCCTTGTATGTGTGTGAGGGCTTGCTTGTGTGTGTGTTCTTGTATGTGTGTGTGTCCTTGTATGTGTGTGTGTTCTTGTATGTGTGTGTGTCCTTGTATGTGTGTGAGGGCTTGCTTGTGTGTGTGTTCTTGTATGTGTGTGTGTCCTTGTATGTGTGTGAGGGCTTGCTTGTATGTGTGTTCTTGTATGTGTGTGTGTCCTTGTATGTGTGTGAGGGCTTGCTTGTATGTGTGTGTGTCCTTGTATGTGTGTGAGGGCTTGCTTGTGTGTGTGTCCTTGTATGTGTGTGAGGGCTTGCTTGTGTGTGTGTATTTGTATGTGTGTGAGGGCTTGCTTGTGTGTGTGTTCTTGTATGTGTGTGTGTCCTTGTATGTGTGTGAGGGCTTGCTTGTGTGTGTGTTCTTGTATGTGTGTGTGTCCTTGTATGTGTGTGAGGGCTTGCTTGTGTGTGTGTTCTTGTATGTGTGTGAGGGCTTGTATCAGTCTGGATAAATGACAGTTAGTGTTAGTCCACTGAGATACCATGCTGCAGTTAAACATGGACACCCCTCTCACACTAAACGGACAGAGCAGACCAGTCCTTGCTTAATCCTCTAAATGCTGAATGCCAGACAGGGGAACAAATACCATCTTTGACGTCTTTATGACAAGGAGGAGCTGCACACATTGTATCATATGGGTAATTGAACTCTTTTCATCATGATAAACAAACACTTTCATCACTAGGCCGTCCTTCGGGTCGTGTCCTGTTCTGAAAGATAACTGCACATACTTCAGTGGACACTTCATAACACTCCTGCAGGGGATTCAGGTTGAGTAGGTTCCCTATGTTGGCAGTCAGTGTCGGGTGGTCAAGCTCAGTGATCGTTTGTTTGTTTGTGTATTGTTTAAAACTGCACTCCGCAATATTCCAGCTTTTTGACAGCGATCTGTAAACAATCAAGTATTGACTTGACAATCCAAAGATTGATATCATGAGCATTAATCCACGCAATTGGGATACGATGACATGCATGAACCAAGTCAGTGAGCCTGACTACCCGACCCGATTAGTGGCTCTTAAGACAAGCACGGGTTGCTGAAGACTAATTCTAACCCGGATCTTCACAGGTCATAACTCAGTGACTTGTGTGTCATCGTAGATCAATAATATCAATCACTGGATACTGCCGTTATATGGCTGGGATACTGATGAGTTCGCGAGTGCGCGCGCGCACGCATGCAGACACACACGGCATTAGGGGGCTAAAACAAGGACTGGTCGGCTCAGAATCAGTATACTGTGTCTGAGTGGGGTATTCATGTTAAACTGCGGCATAGTATCTCAGTGGGCTAGCACTATAAATCGGCATCTGCATACGTCTACCATCGCTATATAAGTACAATAATCTTGGACGCAACGTTAAACCCACTTTCACCTCACCATATGTGGAAACAAACCTTAGTCTTCAGCATGACAAGTGAGTGGTTGTTTAACCACATGGCTGTAACATTGTCATTTGTGAGAAACATGTATGTGTATGGTCTTCTTGTATGGTCAGGCGGGGGACACGGGTGGCCCAGTCGTCTAAGGCGCCGCAATTCGCTGTGCAGAGTTGCGTCCCTTGGGCACGCAAGCAGCCTATGATTGTGGGTTCTAATCCTGGTTCGCCCCGATTATGTTTCTAGGTTTGTCAGCACCATACCCGTGCTCGTGGGTTTCACCGAAGTGGTAAGTGTCCGAGACCTGCATTAGTTCCGGCTTTCCTCCCACATTAAGCACCGTGATATAACTGGAATACTGTTAAATGTGGCTTAAACCCAACTTGCTCACTCACTCTTGTATGGTCAATTTGCTCAGAAAAATGGACCAACATTGATATATACCACTCAAAAGAAGTTAAAGAACACCAGATTCTTTTTACTGTAGTTAATCTATCATACGACAGATTAACAATATTGATATTAAAGAATTGAGTGTTCTTTCAACTTCTTTTGAGAATGTTTCAAAAGTTTAACCTTTGTTTTATGATTATGGTTCTTTTTAAGCATTAAGTTTGAGAACGTACAACTACTTTATGCATAAACACTTGTGTAATCTGTTTTTAGTAATAAAATAAATTCCTGTAATTGCTTAAGTTTATTCAAAATAAAATATTTTCAAGAAAGAGCAGTTAACTCTTCATCACAAAATATATCTGATTACTTACTTTATGGACTGTTGAACTTTGTTTAACTTGAAGATAAGTAGTTTCCTGTACCCACATTCATCTATCAAAGAATGCTTCATGAGGCCAGTCTTACCATGGAACTGTCGTACCATAAGACCAGTAATACCATACGCTAAGGCAATAAGTTTGTTCACTCATTCTAAAGAGTCCTAGTTTACCACCTTTTATAGTTGTTTGGTCAACGTGTGATACATATTGCTAGGCATCTCAGTGAATTTAATTGTGAGCCTCGGGACCCTAAATTTCATAGAACCAAGGTTAAGGTCAGTCCAAAGTTGGAGAGGGCTGTCAAGTTTGGGGAAGGTCTTTCACAAATTTACGGGTTAAACTTGACAAGTAAAACATTCACGGATAGAAAATCCACTTAAAAAATCTCCCACTCCAGATAAAGTTTGGTTAAAACAAGCATTTTGGCCTGGACCCCGTTCAAAGTGATCGTGCCAACAAAAGCAATCCTAACTCCCATACTTCAGCATAGACTTACGATAGCGCTACGATTGCTTTGTGGAATGGGGCACTGGCTTGTTATCATAATATACATCCGATTCCTGTGTTCCGCAGGATAATACTTTCTTAGGTTGTGAAAGTCACAAGCAGGTAGCTGTCGCCCATGGCTGTCAAATACAGTTGTCCTATAGAAGCAGGTGTGTGCAGGGTAGTGTTGGGTACAGGTGTGGAGTAGGGAAGCTGATGTTCAATACGAAGGGTCCATGATGTCAATGTTACCATGGTGATCGGGAAAGCTGGTGTGCCATGGACCATTCATATGTGTCGGTATGAAGGGTCCATGTTGTCAGTGTTGCCATGGTGATCAGGGAAGCTGGTGTGCCATGGACCATTCATATGAGTCGGTATGAAGGGTCCATGTTGTCAGTGTTGCCATGGAGATCGGGGAAGCTGGTGTGCCATGGACCATTCATGTGTCGGTATGAAGGGTCCATGATAACGGTGTTACCAAACTGATGGAGGTGATGTGGTAGCCATGCAGACAACAAACAGCGAGGCTTTATCATGACAGTTGAAGCAGACGTCACCCAGCGCCAGATAAATATATACAGAGAGAGATAGCTCACCATCACATTCATTGCCAGGAAGAATCATGCCAAAAAGGACAGATATTTATCAATTTCATCCCAAACCAAATGCAAGGCCACGTTTCAATGTCACTTGCAACATTTATACAAAACAATTCATTATCATCCAAAAGTTCTCCCATAAGGCAATGAGTGTGATAACATCTGCTGCCAATACGGCAGACGCCAAACCTTCAAGGTGTGGGTTGTCCAGTTGCTACATCTGGCTTTAACTGGTTCTAACTAGCTGGTTGTGAGAGGCGAATGGAGGTAGCAGCAATGACAGAGGTAGAGAAGAAAGAAAGACGACAGCTGAGAGTGTTCTGTCCCACATCCAGGGATTTAATGTCAGCACAAGGTGAGTACAAAGGTTATTAGTGACAAAGACGTATGTACGTATGTACCAAGCTACATGTACACTACACTACGGCCAGTTGACAGGAAGTGATGCACCACAGGAAGAGTGCGCAGAAAGTCGTTATCAACTATTACTACAGCGAGCTCAATAGAAACAACAGATAGATGTCTTGCTAGTGCAGCACCCGTGTCGTGGTTTGACGTTGAAACATTTATATACGTGCATTACACATTGGCGTTGGCCAATCAGGCTCAAGGGCTGCTGCTGCGTCTAGATTAAATCGGTGCATGACAAATATTATCGTTTTATTACAAAATTGTACTTTAATATCTTCAGATTGCGCAATACAAGTTGTTTCTCTTAACGGATACATTATGAACTTTTCAAACATCAGAGGCTTGTAAATAACAATGGGACGCCTCAAAACAAAGGGCCCAAGGTAGAATTCAATAAATAAAAAAGCATTTATAAGAGATAAAAACTTTTCAAAACAGCCTGGTTTTATGTTGTTCCCATCAATGTTAGGCACAAAAGAACCCGTCTGGCATTATGCAAGACGAATCAGATCTTGGGGGTTCCCCCATCTGAGACGAGGGGTAGTAATACGACGTACATAATATATAGAATTTGTAAATATATATATGCAAATGACTGTATGAATCACGACATTGTCAATAGATTTCCCTAATAACAAGTTGATAGGTCGACATGGGCCTGGCTCAGATCTCAGAGAGGGGACTAATTTTTTTTTCTAATTTGGACAGATCACCTCAATAATTTCTACAGACAGAATTGGTTCCAAACACAGACTGATGTCATGAATGAATCAATGGTTGTCATGGTTACATCTTCTCATCTTCACCTACCAAAAGAGTTAGTTTGTATAAAAGTACAAATATAAAATCTCCGTTCTGAAACAAACACACCCTGTCCTGCCATTGACCATTCTTAGAAAAGTAGCAACTACAAATGGAGGAGGAGGCGGAGGCTGAACAGTTCCGTTCTGGAGACTCAGTATGTACAAAAGCTGTTGATCATTAAAACTGTCGTCTGCTCCAGGCCCGAGCCAACATTAAGTGAAAACCGCCACCAAGAATATGGAAATATGTCAAACAATGGCCGCGTAGGTGGATTTCAGATCAGGACATGTGCATCAACTAAACAAGGATGTTCCTTGAATTTATCCCAACCTGAACCTAGCTCTGCCGGTCAACCTCTCTTCTCTTCCCAGAGGATGTAAGCCACATGTTCTTCAAACAGCGAGTTCATACATGTTCAAATTCAAAGCCAAATGCTAAAACTAATTGGGACTCAAATCAAAATAATCTCAAAATCAATGCCCAAGATCAGTGTCCAATTTGAAAATACTACTTGCAGAAAGGTCAAATGATACAATAGAAACCAATTCTAATTCCACTTGGGCAGAGACCTCGCTGTACAACATCGGAGTTGACAATATTCCCAGATACTTTCATCAGAAGGGACTACAAGGCAATATAAGAATACTACAATAGATGGTCAGAAGATATGGAAAATTGATTCATTAAGGATTTACACTTATGGATAGATCAACTGAGAAATACACAGATAAAACACTCACTACAGATACAGAGAAACAAGGAGATACAATCAATCAGGAAATTACAAAGTTGTTATCGCTAGCAGCAAGGAGAGGCTAAGGGCGTATCTACAGCACTTTGTCGTGGGGCACCAACGCACACATCCCGTGACGGAGTGCGCATGCTATAATAACAATGGCAACTTAGCAAGTCTCGCGGCCACATGTCTTGTGGAATGCTGGGTAGCGAACGTAACACGAACTGGGCCATCCCGCCATGACAAGGCAGTTGCCATGGCAACATTCATCACATAGTCACATAATTTTTAATGATTACTTTCTTGACTTGGACAAGACGACAACGAGACACCAACAATCATCACCCTGGTAGTCACATGTAAAATAAATTCCCCATACAATAGTAACTCTCAAAATGCAAAAATATATATCGAAACCTCAGTATACTTGATCATAACACCAGAAATGCAAAAATAGAACTTACAAAATCATGGCCTAATCTACCGGCAAAACGACAGTGATCATCAGTACACTACCAAACAGCTGACCCATGGGATAAAAAAGAAACATGTATATCAACATCTCGCCCTGTCGTCTGCTTCACACACAAACAAGATGGCCGCCCCAAACCAGGAACGTGGGAACAAGGGAGGTTATCTTGATTGCCATGAAACAAGGGCTGATAGCCCAGAGTTTCTGACACCTGCTGAAGCTCTGAGGGGTATAAACTACCGGCAGCGTATCGCACAGTGCAGCCCTGGTTTCGTCTATCACAAACAAATGGATTTCTGAGAATAAAACCTGGCTAAAAGCCTGCTTAAGCGTAACCCCCCCACCAAATACTTTATTTGTAAAACATTCGAACACGAGAACATTGATTATGCAAGTAGGAAATAATAATAACAACTGATTGAGGAACAATTCAACAGCAGCGTCACAGAGGCCATCTCGTGAGGTAGTTTCCGACGACAGGTCCTGGTCTCAACTAGGCGACTAGACTTCAGGATGAAACAGTAACTAACGACAACATAACCTGTGTTTCACATCTCCGTACAAGGGTCGTGGGCAAGCAATACCCAACATTCTCTAGTTGTATGTTGCAGGACATGTCTTCAGACTCTGTTGCTATGGCAACACAAGAAGATCTGAGTGACCCCTAGTGTTGAAGAGTTCCGTAAGCAGACTTTTAGCCTAAGTTCTACAAGTGTGCACCAAAAACCGTGACCACACTGTTTTGTACGCTAATGGTTGGATATAAACGCTACTATATTATGAGCTCTTTAAAATATAATTCTCTCTCAAATTGACAAAACAATGCAAAACAGTACAATGAATTTGCTGCCTTTTCTTATGCACTGCAAACAACATAGCTTCAATCTTGTCTCGAGAAAAGCCAAATTCACTCTGGCCGGTCGCGGCTGTTTTAACGCTAGGTAGTGTGGGAACACAAGGACAGCCAATGACTGAACATAATGCACATTCCCTGTCGCCTGCTCGTCACCATGACAACCAGTGTTGTGTTGGTGATCGTGGTGTGACAGACGACACTACTAATGGAGGCAGAGATCCAACTGTTCAAACCCGTAGAGCAGACGCTGCTTTGGTTCATCTGTCCATCATTCTGTCTGTCCGACAACCACGCAGCAGGCAAAGGTGGACCAGTTGATCACCAAGCTGCAGCGTTTGTTAATCATGTCGAAGGCACTTGACCCCCGGAGTCAACAGGGCAGAAACTCCTCTCACAATGGGAGCTAGCTCCACGCAACAGGCAGGCGTGCGTCTGCTACTTCCATAGTTTGTACATTTAAAAATTTATCTTAGTCTCTGCAGCTGATCCAGTGATCACATGGTCAAAGTCACATTTGTATCATGGCGCAGACTGAATTCTAAATTGTGGATTTTGAGAAGGACACTCTCAGGTGGCTGTTTTCTCCCATCTGGAAGTTGTGCATAGCCTGCAAACAAACAGAAGATGATCAGTGATGTTATCCTTGCCAAGCAGACGCAGCAGGCAACACAAACTATCACAGTGTATTTCAGCTAACGTTACAGGGAATACTAATATCCTCATTCATAAATGTGATACAATGTTTGGGATTAAATGAAGCTGCTAGATTTCATCTTCTGTTTTATCCTTTGTGGGAGAAATTTAACAAGAATGACAGAACTTTCGAGACATTATTAGAAACAAAAATGAACATTTCACATCTTATAACGGCTGATTTTTTAGCGATTTTTGGAAGCAGCAAGTTGGTCAGGTAATCAGTAAACTGAAGATTTGATAGAACAACTTGGCAGTTGCCCTTCGATTAGAAGCTAGGTTGTCATATGGTCCATTACAAAACTGTTCTTACTATTAAAGCCATGACTGCCTCATCCACAGAGCCCATCTGGATTAAGGCCATCTTTCTGTCTTTCCTGAAAACAAACAAAGCAGCATTTACTGAATGTGATAGAACACTGCAAGCCATTATTATCAATACATACTGACTTAGTTTGTTTGTTTGCTTGTTTGTTTGTTGTTTAACGATGCACTCAGCAATATTCTAGCTACTGACTTAGTAAATGTACTCAAACATATACATGTATTTTGGTTTCAACTGTTTTACAACTGGTTTAACGTAAAAACGTGTTGACAAGTAGTGTGACCAATATCATCAATGCGTTGATATGCAAAGTGACACTTGTGTGTAATAATTATGAGTGTGCCATAAGCATGCCGCTGGTACTTACGGGAAAAACTTGAATGCTTTAACAGCTCCGTGCTCGGCGAACTTTGTAGTGATTTCCCCTTCCTCTGTGTCTTTTCTGCAAGCAACAAAGTAACGAATGAGTAGATCGTATTACTGTTATATCACTGTGTTTTGTTTGTTGTTTAACGCCGCTCTCTGCAATATTCCAGCTATATGACGGCGGTCTGTTAATAATCAAGTCTGGACCAGACAATCCAGCGATTGACATCATGAGCATCGATCTACTCAATTACAATGACATGCATCAACCAAGTCACAGAGCCTGACCACCCGATCCTATTAGTCGCCTCTTAGACAAGCATAGGCGCCTCTTCCGACAAGCATGGGTTGCAGAAGACCTTCTCTTCCCGAGTCAATAGTATCAGCATTCAAAGACTGTCGTCCAGCATGCAGTTCATAGCACTATTCCCCCAAATTCACAACACGGACAGTCATAACCCATTTCCATACTGCCTCCATACAATGACAACACGTTTATTAAGGCACATGACTGCACTGAGATTAACTTTTCTCCACTTACGGAATGTTGGATAAATGTAGCACTGCAGATGGCGGGAATATGTTCTGACAGTTCTTGGATCCTGGTCTCTTGAACCTGTGGAGAGGGGAGTTGACGTAATCCTTCGTCAGACCAGCATCCTGCAACACACAAGACCACAAACTCATCTAACAGAACACAACACAACACTACACAACACACAGGGAAGGCCAAAAGCACATCCCTACACAAATTAACTACCCTTGTGAGTCTGCCAGACCAACCAAAACATTTTCAAACTTATTTCTTTTAGCACTTAAATACTGGGAACAGATTTGTCTATTGTTTCATTTGCCATCATTAAATGCAAATCATGTCTGAGCACAAAGTAGACACAATTTATGGATAACAACTTCTTTAATACTGTAAAGGCGACATTTTGGTATAGATCCTTAAAAACGTTTTCAAGTAAGACTGACAACGGTTACAAGGATCTATACCGAAACGTCGCCTTTACAGTATTAAAGAAGTTGTTATCCATAAATTGTGTCTACTTTACCATCCGTCAACTTCATAGTATGCCTATCAAACAATTCATGTCTGAGTTGTCATCAAGAAAACATTTCAAAACATTAAGGAAAAAAAGAACAAAATAACAGGATCTGTTGATGGCATGCTACTGAAACTCAAAGATTTACTGTAGTTGGGCGACATTTGAATGGAATCGTTCTACTCACAGGCTGTCCCTCCTTGGGCATCTGTACGACGGAGTGCTTGGATTGAGCCACCCGGATTGTCTTCCCCCACACCTTCACCTTGTCCAGGAACGTGATCGCTGCAGGCAGAAACATCCGCAGTCACACACAAGTCACACACAAGTCACAATGTCCACAACTCCCAACATGACATGCTACTGTCGCAGCTCACAGTTTGATGTAGTTTTGGAAGGAGCATCTATTTTCTTTGCCTAAACTGATTTGTTTTCATATTTTTTTTATGGAGAAATACATTGCTTGCACACTTAATTCATTCAACAATTGGCAAATGTTTCACTTAAAGCTGAACCGAACACCCTTGTTCACTGAGGACCAACAGGGTGTTTGCGTTTCTCCCCAAAGCTCCACACAGGGACACATGATGCCTCACTGTGCAAGGAGGACTTCTCACACATGCGGCCTTGTGGTTTCCAGCACTATCATATCAAATAGTTTAAAAAAAATAAAAATGTGTGTGTGAGTTGTGTTTAACGCCGCTTTTAACAGTATTCGAGTTATATCGCGGCGTGTCAGCTTAATGTGGGAGGAAAGCCTGAAGTGATGCAGGTCTCAGACGTTTACCACTTTGGTGAAACCCACGAGCACAGGTATGGTGCTGACAACCTAGAAACATAATCGGGGCGAACCGGGATTCGAACCCACAATCATAGGTTTCTGGCATGTCCACGGGACGCAACTCTGCACAGCGAATCACGGCGCCTTAGACGACTGGGCCACCCGTGCCCCCCCCAAATCAAAATGCTATCTCCTATTTATAGAGGATACGAGTCTTGAGTGTTCAAGGTATTACACTACTCAAAAGAGGCTGACATTAGTTAATCTGAGATGGCTGGTGGGTATTTCAACACACAGCCTTCCAATTGTGAGTCTTCTACTTCTTTTGAGTAGTAAATTTTAAATCTAACTCCTGAGGTATTAACAGGACAAAATGAGAAAGACCCTTTAAATTTCTCCCATAATGTCTATCAGTGGCACTGGTATGTGGCTATCATACATGGTTGCATGGGGCTTCAGCTATAACACTTTCTGGGTACAAAGTGTTTCATATGTGGTGGTGAAATGGAGCTTAACGTCGCATCCAAGATCACTGCCCTTTTATAGCGACATGCATGAACGTATGTGTGTGGCTGTTTGTTCTAGTCCGAACTAATGCCAATTTTGAAGAGCAAGCCCACTGAGATGCCATGCCGCAGTTTAACATGAATAGTTGGATCCGGAGGTCTTGCATAATTGACAAAAACACCAATTTTGACAAAGATAAGTCTGTTGACTTAGCAGTGAGTGAGTTTAAATTTAACGTCATATCGGCAGTATTTCAGCCATGGAGTGACTAATGGACAAACCAGAATCTGAAACTGTACACTTGTAACAGAATAAGGGGAGGGAAATGTGGTTAAACGTTGCATCCAAGATTAATGCACTTATATAAAGACATGATGGCTGTTTGTACTAGTCCGCACTGATACCAATTTATAGTGGTAGCCAACTGTGATACCATGCCGCAGTTTCATACGGATACCCAACTCTGACACAGTATACTGACTCCGAGCCGACCAGTCCTTGTTTTAGCCCCTTAAATGCTGAGCACCAGGGTAACAACAAGTACCATCTTTTAACATCTTTTGGTATGACACGGTCAGGGATCAAAACCCGACCTTCATCTCTCTGGGCGGATGCTCCACCACTAGACCACGCAGGCAGTCTGGTTCAGAAGGTGTCTTAGTTAGCACATGGTGTCCCTGTGTATGTCACAGGGTAATGTGTCTCAGGTCAAGCCACAAGCTGTCTTGATCGATATGTTCTGTAAGATTATCTGCCAGAGAATCCCACCAAACCATACCATATCAGCCAGGGCCAATGCTCCACCTCATGTAAGTCTTTGTTAAAGTAAGGGAGTTACGATCATCTTAGCGCTTTGTGTAATGTGGGTCAACAACAAAAACTGGTCTTTCCCGACATCAAAATACTGATCAACATTAGCGACCACTATCACCACCCACTCCAAACCAGTTTTTAAGAAAAAGCATACATCTTGGCCAGAATGCTTCAAGATAACTTGCCTAAACTTTCAGCAAGAGTTTTGGAGGGGTATACGACGATGCTGTAATTGATGAAACAACTCACCTAACTGCGCTTGGCTTGGTTCTGCCATCTGAATGAGTGCGTTATCCTTCTTATTAAAGAGGATCTTCACCCGATGTACGTCCCCATACACTCCTGCAAGTACAGCTAACAGGTCACACAAGTCCCACACAGACACAGGATAGACATTCTCGCAGCAATATAAAGCGAAGCCAAGGTTTATCAATGTTGACAAAATTATATAAAGAAGAACTATCTCCACAAAAGTCCCTCCAGGGAGGATTTACACACAATAGGAAGAGGAAACAAAACATACTCTTAACATTAGACAAATGAAATAAATCATGAGAATTGTTAGTAAGTTTATAAACTGGAAATGCAACAATATTTAAGCCAGAATTATTTATTTACCTCAAAGGAGAGACATTCATAAATACTCTGCCGAAGCGCAATATTACTGTGAGATCCTTTGATATTTGTGTAAGGGTGGGTAATACGGCCCCATATACAGCATTACAGTTACAATGTTACATCTCTCTCCTGTGCGATATTATGATCTACATAAAGAGTGAGAGGAGTGCTAACGAACGTACCAAAAAGGGTAAAGAGAGCATCGGGCGTGACCGTCTACAGTAGACATAGACAGAGAGCATAGCATTGTCAGCAGCAGGAAGTAGTATGGACGAGAGATGATGAGTAGATCCGAGTAGGCGGAGTGGGCGAACCAAGAATAGACGAGCCAGCCACACGATGGATGTAGTAGACGTACGGCAGCATTGTAGTGGTGGATGGATGTATGGGTGTGGTGGACAGTGATTGGACGGGGGGAAAAAAAGAAAATGGGAACATTTTCATTAGAAGTGACGAATGACTGATTTGATACCAGCAAATTATTACTGAAGACACAGGGCTGGAATTGACCATGTGTCTGTCTCACTGTGACATTCACAGTTGGGCATTTGGATGACGGGGAGTGATCCACCCACAGAATAAGAGTCGGCTTCAATGTTGCTCGTTTCTAATCTAACATCGCAGTTGACATCGCTTTTTCCATCAGTGGACAGAAAGGAAATCTATCCTATATAGAAAATGCAAAATTGGTGCAAAAATGACTCGTGAACTGACAGAATTGGAATTCCAGCCCTGCATAACAACATAGAATTATTAATGCTTCACTATGACAGTAAGTTGAGAGTGACATGTGCTCCCGCCACTGTTAGTGCTGCCTCTTCCTCCGCTCATCAGCACATCGCTACCAACAGAGGTGGATCGGCGGCAACAGCGACAGACAAAATCATGCGATAGGCATGCACGTAACGTACTGACCCCACCTAGTGGAGCCGACCTACACCAATAAACATGGTAAGCAAAGATGGCTAATAAGAAGCAAAAGCATGCCCCACATTAACAGGAAGTGTCATGTACAATAGGGTGCCTACCAGACGGAGACCCACAACTCAAAACGTACATCGACAATCTCTACTTCTCCATCACAATAAGGAAAGCTTTTGTTAAATACAACTAGGTAAAAATACAAACAAATAGTTTTCAACATGTTATAGTTCTAGGTTTGGATTATACAGCTGTGGGACAACATACTATATCTGAGTGACCTCCACCAAATCAACAACAACAGCAGTAGTAGTACAGGACACGATAGCAGACGTACAAGTACAATTACGTCATAGTAAGGGAGATAATCAGAAGACTGCCAATATAACAAGTTAGTTTTTCAAGTTAGACAGCTAGGAAAGGGAGACAACATACCTGCTCATCTAGGTTGGAGACAAGGAGTACGGGACTGCCGACTTGAGCTTGGATGGGGATACCTAAACGGGCAGCGCCGTACGCTCCTGGAATTGGACCAAATCCAGTCATTGCTGGCATCCCAGTGGAGAACGGGTTTACACCTAAACAAAGGAAATGATACCTGTAGCAATAACATATATGAAGAACATTGATATACCAAGGCAGGCTTGTGTCAAAACATCTACCCATGGTGCTTGTTTAGATTTCAGGTCAAGATTCCAGATTCCAGATTCTACAGCAATGTGTATCTGGTAGAATATTTCAATTTAGCCCGAGCGATCACAGTCAGTGTGCTGTAATTTGGTATCAATATATGGCAGGGCAATCCTGATGAGGATGCAGCTTAGATCAATACGTATGTTGGACTAGGACTTTTGTCATGATCAGAAATGAATTCACTGATTAAACTCTAAACACACTCATGAGAGAGTGAGGTTTTGACACAGTAGTAATCGAGACACGGTAAACGAGTGGGCGTGTCACAGAGGAAGCCTGACTCGTACATCCAATTATCAGAGAATTAGAATCCAGAACAGGAGAAGCTGAAACACAGGATGTGCACCATCAATTCATAACACCAATGTCACCAGTACACCAATGTCATCGATACACCAATGTCATCAGCACACCAATGTCATCGATACACCAATGTCATCAGCACACCAATGTCATCGATACACCAATGTCACCGGTACACCAATGTCATCGATACACCAATGTCATCAGCACACCAATGTCATCAGCATACCAATGTCACCAGGACACCAATGTCATCAGCACACCAATGTCATCAGCACACCAATGTCATCAGCATACCAATGTCACCAGCACACCAATGTCACCAGTACACCAATGTCTTCAGTACACCAATGTCATCGATACACCAATGTCACCAGCACACCAATGTCACCAGGACACCAATGTCGTCAGCACACCAATGTCACCAGCACACCAAGTTCACCAGTACACCAATGTCACCAGCACACCAATGTCACCAGCACACAATGTCACCAGCACACCAATGTCACCAGTACACCAATGTCACCAGTACACCAATGTCACCAGCACACCAGTGCACAATGTCACCAGCACACCAATGTCACCAGCACACCAAGTTCACCAGTACACCAATGTCACCAGCACACAATGTCACCAGCACACCAATGTCACCAGCACACCAATGTCACCAGTACACCAATGTCACCAGCACACCAGTGCACAATGTCACCAGCACACCAATGTCACCAGGACATCAATGTCACCAGCACACCAATGTCACCAGCACACCAATGTCACCAGCACACCAGTACACCAATGTCACCAGTACACAATGTCCCCAGCACACCAATGTCACCAGCACACCAATGTCACCAGCACACCAATGTCGTCAGCACACCAGTACACAAGGTCATCAGTACACCAATGTCACCAGCACACCAATGTCACCAGCACATCAATGTCACCAGCACACCAATGTCACCAGCACACCAATGTCACCAGTACACCAATGTCACCAGCACACCAATGTCACCAGCACACCAATGTCACCAGCACACCAATGTCACCAGTACACCAATGTCACCAGTACACCAGTACACAATGTCATCAGCACACCAATGTCACCAGCAAACCAATGTCACCAGCACACCAATGTCGTCAGCACACCAATGTCACCAGCACACCAATGTCACCAGCACACCAATGTCACCAGTACACCAGTACACAATGACACCAGTACACAATGTCACCAGCACACCAATGTCACCAGCACACCAATGTCACCAGCACACCAATGTCGTCAGCACACCAATGTCACCAGCACACCAATGTCACCAGTACACCAGTACACAATGACACCAGTACACAATGTCACCAGTACACAATGTCACCAGCACACCAATGTCATCAGACTCACAGATTACAGGAAATAAACAGTTAGGTTAAACAGACAGACAGACAGCAGGAGAACTGAAAGAGAACAGAGAAACAAGAAAAGAAGTTTACATTAGTGAGGAACAACAAGACACCTGGAAAGTACGCTGTGAGCCACAACCTGCCAATCTCAACACTGCACAACTGAGTACCACAGAGGGACCCTGAGTGGTCTGGAGTCCATCTCCAGTCTGCATCTTGACCTTAATCCCTGCCAGGCTTAAATCTCTGCACTCTACTCCAGTCTGGCACATGAGAGTCAGACTAAATTTGCTAAATTAGTCTACAGAGGACGCAAGTGTTGCAAGCTATGCAGAGGCAATGAAGCCTTTTCTTCAAGCGCTAGTCCATTAAATTCTTTTTCAAGAAAAATATCAATATGTCAAAAATCATTTTGTGCATGTTAAAGATTGCACTTCCAGATGTTGTTTTATCCGACATGCCGATCAACATGTGTGCTGAGTGAGGAGGACAGGAAGTAGGTGGTGCTATATGACCTTGACACTCACCTTGCAGACCACCAAACCCATGTGCTGAAGAGAAGAAAGGAGAGATACTAATGATCAGTTCCGCACATACGTAACGCAAGCAACTGGCTCGGAGGACATCACAAAATGCTCACAAAGCTGCTGCTGATGCTGCTGCTAAGCCGCCATGCTCCACCTTACAACCACATCAGGCAACGCTGGCTGAGACAAGTGTCAACATTTCATTCTCGATCATAATTTTTCGGATGATGAAACATCATATTTTATAAGGGAGTCAGAATGCAGATATTCTAAACGGTTGCCCTGATGTGGCAGTAAGAACAAGACAAGCCTTAATTGAAATAATTAAATCATTCTACAGGCAAAATCAACAAAAGCACATCCAATTCAAGTCCCACATCAAGAGTCAGTCTTTGTGTTAGTAGTGAACATCCCTTACTCCATCGATACAGAAAAAAAAACATTTACTGGATTACAGATCCGAAGTAAAGGGTGTTCATGTAAATAATGGCAAATATAATTCATTAATAAATATATGTATACACATGCACTAGCGTGAAGCCATACCTATATTAACACTGCACACAGATACTTCTATAAGCCAAACCTCTAACAGCCCCATAAGTGTTCCAAATTTTACCCGCCCAGAGTATACCCTTATAAGTAAACAGATTTGGATAGCAGTCAAGGACTTATTTCTATCCCTTAAAGGGCAAGTTCACACGGAAATGAACCAATTTTTCTTGTACTTTTTCCACATTAAAAGTGTTAACATAGAAGTGTCATAGACAAAAATATAAAAACATCATATTTAATTAACATATTTTTTGCATTAAAACGATCTATATTTTTCACATTTACCAAGTGTTCTATTTCCATAACAAAAACACCATGGCTTATGCCCCTTGCAATATGACGTCATTGGTGCCAATTGATAAACATTATGACGTCATCATGCTTTGTTAGAGCCGCTTCACGTGGTGTAGGTACAGTTTTGTGATTCTAGCGTCTAAAATGCCAGCCAGAATTGTGTTATGCTGAGTCACCACTGCGCCGGAGTGTGTCGTAGATCATGTTGTTTTACCGCAAACTGGTCCTTGATATCTTTTGCGTTGAGAATAGACAGGGACCCAGTTGAATTGGTACCAATTACGTCATAATCTAAGGGGGATAACTCAGGCCTATTTCGCTCGTAAAACGAAGGCCTCATAACGGCATATCATTTTAACACTATTGTGAGCTTCCTACTTTCACTGTGAAAAAAAATTAGTGTATATTTTCAAACACAGATACTAATTAATTCTAAAATTGCGTTTTGTTTAGAAAAAGAAAGAAAGTGATTTTTGCGTGTACACTTCCCCTTTAACAGTTATATTCCAGCTATGATTAAGCTGTGAAGGAGCAACCCCACCCATCGTACCTCGTCCTGAATTTGATATTTCCTTGTGCTTGTAAAATAAACAATATTTAAAATAATATCCTGAAAAGCAGGAAACATTTTGCCTTTGTTCTCAAATGTATCGAGACTGAAACAAGTCCTGAGTTTGAGAGTCTGGTAATCAGGAAGAAGATTCCGCCAGGAAACAAGCCCTACACTGACACTAAGCTTTGTCCTCTGTACTGATGATGCGGAATGACACCCACTGATGCAACAAGGATGGTTCAGTTTCCTGGTAGGCACAAAGGCAGGGGGCTACACTGCTGGAGAGTTGTGCAGACAAATTAAAGTAATGGACAAGGCCATAGTGTCTGCTTACGCAGGCTTCACCTTTGACGTCTACTTTGTCTAAGCACAGAAATATCTGCCTTCAGAATACACACAGTTCATATACCAATACAAGATCAGTCAAGAACTTAAGTGAAAAAACAAAGTTGACTTATTGTCAAATCAAGATATGGGAGTGTTGAAAGGACTTTTTCTTTGATGGGCGATGGTAAATTGAGAATAAGGTTATAGGTCTGGATGGTCGTTTGAGGAATTCAAAAATAGTATTTCCCACTAAAGGTCACGAATAACAAATCTTCGAGAATAAAAAGCACTTGCCCATACAAAAGGTATCCTTTTTAAAAGTTTGCCAACAATTTATCATCACACAAGAGACATTTTCCATGGACAACTATGCATAATGTAGTAAGTTTACAAAAGTAATATTCATATCTAGAATTTCTCCCGGTAGTCTAGTGGATAACTGTGTGCATTCTGGGCAGACAACCAGGTGTTACAAACATATATACACCACAAGGGATACACCACAGGGCTGACAACAACTGAGGCAACCAATGAGATGTTAGTGTGAAAAGCGTGGAGGAGCATACCTGCAGCGGCTGCGGCTGCCGAAGGGGCACCATAGGCAGTTAGGGGGGCACCTCCCAAGCCCGGCATGGCAGCAGCGAACGGAGAGGCCATCACCCCCGGAGCACCTAACATAGTTGCAAATAACGGTCCACTGGTTAATGTGTATCACAGACTGGGAGACGGACAGATGGACAGTGGAGAGTGAGGAGGCAGGAGGAGAGACATACAGCAACTGGTTCATCTTATAGAATTCACATATCAAAATCTCACATAATCAAAGCCATGTTTCATATACATAACCATCCCCACAATACAGATGTCAAAAAATAACTCAACCTCATCTGCTAAAAAATCCCCCCAAAATCTTACAATGACAAATCATCTCGAAATATTGCCGCGAGAAACACGATTTGGTGTTTATCACGTTACCATGTGCACAATGACCTCTCGCGTTTCTCACATGATTATTAGGACTCGTAACAGCGAGACAGAATTGTAAATATGAGACGAAGACAATTTTAATAATTTTAGAATATTTTTTTAGCGAAACAGAATTTTGTGTTTCAGTTGCTTTGTGAGTGGGGAAGTACCCATTATTTGCCAAGGCATATGCTTGTTTCTATGGTAACTATGCCAACTCTAAAACCTCGTGAAGCAGCAGTGGCATGCAGTAAGTGGATGTCAGCGTATGTACACAGAACACGTCAGTAGAACCACAGCATTAGTGAGGAGATAATAGGGTACAGACATCAATGTAGACTTGCCTAAATACATTGCAAACAAAATGCAATATACTGTAACATGTAAACATGGTTATACATATGTAGGAGAAAACGTACAAGAATGCCGTCTTGCGACCAAAATGATTTTTGTATTCACTAAAAAGAAGGGTAATATTAACACATACACTTGCACCACATCAACACTGGCAGCCAGAACAGCTCTTGAAGAGAGAGGCAAGCTTCAGAATTTCAATTTCCGAAGCATTTTACCAAGACTGAGTGATCATGCTTGGACAGAAGAGACACCACAGTGAGGGTGTATTTCAGAGTCAGTAAGCTTTTTACAATTTCACTAAGATCCAGATTATGCTTCGGCCATGTTGGAAATGGCCCCCTGGGTATTTGGCGTGACGAGTGAGTGAGTGAGTGAGTGAGTTGGTTTTACGCCGCTTTTAGCAATATTCCAGCAATACCACGGCGGGGGACACCAGAAATGGGCTTCACGTGTTGAACCAATGTGGAGAATTGAACCCTGGTCTTTGGCGTGACGAGAGAACACTTTAACCACTAGGCTATACCACCTCCCCATTAGGTGTAACGAGCGACTGATTTAACCACGATGAATGAATGAATGAATGAATGAATGAATGAATGAATGAATGAATGAATGAATTGGGTTTAACGCCGCTTTTCACAGTATTTCAGTTATATCACGGCGTGTCAACCCACAATCATAGGTTTCTGGCGTGCCCAAGGGACGCAACTCTGCACAGCGAATCGCGGCGCCTTAGACGACTGGGCCACCCGTGCCCCCGAATGAATGAATGTATGAATGCATGAATGCATGAATGAATGAATGAATGAATGAATGAATGAATGTTTTACACGGCATCAGCAGCTTTAACCACAAGGCTAAACCACTGTCCTATTCCAGAATGTAATGGAGACCATGCAAGGTTTGAACAGAGAGGTAGAAGGAGAGGGAGGCATATCTTAATGCAAAAGATGTTGATATTTGAGGATTGATTTGTACGGAAAAGTTCAAAACACAGCCAATGAGAGATGATTTCAACATGAACACAGTGAATCACAATCTGAGACAGTATGGAATATCGGAACTATACATACAGGCGGGAGCAAAGTAATCTGAAAGAAGAAAATGTCTGTTTTACATCTGTTGCCATGACGATATTCCATCCAGTCATCACGTCCATGTTTCATGCACAGATACGAGGCAACTGCCAATAATCCAAACATCTTTTACATGCCTTGACCTTCCCTTCTCACTATTCGACCTTGCTTCGGACAGAATCTCCACAACAATGGCAAGCTTATCAGTAATGTCAGTTCCGGAAAGAACATGTTAATATTTCAATATTTTTCTCCTTTATTTTTAAAGGAAAATGCAAAGCTGTTGCATGCAAACAAACTAAACACTTGTGTTAACCGGCTACTCTTTCCTTGTACGTACCCAGCATGCTTTGCTGCATGGTGGATTCTAACGTCACTTCTCCCGTGGGCAACTCCGGTCGTGTGTAGTCTCGGCTCTTGTCATTGTTGTACTTCACATTGAGATTCATCAATCGAGAGTAGTCGATCTTCAGTGTGTCACAGCCATTGTAGACATTCTGACCATCCAGTGACTGGAGAAACAGTTGCACTATGTCAGTACACGATTCATACAAAATTTGAGCCACCAAATTAAGACCTTTTAACGGCCTTTTTATGTCTTAAAGTAAGGCACAAGAATGTTTGTTTGTTTGTTGTTTAACATGCACACAGCAGTATTCCAGCTATATGACGTCGGTCTGAAAAATAATCAAATCTGGACCAGACAATCCAGTGAATGACTTCAAGAGCATCGATCCACACAATTGTGATACAATGACATGCATAAACCAAGTCAGCGAGCCTGACCATCCGATGCCATTAGTCGCCTCTTGATCTACAAGGATATTTTTACTTTCTTCATTGTCATAATTGCTCCATTTGTATACAAGGACCCTTTCAAAATACATAGGTCCGCACAGCATTGACTGATTTATAGGCTAATCATATGCAATCATGAAATTACTGGAGAAAAAATGTTTACAAAACCATCAAATCAAACCAATAACAGTTATCTCCCCTTGACCATCCATATTCTCTTCCTGGATTTTCACATTAACTGACTTGACTATCTGTAACACTTACATCTTTAGCTGCTTTAGCCGAAATGGGGTCTGAAAACTGAATTAAGGCCTGGTAGGTGTCTGAAAGATAAAATACAAACTGTTAGCAATCATGTCAACCACACAGAGCCTTCTTTACACAACCAGAATGGTCTGTTACTGCTGAACTTTCAAAGATTCAAAAGATAGTGCTAAAGCTATAAAATGTGTTTTGTTTGGCAGTTACACTGTAGTCAGCAATATTTCAGCTACATCACACAATTTAACACCACAGTTTGTAATGTTTAAGCTATATTTACATGGTTTTACCCCGCTGTTAGAAATATTTCAGCCATATCCCACAGCTACCTGTAAATAGTTGAGTCTCGACATTCCAAAGTGAATTTAAAAAAAAAGCTTTACTTACTGTTCTTGGTGAAAGTGATGATCTTGAGAACTTTTCCAAATCGAGAGAATAACTGAAAATAAATCAAGTATAATCGGTATCTGGTGTGATAAACTCGGAGGCTGGTGCTGTCATCTGGTGGATGCATCAGCAAGAGAATATCAACAGAAGGTTTTCAGACTTAGATGATACATATAGACATCATCTGCATCCTGGCCTACAGTTAATATACTTTGATAGATAGCAAAAGTCTTGAATATATAAATGAGTTAATACCTTGATTAGCAAGAACAACTCTCTAGATGATCGATAATCAAATTTCAATTTATGAATTATTTCAACCCATCATAATCTGAAGACAGTGTACATCATGATTGCCCAGCAACAGAAACGTTTTTGATATCAAACAGACATGTCAATGAACATTCCCTGTGTAAGGGAGGATATACGTACAGAGTGGAGCACATCGAGAGTGATGGGGTACAGGATGTTGTCAACGATCACGCGGAGCACCGTCTGATTACACTCATTTGTTTCGAGGAAGGCACCACTGTTGCCGCCGCGGGCGTGAATCACAGCTTGAGCTGCCTGCAAAGCAGCCTGAGCTGTAGCGTTCTGCAACATCAACATTTTAAGTCTCGGGTAAATCAGTGAGTTAGTCTGGATAATGCTGCTATTAACAATAGTCCACTCACATCACAACCAGAGACACTCGGCTAAGTATAATATAAGTTGTAGCAGTATCAAGAGGGGCCTCCGGCTCCTGGAATAGTGAGTGGGTGAGGTTTTACGCCGCTTTTAGCAATATTCCAGCAATATCAAGGCAGGGGATACCAGAAATGGGCTTCACACATTGTACCCATGTCGGGAATCAAACCCGGGTCATCTGCATGACGCGCGAACGCTTTAACCAGTAGGCTACCCGACCGCCCCGCTCGTATAAAACCTAACACGGGACACATAAAACCACATGTACCCCTCGTGATACTGCGACAGCAAATTTATTTTACCAACATGTTTCAATTGTTCATTGTAAAATAAGTAATACAAATTCATAATTGATAGAAAACAGCAGTTTGATTGAGCTGAGGTGAACGTGTTGTATCACATGATTTTCAATGACTCGGCTTTTTGCTTCAAAGCAGGGTGTAAGGGATTTATTCTCCCTCTCAGAAATCCACGTGGACTAGTACAAGCAGCCACACACACACACACACACACACACACACACACACACACACACACACACACACACACACACACACACACACACACACACACACACACACACACACACACACACACACACACACACACGCACGTCGCTATATAAGTGCAATAATCTTGGACGCGACGTTAAACCAAATTTCACCTCACCTCACCTCACCCCACTGGGCAAACTTGCTGAGTCTTCAAATGAGTCTTCATATGAACTATATATATTCATGTGTGACGTTAATAAATCAATATAACAATTACTTTCATTATTAATGGATTTCTTGTTCTACATGGTGAACCCTACAACCCAACACTTCATGAATATTTATATATGACTTATTCCAAGAGCAGAAACAGGCTCAAAGAAACAGATGCATAAGATACGGGTCCACAACGTTGTACTTATGTTGACCTGCCCTATATACTGTGATAGGTAGGTCTGGCTAAAAAGATCAATCATTGGAAATATTGTCCATGGGAAGAAATATTAACGATTAATGATACCAATTTTTTGTCATCGACAATAACTTACATAAACTATTGTGATGTTATTGTCAATAATGTCTATTGTCAATGATGGAAAGCTCTTTGTCTTTGTTATATATCAAATGTCCACAAAACAATCTGTGCACCAGTGGCATGAAATATGTTGATTTATTTTTTGGACTTACTTCTCAGATATTTATCAATAATTTATCAATGTTTAGTTCGCGATTATCGATCTCTATGATGTCTATGGATAGCCAGCCCTAGTCTGTCTTACAGACCCTGATACAAATATATATCAAATACAGCCCATGCAAGTCTATAATGTTTGGCAAGTCTAGATCACTGCAGTATCTGAAAATGAAGAGAGTCACTGGGCTCCTTTTTATTATATTTTTATTAAGATAACTAAACAACTGGTTTTTTTATGTACGATATGTTCATTTCAGAGACTAGATTTTAGTCTAAGCCAGCCCTAGTGCCAGTGTTGTGCCTCACTCAGCCAGGGCAACCTTTCAGCCATATTATGGTGAAGAACACTCAGACAGGTTTCACTCATTGTGCCAACGTCTTTTGTTTGTTTGTTATTTAACAGTACACTCAGCAATATTCCAACTATATGACAGCTGCCTGTAAGTAATTGAATCTGGACCAAACAATCCAGTGAGCGATATGCATGTCATCGAATTCCATTTGTGTGGATTGATGCTCATGATATCAATCAGTGAATTGTCTGGTCCAGACTTGATTATTTACAGACCGCCATTTACAGACAGAGTGTGGCGTTTCATACAATTAAAATGACCACTAGACTATGTACCCTCAGAACCAATATATAATCGACTTAGTTTGTTGTTTAACGCCACACTCAGCAATATTCCAGTTATAAGACGGCGGACTGTAAAAAATCGAGTCTGGACCAGACAATCCAGTGATTATTATCAAGAGAATCGATCCACACAATTGGGATACGATGACATGCATCAACCAAGTCAGTGAGTCTGACCATCCAATCCCGTTAGTCGCCTCTTACGACAAGCAAAGTCGCCTTTTACGGCAAGCATGGGTTGCTGAAGACCCTATTCTACCCAGGAGTTTCACGGGTCTAATCCACTTAGTATGACAAGGAACAACTGCACTAGCTGATACCAAATAAATTTATGAAGTTCCTTATGTTACAGACATGTGAAAGCAATTTACATCACTTATAGCAAGTTATAGCACGACATCTCATTTTGTTGTCATGGAAACGAGGTGATTTAGAACAAATGATGATGTAAGCTGAGATGAAGACAATATATATTTCATGTTCTTCTTGAAACCTGAGCATCAAAGAATTTCGATTACAAACTTGTCTTAACTTCTTTTTGTAGTTTAGAAACACTCCGGTAGACACCATAGATAATAAACATGGCAGGAATTCAGAGCGGCACATCCCAAATGCAAAGAAAAAGAGATTTCTTTGAACAGGTATGGGGAGCCATATTCTAAGTGACAAAGACGGATTTGTTTCAAGATCTCCTCGCCTGAATGACAGTGGGCAGAGAAGGAGAAGACTTATTCTCCCACTCCAACCCCCCTCCACCACCTCCCCCCAAGATGTTATCAGAGCAACTGTTCCCTGCAGTGCAAACTCACTAATCAACTACTACTGAGGTGGCGAGACCACCAAAAATATTTAGGACTTGTTTTGGTTACAATAAAAGTCTGAAAGGGGAAATAAAGTAAGCTAAATTTGTGATTTATCTTGAAAGCAGGAGAGCCTTGGGAATGATAGTCACGTGAGATGTAATCTTGAATTGCAACAAAGGTGGGTCCTCTTTAAACACAAAAGGCTTTGTTTCTCAGGACAGATGTTTCTCACATACAGCTACCCCTTCAGCTAATATAGAAATTAATGTTCTTTCTTGCCACACCGAAAGATCATGTATGGATGAGTCAGTAACTGAAGCTAAAGCTTCCAAGGCCGTATGAAGAGATCTGGTGTCAGAGTCTCAGGTGTAGATTTCAAAGAACTACAATCATAACCAGGTCATAGTATGGGAAGAAACTCGCACAGCTTAATAACATATTTTAACCTAAATTCAGGTGTGTCAGTGATAGAAACTAACACTTTTAGTCCACTAGTCCTTATAATGATAACATATTGGCAAACCCTTGATAATGACAAATTTCTGCTAGTCCTTATAATCTATAACTATTAGGCAGTTTGGCAAGGACTTTAGGACTGGTGCCAATTTTTAGGGTTGTGTGTATGCGAGTGAGAGAAGTAGGTTTAATGCCACGCTTAGACATTTCCAGCCACATCGTGACAAAATGTTTCAACCTAAATTCAGGTGTGTGAGCAAGTGAATGATTAGGTTAAACGACACTTTAAGCCATTTACAGTTTATGAATCGGATTTTGATTTTTTTGCACGATTTTGATTGGTCTGTGCATAGACCCGTTAGTCCAGCCAAAATGTAACTCCATAATACCAGCCTAGTTCGGCAAGGGTGGAAACTGGACTTTTATAGTCAGTTAACTCCCTTGCTTCAGGAAGATGGTAATCAATGAGCACCACTCACCTGGTATGCATGTGAAGCATCGGTCTTGATACTGAGTTCCTTGTGGTTGGAGAACTGGACATAGCATGGTTTCAAGCGGACTTGGGAAGGCGTGGTCTGGTAGTAGGACACCATGTTGGCTGCAGACCCCTCGTCATTGAATTCCAGGAAAGCCTGTAAACAAACAACATGATTAGCATCTTTATTCAGGGTTTCAAAATTCTCTGTATTGTATCGCCAATAGCGCAGTTAAATTGATAAGAGTAAAATAAGTTTCTGTTGTCGTAAGTACACATCTAGAAATATCACTTTTGGCTAAAATATCGTGATGTCAATCACTGGATTGTCTGGTCCAGACTCGGTTATTTACAGACCGCCGTCATACAGCTGGAATATTGCTGAGTGCGGCGTAAAACAAAAAAACAACCATCATGAGCATCGATCCACGCAATTGGGATAGATAACATTCTTCAACCAAGTCAACGAGCCTGACCACCCGCCTCTTACGACAAGCATAGTTACCTTTTACGGCAAGTGGGTGGCTGAAGACCTATTCTACCCCGGATCTTCATGGGTACTATTTTTAAGGCATTTTATCCATTTTAAGGCCTTTTCAAAACAGATTCAACGTCAAGACCTTTCGAGCCCATGTGAACTTTTGGGTAGAATTGTTAACATGACCACATACATATGTGAATACAGTCCACATGCTTGGTACTGAGCTTGTCGGTAACAAGGGGCTGGTGGAGATCTAGCAATGCTGGTTGTGACCGGTCACAAACCAGTGAATCAAGATGTACCAAGACTTACACTGATTCTTGTAATTAGCTGTATGTCAAATCTCACCACTCGCATGAGCTACTGGTCTAGACACTTGCCATAACTAATGACATAAGCCATGTTTTATGTCAATACTGACACTGGTCATGACCAGTTTTCTGGAAGACGCAGATTCTGACCAGTAATCTAACATGGCTAAATAGCATCATAACAGATCTGGAGAGGGGAGATTTAGATCCTTCCCCAAACCTCACCAGTAACAATGTCCCCACTTCCCTGCCATAGGGCCATGGCCGTCGAGAAGCCCTATGAAATAATTAACTCTCTTTGTGAATTGCCAGACGATAATCCTGAGGCCGCAGGGTTTGGTCAGTGCCGTAGACTACGCTACAAGAACAATCGACACTAATGACAGCGAACTTGGCTATCGAGTTAATCGCAGAGCCAACCGTTACGGACGTGAAAGGCCTTGTGGCTATTCAAGCTGTTCTACCTTGCAGGGGGGATGAGACGACAACATCTATACCTTTGAGGAACGCTATCCTCCAACATGGCCGCCTCTAAGATGTGGCAATTTAGAATCATAATTGTCGGATCGATACTAACGATATATAATCTGTCAGACGTCAATACAATTCCCCAACTTTGCCATGTTTTGCAAACAGTAGAAAGATTTGGTAAAAATATCTTCATGTAAACAGATTTAATTAAATTTGCAGGATTTAACCATATATATTTGGACCAGAAATATGAGGGCTATTTAGAAGCCAAAATGAGATGTACTCTCATAAAGAGTCTTTCCACAAATATGACTCCCGTGTCAAGCAAGGGCTTTTGATTAAGTACATACAGCTAAAGTAGACCAGATGGAAAATAAATTGGCATGGTACAAAATCTCATTTCCCTCGTATTTCCGAGACAGAAACCAGAATGATATTATACCAGGATAATCATGATTTCCCTAAATTGTAGTATTCTAACAAATCTAACTGACCAATTCTCCTCATTTCATCAAATAAGGGCCTAATCCATCACTACAATATTTCCACTCTGAAATAAAAGCCGTGCACACTATTAATCATGGAAGCCGTGTTTGCAAGCATCTGGCCTCAAATGACATGTTGGCTGTCTGTCAATTACTCTGTGATCTCCTCCTGACAACCTCCAACTCAAGCTAACACAATAAAGGCCCTCTCCAAAAGGCTTACACGCTATTCACAGATACACCATTGTACACGGCAAGTCAGTTCCAGATAGCTTCTTAATCTCGTCCCTCTCACAAGAAAAGATTCTTTCTTCATCGCTGTATCGACTCAAGACAACTGTCCCGCACATGAGTGGGAAAATCCACTCTTTCCATTTAAACCTCTTTCCTATGGGGACACTTGCTGTGAACTAGCACTGCCATCTATCAACACCTTCATTGAGAGTTGCAGGGAAAAACGTGCATTTTACTGGCATCATTAGCACCGAAACTACAGGTGGATTGGCCTCAATCTATGGCCAAGCTCTTCAATCCTTGTTATCTCCTTCCAAAAAAGTTCCTAGGATTTTCCAATTCTAAAGTTGCAAAATTCGTCAATGTCAATTTCTTGAACTGAATCAACAATACAAAGTTCATCAATGCAAACGACTGAATGAAGTAAAATAAGTTTTGTCTTCAAACAATCAGTGCCATCTAAGTTCACACATGTACTCTCTACTGTTCCCAGTCCACAAGTATTCTCTATGTCAAACATCTAACTTGAGGACTCAAATTACAGTGGTTCTATTTCATATGGAGTGTTTGTTTTGTTTGTACGCCGCACTCAGCAATATTCCAGATATATGATGGCGGTCTGTGAATAATCGAGTCTGGACTAGACAATCCAGTGATTGATATCATGAGCATCGATCTACGCAATTGGGATACGATGACATGCATCAACCAAGTCAGAGGGCCTGACCATCCGATCCCATTATAGTCGCCTCTTACGACAAGCATAGTCGCTTTTTGCGGCAAGCATGGGTTGCTGAAGACCTGTTCTACCCAGGATCCTTACGGGTCTCATATGGAGTGAGAAGGAGACTTTGGTGCTTAATGTTGATTATAACATTTGTAAGAAAATAATATGGGACGAGTCACATAGGAGCCATATGTTGGGGATCAAACTCAGGAAGAACGACATGATAATCGAACTGCTTCTTTAGGGTTTTGGTTTGGTTTGGTTTGGTTTGGTTTGTTGTTTTACGCTGCACTCAATATTCCAGCAATATGGCGGCGGTCTGTAAATACCGTATTCGACAGAATAAGCGCCCCGCTCTAATAAACACCCACGGCGATATTTGCTGATAAATTGGCTAGTGAACAATCCCAATTAGCACCCCTTCCAATTGATCAATGTGCACAAGACTTATTTATTCTCATATAATACATGTTTTATATGTATCCTTTATCATGGGAAATTAAATTCTGGAAAAATATATCTGTCTTATATAAACATTTTAGGCTGTCAGCATAAACCATGAAATTTACGATCTTTCAACTCTGTTGTTTTTCACTGAAATAATATTCTAATAAGAGCCCCCTACTTCTAATTTTGAGAGCGCCCTGGGAGCTTATTATGTCGAATACGGTAATCGAGTCTTGACCAGACAATCCAGTGATTGATATCATGAGCTCTTCTTTAGGGAAAAAGGGCTGAGCAAATTCACTTGAAGCAGAACAACTGTTCTAGCCACATTATAAGAAACTCAACCACCTCAACCAGCCATCTTGTACAGCTTGTACATATTCTAGTTTCGCCCTCCAACTACCTCATTCTATTTCCTAGACAAACAGTTAGTCCATGAAATATTTTATTCTCAAGTAATTAACCAAAATATTTAATCCCATAACAAAAGTTTTTTCTCTACCTCAACCTTCCATCTATTATAGAACTGCTTCTTTCAATCATCTAGACTTGCTAAGCATTGAAGGGAAAAACACTGCAGATATTCCTAAGTGATGGTGCAGGAGTGTCAGCCACCATGAACATACTTGTACACATATGTTCCATGGAGTCCACTGCCTCCACAAGAGCTGGAGGAGGACCTGGAGGAAACAATTTCCTGGCTGAGTGAATGTCTGAGCGATATCTCTCCTGCAATCTTTAGGGCCTGCAGAGCCCTGATAACAACCTCATACAACATGAACACAACACAGATAAGTCTCTCATTGCCTTCTCATTCCATGCTAGTGATTTTGCTGCCCTGGTGACTGTGTATCTTGGCAACTCACAGAAACACACTTTGGCACTAAAAATCAGCTTTTAACTTCAACAAACCAATTATATTATGAAAAAAATTAAGCATGGTTAAGATACAATCAAAACCTCAGAAATAACCCATACCAATATCATAGATTGTTGAAAAATCTACTCTGGAAATAAAGTTTGCATTCTTCATATTGGCTGCACTTGACAATATTTCAGCTATGTGATGGCGGTCTGTAAATAATCAAGTCTGGGTCAGACGGTCCAGTGATTGACATCATGAGCACCGATTTATGCAAATGGGAAACAATGACATGCCCTGAGTCTGACCACCCGAAGACGAGCATGGGTTGCTGAATATCAATTCTAACCAAGATCTTCAAAGGAAGAAATCAAGGTAATAGTGATCTTACCTATTTATCATTTTGATGACAATTGAGTCCCTACGTAATGCCAAAATCGGGACGATTATGGTCCAAGTAAATTTCAAAGACATTTATTGATAGTAGATCTAGCAAAATACCACATTAATATCAAATACCATACAAATGTTGAAGGTAATGGTAGTACAATACAAGATGAATGACAACTGTGACTGCTTGACAATGCTACATGAATGCTACATCAATGCCCACATGGCTGAAACAGGGGGCAGCACTTAAGGATCAAGCACCATAAAGGATTTTATATCAGCCTTGATCTTTCAATGAATTCAAGGTCATGTTCGGGCACTCTGGCCAAAGATATTGATAAATGCTAATCGCCAATTCTGCATCTTTGATGTCGGAGCAGATTGATTCTGCGTCAAGTGCTAGATGACTATCTTTCTTTCATCATTTCTAAACTTCAATTTATAGTTGTCTGTTCTTGCATATCTCATGTTGTCCCTACTGCAGCTGAGAGCACACTTCTTGCCCGTGTCCCGTTTGAGGTGATCATACAGGCTACTGCACAGATGTCTTTTTAAATTAATTATGTCATGTCATGAAATCCTCGGTGGCACGATTACATCTTGTACAAAGACAAACCTGGAAATATTGAGCTGCCAGATCATTCGCACAAGGATTTATGACGCAGTGTTCTGGGGGATAGTTAATGACCATTCAACTGACTTGAACCAAGAATGTTTTTTGTTCGTTTGTTATTTAACACTGCTGTATTCCAGCTTTTGGACGGCAGCCGGTAAATAGAACCAGACAATCCAGTGATTGATATTGTGAACAATGATCCACACCGTCGGGTATGATGATACCATATTCGACGTGATAAACACCCAGGGCGCTCTCAAAACTAGAAATAGGTGGCTCTTAGTAGAATATTATTTTGGTGAAAAAACTGAGTTGAAAGATAAATTTCGTGGTTTACGCTGACAGCCTGAAACGACAGATATATTTTTCCAGAATTTAATTGCCAATAATAAAGGGTGCATATATCACACTAGTGCGTATTATATGCTAAGAGGGGTCGGAAGGGGTGCTAAATGGGATTGTTCACAAGCCAATATATTAGCAAATCTCGCAGTGGGCGCTTATTAGAGCGGGGCGCTTATTACGTCGAATACGGTATGCAATCAACCAAGTCCCCAAGTCAGACCACCCTGACCAGCAAAGGTTGTTTGGGGGTGTATTTGAAACCAGAATCCAGAAAATCGTTTTAATTCCATGCATACATATTACTGAGCCGAATTAATGAATTAAATTTGCAATGAAAAAAAAAAATCACTGGCGTATCAAAAATTTAAACTTTTTTGAAAATGTTCCATGTATGACACCACAGCTATTTTCTCTTAAGTCTCAAACGGAATACTCCCCATGGTGCATCCTGGAGTAGGAAGCGTTTCTGTCCAATCATTGGCGAACATGTTTTTCACCTGCTAGGCAAGTGTACATGATTGGAAACAATTACAAGTTCATAATAACACAACAGCTTCTCATGTCTCCCAGCTGATCCAAACTTCTTTGAAATGAAGATTCTTTCATTTATCAAGTCTATTTATCAAGTCTATCAACAGTCCTCTACCAAGGTCCATTCCTCGGAGTGTCCTCTATCTTGGTCCTGTGTGTGTGTAACCAAACATCATACATTGTCAATGGCTGCCATCATTAATAATGTCCGTCTGTCCGTCAGTTAGTTTTATTGTCCAAATACTTCTAGCCATGAATTGTCAAGGAAGGATACATTTTACAGGACATGTTAACGATGGGGAGCAATCACATAGCAAGTCATCATCACTTGAAAGGGGTTGGAAATTAAGGGATTTGGGGGCCTTGTGACCACTGGAGAGTCCTTAAATGTGCAGATTCTTATTTTTCAACAAAAGGATTATGTCAGGACCTCTTGATTTTCTTTCAAACACTGACCCCTTGCTCACAAACACAGGGAGGAAGCAGTGGTCCGGAGGGGATGGGTAGATCATGGGGAGGAAAGCCAAAAATGATGCAGGTCAAAGACGTTTACCATTTTTCAGAAACCCCAACTTGTGACAACAATGTGCACAAGAATCGGGCAGTTCCTGGCACATCAAAGGGATGCAACTCTGCACAGCAGCTTGTGTCACCTTCGACTACCCTTGTAATAAAGTGATGGCAAAGACCTCTTTAATCCCGAATTATAAACACTGTCATCTACCAAAGGTTCCCACCAACATCAGAGCAACTGGATTGTTGTGCTTGTGTCTGTCCATTACTGTAACAGCGCTCTCCTCTTACCTGATTTTTCTGTTTGAGCAGTAGGACTTTGCTCATCTCTCCAAATGGTAATCCGAGCTGAACAATGTCGGTTTCCGCAACATCGTTGGGCAGACTGCGGATGTGAATGACCCTGGAAGGGGCATTTGTGTTGTTTGTCTGGTCTAGCTTCACCTGGCAACAAAAAAGGAAATAATTCAACTCAATCCTTAAATAAAAATTTAAAATGAGCCTAAATTATACACAGCATATATAGCATCATGTTATTACAAAACAAAGCAAAATCAGAACCAGCATGATCGATCCATAAGTCCTCCTTTCTGACAAATGCAATCAGATTATCTGTGCACATGAGGACAATAACAAAGAGTTTGCTTTTCAGCGTGTATGAAATGTACAAAAACACCCAACTAAAATCCCCTGAAACATTAGGATAATTATTAACTTTGAGCATTTCAATTCATGTATATCTGCATTTTTTGTGTTCCAAGAAGCTCACACAACAGATAACAGACAAAGCGATTCCATTTCAGTGTAATAAAGAGACAAATGTGAGTCGCAAAACATTCAATCAATGAACCACCATCCATCTTCCCATGATCCACAGCTATTTAAGCTAGCTGCCATCTTCTTCTACTTTCTATCTTATTTATGTGACAAGTGCAAATTTTCTCCACAGATATCAACGATATATGACTGCCAGCATCAAAAGCATGATTACCCCATTTGTATTACTTCGTTCAAAGCTCAGCGTGTGTGTAACGCAGCCTTCAAAGACAACAAAATCTGTAGATAAACAAGTGATGATTATGTTGATCACGGAACAAAGACAGATTGCGATTATCAACTCTATACAGCAATAGATGCAGCAGCACTGGCAGCACACAGAGACACTAATGGGTTATGGTGTCGCCTACAATCACTGTCAGTAAATGGAATTACGTGGCTGCCATACTGAAAACATCAACGCAGATCAAGACTCTGTAATCAAATTATAACGATCAAGATTGCAACTTTGAACTTGGTCAACTAACGAAATGTCACCTTCATCAGAGGATATTGGTAGAGATGAAAAAGATGGAATCAGAATAGAGCGGATCAAATACATCTCCCATAAATCTCTAAGAAAGCTATTGAATTCTTTTTTCTAGCTTTTTATCTTCCATCCCCTTATTCTTTATCTTTTCAACTCCAACAATGTTTAACCTTCACAACAGATCCATGAAAGACACTACACATCCTCGCTGATGAGAATGCTAAGGTATCCATGAATCCAAATAAAGTCACATGTCATGAATTGTTCATGTTGGTGACGTGACTGATTGTATAAGGAAATCACTTCTCGATTTTATATGCTCAAGTAAAGAGAATTCCATGAATTATTGAAATATTCGTGTAGACAAGATGAGCAGCATATTCAGTGAAAGCAAGTTAATTCTATGAAGAATCATTTAATGTGGTACCCATCAGCATATGTGTTAGCCGTAAGCTGTACAGAGGCTCTGATTTCACACAGTCTACTGCTCGTTGGTTAAAATTGCTTTTATTACAGTTGTACATCAATTTAGAATAAAAAACAAGAGACAGAAGCAAAAACAAATTGTAACAATTGAGAGATGTTCCAAAATAAGCAACATTTTAAAAGCACCAATGTACTTTGCGACTGCATGGCACGAACTCCCATTCGCACCTTTCCACTTCAACAAACAGAATCTTAAAACACTTGATACTGTTTGGATACAAATTAGGTTTATCTGACTGAAATCCAATTTATATTTTGCCTTATCTGGTGACAAGACTGTTGGCGTCAACATAGCAACTACATTGTGCAATGACACCATCGCCCACTGCCAAAGTAAAAGTGTGATCACATAGCGGCCTTCTTTTCTGTCATATCAAAGCTCTCGGAAGCCACCAAGTAAAGCAGGAGAGTGTTTTTTATCATGTGATGAGATTTTGCCCCAAGAGAACAATTCGAAAGAAGTGTTACAGCAGAATACGTGGAGGAAGCTTCACTACAAAGCGCTGGGTAAATCTAAGCGTGGGTAATTGAGTCTCGGAGTTAATCAGGGCATCTGTTTCCCCTATTTACTAAACCATTCCTTAGGGGCAAGTTAGTTAGAAGCAAACAGCATTAGATGGAGGAAGAATTATTAATAAAGTATGGCAAAAAGTGTGAAATCATATCAATATGAATGTGTGAGGTGTGACTGGGACATAACAGATGAATATGATACAGGTTAGTATATGATCTCGTATTACACGTCTGGTATGCAGGCTTTATCTCTGTAAGCAGACTGGTTATGACAATTACACACACCAGAAATTCACAGCAATTTCCCTGTTGATTCATCAGAAACCTATCCGTTTTTTCACAACAGCAAAAAATCAAGAAACAACTGGATACATCTTTTCAGAATCTATAGATCAACTTCATACAGATCTGTCAGCTGAGACATTAACAAGACATCAATAAGCCCTGTTCTTCAGAATCACTCACTAAACAGCATGTGCTTACAAGAATCACCTGTGATATTCATTTCTCTGTAACCAGGAAAACTAGGAACTTGAGATTTATGCTGAATTTTGTGTAGTTTTTCACTGTTGCTACAAAACCTCTTGATCTGACTGTACGATATTACAGACACAATGTAGGAGGTTGTCCCAATGCTCGGGCAGGAGGGACCAGTGGGGGTTATAGTAGGAATGTCAGGCTTACGTTTATCATCTATTTGATACTAACAATGTTGATACACAGCCGGTGCTGATCACAGGGGAAATGTACCCTTCCTTAGGTCAATGTGGAATGTCAGACTGTTGAGCAGACGCCACCTGGCGGCCATCTTGAAACGGGTGAGAGAAGTGCAATTTGTGTCCTTTGGGAGCCATCCAGGCTGCACAATACAACTGCAATTCAGATGCAGATGCGTCTTTATCAGGTACCCTGTCACCACTGTTTCCTGAGCTGGATCAGCTAGATCAAGCTGGATCATGCATTGGTCTCATACGTTTCATTTGCACTTCATTTGAGAAAAACAAGTCTTCTGTCACAAATTGAAAACATCAAAAAGATGTTTGATCTTTACACATTCAGCCATGATACAGATTTGTGTATTCTAGCAGACTGTCCGTGGGGAAGAAAAGATGGTACCAGATTGCAAAACCCACTCAGTTCGTAAAAAAAGCGTACAGCGCTGTCCTGAATTGGATTAAACTTAGACTTTTCACAATAGCGAAAGCAAACTACCTTTAACATAAGTATGTTTTTGTATCAGTGTGAAATTAACACTGTATCAACCTGCACAGCACTTTACAGTACAGAGGCGCCATCACCTATCTCGGGGGGACCACATCCAATTACCCACCATTAGATACACTCGCCACCCAGCTTGAATTAAACATTCTAGTGTCCTACTTCTTCCAGGGACAGCAGTGAATCAATACCAAGTCATAGAAATACTGGAAGGACTAGCCCACCAAAAACATAAATACAGGTTCAATGAGGTGGTATCATCCCCGCTGAACACAATGGTCTGATTCCAAACCCCAGAGAGGAAGAGTCTAAGGGGACTTCATGGGTGTGTCAGGATGAAATGAAAGCAAGACTAGTTGCATTAATCCCTGCTGAGGAAGTGTCCCAGCGGACAGAGGGTCCAGATTGACTGACAATGCATCACATCTCCCACTAATGACACCACGTAGGCACTGGCACCAACAATGCTGCAACCAATGATGAGAGTATGCAAGTAACAGTAGGAACATAGCCTTATGACCTAGCCAACTGAACAATATATACAGCTCAATAGACATCAACAGAACTAGCAAGACAGGAAAAGACATTTCAATCACAAAAACAAAGTACTGTATCTAACATTTATATTACATCAAGATGACTTGCAATACCCTAGACAAGATTGCACACCATGATTTTAGACGCCATCTTAAAGTTGGTATACATTGAAGTTCAATTTGGTGCACTTAGTTCATGACAGCCCATGTGTCTGTAAAATCTTATGTGTAGGATAAAACACCTCAGAGGGCTTTTATGAGATTCAAAACCCGTATCCATGGGTTTTAAATCTTATAAAAACCTGAGGGTAAGTGTTATAAGCCTAAAAAAACCACTTAAAACAACATTTATCAAAAAATTTATGTTTCAAACATACTTTCCATTAACTGGCGTAAAATATCTGTCGCTGGTTTACTTGGTACTTGAAAAAGATATTCTTAAAAGCATTGCCTCTGTAGCCTAGTGGTACACTCACTGGGCTACACATACGAAGGTTGCATGATGGATCCGCGGGAATGTAAAGAAAGCACTTGTCATTTGATGTTACATTTCATTACATTGTGATCAAATGCAAAATAAATTTCTATCATCACATCCGTGTTTTTGAGATTTAACCCAACTAGAGAATAATAAGATCCTGTCACTGGAGGTTTATAAAAGCAGTAAGATGCCAGGAGGTACTGAGCTAGAATCTTAGCACTCAGGTGACTGTGGCAAGTCTATGTAAAAGTATGAGAGTTACGATCATCGTAGTAATGTGGTAAGTCTATATAAAGGTATGGGAGTTACTATCGTTTTATCACTATGCTAAGTCCATGTAACGATATGGGAGTTACGATCATCTGAGCATTGTAGACAGTCCCCATGAAAGTATGGGTGTTACGACCATCGTAGTAATGTGATAAGTCTATATAAATGTATGGGAGTTACTATCGTTTTATCACTATGCTAAGTCCATGTAACGATATGGGAGTTACGATCATCTGAGCATTGTAGACAGTCCCCATGAAAGTATGGGTGTTACGACCATCGTAGTAATGTGATAAGTCTATATAAATGTATGGGAGTTACGATCATCTGAGCATTGCAGTCAGTCCGCATGAAAGTATGGGTGTTACGACCATCGTAGTAATGTGATAAGTCTACATAAATGTATGGGAGTTACTATCGTTTTATCACTATGCTAAGTCCATGTAACGATATGGGAGTTACGATCATCTGAGCATTGTAGACAGTCCCCATGAAAGTATGGGTGTTACGACCATCGTAGTAATGTGATAAGTCTATATAAATGTATGGGAGTTACTATCGTTTTATCACTATGCTAAGTCCATGTAACGATATGGGAGTTACGATCATCTGAGCATTGTAGACAGTCCCCATGAAAGTATGGGTGTTACGACCATCGTAGTAATGTGATAAGTCTATATAAATGTATGGGAGTTACTATCGTTTTATCACTATGCTAAGTCCATGTAACGATATGGGAGTTACGATCATCTGAGCATTGTAGACAGTCCCCATGAAAGTATGGGTGTTACGACCATTTTAGTACTGTTGTACGTCTATATGAAAGTATGGGTGTTACGATCATTCTAGCACTAAGTCTATGAAACAATATGGGAGTTACAATCATCAATGTGTTAAGTCTTTATCAGAGTTTATGTCTCAGTGCTAAACCATCTTGTGGAATATGTTCCAGGTCCTGTTCAACAAATGATCTTACGGCTAAACAATGTCTCCCAAACACGAACATAGGTATAAGACAGTCATAACACAAGATCACTTTGTGGAACGGGGCATCTATGTATAAGGCAAAGAAATAACCGCAAGGATATATTTGGAATAAAAATTATTGCTTTGTGTAGGACACATCACCTAGCAACAGAACCCTCTGGTAAGCAGAATTCTATCCCACAGTCACCCAACCCATGCTGAATAGTTCCTGATCAGGGCAAGGCATTCATGTTGTGCTAATAAATAATATCTCTGACACTGAAATATTACTGCTGGGTAGCTTTTCATCTCTCTTGTCACCACACAAACCTATGGGGATCCACAAAGCTTGCACCAAACGAGGCTGTCTCTTTCATTTCCAATCAGTGTGGTGAGGTTTGTCTGGCGCACTGGCTTTCCGGCTATTGTACCAGCGACAAATGGAAACCATAGATACCGGGAGAGGGGTTGAGGTAAACACATATAAACTCACAGTCTGCCACTTTCACATAAATACCCTTCTAACAACGAACCAAATATTTGCAAGGCCAGAAACAGAAACCAATTCACTCAGCCATGAAACTGTCGCGGGACTTGCAAGGTATAGCAGTCCTCCCTCAACACCATAAATATCATTGTGGAAAGAAAGCAGTATCTGACCCCACACTTATACACAATAAAGGTTTCTCCACCTACTTCCCTCACAACCAGTTCCAATCTGAAATCAATACATCTGTTGAATGTTCTCATAATGATTCTTCAGGCCGCAATGTTTCCCAACAGACACAAACAGTTTTATTATCATGTCAACAAATAAACAGCATATATTGCCACGATAATATCATTTGGCAGTGCCTTTATCTCCCTAAACGACGCCTAATTCCTAAATTCATGCACGACATGGCAGGACTTAGAACGGGAAGAACCAAGAGTCAACAAGCTCATCGAGTAACACATATAAACATGTACAGCTTGTAAACCATTGCTTGGCATCCACTTAGTACACAAACAAAACATCTGGTTGCCTGGTTTGACGTGTTGCTAACACTTGCTGTAAAGGACCTCCAACACATATTTATTGAGTGAGATAAGGCTCAATGACACAATGAACAATATTCTACAAATAATACAGCATGGCTGCTTAAAGGTAGAAAAAAGTCCAAAGTGAAAAAAAAAACAATACTTTTTTTAAGGAAGAGAATATATGGACGTCAACTTCTTTATTATGAGGAACACAACATTTCTCCTGATGAAGGAGTAAGCATATACACCGAAACATGTTCCTCATAATAAAGAAGTTGGCATCCATATATTCTCTTCCTTATGTGTATCACTTTTAAATGCCTTTCAAAGACCTGATACTTTTTTCTTCCTCATCATATATCATAATCAGCAATCAACTGGTCATGAAACCTAGTTTGCTGCCATTATTATAAGCGCCATGTTGTAAGTTATGTATATTTAGTGATATGAGGTCATTGGCATTGCTGATATCCTAGAAACATTATCAGCATTGACCCAACAGCCCAATTCACTTTGCTTCGGGAACTTAGGCCTTCTGTTTTTTATGAGTTGATTTACAAAATATTTGGCCTAAAATTCAATTTTGGTGGTTGAATATAATTATTTAAATTTCCATATTGGTACTCATACTAATGAGAGAGACATGTTATAACATGGCATCATATGGAATATAATGGAGTTAAAATTTTTTGTTAGAATATAAGATTTTTTATGTCTTACTTTCCACATTTCTTATGAACAGCGGTGATAAAATATCGTGTTTTTCTCATTTCACCAAAGTGTAAAAAACAGTATCAGACAATTTTTGAGTGGTCAAAGGTTGTTTTCCCTTTCATTCTAATTTTTTTTTTTCTTGTCGGTTCGTCTCCTAAACCAACGAACATGTAAATACAAGGCCTTAACACAATCTCATCATCCTACTCTGTTGTAGCAGATCTCAAAGCTGATGCATAATCATTTGCAAACACAATTTTGATGGGATATGTATGGAAATATATTCAACCTGAACACACGACCTCGCACTACCATAAAGAACAAGCTACAAAGTATCGCTGACATTTACAAACACAATTCAAGTTTTTGACATTTAGGATGGTAAAAGCTGTTGACAATATTAATTCTTTGGACTCCAATTGCTGCTAATTTTGGAATCAATTATTCTCTGCTGTGACATCCCAGGGCATGGGGCTATTGCCTAGCAACAGCTTCTAGGCTGGCGACAAAAGACCCAGGGACCAGCAGATATTGGTAGCTAATGTGCCTAAATGTTTCACACCAAACAGGACCACATTAAAAATTGATAATCTTGGTCCACCTCATAAATGTCACTAATACCAAGTCTACAAGCTTCTGTTTCATTGAGAATTCTTCACAATCACAGACAAATGTCAATGCTTTCAGTAGAAAGACTTTAAAAACATTTTGGACGAACAAACTAAACAGAATTCTCCATCCTCTCATTAGGTTCTGTAGCTAGCCTATTTTTCAAATATTGCAAGGGTTTGAAATCACACCACAAATGAATGCTCCATTCAGATTCAATCTGCTTTCAGACTTTGATGTCATGACAACAAGAATCATTGGTCTTTTATAGCTCTCGGCTTGTCAATGATCAGACACCATAGACAAATTATGGATAACCGTTACAATTCGTTTTGTGAGAACCAATCTATATGATGTTGTAATGGCCGCACAGACATTTCATGGTCTCTTATCGTCAATATATGCAGGGTAATTACTCACTAAGAATGCGAGAAGAAACTGTCAGAATATGGTGTATGTCTGGTGTAAGACAGAGTCATCGACTTATCAGTGCACTCAACATGGAGCAAGATGCCTTCATAACGTTCCCAAAACATCAAAACATACTCGAAACATCATAAATCCTTGTTCCAAATACCAACTTTTCACTAAAACAGGATTATCATACTTGCAAAAATATTATTTCAGAAAGTGTCAGATACCGAAGTGCTTGTTCTGGCCGTATCTATACTGAACTGCACAAAGCAAAGGTCAAATGACAGTTATAGGCTATGCATGATGTCCTGAGGGAATGGCAGATTAATGAAATTTTCTTCATTGCTGTTACAGGACTAACAATACCACTGCCACCAATGAATCTGGGAATTAGAAGTCATTACAATCCTGTATCACCAAATGTCAAATTGCTATAATATCTGAAGCTGACATTTTGAAATTCAAATGACTGGTTTCCTTTTGCATGGGCCTCTCTTCTAGGCCTCTAGTTACCATGCATGGCAGAGGGACATAATGGCAGCCTTGACACCAGTCCTACTGTGGTACTCAACCAATTACAAGGCAAGCAAGCAATTGCACTGCAGTCCCCTTGCGGTAGGTACCATCTAGTCCGAAAATACAGCCTGCCCTCCATGGCACCAAGTGCACCTGGCGTTTCTTCTGCTAACCACTCCACTAATGGCTTTAGTCACAGCTGGAGGAGGACACCTCAAACACACAATGTTGGTGTTGCTCATGAGGTGAAAGTACCAGTCAACCGAAATGGAATCTGTAGCACGTGAGGTCTAAGTGCAGTCACCACTCACATGTAAACTGTAGTATGTGAGGTCTAAGTGCAGTCACCAATCACATGTAGACTGTAGTATGCGAGGTCTAAGTGCAGTCACCACTCACATGTAAACTGTAGTATGCGAGGTCTAAGTGCAGTCACCACTCACATGTAAACTGTAGTATGTGAGGTCTAAGTGCAGTCACCACTCACATGTAAACTGTAGTATGTGAGGTCTAAGTGCAGTCACCACTCACATGTAAACTGTAGTATGTGAGGTCTAAGTGCAGTCACCACTCACATGTAAACTGTAGTATGTGAGGGCTAAGTGCAGCCACCACCCACATGTAAACTGTAGTATGTGAGGTCTAAGTGCAGTCACCACTCACATGTAAACTGTAGTATGTGAGGTCTAAGTGCAGTCACCACTCACATGTAAACTGTAGTATGTGAGGGCTAAGTGCAGCCACCACCCACATGTAAACTGTAGTATGTGAGGTCTAAGTGCAGTCACCACTCACATGTAAACTGTGGTATGTGAGATTTACAGTGGTCAATGGACATGTCTTGACAACAAAACCTAAAGCGGTCCTTGGACAGCAAAAGAAAGAACGAGTTTAAGAATTCACCCAAAATATCACAACTTGTTTTCTGACAGAAACCTCACGCGGTAAGTACGGCAGCTTTCATGGTATTCTGATGACTTCCTGTCAGTCATTGTATCTTCAAGCTATTAAACTTCATCATAAAGAAAATCCTCTCCTAATATTCTCTAAATTGCTTTCCACTCCACGAGTGGATGTCTTCTACACAGAAACAGGGCTTAAAGCCTACAACACAAAAACAGTAATCACCCAAATATCCAATTTCTTTGGTGCTGAGAACTAACGAGTGACACAGGAGAAGCAGCCAGGCTGGTAGCATGTGCTGTGAACATTTGCAGGCATCAGACCCAGCAACAATGAAACCAGGGCTGAACATCACATCATTTCCACTGCTAACATACACCAGTATGCCTGTGAGCACGTACAGATTCAGATACTGTACGCTAGTGTCGAACATGCTGACATACATGCTGTATGTCAGCAGGAGACATACAGATAGATTGATTATACATGGTGTGGTACCTGCACATGTCGATTGTTGTTCAAGATGCCGATTTACATGTATGTCAGGTTACAAACATTGAAATCTGCAGACAAGAAAGAAATCTGTAATTTTCTCTGCGATCGCTGAATCCTCCAGAGACTGAACAATTAATCCGACAAGCTGAACTGTAAAGCGTGCTCTCCTGAAGGCTACTGAAGGCAGCTACAAACAAAGGTCATCTGGACCCCAGTTGACATTTCAAGGAGAGCTGGTCAAGAAACCGGACTTCAAACAAGAAATCAACCAAAACTTGTTATACTTTAAGCATTACTTTAAGAGAGCCAACACCTAATTCCTATTTTTTGAGGGTCACAACCAAAGTGGGGTGGTAGGGTAGCCTAGTGGTTAAAGCGTTTGCTCGTTACGCCCAAGACCCAGGTTTGAATCCCGACAATGTGAGAAGACCATTTCTAATGTCCCCTGCCATGATATTTCTGGAATATTGCTAAAAGCGGCATAAAACCAAACTCACTCACTCATTCACTCACAACTAAAGTCTTAATTGGGGAGCGTAACACACTTATTCCTACTTTTTGGGAGTCACAACCAAAGTCCTAATTTGACAGTGTCTGAAATTAAGTTCTAAACAAACACCCAAGTCCTACTTGAGGGTTCTATAACAATTTAAAATTGAGCAACCTACCTTCTTGGCATCATTACTGATGTCAGAATTGTGAGCATGCTGAGGGCTCATCCCTGTGCCGTTCGTCACCATCGGGCTGTGCGACATCAGTTCTTCTGATCCTCTCTGCAAGACAACAACAAAAATACATGAATCACAAACAATAATCACAAATCATGAAGAAAAGTCACCATAATATGAACAAGTCACAAATAGGAAGAATGTGGGGATAGTTTCCTTATATAGATGTGGTTCGCCATCACAAAAATGTTTTCCTCTGTAAAACAAGCAAGCAATATATGTTCAATATAGAACCTCAGCACCAGGAAACAGCACCAGCTACCAGTAAAAACATGCCATATTCCCCCAATGACCTGTTGTTGTTGTTGTTGTTGCTGCTGCTGCTGTTACACTGTTACTGTTAACACTGAGATGGTCCGCAAGCTAGGCTTTTCTGAAACTGTTGTCGGAACACTGTGAGAACAGCGTGATATCCTCTTGTAAAGTAATATTCAATAATAAGTACATACAAACTATTGTCTCCTCATCCTACTCACTTAATACAATCAGGCAAAATGTCAGACAACAAACCATGTATTCTGCAGCAATATGGTTCGTAACACCATCAATTAATTCTGATATTCGCCACCAAGAGACATGTTAAACAATAGCCAGGTAAATATTTCAACATTATCACGCGGCAAAAAGAAAATAGTACACCTTGTTCACAGAGCACAACCGCATAATGATATCTGTGTAGAACACATCATTAATTGTTAATGAGCAATGAGGGATATTGAAACGGTTATCACACACAGTATTCATCTGTTCAGTGACACAATGTCCATCTTGAAATGATCACCACCAGGAAGACACAACATCTGTTCCAGCACATACATACTTCATATTTTGGCAAACATTTCACTGAAACAGGACAACTACAATTTCCTGCCATAAACAAAAAAAAGGACATTTTCCCCACCAGATTTACTTCAAGGCAGCCCAAGCCTTGTTTCTAGTAGAGAATACGAGATATTGTATCAAATGCATTACCTCCTTGTCACTGGTTTCTGGTTGTTAGGGGCAACAGTTGTTAGGAATATCTCCCCAATCTACTTCTAACCTTTTGAGAATAATGTACAGCTCATAATCTGCTTCAATAATTCATGGCTGCTTACACCATTAAACACTTTACAACCCGATCACTGCAAGCCAAATAAAAAACCCACTCTAGCAAGTTCTTGATCAGATCACTATCAGTATGCATCATATAATCTATCAGTCAGATAGGAATCTATTAAGTTTTCATCATACTTCCAACATTCACATAAAGAACACCCAGACAAAAGGTGGTTTTTCCCCAATAATCCATGGAACTTTAATGGTCCTGTGATATAATACTGCAGAAAGGACATGATTATTTTATTACCCATACATCATGTGCGAGCTTGATTCCACTCAACAAAGACTGGCATGGAATATGGGTAGCCACGTAGTCACAGGTTTGCTTGTCAAGCGTGAGACCAGGTTCTATTCCCCAGCGTATAAAGTCCAGTCTTGGTGTTCACTTGCCATGCATATTGATGATGAAAACACCCTACTCACTCACTATTACTATTTTGCAAACAGTAAAAATATATTCTGCCATCATTAAACAAATGGCAGAAAACAAATGAATATGCCAAACCCAAAGATGGAAGAGTTAAAGGGTACAATCCAGCTCTGGTAATGCAAAGAATAATTCAAATCCTTCTCAGTATCCTAAACAGTAAACATGATAAACTATATTTTCCTCAGGGTTCAGAAAATTGTTCTTCCTCCTTGCAAAAACTCAGTGATGGAACGCTATTAAAATCATTCTCTTAACAGCCATCACAAAGTATCATCAGCAACTCTACACCAGAGCCCAAGGCCCTTTCTCTCTCTGCATTTTTGTGTTGAGGTATTTCTTTGCTCTGTTTCTACACCTGACTATATGTACCACATTGTTACAATGGTAATCTTTCCCCAACATTCCATTCTTAGCTTCTAACAAAGCAACCAGAGCCTAAGAATCTTCTTGGTGACAGATGTACATTAGTTCTATCAGAACCATAATGGGATTCTCCAGGTGTATATCTTGACAGATGCAACAAACTAATAAACCTCATATTTCCATATAATGTACCTGACATGAACACCCTTATTGTATATATCTTTATATTTGTAGTAAATAGAGAGCTCTATTGTATGTATCTTCATATCTACGTGGCAGGGAAAGCCCTATAGTATACCTGTCGCCATATTCCTCCCACAAATTGAAATGGAAATACATGGGATGACCACCATTCTCCCATGTGGCTGATCTCTCTCTCTCTCTCTCTCTCTCTCTCTCTCTCTCTCTCTCTCTCTCTCTCTCATAATAATCATTAGAACTGGGACATTGACACTCTTCATTGACTGGCTGAGATGAAATCTGAGCAGGTATCAGTATTGGTCATTATGAGAAAGATTGAACCGTGTATGGAATGACCAGTCCAGTTGGAAGAAGACCATAAAGAGATTTACTGTAACTTCTATCAGTCAACACTTCTCACTGTGATGGTTGACATGGTTCCCTCGTAGTTCATGTATTTATAATTTACATCAAAAGTATGCAGTTCCGCACTTCATAATGCCTCAGCAGAATATAGCATATATTCAGAACAAAGAACAAACCGTCAATATTCAGAACAAAGAACAAACTGCATGTACAAATCAGGCCAAACAATATGCAAATTTAATTCAGTTTCAAAACCAGCAACGAAACAAGGATGTAATTATCACTTTCACCAACAGAGGAAGAGAGGGGGAAGCTGGGAGTCCAACTGGGATGATATCATATGCGAGTAGATGACTGTAAACAATGGCTGTGGACAGGCACTGCTTCCTGTCGATCGTATCAGTGAGGAACAGCTTGCTCCCTCCCCCTCTTTCATCTCCCTACAGGACATCCCGGGCGAATCCTGGGGGGGGTTTCATAGCTCATAAACACGTCCCTGCCTCTGCAGTGACCCGGATCGGCAGTGGAAAACAAGACCGAAATATGGATTGTTGAGGAACACAACACGTCAACCCATCACAAAGTGATGCATGAATTATCTTTACTATCATGTGATTATTCCAGAACTTGCAACAGATGTTGTGGACATCCCAGTTGTGAATTCCTAGTGCCATAGATAACAGATGCTGCAGTCATATCTCCTTGTCTTCACACGTTCTATGCACCAAACATAAAAACAGTTTCTGCACTTCTCCACACTTTCAGTTGCCACATCGCAAAAACATCACTCACACTGATTGATTTTGATAGCATATTGCTAATCATACAAGCATGTCAGCATATATGGTGATTATCTGGCTGCTCCAAATGTTGGCAAACACACAAAGATACAGCATTGTAACAAATCCAACAGGACAGCCAGTTTGTAAAACAAAGAGACATCATGACAAGGAAATATATATACTTACACACACAACAAAATTTATCAAAAGTTACAAAGACTTCAAGCCATAAAAATTCTTTCTTCCACAAGTACACCACAGCAGTTGCCAAAGGCATGGTAGGAGCCATAATAAGAGTTCACACTAATAGGTAATGGTCCCATAAGCTCATAATGGTTTTGTGAAAATGAATATATGTTCTGGACGAAACAGATCCAAGTCATTTTATACCTCATTGACAAACAGCTCTCATTGCGAACACATCAAAACATCGTAAACATCAGGTGCTGTTCACTGATAAAACATGAAATGATCGTCACAATTTTTTAACAAAACAATCCAACAAGCAGATTATCAAAAACCATCATGAACATTATCATCCAAACCATTGCGAGTGAATTGCACAACAGTAATCTACATTACTTGTGCAGATTAATCTATACGTCCCGTATGGCAAAACCAGGATATTAATCACATTCGTCATCAAAATGGCAGGACACAACAAAGAGTAAAAAGTTAATATGGCTACAGAAAACGCTAGTACTAGCGTGATATTGTATATATGTCCCACCTTGACGGTATATATGACAGGCTGTCCTGGGGGGTAGTACATGTATTCTGGCGGCACCGGTGGGGCAGGGTGTGGAGGCACAACTGTATACATTGTAGCTATAGAGGAGCTGTGATGCTATAGTGCAAGCTGTGACGACTCTACCACTGCGCTGTACGGAGAATTGAGTTGGTCTCGCAAGCCCCACCCACAAGGACCAATAAGTGCCGGACTATCAGGAAGGATGTTATGACAAATACTTACATACACAGCACTGTGACTCACAATTGATGAAGATACAGGCAAATTAAAATTCCACCAAGATCTAATGAAGCCACTTATTTCAGGATTTGCTCATGTCAAAGAATTGATAGATACTGATTATTGCACGCTGGTAGTTACGGCCCGGCGTACTGGGAAGCATTATAATCATTATTAACAATTTATCTTGCAGATGTGTGGATTCAGTTACTGCATATTGGATCAGGCATCGTTTGTCATTGGCCTAAATATGAGGCGGAGTATATATGTGAGGGTATTGGAATATCGGAGATCTGTTGACAACATATTCAATCCATTTATAACACATTGCTTGATTTGTGTACAGCGCATATTTCTCTTGAGGTTGCTCTTTGGTGTTTCTGGTCTCTGATGAAATAATAATTTTGACAAATATAAAAGTAAAAACATTCTTGACTAAAACAATTTTTTCAATTCAGATTACTTTCCAGGCAAAACCCTTTTTTCATGAAATCCGTCACTAAATTTGGAAATGGTGCAATAGGAATTTGAAGCTGCAAAAAGTGTGAACACTATTACTCCTGCAACATCTGGACACTTTCAAGAGGCCAGTGCAAAGTATACATAATGGCATCTGCTGGTGTTGGTCTCACACCTCTGCAATCAGCCACATGGGAGAATGGTGGTCATGCATCCCATGTATTCCTGGCAGGGAAAATAGGGGTCAATCCAGCCCTAATTGATCCACTTCTGTGTAACCCAAGGTACCACGTGAAGTCATTGTACCAACATCCGATTTTGACCTTCGGTTTTGTCTGAGCGCAAGCACACATAGATCATTATCATAATTATGTTTCGGAGCAGTCATCATTTAAGTCAATTTAGGGTGAAATGTGTCTTGATTTGACACCAGTATCAAAGTGAGGTCTCAAATAAGATAATTCCCCTTGGTAATGAAATCTATTTTTGACATAATTCATGATGGATAGCTTTGTGTTTGAAGTGAGCGATGGAGTGAATGAGGTTTCATTGAACAGGCAGCAACATTATACAGCTACACCACAGCTACTAATTAGCAATCAAGCATTTTTAGGATTTGAAATTAACAAAGTCTGCTAATCCGGGACCAGTAAAATTCAGGAAGGAGTAGTGACATTACTTTGTGGACTACCACTTCCACCATTAGGCAGATGGAAACTCTGCAACAGAACAGTTTTGTGGACTTGTCGATATAGAAATGTATTTCTAACTCTTTTTAAGACAAACCATTTGAAAACAGTCAGCAACAACTCACACTGACAGGATCCCCGGACACACAATCAGACAGGTCACAACTGACTTTATCATCCTACTTACACGTCACCAACCATTACGGCCCCACACCGTTTTTAGGACAAGATGAAGCGACTTAAGACCTCTTCTGTGAAATAATGTCCACAGGGTCGTGTAATAGCTTCTATGACACAATAAATAACATTAGCCAGAAAACATGGCTTCACTGACAAAAACAAGCAGTTTGATGTTCATCTGGAACGCCCTGAATGTCAGATCTGCCACCTACCCACTGAGCAGAAACGATGAATCTATGGGGGTGCTTTACGTAACACAGACATGGATGGACTGCATAAGCCTCCACCTATTGTGCAGGTTCAATTACCCTTGAATCAACAGGCTCTTACCCTGCACTTGGAGAACACCTATCAAGCTCGCATCACAACACCACACGTCTCCATGTCAGTTTGATGTGGCAGCTCTCAACAATCTGGAGCTATCTTTCATAAATCAGTTTGAACAAGAAATCATCACAGATCATGAAACATTTATGAAACAGGCTCTTTTTTAACAGATCACTTTCCTCCAAGGAGACTCAGTTTTCATATTTTCTTTATTCCTTGTGATTCTTGTAAATGATAAAGTTTTGACCTTTCAGAAGATGAAACAGCAATTAGATCAAAACCAAGAAGCCAGTGGAATGCCAAGATACACAATACAATATCACGTTTCTTCTAATCATACAGATTCTCTACATGGGCCTATTGACATTCTGGAACAATTTCCCTACAAATTAGCTGTGATATGGCCACTCCAGGTTCATTATTCATATTTACTACTCCCTAGTGCCATAACCATAAATGCCAGAAAAGGAATTCCACATTCCTTGTGTAAGGAGAGTTATATTGTAAAATGAGCTGCAATTACGTATGATGGCCTTTCGGCATGAATTAATACCATCATATACAATTATCATAATATGCAGATCTATCACCCAGGCAGTGACCGAAATAGAAAGTAATGTTGACCACATACTCCCCCAATGGAGCCCCCTTCGTGGTTGTCAAGAGCACTCATAAACCCATTTTTTTTATGGCATTATTATTTCAGGTCTACTTTGTGGTTATCAAAGAATCATGAAACTTATCAGTAATTGCCAATACATGCTTCTGTTTTTGATCTATGAACATTGCTAATTTCAATGGGACTTTTCAGAAAATCAGCTCCTTGCTATGCTAACAAGGACAGGCAGGACACTGGGCCTTCACTTCTATCATTTAACATAAATCCTACTGAGAGACACTTTGACACTTTCACAACAAACCATCCACTGCCACCATAGGTCACGAAAGGCAGAACAAAAATGCTGACATTTTTCAATTATTTTTAAAGAACCCTCTCTTGACAACAGCAGAAACTAACCATTACTACAGCATGGAAATAGGCCTAATTCATTCCTAGTTGATAAGAAGGCATCAAAAACAAATCCAGCAGTACAGCAATATAGAAAGATCTCCCCTGGTTGATTGAATAAACAGATCAGAGTTATCAAATATTTGTGCAGCGTCAGCGATCAGTCAGACTTAGTCCTCCACGTGTGACTCTCCTTACTAGAAACACAACGTTTACATCAATCACATCAAATCAATTACTGTTTTCTCCTGAATGACATCAAAGTTAATCTCAGTTCACGTCTTGTTGATGTCACTAATCACACATCCACAGTCACCATTTAATCTTGACAGCCCAACCAGTAAGGACAGACTTGATGCATGGCTTCTACATCCCTGTCTGGAGCATTAGGCATGCAGGACTATAAACGTGTTTCACCAAACATTCTCTAACTGAGTACGTAAAACAATGTAGTATATATTTTTTCTGAACAATTGACTTGTCTTTGCATGTGTTTGTGATGGGTGATGATGATTCATAAATGCTCAAATGCTCATGATATAGTCAGAATCATACAATCGACTCTTGCTTCGCACGCACGCACGCACGCACGCACGCACGCACACACGCACGCACGCACACACGCACACACACACAGAGTTTTAAGTGGTATATTGTCAGGCTTCAATCCTTGTCCCTGATCACACATAATCATCCACTCACTGTGTGTCCACAGATCGGGGCACTGACCTCCACATGCAGGTCATCAACCAACAAGTCTCAACAAGAGCACACTGTTAATGTTCCTCACTGGATATATGAGCAAAGGCTCCCGTGGAACACACTATTAACATGACAAGAGACAGGTTTCCAACAGAACTAGCTTAAACATTCATAGCTTTCCTTCCACATGAAGTCAACTTTTGTGATTGTACCAAGTAACTTCTTATTCAAAGCTAAACGACCAGAAGAGAGGTCACGTGAAGGTCATTAGAGAGGAGGATGCTGGTTCGGCCCTCACTGAAGTTCTCATCCATCAAGTGATGTAGTACACTGCCCCATAGCACCACAGGCTACGACAATACATCAGCCAAAGTTGTTACATGTCTATGTTCCCTTCACACAACTATTTGCATACAGCCAAATCTATCTTTAAACAAATGAGCAAAGCAAATAACCACAAAACCACCTTCAATACCTAAGTAAACAAGAAAACTATTCAGATGTTCAATAAACTTATCCTACTTGTGATTATTATTTTCAACCCAACAATCATAAAATTGTCTACATTAATTTTCAACACCATTTAAACCCAGCCTTCAAGATTGTTATCACTGTCATATTTCTCTAGACAGAGGAAAGGTTACATTTTCTACGTCAGATATTCAAGTTAAACCGGGAGTTCAAATTGAAAATTTCACCTGCACTGCACAAAGCTTTTTCAATATTGAAGCTTCACGGAACAGAGTAAATCCTTTCAGCCATATCTGTCGAAACACATTCAAAGCGAAAGACTGTGCAGGACCGAGGTGAAGTACTTGTACCTGGTTTATTGACACGTAAATTATAATGGAGTAACGTACAATTGTTGTACCAGTGTGGGGGCGTTGGGGGAACAGCACTTGTGCAACAAAATGTTCTTATGATCATCAAATAACATCAAGCTCTTGGTGACCTACAAACCTTTAAGAATTCAAATCTCAACAGGTGTGGTGGGCAATTGAGAGAAAGGATGGTAATCGCACAATCAATAACAGTATAATTAAATGATGCATGATAAGTTCTTTACAAGGAAAACACTTCAAAAAAATTTGAAAAAATTATCGAAAAGGTCAGGCAGTAAAGGAGAGATCTCTTTGCGAGAATGTTACTTCAGCATGGTGGCCAAGGTGGACAAAGTGTTGCGTGTAAATTCCTCACAAGTGTGTTAGGCTCTCCTTGTCCCCATCCCACACACCTTCCGTCACCCCAGCTGACATGAACAGGTTCCGCTCGTTCTGGGCATGTGAGGCAACTGCAAGAAGCCGTTGAGGGTAAATACAGCACACACGTGCCCATGATTAAGCCAACACTACACAATGTCCACATTCCCTCAAACAAAGACTTAAAGCCAATACAATCACTGTGATTACCTTCCGCAAACCTTGCTAATCCTCTAATCCTCTTACTTCAAGATGAATCCATGCACACTCAACAACTGGTCACCAAGTCAGAGCTTGCAAGATGCATCAGCCTCAGCCTGACAGGGAAATGTTACAATATTGCATGTGTAACAATAGTGTTACATTACCATGTGTAACAATAGTGTTACAATACCATTTGTTACAATTGCATGTGTAACAAGAGTGTTACAATACTATGTGTAACAAGTGTTACAATACTGTGTGTAACAAGAGTGTTACAATACTGTGTGTAACAAGAGTGTTACAATACTGTGTGTAACAAGTGTTATAATACTGGGTGTAACAAGAGTGTTACAATACTGTGTGTAACAAGTGTTACAATACTGTGTGTAACAAGAGTGTTACAATACTGGGTGTAACAAGTGTTACAATACTGTGTGTAACAAGAGTGTTACAATACTGGGTGTAACAAGTGTTACAATACTGTGTGTTACAAGTGTTACAATACCAAGGGTGTTTCAATCTTGTGTGTGTAAGTGTTACCATGCTACATGAACAATGCTACAACTCCATTTGTAACAACAGTATGAGGATGGCTTAGTAACTGTTACAACTGTGCAGCAACATACCTGGTGTAAAAACGGCTTAACAGTCCATTTGGGAGTTTTGGAGTACTGAATATTATGTGACCAAACCTACTCAAGCCATAAACCATCCACAAAAGAAGTCTGTCCCGCCATTAGGCAGACTTAATCTGGTATACATGGAACAGAACTCTATGCACTGTTCGCCATATTCTTCTCAACAATTATTATCAGCAACCTGATGCTTGTTAAAGACAATCGACAAAATGATAAGGCAATTGTAATCATAAAATAACCATTGACATTGAAAATGAGTTGAATAGCCTGTCACTGAAGTGACTATGTTAATATGAATACATCTACAAGACATCAATTATTAACTAGGTCAAAGAAACTTTATCGATTTCAAACTGGTATCCGACTATTAAGAAACTATCCCTTGGGAGGCAAAGAATGGCCAGTGCCATCACAACAGCAGGCCTATCACTGAAACCATAGAAACCCAGCCTCGCCACCAATCTAGCTCATAACAGCAACAAAGCAAATTGACACTGCAAACATAATTTCCAATAATGTATAGAATTTGTGATTACAGGAAAAAGTAGAATTTATGCAGACACAGAGCTGAACTCATCTGCCTGTGTGCACGGAGCCAAATACACTACGTGGAGAATTGACAGCCATTACTTGTACGTTTAACATTATGTCTTGTCGATAAATCAAAAATATCCAACGTGTGAGAAATATGGGCGGGAAGTATGCAGATGATATGTGCACTCCCGGGAGATCAAAGGACAAATGGGTGTGTCCCTCTCTAGCGACAGGTGTCACTCAGACAGGTGATGATGGCCACATTCCTGGAATCCCAACAAAACATACAGTACCTACATGATAATGTAACGTTAAAACTTAACGCAAATTGATGGTATGGCTGAAAACCTTCAAAGTCCATCTGACAAACGTTGGGTTTTGTGTGCGTATGTACTCATGTGTAGATGTGTAGTTATTGTATACAGCGAGAAGGCAGTCAAGCCTATCTCGTGACTCAAACACAACAAAGATATTTCCAACTGGAGGGGTTTCTCACAGGTATGCAAGGCACAAATACACAGGTGAATATCCGTGTGACATAGAGGTCCTGGGAGTGAGTGAGTGAGAGATTCCCACTCCTCCTCAAACCTTATTTACACACAACTAGAATCAAGAATAAGAGTGAGTCCTCTCCCTGTATTTACTTAAAAGTACACCCATACCTAGCCACCACACTTGCACGACAATACAAGTTCATACAATCCCAGAGGTTAATAAGGCATGAATACTAAGGAGGATTTGGCCTCTTACATAACATGCATCAAGAATTTTGATAGGCGAGCTTTACAACTGCCATCCCAGTGTCATGTGGGGTTCAACCACTTGTGGACTGTCAAATGGTATTTCAGGTTCACGGTTCACCGGTTAAGCCAACACATGCTACACTACTCATGGAGTTGGATGTCAGCACTTACCTCTAATAGCAGCAAGCAGATAGACGGCGGAGGCACAGACAAGCAGAAAGAGAGACGGACAGATGGAGGGAAGGAGGGACAGATCCAAGTGCAGCAATACTAGCCAGGAAGGCAGGCCTCGACCGACCCAGTCAGCGACAAGATCCACCACTTCTATTGGCTTAATTCACCAAGGTGTGTTCTCCTTTCATTATAACGGGGCCATTCAAGCGTTCAGACCTTGGGCCACAAAAAGCAAGAGCTCGCTAAGGGCAACGGAGAGCAGCAGAAATATGTTACGCTGGTTGCTATTATTGCACACGGTCGTTTTTAACGACAAACCAAGTTACCAATAACAGTGGTTGGACAATCTATAGCCCACAATGCACTGTTGGTCCATTGATTTGACAACACATCCTGTACGTTACGGCCATTCTCATCACAGTGTCTGCTACTGGTTTGCTGGCTCGTTCACTCAAAGGCAGGCTGGCCCACCAGTTCTGCACAATCACAGAGTTCTGCTGTGACAGCGGTCCCAACCGTGGAAGCAACTCGCCACTCAACTAGCCAGGAAGCCGTGGACACTCTGCTGCTGCTGCAGTCCGGCAAGCTTCACAGTGCCACACGCTCTCATAAAAAATTAATATTAACATCAAACGAAGGATTACTACCTTACCAGTGGCATCAAAACCATTTCCACTTCCACTTGGCCGAGAGTCACCAGCAGTTACCATTTGCATCTCAGCTTACATGGGTATAAATTCTTAATGATCCCTAACAATGGAACTTACTCCCAGCGCCATCAATGCAAAGCTTAGAAACTGGAGACTTTCAAATCCAGGCTTTGCAATGGACACCAAACAAACTTAAAACCAAATCATTCATATTACATTGGGCAGTTAAGAGAAAAGGTCCTTATGACGATGGAAATCGCATTCCCTTTGAGAAGAATTTATTCCCGTGTTGCCATGGAAAAGTAGCAGGAAGAATTAATATTTTAGTGTTCTCGTGAACATCACTGACATCAACTTCTACACACAATCTAATTATTCACAGGCTAATCCAAAGAGTATATTTTACAAAATTTAAAGAACTGGTAAGCTGGTGCAAAAGGATATATAACATAAATATATCTTCCCCAAATACATTGACACAGATCATTTACATTAACAGGGGAAAAAACATTGATAGGCAAGGAGAAAGAATGCTTTGGCATAAATATACACAAAAAATAAAATAATTCTCCAATAATCTTCCACAAAGAAAACCATACAGCACAAAATATGAAAATCAATATCCATTTCAAAATGTGAATATTCAGATTACTTAACCAGTTAAAAAACAGTGGCTCAGGAATGCAGTACAACTTGTAGTGACAATACACAAAGTCAATACATCTCTGCTTCAGCAAAGGATGCAATGAGCCGCAGGTATTTGATGCACACAAACAAAGCATTCAAAAGAATAGCCTGGAAAACACAGTAATTGCATGTTACCATGGCAATCAATATCAACAACACCCTACATCGATGCCCCTGGATACACAAACATCCTGCTAAAAGCTTTTAGCTGAGCACCCATACCACCCGACACGGAACTAACCCATGGTCATGACGATGTAAGTTTTAATTGGCTTGAGCCATGGAGTAAGGCGAGGCGCTAAACATGACATACAAACAGCGTGACAGACAACGGCTTATTCCTCCCTAGCTACAAGCTAAACATACCTGTATCCGAGTAGCAACAAAAGCACCTGATCAAGCACCTGCTCTGCACTAGTCTAGGATTGCGACTGTCAGTAGGGATCACATTCATACATCGTCATCTATGGCAGCAGTCAGTGCGGTGATGCCACATCAGCAGACTAAATGTTACAACTGCAGGAATATTGAATGAGTCTCATTCTCCTGCAACACGGAATAACACGTGTTGCCACCGTACGAGTCTGTCGCCATAAAATTAGATTTGGTTAAAATATCACCGACTCTGCCAATAGAACTGCCGAACACGAGTGGATTTCAAATCAATTCTCAATACACACTACAGCAGTGAGCAACGTGATCATAATTGCCCACGCATGTCGACATGTTTATTTGATAAAGGAAAATCCTTTTAACAATGGTGACATATTCTCGTGTGTATAGACAAGAACTAGAAAACCTTATTCTATTCAAGATGATAAAAATCTCTCAAACTTTCAATTCCCAATGCAAGTAACTACACATGGATATTTTTCTGACCATCTTAGTTTTATCATGCAGATCAGGATACTGATTATAGTTATCAGTTGTCACCCAACTGATAAAGCTGATTCTCAAAAACAAACTGATGAAAGCTATTTGAGATGAAGAGAAAGATGACTGTGGGACAGGGAATCAGATAATCACAACACCACACAAACACACGTACAGCTGGGCAACAGTTGTACAGCTGTCAATGCCAGTCATCTGCAGCTGACACGTTTGCTTTTCCCAATCAGGTTCCGAACACTAGTTAAGGGACACTCAATTCCTGCCGACTGCCACCACACATTCTGTGACATACACACCTCCATCCCGCTACTGTGACATTTTTACCTGTAACTAATATACCTGTCGTTAGACCATCAGATGTTGCCTTGCCACTTTTTAAATAATCAATAGCCACACAATAGGGACGAGTCTCCCAACAAAGGATTACTCCAACCACACGCCATCACGTGTCAACATCAGTGTTTGGTACAACGTACAATATGGAACTTGATGCTGTGTAACTTAGAAATTGGCACTAGTCCTATAGTCCTTGCCCAACTTCCCAATAGTTAGGGTATCACGAGGACTAGTAGAAATTTACCATTTTTAGGGGTTTTGGTATATGTTATCATCATAAGAACTGGGGCGGTCGGGTAGCCTAGTGGTTAAAGCGGTCGCTCGTCACGCCGAAGACCCGGGTTCAATTCCCGACATGGGTACTATGTGTGAAGCCCATTTCTGGTGTCCCCCGCCGTGATATTGCTGGAATATTGCTAAAAGCGGCGTAAAACCATACTCACTCACTCATAAGAACTAGTTGACTAAAACTGTTAGTTTCTACTGCTGGACGAGATGGAGTAAGCTGGGAAGAGGGGGCAGCACTACCTCTCGTTACGTGTTTCACAAAATACATGCAGTAGCCGATAAGGCAGTCAGTAACAGATATAGATGGCTTGTGTCTCATTAGCAATGACAGGAATACTGTATGAATACAATAGGTAATGAGACCTAGCAATGAAATCTAAGTCAGATATTATGAGTGATGCCCATAAACTTCATGAATGTTGTTCAATATGGAACGAGAGAAACACAAATATATAGATAAACCCATTAACTCCATCACACAATCCGAGGACATAATAGGGTACAAGCAGCAATTTGCAAAAACAGAATTTTTTATTACAATTTCTAATTGTCTATCTCAAAGTAAACATTTTCTTAAAAAAATTCAAATCATCAACTAATTTCTACCTACTCGGTTATATTTAACATTAAACTTAATGTATACACATATTTTTATATTTTTTTAGATGAATAGCTCTTCCTGGTGCTGTATGACTGCTACTGGAAATGATAAGTATACCTGTCAAATTGTTAATGATCAAGTGTTGCTGGCAACAGATGGACCGGGCAGCAGCAGCTACAACTCAGCCACAAATCCTTTCAGGGGCCTCCGGGGAGGAGGGGGGGGGGGGACAAGTCTGGCTACATTGAACTTGTCCCAGCAACGACAGCTGCATATATACAAGTGTTTCACAAAAGATGGCAACAGCACATACAAATTAAAAAATTAAACAGCTTTTCCCAATGTAAATAGATGACAGGTACCTATAAAATCAAGAAGGCTCTTGTGTCCGTGAAAGGGAGACAACTCTGTCAAACTGATGCAAGGCATTCTCCAGCCATTGAGGGAGACATTGATATCTGAACTGATACTGAATTTTGACTGTTCCATTCCCCCAAGAGAGTGACTCCAACATGAAGCATCCATCTTTGCTCACTGACATTCAAAAGTATATTTTCACATTAGTGTAGACCCAACAAGGTGTGAGATGAAAACATAATAGGCTTTAAGTTTTTGAAGGTAACAGTTAGTAAAAGGTGGTAACTAAAAGCCTTTTTAGAAATGGCCGACTGCAACAAATGTTATATTTGGGATACACTTTTTTAAGGAAAACACAAATTCTAGTACTTTGTAAAGAGTCCTGTCCAGGATTCGTTGATGTGGGTTCAAATCCAGGAAATGACTCAACCCCAAAAAGTACTAGACTTTGTACTTTATGAGAAAGTGTAATCCCAAATACAACATTTGTCTTGTAAAATAATTCATATCTTTGTACAGTCGTAGTAAATGCATGTAGAATTGATTTTAACTTTACTATTAAGTCATGGCTTATTTTTTCTTTGAGATTTTACAACGCAACTGATTAACACCTGTTTTACAATTTCTACGAATTGGTGTCTGCAATATCCAGATAGGAAAGTAGTTGTTAGTGCTGGGATGACAGGAAAACATCACCTTGTCCAAGAGCCAGAATAAAAACTGGTGTGATGAAAACCTCATGAAGTAACGATTCTGTAGCAGCTCCCATCGAACCAACTGCTTTATTGAAACACTTATTGGGAGAGTACAAAGCCAGAGTAGGTTTACACGTTAAACTAGCACAGGTTGACATTAGATATCTCTTCGTTCTGACAACAGGTGGCACCAGTGACTATGAATCATGCACCCTCATATCTAGCTGCCTGACACAACATCGGAGGTGGCAGACGGCATTTGTGGCCCTGAAGCTGTATATTCATTGACACAGCCCAACATGTTCTGGGGAGATTTGAGATTTGGAGGAAGAACTTGCAAACTCAGAGATTTCAGTTTGCTCATGAAAAATTGATAGAGGTGAGGTGAATGTTTGTACATAGTATCACCTGGTACGAGGGCTAATGAAATTTATACAAGATAAGAGATTAATGTCCCACTAGTCCATGAATTGTTGATGGCCCGGTGGGAGTTGCTGACGAGAAACAAAACCATAGTTCTCTAAGGAGCGTTCACATCACACCCACCACACCACAGTGACCTCTGTTTCACACATTAAACTCACATACTGGACAGGGACGGGAAAAAAATCAACTTAATATTCTTCACACTCAAGTAAATTCCAACAATTAGGCAGTCAATCATAACCTTACATGTTACACAGATACCTCTAACAGACAACTTCACATAATTTGCTAATTCTTTAGAGAAAGTTCCAACTATGTACCATCATGCGCGTTTCATTCTAAACTTTCACCACTTACATCCAAGATAATGTCTATCGTCCAATGGATGCAGAGAAGTAAGCCCTGACAATGAATATAAATTTCAAGTTTACTCATTACCAGTGCTTTCTCTTTTTCTGTGCACTGCCACAATTGACAAGAAACACAAGTTCTAAAACAGCAACATGAAAATAGAATCATCGAAATACAAACATGGGTGCCCTGTAATGAATTGACACTTAACCATCTGCAAGGTGGTGTCACTTAACCCATTATGAAGTCAGTATGTTTGTTGAGTCGTAATTGTTTTATTTCTTTGTTTGATGCCACACTCAGCAATATTGCAGCTATATGATGGCAGCCTGTAAAGATCAAACCTGGACCAGACAAACCAGTGATTGATATTGTGAGCAACAAACGATGACATGCAAAACCACCATGTCACCAAGTACTGCCACTCAATCCATTTAGTCACCACGGACATACAAGACAAGGTTGCTGGGAACCTATCCTAACCAAGCATCCACATGAGGAAGCAATATGATCAAATAAATTTAGAAATCTGACCAATTTCTGCTGGGGGAGTTAAAATGTATCGTCGCATCAGCATTATTTCAGCCATATAGCAACAAAAATTTCTGTTGAAACAAACCTGGTCTTTCAGCTCAATAGCATCTATCCCTTGTCTTCTAAATCTTCAGCTACGATCTACAGTTTTAATAACAAGTCACTCATTAATGCCAATTACCTTGAGCTCCTGGCCCTAAATTCATTCCTCTGTTTGACTTACCGTTTTGTAGCAGGAACAGGTTGTCCTTGTGCGGCCACAATCTGCATACGTGGCAGTCTACAGAAGCTAACTACTCACAACATACATCCCACAACAAACACCCGTTTTTCTAATTCTTCCTAATGTCAGCAATCCATCGTTTTCACTCATATTGCCCTGTACAGAAGCAGCTTCATCCAACAGAAAGCGTTACATATGCGGCTTTTAAATCAAGTCAGCTTCAAAGATTCACTCAAAATTCATGAAGATTTTTTAGAATAGAACCAATTATTACAAACTCCCCTCATGCTATTACCCCCATCCTACCATGAAACAACCTACATATTATCTGAGTTAGCGAGTTGGATATTGCTCTGCTCCGCTTCAACTTTCTGAAACTCGAGGAAACAAATATCCGCGCACTAACTTAAAATGTTGAATCTCACAACATCCTGTGTTTTGAAATTTAATCACAAATCCAGATGTAGCCCAAACTCTTGAAGCAGTGATTGCATCATCAAGCTGGGAGCTCCCTACCCACAGGGAAGGGGGGAGGGGATGGGGCAGGAGGAGGGGAGGGAACAGGCTGATGATAAACATAACACTTATCGGCTGGTATCAGCATTTTTTGCCTTCAGCCAACATGCCAGAATAGCTACACCACATCATCAAGGCGTCCTCACCAGATGGAAGAAAATTCATTTATCACTAAAACATCAGCAAACAATTTCAATCTTAAGTGGCAATTTCGACAGATAAAAACATTTTACCTCTTTGAAGCTGGATGGAGTGGTATGTGTCGCTGCATGGAGTGTTGGCCCTCAAATTACTACTTCCCTTGGCCAGGCTCACTGAACCATGTCCAACACACACTCCCCCTCCCCCAGTGGGAAGCCCCGATGTGAGGGTCATATATATCTCACCCACCCCCCTTCTGGCTAGTCACCGGAGGATGACTAACCTATCTTACCATACCAGTCACAAATACCTCAAATTGTATTTTCCAGTTCAGCGACTTCCCCCACTAAAGTTTGCGAGAACAGTGAAGGAATAATTCCACCACAAGGGGAGAATTAACCACATGTAGGATTAACCTCATGTAGGATTAACCTCATGTATAACTCAACCAAAATGTCAACAAAGTGTAGGCTCAAACTCAGACCAGATCAGGTGTCAAGAAACATGTGACCCACTGAGCCATGTGGCTGTCGATCAATGGAGTTGCTACTGTAGGAGTTTGTCCATGTGTTGCCGTGAGGGCTCATATGGGTTGAGCATGATTCATGTGTGTAACTGTAGACTTCAGAAACACCCATTACACAGCCTTGTGTGGGAAGACTCAACTGCTGCTGCTGCGACATTGCTATATGCCAAAGTTCAGTCCATAATGGCCTCTGTGAACACAATGTTTTCAAGCTACTAAAGCCTGGAGTCAAAATTTGGGGAAATTGGAGACTATTTTCAAAATGATACTGTCAACTCTTAGAAGCAGCTATCCCACACTCCCCCTGGTTTAGCAGCCTCAAGGCCATCTGCCTAACTCATTAAGCTGGGATATTCATAGCCCCAGAGTACCTTGGCATACTTTTGTGAAACTCATTCAAAATTCAAAAGCTTTGTTAACAACTGAAAACATCAGTGAAATATATCATAATACTGCTGTTTCAAGCTATGCTATACATTTCGAAAAAATGTCAAAACTATTTGCTTTGGCAATTTATTTTAACATTTAATTTTTCTTAAATGGGACTTCCTTTGAATCACTGCAGGCACGAGAAACACCAGCTAATGTTGAGTGATACTGTTGCCATGGCTACTAAAATATACTCTTTCTAAATAAATGTTTGGGGCTTTCTTAAACCAAAACATGACTCAAGAGCTTTATCAAATTCTGATAACTGAAGAGTACTGTAATAGCAGTACCATGTTAACTTTCACAAAATCATAACAGAACCTTGGAACACAACTTGAGAATTATTTTTGCGGACGTGAAAATTTGGTATTGAAAAATATTGAATTGAAATATCGGGATATCCATATATAGTCAGGGCATCAGGAGTAGAAAGTAACATTTTAGTTCACTAGTCCCTATAATGATAGCATATAGCAAAACCCTTAAAAACGGCAAAATTCTACTGGTCCTTTTGATACCTTAACTATTAGGTAGTTTGGGAAGGACTATAGGACTAATACCAATTTCTAACGCTGGACGTACGTTCTTGCACAAACCTGCGACACGATGTATTCACAAGTACAGGCAAGTTCAGCATATACATATATTTCAATGGCAAGGCAAGATCTCAGTGCCCATGGTGCGATCTCCACACACAAGAACAGCCTCACACTGCCACTGCCAAGGCTTCTGACCTCACTTCATTTCACTTGTACTGAAACATGTCTATTTAGCTACTGGCTGGTTGGCAATACAAACAAAGGGCCCACAGACTGAAAAGCACAAAAGCAGTGGCTATATATCCTACCCAAGGCCTAACGGTGTATTTGAAAACTGAATGCTTCAATGGACATCTATTGAATCCATTAGAGTCAAGAACCATCTTTGCTCTTTTATTGATATTATAGTGTTAAAATATATCCCTTTACTCCACTTACTATAGCCCTCTGACTTTTACACCAAGTCAAAGGTACTATTATGTTCAAAGGCCAGCTTTAGCCTTTTGAACTTAAGGGAAAGTTTCCCATTGGTCGATAGGTTGCACTGTCAATTCCAAGTCTAAAGGATCATAATTTTCAGTTCAATCTATCTCAAGAATATTTTATAGTCATCTTAACACCCGAAACAACATGGTAAGAAGCAATTATACACATGTTCTAAATCACGGCAATGAGATTGGTCAAAGGAAACTATTTAAAGTCTTTGAGCTGCTTACTTTAATGTATAACTCAAGTGTAATGATGTACTTGAAGCGTGTACAAACATAAACCTTCCAAAGATCAGAAAAAGTGCTTGTTTGTCTCAGCCCTTTGTATTATTCCACTCATTCTTCCCTTTGTCCGCATTCAACTTGTTTCCCTGCAGTGCCACGTCAATGTTTTATGGCTGAGCAGATCTGTTGGTACTCCCGCAGCGGATGGGGTGAGAGAGTACTACCATCTTTCACACCGTTTACTGAACCAGCCAGGACCGACCTGAGATCAATACTGTAACCATTCACCTCCAGAAGGAGTACGACTATTTATGCCATTGCTGGAAATGATCGTGTTATTCCAATTTGTGTGCCTGATGTTGTCAAAGCCACCACACCGAACCATAAAGTCCTTCCTTTACATGGGTAAGACTCCCAAACACAATAACTATGGAGTCTAAAAACAGTCGCACTGGCCTGTCTTGTTATCTAAGTAGGAGAGAATTTAATAGCTGTGGCAGAAGCATTTAAATGGCACGGTGGAAACAGGGTGACTAACATGGTTTATTTGACAATCACACGTTATGCTGAATCAAGACTGCAATTTGAAACCACTTCCAGGGATGTTGAGTTTTTAAAACAATTGAAGGTAAATAAATTGTTTTACCCCATTGCGAATTGATTGATAGTGTCATTGTACACACATTGTTGGATGTTAATCATAATATCAATCACTGGTTTGTCTGGTCAAAATCTGATTATTTACCAGAGCTGGAATACTGCTGTGAGGTGTTAAAGAGGAAACAAATAAAGAAATAAAGATCAGGGATAATTCGGGGGGGGGGGGGGGGGGGGGCTTATGCTTTTAGCCCCTAAATTTGAAAAAAGGCCCTAATTTTCAAATACAATGGGGCATTTTAACATTGTGGTGTATGGGCGTACCTCTTGAATTTTGGAAATTTTCACATTAAGGGCCATTCAGAACATTCTTAGAGTGAACCCTGTAAGATATATCTGTATATTCCACCTATCTCTAACGATTTCATCATATCAAATTGTGAGTATATCAGAAAAGTTTCAGGTTGGCCACGTTTAAACATGAAAGACTACGGGGGCCATAGTAAGCTGTCACCTCACCTACTGGGCCAAGGAGAGATACAGCCTCGGCCTGTGAGATCTCGTCTTACTTTGTGTTGACGAGACAGTGCAGCAGGTGTGAGGAGGGCAGTCAGACAGGTGAGAGGGTTATCCAGTCAGACAGCCCATATCTTACGTCAAGACCTACTGAATCCAGAACGTGCTAGACAGTGTCAGACTCCAGAACTGACTCAGGTTCGTCTTCAGGGACACAGAACTGGGCGTATAATAATTACTTTTAAACAAGGGACATATTCTTTGCTTCAAACAAGTCATTCCTATTGTGAGTGCCATGACTTTGCTAGACAAATGTCATCAGAACACTTTCATTTTAGCAAATATTTATAGGACATTCCACAACCATATTACCAAAATTGGAAAATATCTTCAGGGCCTATCTTATGACAATCAGTCAATGTCCAAGAAAACCATTGAGTATGTTTTATTCTTAGGCTAAATATGTAGTGCCCATGCAGGGATTAGAAGTCTGATCTCAACACAGAAAATTGAACCACTTTGCTACCCCATGTCTTGTCTAGCAACAATCTTAAAACATATATCCTAAAAATCTCTGGCAGGGCCATAAAGCATCTCTTGATAAAAATCAGCTTCTAAACATATAGTTTATGGAATACTGTCACTGTTTCTACATGGAACGTTTGCGCAATAAAATCTTGTAACTTGAATCTTGTACCATGAACACTTTCTTGGGGTTACTTTCTATTGAAAATTAAAAGATAATTCAGTAATTATGTTCTTAAATTATTTTCATGTCATGGACTAATTTAAATATTCAGTAGTCATTCACATACTGAACATAGTGCAAGTCAAAGTTGAATCAACAGCATGTTAATCATTAAAAAAATTAAGCTGTGAAGAAACTTCCTTAATACATAGGCATAAACAAGAAGATGCATATTGGACACCCTTGCCTCAACCCACAACTTAATGCAGTTTCAAACATTCCTAAAGGTAGCCAACCATGGCATTCCTTATAACTCTCTCCTTAAATTTAACACAAAATATTGTCAAAACATGTATCCTCATATCATGTAAGCCTTTTTGACTTCACTAGGCAAACTGATTTAAATTTTAAAATCTCTTTAAAAAAAGAAAGGTTGTAAATAAATGTGGTTAGAATTAATTGCTAACATTGTAAAACTGTCAGTCACTGGTATCGGTTTTCACATTCTTTGAAAAGTTACAACGACCAAGAAGGCAAATTAGGCAGCTATGTTCCCAATACAAGTGAAACACAAGACTTCACACCAATAATGTATGATGCATACAGCTTATAGGTCAATATTGTGTTATCCCCACATACCTCAACTGTGTAGACGGGTAAACCAAGAAGGCAGGAGGGGCAACAACTATCCTAGTCCGGGAGGGAGGGAGCTGATATGGGAATACCGTCTCTACTGTCACCAATCAGCAGCACAATGTGACTCACAAACCCAGGATCTACCGGGTGAAAGTTCCAAAGAATTCTCGTTTTGACAGTGCGTGGAGCCCCAGTCACTAGGACTTAACCACTGGTCCGTGCATGCAGCCCTTCAGTGTAGGGGGCCTGGACAGAGGGAACAGCATTCCTTGCTGGCACTCGCTAGTCTTGGAGGAGTCAACACTATTAGCCTACTCTAAATTGCCAAATCTTTTCTACTGTGAGCTTGGATGGGAGTTCTAGAATTCCCACAGCATCTGTGAAAGCAGTTGTGTGGCAGCACAGGACGAAGGATGCAAAGTTTAATGGGAACAGTCTGACTGGAGGGAGAAGAGAGGGAGGGACCATCTCAGCAAATGACTCAAGATGTAGACTTGATATAGCCTCCTGTACTCCACACAGCTCACACTCTCCTTATACAACCTACAACATTGTTACAACAGACACACACAGCATGGAGACTTGATATAGCCTCCTGTACTCCACACAGCTCACACTCTCCATATACAACCTACAACATTGTTACAACAGTGAGTGAGTGAGTGAGTTAAAATTTAACGTCGCATCGGCATTATTTCAGCCATATAGCGACGAGACCAAGCTAATATATACACAATTTAGTTATTTATGCAATGTCATATTTAAAAACAATTGATGTTACAACAGACACACACAGCATGGAGACTTGATACAGCCTCCTGTACTCCACATAGATCCAAACTACCCACATACAAGCTACAACATTGTTACAACAGACACACACAACACTGGTATGCAGTGTCTATTGTTACTAACTGCAACACTGTGTACAAGTGTATATCACACTACTGTATAATAACTATAATGGAATGCTTAGGGTAAAATTAAACTCAAAGGATAATCTTACTTCTAACATACCTGTTGTAACCGATATAAAATCACAGAGCGTTTCCAACATGGATGAGTATGAAATATATCCCAGCACTGAGGGCAGTCTAGAATTATGACATACTTTGAGGTGACTCCACCCTCTCCTGCCCCCTCACTCCGGGACAACCTGACAGACAGGTGGTGAAGCCACAGCACACACTATTTGCCCACAGGATATATTTCCCTTCAGAAGCATTGAATTCCTTAAATGCCTCAGCAAATGTTCAGATGAACTAAAGAAATATCAATTATCTGAAATATTAGAGATGTAATATGTATGTAACAAATTGACTCCCTGGACAAATATAATACAGTAGCTTTGAAAAGTTTCAAAAGTACATGGGTTAATAGAGAAGTAACACAGTGAGTCGTTGACAAAGAGGATAATTGAATGATGTGATAAAGATTCTGAATGTACTAGTCAAGAGTCACCAGGGGACCAGGGGACCAGGGGACCAGGGAGAGTGTAGGGGCTCCAGTAGACTTGCACAAGTCTCTTAAGCAATCATTAAAAGTTTAAATAAGTTCTAGATAATGTATATAATAAGAAAAAGTTGTCCCGATAAGAAACTGGAGTCCTTAGACTGTCCACATATCTAGACTTGCCTAGGGATAATACTACACATCCATGGACTTCTTTCAGTGACCACTTTCAACAACTGACACAGCCACAGTCTGTGATGGCCAACTACAAAAGGGAGATCTGTGTCTGTGTGGGAGGGAGGTATGTGGGATGTAGGCCACATGTACTGCAGTCTCAGCCTGGGAAAGACTGGGACAACTCATGACCCCCTCTCCCGAGTACCTTGGCCATGAAACACCCTAGGGCAGAGGTTGTGAGTGAGTGAGTTTTAATGTTGCATCAGCAATATGTCGGGGTGTAGTGACCTGGGTGGAGGCTGGTGGAGTGGAGCCAGGTACCTGGGGTACAGGTATGAGTCAGCCGTGTCCCCAGCCGAGTCCTGTGTGGGTGGAGGCAGAGAGAAACACCCTGGCAAGTCAGCCATCATAGGATCACATAGAGGGAGGGGATAGCGGAAGGAGGGAGGCGGGACAGCCATTAATTTGTGGGCATCAGGAACTGCTACTTTGAAGACAGTTGGGTATAGACACGATTTGTAGTAAGTATCATACAACTGAAAACATCACTGCAATTACCGCCTGCAATAACTGCCTGGCTCAGAATAAGTCTCCCACCCAAAAGTCTGTACATGATGATTTGTATGACATGGCCTGTACAATCACTTCAGCAGCGTGAGAACCTTCAAGTATTAAATTCCCTGCTTTTTCACTTTAAAACCCATGAAGCAGCAGACATCTTGCTGTTTAAGTGTGGGCCACAATGCTGAGTGACTGATCAGGTGGCCCCACAATCAGCAGTGGCCCTGCAGGAGAGGTAGGGTGGCTGTGCAGGAGATGTAGAGTGGCCATGCAGGAGAGGTAGCGTGGCCATGCAGGAGAGGTAGGGTGGAGAGGTAGGGTGGAGAGGTAGGGTGGAGAGGTAGGATGGCTGTGCAGGAGACGTAGGGTAGCCATGCAGGAGAGGTTGGCTGGTCCTGTAGGAGAGTCAGGGTGGAGGGGTTGGGGGTCGGTAGGGTGCTCCTGTAGGAGAGTCAGGGTGGAGGGGTTGGGGGTCGGTAGGGTGCTCCTGTAGGAGAGTCAGGGTGGAGGGGTTGGGGGTCGGTAGGGTGCTCCTGTAGGAGAGTCAGGGTGGAGGGGTTGGGGGTCGGTAGGGTGCTCCTGTAGGAGAGTCAGGGTGGAGGGGTTGGGGGTCGGTAGGGTGCTCTTGTAGGAGAGTCAGGGTGGAGGGGTTGGGGGTCAGTAGGGTGCTCTTGTAGGAGAGTCAGGGTGGAGGGGTTGGGGGTCAGTAGGGTGCTCTTGTAGGAGAGTCAGGGTGGAGGGGTTGGGGGTCGGTAGGGTGCTCTTGTAGGAGAGTCAGGGTGGAGGGGTTGGGGGTCGGTAGGGTGCTCTTGTAGGAGAGTCAGGGTGGAGGGGTTGGGGGTCGGTAGGGTGCTCCTGTAGGAGAGTCAGGGTGGAGGGGTTGGGGGTCAGTAGGGTGCTCTTGTAGGAGAGTCAGGGTGGAGGGGTTGGGGGTCAGTAGGGTGCTCTTGTAGGAGAGTCAGGGTGGAGGGGTTGGGGGTCAGTAGGGTGCTCTTGTAGGAGAGTCAGGGTGGAGGGGTTGGGGGTCAGTAGGGTGGTCTTGTAGGAGAGTCAGGGTGGAGGGGTTGGGGGTCGGTAGGATGCTCCTGTAGGGGAGTCAGGGTGGAGGGGTTGGGGGTCGGTAGGGTGCTCTTGTAGGAGAGTCAGGGTGGAGGGGTTGGGGGTCGGTAGGGTGCTCTTGTAGGAGAGTCAGGGTGGAGGGGTTGGGGGTCGGTAGGATGCTCCTGGAGGAGAGTCAGGGTGGAGGGGTTGGGGGTCGGTAGGATGCTCCTGGAGGAGAGTCAGGGTGGAGGGGTTAGGGGTCGGTAGGGTGCTCCTGGAGGAGAGTCAGGGTGGAGGGGTTGGGGGTCGGTAGGAGAGGTGGGGTGAAGCTGGCTGCAGTCCACGCCTGCACAAAGAGTTGGGGACATTGGGACAGAGAGAAATTTCTCCTGGGACACACGGGGGACTGCTGCAGCACCAAACATGCAGCTCTCCACATCCACACAACACTCTGAACTCCTGGCACTGATCACCTGCAAGCTACTTTCAACACACCTAATACAACCATTTACTGCATTATCACACAATGCGTTCACAAAGTTGAACAGATCCCACAAACCATGACAAGCATCAGCGAACAATATGTCTGACATTTTTTTGCACAAAGCATATGCTAAAAGAAAATACATAACGCATATCGTACTATTATGCAGCATGTGCGGAAAGCATTGATTATATAGAATGCCCCAGATACATTTCATGACAAATCTATACAAGATACACAATGTGTTGGAATATATTAACAAGTCATTAGTGGTACAATATCTGTATATGGCTGACAATGCTGGTTCTGAGTGGTATATATGGCGTTCTAACTTCACCGTCAGCCTGGTGTCATGTAATTCAGAAACTGAAACATTCGTGTTGGTCTCTACCTTTATTTCTAAGCTTAGTCCAGGTGAATTCATTTGAACATAATGCTTTTAAAGTGATAAAATATTCAATATTAAAAAAGGCATCGGCTGACAGTATTTTGCTATGATTTAGAGCCTTGTCCTTGTCTCCAAGGATACCATCATCAACCAATACAAACCTACATCCTTTAATGCTGGTTCTAAGTGGTAGTGTTATGTCTAAACATTTAATATTTAGTTCTTGGTTGGTTGGTTTGTTGTTTAACGCTGGACTCAACAATATTCCAGCTATATGACGGCGGTTTAAATGATCAAGTCTGGACCAGACAATCCAGTGATTGAAATCATGAGCATCATTCTTGGTGCTGTATATCTGCATATGTCCCCTGTAATGGCCTGATCCACTATATTCTCTCCAATAATGATATCACCTCAATCAATACCATTTGTTGTCATATTACTATTTCAACAAATAAATCATGACACCACAACATACCCATCATTTAGAATAGGGTAGAATAGGTCTTCAGCAACCCATTCTTGCCGTAAAAGGAGACTATGCTTGTCGTCAGTTCAATATATCTGTATTTAGCCTACTAGGTGGTGCACATATCTGTGTATGTCCTCCCAATGCTGGTTCCATAACCGCCCTCACTGGGTGATGGAGGGGTGTCAAGTTACCAACAACCCTTTCATCTCCTGCTGGTTGTGGCCAAGTCTGACATAAGGTCAGAGGTCGGGTCAGAGGTCGGGTCAGAGGTCAGGTCAGGCTGCTACTGGGTACAAGGTGGCCTTTCAGTACTGATTTAACAGTGTGAGTTGTATTATGTCCAGCATCTATTTTAAGTGAGAAATTCAGCATTCTGTTAACAACACTGTCACCACACATGCCTCAACATAATAATCTTATTAGACAGAAGAGTCCTATGATCAAAGAGTGTGTGAATACCAAGTAATCTTATAACCTCATCCACTGCACAGCTTTGTTCTGTTTACAGCAGGTGCCTGTCACAGCAGGTCAATTTTAACAAGATTGTTGATCTTTCAAGGAAACAATGTTTGCAATGCAAACTTAGTTTCTGTAACACTGGCTAGGCAACTGTGAAGATCCGAGGTAGAACAGGTCTTATGGAACCTATGCTTACTGTAAAAGGTGACATTGCTTGATGTAAGATCGGGTGGTCAGGCTCGCTGACTGGTTGATGCATGTCATAAATGCTCATGATGTCAATCACTGGATTGTCTGATCCAGACTTGATTATTTACAGACCACCGTCATACAGCTGGAATACTGCTGAGTGCAGCGTCAAACAAACAAACAAAACTCTAGCTTGACACCTGAATTGTTTGTTCATAGTTATAGCATACTGCCTGGTGACAATCTGGGTAGTGGGGGAGAAACCCTGGACTTTCTGCGGACAGTTGGGGACACTTTCAGCACATTGCACTGGAGTGAGTCCAGGACATGGAAAACATCAGCCCGCTGTTTTAGTTTAGTTGGTAAGTCTCCCTGACTCCTTGACTTGATCAAGCTACAGTGGGACAGCCGGCAATAAATGTCACATTGAACATTATTTCAGTTACAGCAGATCTTGTTTGATTAATGCTAATGCTGTCACGCAGATGTGATCCACCATTTTGGTAAAAGTTGCGATTTGAGCCCGTGGCCAGCAGATTCTAGCAGCATTGGATTCATGTCAGAGTCTAACACTGGAAACCTTGTGCGAATCTCTACTTGGGAGGATGTCACTCCAAGAATTGCCTTCAACAACGCAAGGGAGGTAAATCTGGCAAACCTTCAAACACCAACTTAATGCTGTGTAAATACTCGGTTGACTGCATCCATATTTCAGTTGGAGAAACATGAAGACCTGTGAGACTCTAACCTCGTTGGAGGGCCAGGAGACCTGTGGGTGGGTGTGACTCTAACCAATCAATGTTGAAAACTATCACCATAAGGGAAACATCAGACAATTGCGAGAGAACTTCCATCATTAAACTCTGAATTCAAAACGAAAAGATTTTTCCAAATGTCACTGTCTGCCATTCCAGCTGACAAAAAACATCATTGGATGGCTTTTTTCCCCCATGTAAAATAATCTTCATAAAAATAGATTAAGAAAATACAAAAATTCAATGAAACTGGATATGTAAGAGCATTTCTTTTAAACCTAAACTATTTTTTCACTCTATCCACAGCCCAGTGACATTCCCAAGGCAGATGTAATCTGATCAAACCGCGACCAACCAATGTTGACAGCCAGCCAGGTTGTATGAGAAAATAAGCCAGTCTCTGAGGAGATGGTGCTGCTCTACCCAGGCATTGCTCTTACTGTCCTTGGCTGACATAACGCCGATTTACCAGTCCACAATAAATACTGCAACTTGCACAAACTTCTGCCATGAAGACATGGTCCACAACTGCTCCACTTTGCTGCAAATGGTAACTCCCGGCTGGCTTTGAGGTTTTTTGTTTGTTTGTTGTTTAACATCGCACTCATCAATATTCCAGCTATATGACGCCGGTCTGTAAATAATTGAGACTGGACCAGACAATCCAGTGATTGGTAACATTAGCATCGATCCACACAATTGGCATGCATCAACAAAGTCAGCGAGCCTGTCCACCCGATCCCGTTAGTCATCTTTTACAACAAGCATAGTCGCCTTTTACGGCAAGCATGGGTTGCTGAAGACCTATTCTACCCTGGAACTTGACTTTGAGGTAAAATGATGGCTAGATTTACTGATCTAGATTGTGACATGGATATATTCCTCAAGTAAAAGAGCATGATCAACCATGCCAACATTGCCATGTGCATAATATCATACACAGCGAAGAGAATATTTACTTTTCCCTGAAAGTAGATGTACTTATGATGTTCCAACTTCAGTTTTGATGGGATAACATTTGAAGTGTTATTGATAGCAACAAAAGCAAATATTGACAGTCCTGATACACACTGACAGTTAATGGCCAGCATTGAGGGGGAACAACTCCAGTCACGGTTTCATCAAGGGAGAGTCAGCCCTCGGAGCATCAACAATAGCAGGTGTTGGCCTACACCCCACCGAGCCGACTATTATCAACGCTCCATTCCATTCCACTCCATAATTACACAAATGTTTTCAGGATGCACTTACAACAGTAAGACAGAAACACACCCTCACAGAGTCACTGATACCTCAATCATTTAGGTTTCAATAATGGCAAATAAAAAGCGTTGAATTAACGGAAGTATTTTGTGAAGTTTGATGTGAGAATGTCTTGTGAGGAGATAAGAGGTTCATGTTAGTGGTGTTTTTATCTGCGTTCTAGTTCCTGCTACATTCCACGTCTATCAACGGCCCGACATTAGTGTGTCATCATCACAACATGTACACACTCTCAATGTATTTTCACACACTCTAAACCATTTGACCCTGAGGGAGCACTGGGCCTCTGTAGATGAAGACTGTTATGACTACAGCTGTCGAAGATGTTGCCAGATGAAGCCAGTCTGGCACTGCTCAAACAGCAGACGTCTCAGCAATCTTAAATAATCTAAACCTTCTTTAATCTTTTTCATTAATGAGTAATTATGAGGCAGATTTCTACTCCCAAGGCTGTGGGACTGCAATGTGGAGTTTGGCAGCTAATTACAAGGCTGCCTGGAGTCTCCCATGATTGTGGGAAGGTTTTTTTCCTCTTCCATTGCCACACCATCATCCAACACAGCAGACAGGCCAACGTCGACGGGCCAACAACACAATAACCACTGCAAACCACTTTTTCAGGCTGTCTTGTTGATTTACATATATTTCATTACTGTGTTGGTCTGTTAATCTCTCATTACTTCGGGACTGAGTCCTGTTTGTAGCTGGTGCCTTGTGGGAGGACATCTTACATTAGAAGCATATCCTCTTAATTCATCACTTTGTGTCAGTTCATTATTCATCTGATCTATGACAGAATATAATTCACTATCCATTATCTGTTATTAAGTTACACAAATAGTGTAAAGTCACTATTAACATAATTTTGACAAAAGTAACTATAAAAATCAGACTATTTTGTCCATTTAACTTGTCATCTCTGCTCCCCAACATCTTCTACAGCTGACAACTGAACATTCTCCCGCCTCTTCTGATTGCAGCCAGCCTCTTGGGTCTGCCATTACACATTCCGACACAACAAGATAACCCCTTTCATCAAGCCCTACTTTAGGTCAGACACCCTGCCCCCACTGATAAACACTTCTCCCTGGGTCACATCTCTTGCTACTGCGATACAACACCAGCGACTCCCTCCCACATCGTGCGCCCCTTTCACTGCAACACTGTACTGCACAGCAGCCTCCACGCCAATACATTTGCCTCTACATCAACACATCAGCCTCTACACCAATACATTAGCCTCTACATCAATACATTAGCCTCTACATCAATACATTAGCCTCTACACCAATATATTAGCCTCTACACCAACACATAAGCTTCTACATCAACACATTAGCTTCTACACCAACAAATTAGCCTCTACACCAATACATTACCCTCTACATCAATACATTAGCCTCTACACCAATATATTAGCCTCTACACCAACATATTAGCCTCTACACCAACACATTAGCCTGTACACCAATACATTAGCCTGTACACCAATACATTAGCCTCTACACCAATACATTAGCCTCTACACCAACACATTAGCCAATACATCAAAACATCAGCCTCTACACCAATACATTAGCCTCTACACCAACACATTAGCCAATACATCAAAACATCAGCCTCTACACCAACACATTAGCCTCTACACCAACACATTAGCTTCTACATCAACATATTAGCCTCTACATCAACACATTAGCCTCTACACCAATATATTATCCTCTACACCAACACATTAGCTTCTAAATCAACACATTAGCCTCTACACCAATATATTATCCTCTACACCAACACATTAGCTTCTACATCAACACATTAGTCTCTACACCAATACATTAGCCTGTACACCAATACATTAGCCTCTACACCAATACATTAGCCTCTACACCAACACATTAGCCTGTACACCAACACATTAGCCTGTACACCAATACATTAGCCTCTACACCAACACATTAGCCAATACATCAAAACATCAGCCTCTACACCAATACATTAGCCTCTACACCAATACATTAGCCTCTACACCAACACATTAGCCTCTACACCAACACATTAGCCTGTACACCAATACATTAGCCTCTACACCAACACATTAGCTTCTACATCAACATATTAGCCTCTACATCAACACATTAGCCTCTACACCAATATATTATCCTCTACACCAACACATTAGCTTCTACATCAACACATTAGTCTCTACACCAATACATCAGCCTCTACACCAATACATTACCCTCTACACCAACACATTAGCTTCTACATCAACACATTAGTCTCTACACCAATACATCAGCCTCTACACCAACCAATACATCAGCCTCTACACCAACCAATACATCAGCCTGTACCAACCAATACATCAGCCTGTATACCAACCAATACATCAGCCTGTACACCAATCAATACATCAGCCTGTACACCAATCAATACATCAGCCTGTACACCAATCAATACATCAGCCTGTACACCAATCAATACATCAGCCTCTACACCAACCAATACATCAGCCTGTACACCAATCAATACATCAGCCTCTACACCAACCAATACTTCAGCCAGACTATCACTCAATACACCCAGCAAAGTGCAGTAATGCAGTAATACACCAACACATTAGCTTCTACATCAACACATTAGTCTCTACACCAATACATCAGCCTCTACACCAACCAATACATCAGCCTCTACACCAACCAATACATCAGCCTGTACACCAACCAATACATCAGCCTCTACACCAACCAATACATCAGCCTGTATACCAACCAATACATCAGCCTGTACACCAATCAATACATCAGCCTGTACACCAATCAATACATCAGCCTGTACACCAATCAATACATCAGCCTGTACACCAATCAATACATCAGCCTCTACACCAACCAATACATCAGCCTGTACACCAATCAATACATCAGCCTCTACACCAACCAATACTTCAGCCAGACTATCACTCAATACACCCAGCAAAGTGCAGTAATGCAGTCTCCAACACGCAAGCCCAGCAACTACAGCCTATACACAAGCATTAGAGGTGTAGGGACGCACATCAAGACAGCTTCCTTATCGATAATTGATCAATTAATGTTAGCTAGACTCGTGTGTGATAAAAAGCAGATAAAGAATTAACTGTAGGCTCTGCCGAGTCAATCAGACCAACTTGTCCTATCCGAGGCGTAAATGGAAAATGTTTCTCAATGAGCTCAATAAATTTAGACAGACGTAATTGATTGATCGTCTGTGAGATGTTTTAAGTCACGTTCGATCCCTACCTGTTTGCACCATGTTAAATATACATTACATTGACAGCACATATGTTTTCGGACTGGACATGGAATTCCAATTCGACAAGGGAAAAGACTGACATAAAAACATAACCTGTCAAGGCACCGTCTCCGTTTCCCCCTCAGGGTTAATGGCTTCTTCATAAGATACTACTAATCGTTTTCAATATCTAAATGTAATTTAGAGCTGAAGCCAGACAAACGATTTAAATTCTGCAAATGAAAAGGAGAAAAAATGGAAAGAGAATTGTATTCTATCATTTCAACCCTTCATTTGTTTATTTTAAGTTTTATTTGATTCAGAAATAGAAATAACCTGTTCCGAGTCCAAAGCATCATATCAAGTAATATTAGAACATACTTCTTAATTTATTCTCTAAATTTACTTCTCAATCCACATATATTTTCATACTATTTGCTTTCTTCCTCTCCGCTAATTTGTCTTTAATATGGAAATTTCTACCTTCATCACCAATAAGAGTTTACATAAAAGAACGTTCTAAACTGAAAGATGTGCCAGGAATAAGCTGAATTAGATTAGCTGTCAAGCCCTTAATGCCTTAATGAGTTGAGGATGACGTGGTAATATCCACCACTATGGTCATCTTGCCAGCCTGATGGGGTAAGTTGAGGAAATACGGCTGATTACTGACTGGTATCCGGCTAATAACATGAGGCTAATGGCTGTCTTACTGCAAGTACCGGGCCACTAATACTCATCCTAATGACAAAATGTCCTCGATCTACAACTCAGCCAACGATACAACCATTAATGAAGTGTCGTTTGTGACACAACCATCTTTCCTATCACTATTATTGCAGAGTGTCACAGGATACCACAACACCATGCACTACAGAAGACAGTGACCACCTCCCTGCAACACCGTGCACTACAGACGACAGTGACCACCTCCCTGCAACACCATGCACTACAGACGACAGTGACCGACTCCCTGCAACACCATGCACTACAGACGACAGTGACCACCTCCCTACAACATCATGGACTACAGACGACAGTGACCACCTCCCTGCAACATCATCAACTATGGACACCATTTGAAATGGTGCATATTAACCCAGGACCCTCACTCTAGCATAGGCAGGTCTTTTAATCACTTCAATCACTATTGATAGGACAAATTAATTTCTTCCTTTTTTTCCCAAAAGCCAAATCGTCTTCTTTCAAACTTATAGTTAGTACACTTGGTTAATATTCCACCTGTACACAAAATGCCGAGGAGAAAAAAATCCCAAGTAAAATGCTGATATTGTCAAATAACTACTGCAAATTTCTTTTTCATTTTAATCGGCTAGATTTCAGAAACTATAGCAGCAAACATCTATCAACACAATGATTTATATCATGTGACACGCCACGTCAACCCCTGCCAAACAATCATTGTACCTGCATGCCTCCACACATTGTGCACACCTCACTGAAGAGGCCAATCAGCTGAATGCTTTGAAGTGCCATTACAACCCAGTCACAATTTTCTAGTGATCTAAACATCTTTGTGATCATCTTGAGTCATGAAGCTTTAGATATCTTGCATGCATGAAACAGAAGAAGCCAAGACGTGACAGGACACGTCAACATGTCTTATTAACCTTTTTGAAGTTGACTTCACTCTTCATGGTACTGTCAGTTGACCAATCACAGAGAGGAAGCTTTCATGCTTACCACCGCCTTACAATATCACCATGTATCTATAACGGTACGCCTGGCACACTATCTATTCATCAGCATTTCATTTCCTTCCTTACTGTAAGAAATCCATTCCTAACATAAGATAGCTGTAGTATTGAACACAGGAGCACAAAGAATTGTAACTCAATCATGCTTATCTCCCTTTCTTCTGAAAACAATGCAGGCCAGGGTAGGCCATTCCTAGCTTTCATATTGTCTTGTTTAACTCGACAAATATGCACTCATTGCTTTCAAACCTTCGATTACTCAGGTGAAGCTTTAACGGGTGACTTGTGGCGTGTGAATAGAAGGAAGAAAGCCTGGCCTGACTGACATGGGCAGGACGTCACCCGGGTGACAGTACCTACGATCAATAACCATACACTATACCCGACACACATCGCTAATGTTTGATAAATATCCCTCTTTACATATTTTAGCTGTCAATATCACCTCGATGGGTCCCAGCAGTGTGCTGTCCATTAAAGAGATAAAATATCTTGCCGCGACTCGCTCACAAACACACTTTCTGGCCTATGGAGTGTTTACCTGCCCAGGAACGAGGCCATATGTTTGAATTCATGTCATATCAAACACAGTTGTTTCCTTTATCCTGTGGTACATCTGACAACTGACACTGAGTACAGAGATGTTTTTGCACTGTTACTTAATATGCTCAACCGAATTATTTTTTTCAAACCTTGTAATATTTGAACCTTGTAGTAATGCATTGAACAACTTTTTTATGTATTTGTTTAGTATATTTTATCCACAAGCACATATACAAGTTGACAGCACAAGAGTTGTTTTATATCAAGGGTCAATGCAGCGGCTGAAGAAGATCTATCTTTAACCAATGAAAGATTCCTCACAAGAACTTTGCAAGAAATACTGACCATATAGACAACAGATAAAAGACGTCATACTAATAGCATCTTCTTTAAACATAATAAACTAATATATATAGACCTCCTCACAATTTAAGCACATAAAGTAATTGCTTCAATAGAGAACTATCTTTAACCAGATCAAACATAACAAAACATCTTTTACACACTGGTAGACACCAGCGTCAAATTGATTACAAAGTAGGTACATCATATTATCTGTGCCAATCATGATGTACAGCATTCTCAGCCACGTCATGTGTGCAGGAACTGCCCACGTCCCACCCAGCCATTGCCTTATCGGAACACACGACCATCAGCTTGTCCTTTCCCCCCGACAAACACTGGGAGGAAAGAAACTACAAACACAACATAATCATATGGTGTTAACGGTTATCTTGACCACGTCAACAAGACAAGCACTCACCTTCATTCTGATCAAAGTTTGGTGGCAAATGTTAACAGGCTGGACTATCGGAGGGCCATGACACACCTGAACAAAATACTACGTTGTCCCTTTCCGGCCGTAAACTGCAGGGTATTATCGCCGATATATATCAGTCTTCCCCAAACATGCTCGAGTGTCAATTCGAACTGTGTAGATAAGAGAACTAGGGAATCTTTGAGCCTTGCGTTACCTTGCACTTTCAAACAAAGGTAAATCCTATACAACGGGTGATAAAATCAAATTTTTTGTCTGTGGCTTGACGTGCTGCGTCGGGTGGTTTCAGGTAAGGCTTATTCTCCACTGACCACGCAATAAGCCATGAAATCTCCCTTACAGTGTACACAAGTTATTTCACTTCCTTGATCGTCAACAAGGGAAATTTGCACAGGTACAGGTATTTTGGGAATTACCAGATAAACTGTAAACTCAATGTGATGTGCTCTTCTCCCCTCAGCTGACAATAACCTGCCAAAAGCTTTCAATGTCAAAATAATTTCATTAAAGGCTGCTTAATGCTTGACTAGGAAACCATAAAGGATGCTACAAAATCGACATTTGTCCACATACATCTACATGAGTAATTCAGTGTGTTTTCAAGAGAATAATAGACTCACAGTCAACTGTCTGTAATTGGAGTTCAGCTGCCATGCTAACTTCCTTCTTAAGAACTTAATTCTACACCTTTGTATCATTGTAATTTATTATCACCTCTGAATAATTAATGAAATGAATAATTCTGGTTGTAGATCAGCCACAAATAAAAGCTATGGTGTTGACACAAACATGGCGGTAACCAAAGGCCAGAACACATCATGTTTGTGACAGGGTACAAGAGGTTGTCATGGCGGAAGAAAATTGTTCAATAAGAGTGAGGATCGTTTCACACTGCTTTTAGCAATATTCAACCAATATTACGGCGGCAGACACCAAGAAATAGACTTCACACAATGCACCCACATGGAGAATCAAACCCGGTCTTCAGTGTGACAAGCAAACACTTAAACCACTGGGCTACCCCACGGCCTCGCTCATTTTTTTTCAAGAAGAAGTCACAAACAGTTAGCTTTAGGGCTGGCTAAAACAATCAATAATTGGAATTATCATTGATGGGAAGAAATATTAACGATATTCAATATGAAATTTGTGTCATTGATAATATCTAACAGAAACAACTGTGACGAAATAAAGTTTAAATGTACCGAAACAGACTAGTTATTATCAATTATGTCAATTGCCAAAGACAGAAAGCAACAGTTTTTGTTCAAACATAAATGTCCACAGAGTAATCCATGCATGAACGTTTCAAAAATGTGGTGATGTTTTGATTTTTTGCATATTTGCTCAAAGTTACTTCTCTGATATTTATCGATAATTGATCGATATTTAGTTAACGATTATCGATCTCTATCATCAGTATGGATAGCCATCCCTAATTAGCATAGGTGCATCTGTGATTCAGATCCAATCAGCCAAGAATGGTAGAGCCAAGGAGAAAACTGCATTGTGAAAGGCACTGTGCTAGACATACGAAACACACAGCATATCTGACAAGACAGATAATGGTTTTGACTCGAGACATATCAGAATCTTCTCTATTTCTTAGAAATGTGGTCATAAAACCTTCATCAAACTGTGAAAGATTGAAGTCACAGACATAATTCTGTATCATAAGACTGTGTTGTCCTTATTAACAGCCAGAACAATCATCTCGTCTCCGTATGACAATTACATCACACATTAATGTCACCCGACTGACAGACAGCATTCATTAACACACAAAACATAAAAGGGCAACAACTAAATTCAAGGAGTTTGCACTCTTCATTATTTCCCAATTCCAAGGTTGACAACATTGAACTTGATTTGACGATTTGCATTGTTTTGACACAAACCCAGTCCAGGATAATTATTAACATTTTTATACAACTTGGAGATTCACATTATTCAAGATAAATTCTTATTTGGTCGTCTGAAGTAAACAAGCATTAAGATGTTTTATTATTGTTTTCCAAAATTGATGAATCCCGACACTGATAATAATCTTTGAAGAGGCAAATTAGACAGATGTTAAGAGATATTTGGAAACTATTTCACAAGCACAAAGTAGAAATATATGAGGGTTGCACAAACTAACTGAGAAACAGTCTGGCACGGTCAACTAGCGTGCTTTGAAGGGATACAGACCCATAATTATTGTGTTGAGGAGTCATGAAGATTGTGAATGTGTGAGTAGGATTTTACACCTCTTTTAGCAATATTCCCAAAATTACAGCGCAAGGGAGACCAGGAATAGGCTTTACATATTGTACTTGATTGGCACAATCGAAGCCAGATCTTTCATGTGACAAACCTTTTCCCATTGGGCTATCCTCTATCTCTGCAGATCTAGCAGCTGAAGAGTGAGTGAGTGAGTATGGTTTTACGACGCTTTTAGCAATATTCCAGCAATATCACAGCGGGGAGCAGCTGAAGAAACCAGCCTTCACGCAAATAACATTTACATTCAACTGCATAGCAAAGTGTACAGACATAAAAATGCACACATATATACGGACAGTTTTCAAAATTCATTCCAGTATAATACTACCAAGATTCAACATTGCATTCTCTCATTACAGAAATGTCCTGATGGACGTGAAAGTGGTGGTACTTTCTGCCACCAACTGTGACAATGAAAGGAACCAATCTTCCCGAGTGCTCCAGCTGCCTCTCCCTCAACTGTTTACCTCCACAACAACACTGACAACAACTCAAACAGGTCTTACAACCTTTGTTTTTCCTGTATTTTATTACCAAGGTATACCGAATCAATGTGTGAATCACACATCAGCATTCCGCCTGTAAAGGGATCAGCTTTCTCTCACAACGGGGCCAGGGTTACCATTGGTACATTCTCCCGAACATGTCAAAGGATCTCCGCCTCTTCCCTTCACGTACACCAACTCAAACATACTCACCCTCGACACCCTGAACAACACAACCCTCCGAGCCGTTGCGCTCAACAAGGAATGAGACTTATCCTGCCCTGTCCCACGCAAACATTTACTTAGTCTATTAAGGCTGCCATTTCCCAATAACAGGTGGTTTCCATGGCATCAAAACAGAGAAATATACCAAGTTTGCTGACTAAGTGGCTCTATACACTTTACCTGTTGGCTTAATCATCCACAGACACATTGCCTGCACAGTTTACACTTGTGCTAATAAGACAAGCAAAAAAAGCTTACACAAATTAGACCACAAAGTCTTTGCAAACCCACCAAGACTTGCTAAGCCAAATTGCCAACAAAAATTGCCCTCTTCCGTTAAAAGTCAACCTTTTTACACCACTAAAGGCTGACGAAACAACACTGACTGAACGTAGAAGCCAGAAGACCAGGAAAAAATCAAACCACTCCATGTTAGGCAATCTAAGCCAGACATATTCAATATAGTTCATGATCTTTACACACCTACATGCAAATTATCAAATACAAAATCCTCAAACCAACAATGTCAAAAAACACCAAACCGTATTTGAAGTAATAAACGACAAAGGGGCTCTTAAAATTAGAAATAGTTGGCGTTTATTAGAATATAATTTTGGTGGAAAAAAACGTATTGAAATATCGTCAATTTTGTGGTTTGGCGAAACGCAGAAAAAGACTCATCTCGGTACTTTACCTATTTAGATATATATGTCTCTTGTAAATGATACCACCTGCATGCTTTCACGTATTAACTTACATATCTATGTATTTGTGATAACGCAACTCCACATAAACGATGAGTAAAAAATACCATTGTTCCAACGAGGAAGTACGGGTAATCAGCTGGTGAAGTTTGGCGCTTATTAGAGCGACACACTAATTACATCAAATACGGTAAATGAAACCTGTCAAATTATGAAGAAGTCATGCTATGATCCATGAAGGAGTCATTTATCAGAAAACATTTCTAATCGCACTCATGCGAGCCAGCTGTTCAAAACATGAACAGACAGATCATATTTCAATATTTAAGGCCTCCAGGCCATACAACAAAATCACAACTGATATATATCAAACATAACTAATACTATCACCACTCAGCCATTGTAGAACGTTCAAAATGAAAGCTGTGACACCTGTGTGAGCAATGTAAAATCAGTATATGCACTTTCATTACTTAACAGTTACCAATTAATATCTCACCAATATCACAAAATTTATTTTCTTTTAGAGGTACATACATACACAAAGTATGCCATTAGTCCTTAGATGTGTGGGGTGGTTCAACTAGCCTGTCTGCAAACCAGTGGGAGGTGCATTTAGTTTACAAGAAACGCCTGTCCTTCAATGAGAAACACATGGCACCGAAAACATTATCAAATTTAATCCACCTATTGTTAAAACTCTTGAAGAAACTGCACTGAATGCTAATATACACTAGAGGGCAGGGACTGCTGTTTGCCTGCTCCTTGTCACCCACAGAGAAGTTCTCTCAATTCTGACCCTGTCTAACAAGCATATTCAACAGGGAACTTGAAATACGACAGTACATTTTACCTTACAATCAATTCAAATTTGTCCTTGTCTGATTTGTGTCCAGATGCAAATGATAATACTAAGAAATACTCAGATTAACAATTCAAACTGCATGTAATAACATTTGCTAGCGACATCGTTAATGAAGGTTTACAAATCAATTAATCCATACCGTGAAACGACAAAAGAGGAGAATATTGAATCCACTTCTATAACAACAAGCCATAGGTTATTCATGACCTGTTGTTCGGTTCCATGTCACGCTTGAGAGTTTAACGATTCGCACATTATCGACTGACAACCTGTGTCTATGCCTCACAAACATTGTTCATTCAAACCTATTAATAATTGATTGCCCTTAAGAGCATAAAATGAGGAAAATGCAATCTTCCTTACTCTTAGTGGAAGTTAACTGTCTTTACTTCAAGATACCTTGAAGTATATGTTACACCCTAAAACATAATTGTTACATTACAACAAGTCTGACAGCATATGACATTATTTACAAAACTATCAATGAGGATAGTTTATTCAAGGATAATTTACTACAATAATTTTGTATTTCAAAGGGTTTTTTTTCCCTATATTGTTGTACCTCAGTAAGCAATATTCTAAGTATATCCAAAAAATGAGTGAGTTGCAACATACAACATACACAGGATATACACAAAAACAACAGCTTGGGCCAAAAAAAGTAAAATTTCATCCATATTAATGTGTCTTGTTTTAGAAATGCAATGTTAATAGTTAATGAAACTGACATAATTCTGATTAATCATTTTTTGAAAGAATGTCCCATTAACCAAGATTCATTTAAATCGGAACGTACAACTGCTCAATAAAATCAGTCATTAAAACTTGATCTTTCAAGATCTTATAAGATATTCATATTAACAATACAGCTAAATGTCAGAATACAATCTCATACAGAATTATATGTGCAATTAATCGGTTCTTTATCAAGTAACTCAAATCTGTATGCACACAACAAGAACGAATTCAACAGTGTTATAGCCAAATGTTCTCTGGTGGAAACAAATATGCAAATCAAAGAAACACCACGGGTATGCAATTAAGTGGAGTTAGCCTCGGAAGCACATAATATCACACAATACCACACAATCAAGAAATGTTTGTTCTATATTGATATTGTGAATCGTGATGAACGCTTTGTTGTTTTCAGAAGCCAAGAATCACCAGCTCTAGCCAGAGCAGGTTTTGTCTGCGTCACTCATTCCTAACATTGTACATTGTGCTTAATACTGCTTATACTTAAGCCAGTTAGCATGTCGTAAAGTTTATCACATAATATGTCATAAAGTAATCATGTTTGTAGTTCTGTCTTTACTTCAGCTTGGTCATAAATATCATTGAAAAAGCTGGTCAGTGTGACATATATTTCATATTGACCTATTACCTTGTCGTTATTCCCTACTGAGCCAGAAGGATCACAGTATGATATATATGTGTATACACCATCTAAATGCTTATTTATCTCAAAACACGAAATAATTCTAAGCCATATCAATACGTATACATTACTAACATAATCTCACGTTTTTAAATATTAATATATTACAAACACACATTCGACTCTTTTTTTAAACTCACTCACACACACAAAAATAGGATTTCTTGTTGCTGGCTTCATAAAGCAGATTCTAAATTCAGCAATTTTACTTCAGGTTGGTGCGGTATGACGAAGCACAAGTGGATTGTCAGCGACAAAGTCAACACACCACAGCCAGCAACCGACTAGCTCTCTGCTAGATGACAGTCGAGGGCTGGCTCTATTTGAGATTGTCAAACACACTACATGTATTTCATATTGACTTTGACCTGATATATTCTGACACTATTATCTGCAGCCCAGAAACTACCCAGGCAATGAAAGGGAAAATTTGCCAACAGGAAAATAAGTTTGAGCATTTGAAAAACATAATACAACAAGGAAAAGCTGTTTCCTTCTGTTAGCTATGTTAACAGAACTTCACGGCATTCTGTCAAGACTAACACAAGGAAATAATTATGACTGTCGAATTCAAATAATTTCCTCCTTGGTATCTAATTAATAACAAAATAATCGACAACTGACAAACCAAGTTAAAGAATAATCATAAAACAAGAAGTTGAAACTGATTAAAAATATTGCCTCTCCATACACATTAAAAAAGATAAATTCATTTGTGTTTCTTCATCCTTAAGATGAGGAAAGGCGAACCGAAACATCCCCACTGATTCCTGATCAATGTCAAACTCATCTTCCCGTGAGCAACCTTGGAACTTGACACAGAAGTACAGGTCCTCGTTTCTCACTTGACCTGGCCAAGCAAGCTCTACCATGTATGATCCCCACCATCTCATAAAAGAAACATTATACAAACACTTTGTAAAGAGACTCACACTCGGGGAAAAAGGTGAATGTGATGTGTTTAATTATTGAACGGCGCGCCCGGCAATGGAAGGTAGTTTAATCACTTGATGCTGCCAGGAAGGCAACTTTTGTTCCTGTTTTCTCACACGCACCAGAACGCCAACACAGAGATAATAGCGTAAAGCCCACATGGGCTTAATCCACGCTGCATGGTGCTGTGATGGGGAAACATCTTATTAATTTCACATTACACAAAACAAAACTTATCTATTATACAAAATCTCTAATTAAAGCCTGCCTCAGTGTTCTACATTTTTCATAGTTGGACATCACATCTGAAAGGGAGCTAGTTGTTTTTTGTCTTGTGCGTAAAATGGGAACTGTAATGAAACTGAATAACAATATTTTTCACCATTGTGAATTAATGAACAGTAACGTGTGTGTGAGGAAATGACATGTTTCAACACAATTCAGCTGCATATTTTATAAGACTGTTATTATGGGGAAGGCAAAGGAAAAAGAACACACTAAAATCAACATACTAACTCCCTGGAGCAATACACTGAAATGACTGTCAGTCTTTACGGTTGAAAACCTTCAAGTGTCCGTTCTAAATTCTGCCACAATGACTTATCTCACCACTCACTCACTCACAATATGATTTATCAGAAAGTAAGTTAATGAAATATTTCTCGGAAACCTATCTACTTCATCTGAATGAGGTAACAACAGCTGACACCAAATTGGTGAAGACTCACGAGGACTGCGGATCGCCCTGTTATGGCGTAGTGACTGATAGCATGACCAACATTCCATGTCAAGGGGCAAGATGGTACACAATCAACCAGGTCCTACACATTTCGCACCACCTTTTACCCATTTAGTCGACACCTAAAGCTGCAAGTTTCAGTCAGATCTTTCAAACGCCATTTGTTTGTCTGCTTACATCAATGCTGTTGTATATCAACATACCAGTTACCACAACCCCAGTCTACGAAACCAAGCAAGGTAAGATATCAACCATCAGGAACTAAGCTGATCACATCTCAGTGGAGTCCCCCTTTAAAACTAGCTCAAGATACCAGAGACCTCTTCTGCAAAGATTCAGTATTGAGGATTCTGCAAAGATTCAGTATTGAGGATCATAGAAAAAACCTTGTCATCCATACAAGAGAGGAGATCACCCACTCGGCTACCAGACACCCCTTCAACTGTTCTATCAACAGAATTGCAGTGGGGGCCAAATTACCGAATACGGAATCAGCAATGCCGCCTAAGTAACTAAGCTACCACTAATTCCCCATCAACTTCAACAAGCAGTCGAGATCTCAAGATCCACTCGTTGACTCCATTAAGTCCACTCTGAGAATGTTGTAATTTTCCTAAACAACAGTCTTCTTCTCCCAACACCTTCCTCAACGACATTCTATTACCTCTTTTTGCCCCTGGAGAAATGAAAACTTTAGCTTAACCACCTGTTTCTTCCTTATTACTCAATTGAGTACTATCGAAAATGACAAAATCAGCCCGTAAACATTTTCCAAATATTAAAAGCTTTTTTAACCTTAGTATTGACAATACTGAACTTATTTAGAATCAATTCAGCAAATCCACTCAGCCATGTCGGAGAATCAATAAGCATCAACAATTATTCAGCGACATCGGAGCTGGTGCACCATAAACGCTTCGAAAGAGAACAATATGCTTCGGAGATGCGGTAGGAACACAATGAACAATACATAGAAAACACTAACCCCACATAACAAAAAAAAATAAATTGAGATGGTCTGAAAGGTTAAGGCCATTTTCAACTTGATACTCCTCCAATACAACATAGGAAATGCCAAACAGAAGCATGTGCTCTTTGTGTTAATACGACCAGCTATCAAATGGATGAGGTATATTCCCATTTTGTTGGGTTGCTGTCATAGGCCAGTAGAGTTGTCGGATTCCTCACATAAATGCTTCAAACCTGCCCCAGGCACGTGTGCATGCTGAACCTTACTCAATCGCACAAAAGGCCTGTTGAAGTTTCTCAATGATCATATCTTTTATCACTCATTTATCCTTTCAATCTTCACAGAACTGCGTACACTGCTGAAAAATAAATATCTGACACATATATTTCCACAGAAATCTGAACTACTGTCCTGCATATTTACTGTATACCATTCTATCAAGTGCTAGAAAGTTTTCAACTTTATTATTTTCTATTTTCACTGTATCAGCGGGAATTTATTGGAGAGAAAAAATATGCTTTTACCCGCTTGTGGCAAGAAATAATATTGTGAGTCACATCTGCCTCAACAATGTTGAAATCGTTTAGAAGAATGTTTATACTCTTACTGGGATGCTTCCCGACCCTCTCCCATCACTTCCAACAGAGAAACATGTGCCACAAAGGTCAAGGTGACAGGGCGGGGCATGGTCTCCACATGTGCAACAAGTAAGCCAGTCCTCTGGTGCGCACCATCAGTGACCAGAACTGCAGCACCAAGGTGCTCATACAACATCATCAACTTCCACTACAGCAGGAGTTGTGACATTCCAAATCCCTCTCCTTGTCGGAATACATCGCATTCCCCTGTCAATCCAAGACTGTGTCTACTGCTGTGTAACTGCCTTGTTTCAGGGTTTGTTTCAACCAACAGGAATTCTTGCATGAAATTTGGAGGAAAATGCCAGGTCAGATATGTCTTCAGAGATAAGGTTATTGAATCAACCTGTGGACCCCGGGATTAGTAACTCATGGAAGCTATGAACCACAGAGTGAGTGAGTGAGTGAGTTTAACGCCTCACTCAGCAATATTCCAGCTAAATGACGGCGGTCTGTAAATAATTGCGTCTGGGCGAGACAATCCAGTGATTGACAACATGAGCATCCATCCGAGCAATTGGGGTCCTATGACATGCATCATGAAGTAGGCGAGCCTCACCACCCTATTCAGTGAGTGAGTGAGTGAGTGAGTGAGTGAGTGAGTGAGTGAGTGAGCGAGTTGGGTTTAACCTGCTTTGAACACTATTCCAGTTATATCATGTACATATACAAAGAATGGGCAGAAAATGCATGGGAAATTTGTACAATGTGAGAGGTTTTCAACAATAAAAATCCTTGATTGTTCTCTTTATGATTCTATTACAAAGAGAGCAACCTTAATTCAATCCTGCAAATATCACCACATCATCTTAAATTTTGTAAACCTTGGCCCTTTGGGAAAAGAATACGGATTCATGTTGAATTACAAAAGAAAGGTTAAGGTTATGAGAGCATCTCCTTCAGTGGCTTATTCCTGGTGTATTGAAACACGTAGAAACATACAATATGCAGTTGCCATTTGCACTGCAGAGTCCAGAGTTCACAGTGACTCAAATAGACCCACAGTAGACAGAAATCACAGTTCACGTTTCCTCTCTGCTCTGTCAGGAAATACCAAATTCTCTGTCATTTTGTCAACGCCTCCCCACCAGCTGCACTGCAGCCAGTCATTAGAGGGTGTGGCCTTCCCCAAATAGACTGACTGCTTGTTTGAAGGCTCGCTGCTGGAAGCCAAAGTTTCGCAAGGACAGGGTGAGACTGGACAATGAGATAATTCTATTAAAGCATAAGTCCCAAGCTGCAACTGGCCATGGTAACCAAGCTTCTCAGAGTCGTATGTTTCGGGGGTAATCCTGATGCCGGCCCACATCCATGAGTAAAGTCACGATGCAGGGACAGTTTCATCAGCCACTGTTTTTGTTGTAAAGTGTGTATATCATAAGACTGGAAACTCCTCTAGGCATGAGTAGCCAGGTAGATATGAAATTTATACCCTACTACAGAGTGCATTTCAATCTCAGGGTACAAACAGGGATTTCACAGCATAAAGGCACTGGATCAAGTCCTTACCATATGCACTGTCTGCTTTCACTTGCACCGAATAATTAGAAAAGATCCCTATCATGTCAGACTGCTGTAAATCTTCAAACCAAAATGTAGCTCAACATCCTGTATTCAATGTCGATGGATCAAGCGACCTGCTCTCTCCTCCCCCCTCTCCCTCTCATCACCCTTCTGATAGTTCTGTCTGTTGTTTAACGCTGCACTCAGCAATATTCCAGATATATGATGGTGGCCTGTACAAAATCAAGTCTGGACCAGGCAATCCAGTCATTGATATGATGACCATTGATCCAAACAATTGGGATACAATGACATGCATCAACCCAGTCAGTGAGCCTGACCACCCGATCTCGTTAGTCGTCTCTTAGGACAAGCATAGTCGCCTCTTACGGCAAGCATGGGTTAGGATATCTACAGTTAAAACTTCATGTGCTCTAATTTGAATTAACTTATCAGTGACAAGCTCTGCCATTAAGACTGTTCGAAATCTTAAACATCTCTACACCATTGACCAAATACATTTCCGGCTCATAGGATCCTGGTATAGATAAGGTACGCAATACTCCTGAGTGAATTGAAACATCTCAGAGAAATGAGCCAGTTTGGCTCAAGGATAGCAAGGGCCAGATGACAATTATACCTCCATTAAGAACAGCAATGAATGGAGAAGACACATGTGATAGACTGAACACCCTTCCTTCCTGAATACATGTGTTCTGTCGATAGGGAGCAGGCTGCAGACTCGCTCACGTTATCTCACAACAATTAACTCCTGCATTACGGTACATTTAAAGCTGAGATAGACATATGGACTTATCATTGAAGGAAACAGAAAATATTGCTTCCTCAAATAACTAAATAGTTATTCAGCTAACAAGGCTGTCAAACTGGCGGTCACGGCTGTTTAAGAGCCCTGGTGGTTAAAGCATTATACACTACACCTGCAAATTGTATGGCAATGACATGATCTCACAGCCAGGGGAATATCTTCAAGTGGTTGCATCCACAATTTGGTCTCTTGCATCAGAGAGAAACAAACACAGATGTTTGCAGAAAATAAAAACACATGACCACTCGCCATATGCTAGCCGTGATTAATATTTTTATATTTTCAAATCGACCCCAACATGTATCACTTTACAGTGCAGCATGAGCAGCGAACATGGGAAACTTGCAAACCAAAGGCAACTATGGGCATTCTTGGCATATGTGAAGTAATCTCCTGTATCACAATTACAGAAGACTCTAGTTGTTCCAACAACAAGATAATCCTTCCCGGGGACTTGTAGAGCTTGCAAGCTGGCAAACAGCTGACAAGCTTCCTTCAAATGTCAGGACAGAGAGTCAGATGACAGCATGGTCTGTACTGCCAGCCAGCGAGGGCTCTACTAGAGGTGGGAGCCGGTGGCAGCTGTGGACAGTACTCCTGCATCCACTACCTGCTGCCCATAATTGTTAACAGGCTACACCAGCTTTGGAACCGGTAAATCAGACAGGTCGCAAAATGAATGAAGAACATGCAATGTCCTCCATTTATTCTTGTTCCTGAAGGACATGGTGGACATCATGTCATCACCTACGCAAGTCCAAATTATCATAATGGTGGAGACATTTTGAAGTCAGAAAAAAGACATCGTGAAAGTGCAATTAAATAGGACACGACTGTAATACAGACCTCAGGAAAAATAAAATATCACTGCAAATACAGAAAGGAAAGGTTAAGTCATTTGATATTGCTTCTCATATGGCACTTTACAAGTGTTACAATTCTCCAGATTCTGCACGGAAATGACATTCTGCCCAGTACCAAAACAGTTTGCTTTGTTTAAGTCATCATGATGATTACATTAAAATAACTGGTGCAAAGACATACATTTGCTCCAAACTGAAGTCATAGACCGAGCAATTGCCAATTTATCATTTGGTTAAGTCCCAAATTAAGCCAATAAAATAAACTAATTTTGGTGAAACAATTTTAAAGAGATGATTATTTCATTTAAAACATCAGTACTATCACATTAAGATCTCATAAACAACACTTGTCGCTGATGAAAAAGTCGTAAAATTTGAAGAATTTTCCCTGGCTCCTGAAGCTCTAGCAATGCATGATGGGAAACAGTGTCAGTATCAGAAAATGATAGATTACATGGAATTTCTTGAAGATACTGGACACCTCATTACAAGGCCCATGTTCCAATTAGAGCCAATGAGGCGGTTCACTGTGGGAACAGTGATGCAGATCAGTGTATTTGCAACTCAACTCACAATGTATTACATAAAGGATTTCACTGTGAGGTTGGAGCGTCTCTTACATTCATGATTCCTATCAATATTTCAAAACAAAATATGAAATTTACTTTTGTCATTTCATTCATGAATGGCCTTTTACCTTAGCCCTTTTTCATTATTTAAGTATGCATATCTGCTGTGCAAGCAATGGCTGAGTTATTTGTATACAATATTCATGTCATAATAAATATATACCATATGCCATACCCATGTTTGCATTTTCATTTAACAAAAAAAAGAACTTGAAATTATATTTTGTGGCAATCTAAACTGTTATTATACCCGTCTCATTTCAGATGACAGCGTCACACAAGAGGAAAGGCTGAGGTGAGCAAATTGGAAGAACGTGACTTGGGAGTGTAATTGCAGCCTGATCTGGACACACCTGCCTACCAGCTGACCATTGTGTCTGGCCAGCAGGTCCCTGGTAGTAGTAATCAATGTGCCCGCTCCACATCCGTTACACTACCTTCTGAATGGGGAATTGGTAATAGCACCACTGTTGGTGTGAAATCTGCATAATGTACAATTTTTACAATTATGTCCACTGCAGATCTGGCCTCAGCAATCACAGAGCTTGAACCAGGCAAGGTGAGACAAACAGCGAGTGTGGGTCAGCCATTACTAGTGTGGGAAGGTGGACAGGGCTGGGCCCCCGGGTGGGGAAAAAGGAATTGAAACCGCAATGGAAATCTTCCCATGACTGTTAAAAATGGCTGATGATAATGAACTATGGACATCCCCATCACTCAACCAGACAATCGACAAGGAACCCTACTCAACAACCACCAACAAGACAGTATCAGTAACTAATATCTCCAAAGCTGAGATCCCCTAATATGATCATCCTGCATGGCATCCCCACATGCTGAAGACAATCGCTTGATGTCACCTACTCCATGTCATCATATGGAACTGTCAGTGTGACAAATCATTTGACAAATACCACAAACACAAGTGGAATTATGTTGTTTCCAGCAAGCAACAAGGCAGGCCTACTTGTAAATATGGCCATTGACTGGAACATGGTGTACAAGAGTGGCACAAGTGGTTGGATGCGGCCCTCCCCCATCATGTGTTTCTAGGCCATCACCTAATTCCCTGCAGTCAATCCTTCTTGCCAAACCTTGCCCTACTCCTGTTTCAAAGGAAAGTGAAAACTGATCTAGAGTTAAGTGTCACTGCCGATCAGTCAGCCAAAGCTGCTATAATTGACACAGCCCCTCTATTTTTCCAACTTCTTCAGGTTTCTGGTAGCCCTACAAAAACAAAGTTGCTTGGGTTTCTCAGGTTTTCAAACTTCTCATGGCCAATATGGGAAACGACATATTCTAGACTGAACTACAGACCAACAGATGGTTCTGCAGCCTTAAAGCAACTGGTGATTAAAATCAGATTATATTAATACAGATGACATATTACTCAAATCTGGAATAAATACTGCAGATATCTTTGATTTGATTTCATTCTGACACAGTTAGTTTTAGGTTACATAATCAAATTCATGCCATCATTCAATGTTTTCTTTTCGACCCAGTACTCAGTCCATATTTTTGCTTGGATCAAGATATCACCAAATGAATGTCCCCATTCCTGGTTAGTGACACCGATGGATATAAAAACTACCATCTCAATAATGACCCTTCACAAAGGCCACTATTTCCATGGCTAAATACACCAAGTCCCTGTCTGACGTATACGACTTGATATTGCCCACTTTAAATAAGAGGGCTGCAATGATAATGGGTTTTTATATTTATGTCGGGCTGCGACATCGGCAACAAGCAAATATTGACCATAGAGGTTATTTAACATTAAACTGTAACTCAACTTTTATACTTTCCTGTCCTGCAATTGATACGAACACTGAATAAGAACATGAGACCCAATCTACCAGATCAGCCAGTCAAGGATAGAATTTGGTGTCATGTACCTAGAGATCTACCCTCCAATATCTACATGTCTGACATGTAGTAAGGTGTATTCAACCCATTTAAGGTGTATTCAATCCATTTAAGGTGTATTCACCCCTATTAAGGTGTATTCAACCCTTTTAAGGTGCATTGACCCTAATTAAGGTGCATTCACCCCAATTAAGGTGTATTCAACCCATTTAAGGTGTATTCAACCCATTTAAGGTGTATTCAACCCATTTAAGGTGTATTCAACCCACCCTGATCTTCCACTGAACATGGCATAACATGGACATACAGGTGACCTAACTGTTGACATTTTATGTATAATAATATCATCAAATATGTAATATTGATTGGTTCTTGTGTCTTCAGGAATGTATGTATGACAGTATATATGTATGTATGAATCGTAATATTTTGTCATCTTAAAAAATTGCATCTGTCCCGTAATGGAATGTTTCTGCAATAAATATTATCGTATCTTATCTTATCTTATCCTAACTGCCATAAGTAGACGACTTATAAATATCAACTAACACTATTGGTAGCTTCTTGTCGTAAATCTTTCACAACAGATGGTTATCAAATGTGTGAGGGGTGGTGGGATAGTCTAGTGGTTAAAGTGTTCGCTCGTCACCTCGAGAATCCAGGTTCAATTCCCAAGATGGGAACAATATGTGAAGCCCATTACTGGTGTGTGTCCCCTGCCCTGATATTGCTGGAATATTGCTGGAATAGGCTAAAAGCGGTGTAAAACCATACTCACTCACTCACCATCAGATGTGTGAATATACATGTGGAAATGTGAGGACATGGATGTGGTTAGATCCAAGTATCCAAGATTAGTTTGAGGGCATCACACCGCAATCGTAACCGCCATCGTAAGAGATCATGGTCTACGATGGCAACCTCAGCACCATCATCCTTGCTTATCCAGTGTATTATATCTCCACTTATTATGATAAATACCCTGGACCTATTCGGGAATGATGTCATAATCTCCAACAAACCAACATCCCTACCTAAACTTACGATTTCTCTTGCTCATGAGTTATTTGATTGGACAGGTACTTTTAGAGTTGTGCCATTCAAGTCAGGCTCAAAGGCCATGCAATGGCAGAGAAAAGGGATAAATTATATCAACTGAATGATGTAGGATGCCTCCGTAAGTACAGAGAGTCCTTTGTACTTAGTTCCTTTTGGCATGGTATAACAAGCCACAGATGAGCGATACCAGGGAACATTCCTGGCAGTCTGCAGACTGCAGTTCTCCTAAGCACTCATATGACAGCCACATCTCAGCCTTCTCCAGTTACCAATGTCAAGGAAGACACCTGAATCTGATTTGTCTGTCAAAACAACTTAGATCTATAGTCATAGTCTTTGAGCTATAGCCATGGGTGGTAATAAGCTTCTATCTCTGAACAGCAAATTACAGAGTAAGTGGATACATTTGAAACTGTTGCTGCTGATTCTTGCAGTTTCATCAGGGTAGGCCAGCTGGATAGTTTGATGCAAGCCCCACCCTGCTCTTGTACAAGTGGTTGCACCCAGTCAAGGGAAAAACCTCTGTACATTATACGAGTAGCCATAAAACACCCTCCATGAAAGCTTTTTTCTTGCTCCACATAACTTGAGCATGCATGACTGCACTGTCCCTTACCATACATCAAAAGCTTATTTTCAAAACAGTTTACCCCATGTCAATTTTGACAAGAGCTAAACTATCAATTAAACTTATTGATTGCTGCAGCTTTATTGTCTACAATCTCTTCCGAAAATAACCAGCCACCAAGCAGGCGTCCCTGTGTGACACAAAGCCCACGTCCCCATTATTTCATCCTGGGAATGTTAGAACAACGGCTTTTATGGAAAACCATTTGATTTTATAACCCAGAAAAAGCATTTAATACACATGGCAGGCTGTTAACAGCGATCTGAAGCAAATGAAAAGCACTATCAGGCCCAGCTGTGATACACAGCAATTAATCGGGCAGTCCAGGATATAAGGTGGTGTTGGCCTTCCAGTACCTAGAACTCCACCCTCAAACATCTACTCTATCAATTAGCACACTTTCTCCCACACGTACCTGTCATACATTCATATTATTTTTCAGACAAAACAAGTCTGACAGATGACCCTGACAGTGAAACATGGCCCTCTAGAATCAACTTCCCTTCAAAAAAATATTTCTCTATTACATTAGGCGGGATTTCTCACAGAACATTCTGAAGACTGAGGAACGGTAGTTTGTTAATTAAAACAACCAGCAGAAGTAGAACATGACACAAGACACAATGAAAGATCTCCTGAATCCAAGCTAGAGCCACATCTTAAGTTGACAAAGCAGTGGTGGATATTAATATGACAGGGAAAGCCTGGACAACTACTTGATGCTAACACCATGTTGGAAAAAGGTACATTAATTCTGCACAGATGCAGTTTCAGTGCCATCCCTGTAAGGATGCTTCCACAATCAATGATAAAGTGATACAGTATTTACTCTTTTCCCGCTTTGTGAACATTGTTATAGTTGCACAATGATGCCAGGTGCAAAACAATTACATTTATATCTTAAAGTTATGAATGTCACTTGAATTACTATAGGATGAAAACCATCAATCCTTTGTTCTGGAGGATAAACTATTCAAGCCTATTCTAACAATGAATTTAAATATTTGAATGCAACTGATATCTTTTATCCAGTGTATTGTGTGGAGGATGGGGCTGAGCAGCTGGGATGCAGGATAAGCCAAGCACTACTGGTCAGAATGGGGCCCTTCCTGCTGGCCTACACAACAACATTGTTCTCATTACATACACTAGTTCTAGCCATTGTATACAGCTGTTATTCACCATTACATAACAACCTCATATCCCACTGTTGATGTTTGGCATTGATACTAATCTAGGTGGCTAGCCTTTGTCCCATCCAATTGACCATTGGTCAATTTGCAGCAGGTGACATCCCCGCCCCCAGCTGCTATTATGTAACGTATCACACACCAGTACATGTGGCCACGATACCAGGATGGGAAACAACTGAGTGTAAGCTGAGGATTTGTTTCACAAAGACATTGCTCCTTGTTAGCACAGCAAACAAGTCAGCCAGAAGAGTAAATACACAGAGCGCCTTCTTATCCACTTGACAATGCAACAAATAAATATAATTATTCCATGTCAATACTAGAGATTGCATGACAATTTGCATGGAGACAGTGACTTATGCTATATGCTCAAATACAAAAGTCATTCATTCAGTAAACCAGTTTTTACACTTCCCCGACAGAACCAACTTCTCAACCTATTCCCATGAAAACAAATAAAAAAATCAGTCTCCACCAATTAATGGTAACAAACTTCCTCGAACCTAGCAAATTACTTCAAGGTTCCTAAAGATCAGCTCTGTTTCCTCTTTCTTACAATGGAAATACCCTCTCCAATATACTTCCTCTTGCTTTGTAATCATGAATACCATGAATACTGGTTTTGTAGCTGCATAAACAACACCTGTTACTTAAGTCAGTTTGCTTTCAAATATTTCCGTCAATTAAATACTTCCTGTGCTGTTTAAAAACAATTTGAACATTTTCACTTTTGATTCAGAATTTCGAAAATATAATTTATTTATTACCCAGTGCAATGGACTATTTCCTGATGTGGTTAACTCGTAAGCGATACCTTTGCTTTTGATATTTGAGCTATTACAGATTGCACAATCTTTGTTTGCCATGTCAATATTTTCAGCCGAGATGATCTATGTCAGGTTGGGGGGCAGATATGAGACAAAGCTCACACTATCACAACCTTTATTATGGGTGTAATTTTCAAACAGAATTAGGGGTAGTCTGAGTGGTGTCCACAAATATATTTATGACATATATTTGTAACGGGATATCAAGAGGGGGGTGCAAATATCTCTACCAGGAGCTGGGCAGAATTTATGATGGTATTTGCGTGTAGTGGTTTCACTGTGCGAGAGAGGTGTCTATACAATCTGGTCATAAAACACAGACCATATACCCCACGCCTGAATAGAAGACACAATTCCATGTTGCCCCTGACAACCTCATCTAACAATTCATGTCACTTTAACATCGGCACACACATTCAAGTAAATCTCTTTCAAATTCGGTTGTGGTTAAACAGAGGTTAAGTCAGCACAATGGCAGAACTGACTACCACCTGACCAGCCGATGGTGGACCTGGCTCCCATCTTTCATTCATAGCCACGAGCCCCTTACATCCCAGTGTTAAACACGTGGGTCACAACATCCGTTCAATTCTGGCTCCAACTTGCCTTCATTCATAGCGACAGAGGAATTGACACTGCCTAAATGTCATATCCCTCAATTATATGAATTTGGTTTTAAATGCTGACTGACTGCAAGTCGTGATGGTGATTTAACATGCCTTTCACTGCTGGCATATACAAGCTCGTAATCAACAGATGTCTAGAACAGAAACCATCCTCATACATCGTATCTCACATCATGAAGATGTAAACACATTAACATAACCTGACAACACAAACCATACTCTTAACACAGCAAATGGACTCAAAAGACAAGCATGTCACATCTCTCAAAGTAGTAATTATCCCAGGTGAGAGAACCTACCTTTCTGGACACAGCTAACGGGGTGATGATGGATTGCTGAGCAGCGGCAGCAACAGCAGCGGCAGAGGCAGAGGTGGGCACCGGCAGGAGAAGATCCGCTGGGGAGGGGGCGGGTGTGGCTTGAGGGATGGCACTGACTGTTGGGGTGGTTTGGAGAGCAGTGGGTCCTGCTGATGGGTGGGGCAATCCGTAGTTGTACCAGCATACATACATAGTGGGTCACCTAAACTACATGCATGTGGCCAGTCACTTATCCCTGGCCTGTGAGAGAAGAAAGAGTTGTGTGAGTGAGGACTGTACACAATGAAGTAGCACACCCGGACTTGACCTATCACTGTGACGGGAGACCTATAGACAGCTGGCTTGTTGGCTGTTCCGGCAATCACTCCAGCCTACTGCTATTACTGCTAGTCGTGCAGTGATCAAACTGCTCATAGAAAGGTCAGTCACTGCTGAGCCCCACGCTTTCAACTCTCCCTGTATCCTGAATGTCAACACGGCCACGCTCTCCCGCTTCACGCTTTTTTCACAAACAATATCCCTCCCGCGTGCTGTTCCAGTAATTGCTGTCCCCCCTGAAGCAATGAGACAAGTTCTATAACGAGATCAGGCTGTCCACCCTCCTCTCTTCTATTGAAAGCCCAGGCTATGACAGGTCCGAGTCCTTGATAATGGGATTGGAGAACAGACAAATATTTGCTTTCTATGTGTTTCATAGGCCACGCATAACAAATAACCAGGTCAGGTGACACGACAGGTGCCGGGTGGATCAGGGAGAACCGCCACTAGGATCAATGGTAATTTTACTAAATGTATCCTGATGTGTCGTGAGCTTTTCTGCCACCTTCGCCAGGTAAGCAAGGAGAGCTATGACAGGTATTGGATGCAGAGGTTGGTCACATGATGCTCCACGCCAAGATAATAATAGAATCCATTTATGATATCTACTGTGGAATTTGCTGCAGATAGTATGCTTAACTACAGATGGAGTTGTAAGATAGAAATTGTGCAGGGGGAAACACCCTTCCAGCTTGATCTTCACATCACATCTCTACTCCGACCATTCACAGTATTGATCTTGCTTCAAGCTGGGACAAAACATCGCATTTTGTGTCATCTCTCTCCAACAAACACAGGATGACTTGGGTCAATAAAACACACAAGTTGAACACTAACCATCGCTCAGCAATCTTTGCTCAAATTAATACTAACAGGGACCAACTAGGCAGGTGTTGCTTGAGCCTACATGTTACATAACACATCTCTGAAGGATAGAGAGAAAAGCAGGGAGGAACATAATGAACATTTTAACACAATACTTCATCAAAGCGTGGAAAGCTTGTCTGATTTTTTGCATGTGTATTGATTTCTATATAACAAATATACATGTGACATATTGCAACAGGTGTTTCAGAATGATAAAACTGAAACGTGACATTTCAATAAAGAGATATTAACAGTTAAATAAACAATATGTAATTATCATGTCAATAGAGGTATGTTTTAGAAATATTTTTGTAACAAATTCTCCCTATATTAGTTTGGAGATATGTTTTCATATTTTCCCTAATCATACAGACATATTGTGCGAGGCTTCTTCTTCCATGATATAAGGGTGCCTTTACTTTTTCAGTAGGACAAAATATATTCGTTTTTTAAGAGCATACTAAGAAAATGTACCTTTCAGTAAAAAACTGTTGCAAAAACAGGGTCTTGGATCATATTCATTACTAACATGCATGCCCTGCCATCCTATACAGTGGAACCTGATTAATCTGCACCCCCTTTAATAAGAACCCCTGACATCGGGACGAATACTGGAACGTCAACATATACTTCTCACTAGAAATTAAAGAACAACTGATCAAGTATTCTCTTGAATCGTATATAACAATCAAGACAGTCATACACTCATGAATCATTAATCCAGGAATGTGTCAATCCAGAAGAAATCATGGGGAACTGTCCAATCAAGATAAACAGAACGTTCCCGTACAAGACTGTGGCTTTCATTGCCATAAAAATGCCTTAAGGAAATATGACATTCAAAGGTGTGTCATTATTAATGTCAAAAATAAGATTAAAATGCTAAGAAAAAAATCTTGTTTTGAAAGCATTCTTAGGATCCGGCTGTCATGAGAAACTAGCCACTGACATTAATTTGCAGAACTGAATTTTTCTCTTCATTTTAACATCACCATGAAGACATCAAACAGCTCACCATCGACCACTAGCCCACATCAACACCCAACCATGCGCAGTCATCTCTCATCCGGCCCACATGGCAATTAATATTATTAACAGTAAACATGTATTTCAAGTAAAAGCTCATAATGAAGAACGTGTAAAGCCGATCCTATCCTACAATATTTTGTATGGTAAACCCAGCATTTCAGGTTGAGTGAACCTGCTAATGTGGGAATAGAGAGGGGGGGGGGTGAAGGAAACTGGGGAACACCTGTTACAGACTGTTACAGACTGTACAAGGCTATTTCTGTAACATCTTGTCAATATGTATGACATGACATGGCCACAATTACTGAAACTGTGCATGTTGGAAATGTTTGATATAAAAGTATATTGATATCTGAAAAACGTCACATCAAACGCTCTCACCGTAGAATAACGATCAAGTATAAACTTGGCACCATAATCAATAGGAATTTATATATTTCTGACACAATCACATGGAGATTTTTACTTTCTACCAGTCTATTTCAAAATATGGTTTATTAATTTTACCAAGTGGGACAAATATTTTCATCAAGAATAATTGTTATTGTATATGGAATATAGTGTACATTGATTGCTTTTCTTTATTTCGACCAAAGCAATACAGTCAAGACAAATGAAAACTTACTGGACTGTCTTTAACCTGAAACCACAGAAGTATGGCAAAACATTTTCCCCAAATCAACAAGAGTCATCAGAGTTGACATATGTCCCCAATCTGGTGCAATTTGGAAATGTAGTTTCACTCGTTCTCCACTTTTGACTCTTGGTCGCTGCTCTCCATTATTTCTCCAAATCCCATATCATCAAATGGCGCCAGTTCACGACTAGACTGATCTGTACAGCAAGTTTCATCAAGAAATATGTACCGGGTAACAGTTTGGGAGTTCTGCTCCAGAAATGAGCACTACCTTCATTTTCAGTATGTCTTAACTTGTCATGAAAACATATTTAAATTTTTATTTTTTTTAAATCACTAATCATGAAACGGCACCAGTTCACCACTAAACCCATCTATATAGTTAGTTTTGTCTGAAACATATTCAACATTTTCAGGGTTCTGATCGGGAAACGAGGACTAACCTCATTTCAGGGTAAGTCCAACTTATAGTCATGAAAACATGAAGAAATTAATCAGATATAAATATCGCTAATCATGAAAAGGCACCAGTTCACCACTACACTGACCTTAGTAACAAATGACATCAGGAAATATTCAACGTTTTTTTAGTTCTGCTCGGAATACGGACGAAGGACAGATGGATGACATGCAGATAGCTATATCTCCCAGTTTTTCAAAGCAGGAGGATAACAATAGCTGTTGAGTAAATAAATATCTTGGTGTGTTCACACAATATATGCCAAGCATGTAATACATGGATAGATACAATACTTGATTGCTGGTGATGTTGATCAATCAGTGCTCTACTACACGTATCAACACCTTCCCATCTGCAGCCAGCTCTGCTGCCGGAGGTATCTGAGGAAACGACACCACCATGATGGTGATGGATGATGCAGACATCAGCTCTGAGAAACTCGTGCAAAGTGGCAACTCAATATGAAATCATAAACCATCATCATAAACCGCAATGCTGAATACTTCACCATTAGCAATAAGTCTTCCACCAGCATGAATTTACTTCCCATAAGTTTAAAATGCATTTCAAGACCCGATTTCTCACTCAAGCTTTCGGTGTTCTCCAGGGGAATTTTATTAAATATTAACTTGTCCTGTTAAACTCTCATTATGTCCAGATTGCCCGAGTTGTCAACTCAGCTGGGACTGGGAAGGTGCTTGGGGACGCATCTAATGCAGACCGTAGCAATATCAATTACATACCAACAATAGACAGTATTTCCTCTAATTTCCTGATGGGAAGACTAGGCCCAAGTCCTTTATAGGACCAACATTGGCCCCTCGAGTCAGACTTGGACAATGGGCTCTTGTGTGTGTCCAAAGGCTTTAGAAACTCAAATAGTTTCAGTGATTGTTTAAGCAGTGATTCTAGACAAAGGATTAACCACAACTATTAAGGTCTTTACATCTTCTTCACAATAATGTATTTGTGGACAAAAAATGAATTGTATGTTCGGATCAAAGAAGGTGTGCATGCGAGTGAGAGAAGAGGGAATGAGGACCCATTAAACGGTAATCAGCGATCAGGTGTGTGAACGTGAGACAGAAGATGGATTAAACAATGATCAAGGCGAGCAACAATGGATGCATAGATTAACTCAGAGCTGTGAATACCACCTGCCAGAGAAACATGGGACTTGATTATGTCAGTTATGTCACAATTTCAATTTCTTCAGCATGTGTATCACCTGTTTGCTGGGTGTAATACAGCTTTGGATAATACTTCGGCTAAATCACAACATGTCAGCATAATTTGGGAAAGTGCAGAAAAGTTGTAAGTTGTGTACCACTTTAAAACTCATATTCATTGTAAGGATGCTGGCAAAACTACAAGCATAATAATTGCAGCAAATCTGAGTTTCAAACCCACAGCCAGCAGATCCTGGTGTAACAAAGGGGGACATCTCTGCAGAGCAAATAATAATCAGGAGATGATCTGGTGCATTTAGGAAATGGAGTTTGGCTACTCATACACCACCATTGGCTAAAATGCAATCGGATACCTTTGTTCAACATGTCCTTGATAGAGTTTGGGCAAATAAAGCAGAATGATACATCTTAAAGACACCACACAAATAATTGTGACACGTGATGAAATGGTTATCCTAAGGATGAAAGAATAGTTATTTAATTAGAATTTTCTCTTCTCTGCCATAATTTTATGATACCACCTACCCCGCCATCTGGCACATTAGAAATTGAGGTGTTTACCTTAAGGCTGATTTTCTAAAAGCATACACTGCAAACAGGATGCACAAAATCTAAAGCATGGAACTCCGGAAAAGTAATAATCATTTATTTTTTTAAGTCAGTTGTGACAAGTACGTCTCAGATAAGCTTGCAAAGTTTCATGATACTTCAGTAGCTGCTGTGAAAACTTGTCCCCAATGCAACCACTATGCACTAAGCACCACTATGCACTAAGCACCACTATGCACTAAGCACCACTATGCACTAAGCAAAACAAGGAGACAAAAAATATTTCTTTTAAAAATACCACATCAAAAGGCACCAGTTCAGTATGTGACTGATACATATGCAAAGTTAAACAGGTTTGGAATTATGCCCCCCTCCCTCATTCCTATATCCCCAAGGCAGTCCCAATTCACGGTGTGAAATACTAGTAAAAACTCACACACTTGCACTACACATACATATATTCCCTACAGATGAATTATTTTCAACAAATTGATTTGACAAAGCTGCCTTTTATTCAGTGAAGAAAAAAGTCATGCTGTTCAGTATGTTAAAAAATCCAAAATATTAAACGGGCACAATTCACCACGAGACTGATCTGTACAACAAGTTTCATCTCGAAATATTCAACTGTTTGGGATCCTTGCTCCAGAAACGAGCACCACCCTTATCTAGAAAGAAGCAATACTGTACTTATTGGTCTGAAACAATATGTCTGGTACTTGTCAGTTCCAATAATGACCCGTAGTGTACTCAATGGTGAAACTTTATCTGGAGCACTGGTAAAATACTGGTGGCTGCAGCGAAAGGAAGCAATGTTCACAGTGTCTCCAAGCTAGAACAACAGATCCAGACAGAGGAAGACCAATATACTGCCAACTAAAAAACACATAAAAAATGTCTCAAGTATAATTAAAGTACATGAGCTGACATTAAGAAACATCATTCGTCATATAAATCCTTGGGATTGTGAAAGTATCAGGTATCTCTCGTGGCGTTTGGTGTCTCGTAATACACACTGGGGTTCTGCATGTCGGGATTGTGTAGAAGTTCACCATCAGCCACATGAAGATGTCCTTATAAGTTTCAATTTTGTAACATTCACTCCAGTTTCTGCGAAGAGTTCACGCATCTTTAGTTATACTAGGAACTGCCAGGTGCCAAGTTGCTGCATTGTTTGGTATTGGCTAGAAATTAAATTTTGAATTGAGGACATCACATTTTTATGAAATAATTTTTTAGAAGAATTTTAAAAAAGGTGTACCACACTAAAACATGGTAAAACAAGTTTCAAATGCCTTTCCACTGAACTTGTTGAATTAAAGGCACACGCTCTCAAGGAAATATTATACACTGTCTTCACAATCGGTTCTGTCAAAAAAAACATTTGCAACTTTGTTTTCAAGTAGCCTCCCAGGTTGTTGCTATTGCCAACACTAGTATTAAGTTCTGAAACTATGTAAAAAATCAGTATTGAATCAGTATTCATACTTGAATACATTTTTAAAAACAAAATAAAATGAATACTTCAAAAATAATGTGTGACTTTCAAACAAGTTGAAAATTAATGTAAATACATTGCCATGAAGATTGTTGATTGAGGATCCATTTTTTTGGTGGTCTCTTTATCCATAAAAAACGTTATCCTTTGATAAAAAAGCAATACCTTTTAGTTTAATGAGCCAGACATATTACACGGATGAGAGATCAATTGTGTTTGAAAATGGAAAACCGATAAATTGAGTTGTGAAAACACAAGAGTGACCACTTTGGGGTCGGTGGGTTGGTTCTGAGTGGACTCGACGCACCTATTTTACCTAAATAGAAGGCCTGGGCAGGGCCATAGCTATGACCAATGCATGTTACATAATCTGGGAGAAAAACACCCTGCAGACCAAGCTGGAGAATAATTACTCCTTACACCCTGTACATAAGCATCTCTAACAGAAACAACCTGAACAAAGTCAGCCATACTTCCTCCTGGAAACTGGAACTCCTTCAAGCAATGATGACATGCAATATGATCTTAACCTACCGGTAATTGCTATCTCGGCAAACTAGATTAAAATACTAAAATGATTCACTATCATATCTTAACATTTTCAAATACGAAATAAATTTCAGGTTGCCATGGAAACATTTCTTTGGGAAAACGATATTATTACAGTAGTGGCAGGCTGTCCGCATCCACGTAGGTAATGTATCGCTGCGAGCTCCGAATGTCGCACCTGAGCTAACGCACCAAAAGGTACACAGAGCCGAGTGACTGACAGTAACGGCGTGCCTGTGTGTCAACCAGTAAATAACTAATTCCCCACGCTGATCAACGAGAAGAAATACATTAACTTAATTGTTTCCATACATAATTTCGTAGACGACGATTTACACTCATGTACCTGACATAGAGAAAGTTCCAACTGACAAAGGCAACAGTTACAATAACATTTATTGATTATTATAATTAATGAAAACACCCAACGACTCTCTCATGGTGTGGCACAATGGCAACAGCTTTCATCCTGGAGATAACGGTCAGGTCTTCCATCATGCCATTCCAGGAACTAACAATGGCCAATACAGAAATCAATGACATCATTTTATAAGCCACAGTTGTTTTTATTTCATAACATTTCAAATTTTTATGACACTAAAAGCACTCATACAAAGAGGTCGTGTAAATCTCCTGACACATCACTGATCCAGAGGATGCAACCTGTTGAAGCCATTCTGTTTCACACCATATTGAAAGCAAAACTCACAAATAATACTGTTGAAAATAAACAATTTATTGGTGAGAGTGAGTGAGTTAAAATTTGACACTGCATCTGCATTATTTCAGCTATACCTGTCTTAATTCTTGCTTGTAATATTTTTTATAGCTGAAATATATATTTTCACAAATTTAAATCAACAAGTAAATTCAAAATTGAACAAAAGAGTCTATGTGGAGTATGCCATGTTTCACCATCGTATGAAGGGGTGGTGACTGGCATGAACACAAGAGAGTTCTCCAGCTAACATCTGTAGGGACAACAGATTGATTCCGATCAGATTCCATAATGTTGCATCCAACAATCTCATCATAAAATTTTCAGCCATCGACCATTACCCATTACAAATCAATACAAATAGTCTAAAATGGTGGCCGTTCATCTCTAGTCAGCAATTAAATCTGCATCAACTCTCGTCACCGAAACAGACGATTCTCGCACACCATTGTTGTCCCCCATCAAAACTGCATCTCATCTCGATCATTCGACGGTCCTCCGAGAGGGCGCCACCGCTCTACCTTTGTTTGTTCTATAGTCTCCATATTACATTTGCGGAAATTGGTTGATGGGATAATGGACCAGGTTCTGGAAGAGTGTAGGTATCAACAACTGATTATGACACCAGTTACAGGCAGTGTGTGGAAAGCTCAGTCTGCAAACCATTCAACATGACAAGCAGCAGACAACTTTCTGCTTTAAGTCAGATTCAAAACTTTACTCTTACCATACAGATACCAGGGCAACTTCAGCCTGATGGAGCCATTGATATTTTGTCATTAGCTTGGTCCCAAACCAACCAGGGTCAGACAGGTCGTATCAAACAAGTCCACAGTTCAATGTCAATGTTGTTTGTCTGTTGTTAAATGCCAAACTCCGCAATATTCCAGCTATATGAGTGAATACCGTTTTTGCCGCTTTTAGCAATATTCCAGCAATATCACAGCAGGGGACACCAGAAATGGGCTCCACACATTATACCCATGTTGGGAATCGAACCCGGGGCTTCGGCGTGTCGAGCGAACGTTTTAACCACAAGGCTACCCGACCATCTATCCCAGCTATATGATTGAGTCAAATATTGAGTCTGGACCATACAATCATGACAGTGTCTGACATGAGCATCGATCTATGCAATTGGTCACTGAGTCTGATCACATGTTCCTATTAGTCGCCTTTTACGACAAGCATAGTCGAATCTAACGGCAAGCATGCTTGCTGAAGACCTATTCTCTACTACTTTAGGCTGTGCCAAACTTCACCAACCAACCCCTAACCATCGTGATGACCTTGATGGGAACTTCATTTTACTTTTTGAATGTCTAGTATATTGATGAGCATTTCACCAGTAGAAATAAAAAACAAACAAAAACATCACGCATGTTGATAACACACATGCATAATGAGAGAGGAAACATGGATGTCAAGGTCAGGTTTATATGAAGGCCAGACATGTGAATGATGACAGGTTTGCTTTGATGAAGTCATGTGGGAAAACAGGCCGGAATGCCACTAATTAAAAGCAGTTTTCAAAACTTTGGCTCAAGCCTCCTGAAATGTTGATTACATGGATGGTTGAGCTATCCATTAGCTGGGAGCAGAGTGTCCATCACAGCTATGTCAGGGTCGGTCACGGTAGGGGCACCTGCTGCATGGTGCATGGAACAGGTTGGTAGCGGCCAGAATGCGGGGTTGATGTACGACCTCATCAACATGGCCCAAACAGTCATTGTTTGAGGACATCAGGTGTGAAGGGAGGCATCTCGTTCTTCAGCATCATTTTCTCAGCCACTGACTTCAATCACCTTCTTAATTTATTCTCCTTACTAGAGTAAGGCTGAAATATTTCAGTTTGATTTATTTTAGATTTGAATAGAAAGAAGACATTTTATTGCAAGTAATGTTGCCAAATATTTATTTGAGCTTTACCAACATGACAAAAAATTGAAATATAACAGCATTAATGAGGTGTCATCTAAACCTTAGCTTCTCACAAATATATTCAACAGTCGACAAACAATAACTTGCTTGATTTTAATCATTTCACATTATTTTAACATATTCCCATTTTGTGTTCATTTCAACCCATTACATATCAATGAGACGATTACTAAACTCTGATCCAAAACTTATGGAAATTGCCTGTTTAAATATCATAGTGCCCATATCCTGCCTGGACAGAAAAAGAGCACTAATTTGCTATAATTTTAACTGACACTGTGGCCTGTAACAGCAATTTGAAATTCTAGGACAATGAGGCGAGTCACATGACAACGGAGGGTATGTGCTGGATGGGTGGGGTCGTGTGGACAACCGTTTGCCTCCCAAACTGGCTTATCTGTGTTTGCATACTTAGAAGTGAGCTCCAACAACTCTGCAAACAGTTCCAGCTCCACACCTGCCCCCTCCCCACTCCCCACTCCCCCTCATCCGCCACCCTCACCCTCACCCACCCTTAACACCTGTTGCTATGACTGCTCTCTAAACACTTGACTCAATTGTGTTGTTATTAGCATGTATGTATGTAGTCTAAAGTTTATTGTTTGTCACTGTTTCTAGAACACATATCGACCATGATCTAAATGAGTGAGGGAGTGAGCGCTCAGGCTAAGTGACTTGGTTGATTGCATGTTATTGTATCACGGTTACATCAACGTCATAATATCATCGCTGGATCTTGTAGTCAAGACTTGATTATTTACAACTGGAATATTGCGGAGTGCTGCATAAAACAACACAAGAAAAAAAAGCGGATTTATTCATTTATTAAACTACATGTTTTCAAAATTGATATTGTAACATATTAATCCCTTTTAAATTATTGTTTTGGGCAATGGTCAGTAGGTGAGGAAACATCTAAGTAAGCGAGCTTGAATAATACTGGGTTTCAAGCTGTGTTTTCAACTAAAGTCCCTGGAAGATTAATAATGCATAATGTTAACGTTTCTTTGTCAGTCTTAATTCCAAAACATAGAGCCCTTCATACCTTTCATTTAGCAACAACTATTTTTCTACCCCATATCCACAAGTCCTGTCTGACCCCTTTTTCTCACACTTAGGCTCTTCAATAACAGCCTGCTGACCCTCATTCTGCCCCTCGTCACAGAGCACTTTAATCCCAATCCCCAAACAATTCACATACTTCCTTTCATAATGGATTGATTTTTATGAAGTTTTCCCATGAGATAATCATGTTTCATATTCACAGACATTAGCCAACACAATGGTAGCAGATCCAGATCTGAATATTCCACATCAAACTCCCCATGTTGAGTACAACAAGCGCGCCTGATCCATCAGTGTTTGGTGGCTACTTGTTCCTGATCACTGGAAACCGGAAGGCAACGACGGCCCTAATCCAGGCCTGACACCTGAATGGTGGAAGGCTTGAGCTACAGTCTCAGTGTGGGGGACCAGTACCAGAGGAATAGATCTCAGTTTTATCACATTCTATTGCCCTTGATTAACTTGCACCGCAAGCAGACTGTCTGACCGTTGGATTACTTGGTGCTACATCAATTTACATTAACGATGTCAGCAAGAATTTAATATGTAGAACTGAATAGAAATTTCATTTTCACAACCACCAGTCACTGGATTGTGCAGTATTGTATTTCAATCAGAAATGGACAAATTGTAACAATGAGAAACAGATAATATCCGGTACTGCATTCCCCGAAGGAAGATAAGTTATTAGAGACCGGGCATTTGCTGATGGAACAAAAGGTCACAATGTCGCTAAAAGAGTCATGAAAGCAGGATTGTGTCTATCCTTGCAATGTTTTACTTAGATGCTCGCTTTGATGAAAGCTTGGCCAATAATAACAATTAGCGCATGCTGTCCCAGACAAGACTGTGTCATATTTGTTGTTATCACATGGTCAGACACTGAAGTATCACATTAGGTATTGAGTAACACCTTGTATCACATTAGGCATTGAATAACACCCAGTTTTAACGCCAGACAATGTTGTGATGACCAGACTAGCCATTCAAAATAGCTTTGGGTGAAGGTCTGCAAGTGAGTGAGTGTATGGGCGAGGTTTTGTGCAGCATGTGTAGCTCTGCAAGTGAGTTGGGGAATGAGGTTTGTGAAGGTCTGTGAGTGAGCATTGTTACTGTCACTTAGATATTTCAGTTATATCACTGAATGTCAGCAGAATGTGAGGAAAGCTTAAAGTGATGCAGGTGAAAACCACAAAGAACGAGTATGTTGCTGACAAACCATGAAATTTTATCAAGACAATCATGAATTCGAATCCACAAACATGGCTTTCTGGAGTGAGTAAGTGAGTGAGTGAGTGAAGCAGGTGAAGTGAAGTTATAGCTGTTTGAATAGGTGATATCATGGATTCCAAGCAGGGGTTTCAGAGTGGAGGACTGTAAAGCAGGCCCTAAACATATTCCAATGAAATACTTCATTTCCACATCAGTGTTTTCATTTACCAGCAATTACCAATTCTAAAACCAGTAGAATAGATGAAAAGTTAGAAACGTCCGGCCTAGGGCATCAACTCAAATTATACCTGATCATTTTACCAGATCTTGCATTGAGTGTTCAATGATACCTTCAGCCCTTGCAACTCATTAGCTTCAGGAAGTGACTGTCTAAGCTATTTTACCAACATGTAATTCCATTGGTATCTGATGCACATACATAGTGACATCCAGCTATACTTCTGTATCAGTTCCACACACATGCCAGGTGTGGAGCAGTGATCAGGTAGACATATTTCCTCTCTTCAGCAAAACTGGATTAATGCTGCCAACAGAAGTAGAGCTGGTGAAACCTCTGCCTGGGACAATACCCACCACTACCCATATCTCCAGCCCCATACCCACGACCCACATCGACACCACCATCACCCACATCCACACCACCCATATCCTCACCATTACCCACATCCACACCACCATCACCCACATCCACACCACCATCACCCACATCCACACCACCATCACCCACCACACCACCATCACCCACATCCACACCACCATCACCCATACCCTCACCATTACCCATATCCACACCACCATCACCCACATCCACACCACCATCACCCATATCCCCACCATCACCCACATCCACACCACCATCACCCATACCCTCACCATTACCCACATCCACACCACCATCACCCACATCCACACCACCATCACCCACATCCACACCACCATCACCCACATCCACACCACCATCACCCACATCCACACCACCATCACCCACATCCACACCACCATCACCCATACCCTCACCATTACCCATATCCACACCACCATCACCCACATCCACACCACCATCACCCATATCCCCACCATCACCCACATCCACACCACCATCACCCACATCCACACCACCATCACCCACATCCACACCACCATCACCCACCACACCACCATCACCCACCACACCACCATCACCCACCACACCACCATCACCCACATCCACACCACCATCACCCACATCCACACCACCATCACCCACATCCACACCACCATCACCCACATCCACACCATCACCCACATCCACACCACCATCACCCACATCCACACCACCATCACCCACATCCACACCACCATCACCCACATCCACACCATCATCACCCACATCCACACCACCATCACCCACATCCACACCACCATCACCCATATCCACACCACCATCACCCACATCCACACCACCATCACCCACATCCACACCACCATCACCCACATCCACACCATCATCACCCACATCCACACCACCATTACCGACATCCACACCACCATCACCCATATCCACACCACCATCACCCATATCCACACCACCATCACCCACATCCACACCACCATCACCCACATCCACACCACCATCACCCACATCCACACCACCATCACCCACATCCACACCACCATCACCCATACCCTCACCATTACCCATATCCACACCACCATCACCCACATCCACACCACCATCACCCATATCCCCACCATTACCCACATCCACACCACCATCACCCACATCCACACCACCATTACCGACATCCACACCACCATCACCCATATCCACACCACCATCACCCATATCCCCACCACCATCACCCACATCCACACCACCATCACCCATATCCCCACCACCATCACCCACATCCACACCACCATCACCCATATCCCCACCATTACCCACATCCACACCACCATCACCCACATCCACACCACCATCACCCATATCCCCACCATTACCCACATCCACACCACCATCACCCATACCCTCACCATTACCGACATCCACACCACCATCACCCACACCCTACCTTCACTCACACCCTACCACACACACGGTCACACCCTTTACAACTTACCAAGAGTAAATTTACTGACACCTTACAAAGTTAATGTTGTTCTCGACACTCAGATCCACTTACAAGTTACTGCTATTCACACACCCTTACACTTTACAGTAGGTTAATTTCAACTCAGTGCAAGTAAACTTGATTACACTTTCCAAAGTATGTGTTGTACTGTCCACTCATGATTCTATTACACATCATGGTCACCAAGGGCTTCAACATGAAGTAACATTAAAGGAATCTCTGAACAGATACGTGAACACTGACTTGAACCATCAGGCTGACGAGCTGCCTCCATAAATGACAGATTTAAAGACATCTAACACTTTAAAAATGTCAACATTTGCACAAAACTTGTCACAAAAACACTCATGCAGTGCAGTGCAGTGAGTGACGACCGAGTGAAGTCTTTATTTTAGCAATTTTTGCAATATTACAAGCAAATCATGCAGCAACAGAAATTGGCACTTGTCCTATAGTCCTTGCTTAACTGCCCAATAGTTAAGGTATCATAAGGACGAGTAGAAGTTTGTCATTTTTAAGGGGTTTGCTATATGTTATCATCATAAGGTCTAGTGGACTAAAAATGTTAGTTTCTATCTCTAATCAAGGCGAGGAGGACTAAAGAGATGGGCTTCACACATTGTGCCCGTGTGGGGAATCGAACCCAGGTCTTCAGGCCCACTATGTTACTCTGTACCCACTTGTCTCCCTAACCTCCTAAGTGTAAGAAGACAGTCATGTCGTCATTAAACAGGACTGATTATTGATACACACTTCCAGATACCAGACACACGACAGATGCATTTACTTGATTTAGCACAATGAAACTCTACATTCTTTGAGTCAATCTAGCCCAGCAAAATGATAAATCCAGCTATATTTGGCAGCTCACCTTTCCCAATCTCATTAAGCGGGAAGACATTGCAACAATGTATCATATTAACTCACAAATGCCACAAATACCCAGTGTTATCTAAGTTTATTACACTTATTTCATCAGGCGGAGACAAGACGGGTCTATTTAAATCCAGCCTCTCGGCCTGACTGTCGATGACAAATCGCGATGTGTCCTTCTGGGATGTACTTGATGGTCGCCATTACAATTCCCCCCTAATGGCTGCTCATCACCAACCACTTTGCTTGCAAGGAAGGCATGAACTGGAGCACCTCTCGCTGCCTTAATTAGGCAAGCGTCACCCAGAATGCATTGTTCACCTACGGCAGATGGACCAAGTACCAACAAATCACTTCTGAAGCTCACCTGGTCAAACCTAATCACCTTACTTAAACTGATCTCATCTGTAAAGTGAACATTTTTTATATCTTCTGAGCATAGATTTTCAGACGTCAAACGTTTTCGGACGGCCATGTTTATCGCGATTACTTGCGCTACAACAGGGGTGTAGCATCGCAGACATTGTAAATCCTCAGATATAGATATTGTAAATCCTCAGATGATGGCTTGTTTTTAAGAGTAAGTTGTCTTCTAAAAAAGTGAATGAGATGTTTTACAGTTGTTGTGATTAGAGAGAAAACTATGAATGTTTCTCAAGCATCCAAAAATCCTTACATTTTGTTTAGATATAACTGCCTGAAACTATAAAAATAATATCTCTCTCATAAGATGATTTGAAGTTTTGTAACAATCGGACTTGCAAAAGTCCGTTGAATGCTCTGCTTGACAAAATTTGGAATCCTTCCAAATCAGTTTAAAGTTTATATAACAAGAACCCTAAACTGTCCTGCCCTCTCCCTTCGTTTAAGGAGTGTTGCATGTGCAGTCTGCAGTGACTCGTCACTCTCAAACTGCATGCATGACAACTAATCATGTGTCATATCCTGGAAACGTTGAGGTGTTGAGGTGTTGACGGATGGTAGCTGGAACATCTGATACAAGCCTACAAGCTGGTCTGCATGTGCCAGATGTCATAAACAACATCTTCATCATCATCATCATCATCATGTTTGTTGTCAGACGGTTGCTATAACATCCAATATCAGTCTAATGTGCATGTACCAGTTACGAGTAAGTCCTGGTCTCAGACTACCATCATATAGCTGAAATATTGCCGAGTGCAGCTTTAAACACCAAACAAACAAAACCAAATAAAAACTATACCTCATACCACTGTTTCTGAACAGAACCTAAGCAGGCAAACACTACAGTGCATGTGACCGTAGATCTCAGAACAGTGTTTTTTTCAAAGATACAAACAGCAATGGTGTTAAATTTGGATGGAGACTAGCCTCACACGCTCGAGATATTAAGAAAAATATTTTTTTAATTTCACACATTGCCGAGCATTTATTATGTTCTGTAGAAATGCAGCAATAAAGTTTCCAGTTTATTTACACTTCCCATTACCAAAGAAAAGCAGTTTCAAAGGAAGCAATGCATAAAGTGTAAGTTTCTTTTTTTTAACGACAGATGTGTCGTGTACACTGTTGGTTTGTTTGTTGTTTAATGCCACACTCAGCAATATTCCAGCTATACGACAGCGGTCTGTCTACAACAGAATCTGGACCAGACAATCTAGTGATTGACATCATGAGCATCGATCTGCGCAACTAGGATACAATTACTTGCATCAACCTAGTCAGCAAACCTGACCACCCATTTAATAGTCACCTCTTACAACAAGCATGGGTTTTTGAAGATAATTCTAAAGCGTAATCTTCTCGGGATGTACACTGCCGGCATGTGACCAAACATATAAAACTCCTTCAAAATAAAATATGATATATTTTCAGACACTATCCCAGTTACTTGTGTTGGCATATTTGCAATAAATGGGGCATCTCATGTGATGCTGAACATCTTCCTCATAGGACAATGAAACCCTATGCAAGGAAATTGCAAGCACAACCGAAAATGGAACTGAAACGTGAAACACATAATTTCCCGTTCATTATTTAAATCCTCAAAGGTCTGTTCATGTCACATGCTTGGTCATACTATCAGCACTTGCTCATGATAAAAAAAACAAAAAACAATCAACTTGATTCATTTTGAATAAGAAAGAAATTGAATGAATAATCCAGGTTATTTTGGCCCTAACAATACACTAGCAGTGTCTACATAATTCATTACACTGTGTCAGAACTGTAGTCCATACAAAACCTGTTTATCATTTGTACCAATCAATGCTAGCTATTGATTTTTTGCCAATTTTATACACTATCAATACTTTTCAACTTACTTCTCATGTGTGACAAAAAGGTTATTATTTGTTTATGTGGGTTGCCATGGAAGCAGGTGCTAATCAGACTCGGGAGAGTGAACGTGTGGGAGATTCGGCTGGGTTGGTAGCAGCACCCTCTGGTGGAACTGATTAGTACATACATCAGTGTGGACCGTTATTAATACCATGCTCTACTGATCTGCCTATCAATAAATCGTTACCTCCCATGGTGTCCCGTGGCTCGGGGTTTCTATCCCTTGCTGTCACAGGTCTGACTTTCATGGCCAGCATCAGTGTTTACCTACTCTTCCACTACGATGACAATCAGAGAAAATGGATGCACACACGTCATTATCGGACATAAACAGTATCTTTTTAGTCATCAGTCGCTTCACAACCACTCAATCATTCCAGCATATCAATACGACATACATAATCACGATTTGCAGCCATCGGGGACCCATTTCTACCTTCCCATGCCATACACATGTTCAATTGAAATAATCAATTTTTAATACGGCATTGGCGACAGGGACGCTTCTTTACGCCGAACCGCTATTCATCAACTTTTCTCTATTAAATATTTCATCTATGATAACAAATCGGAAATGAAATATCAATAAAGTAGGAAGCGATGCACCACATATAACCTCTCTCGATAATTATGTGTGAAAAAGCATCCAATCTACTTTGCCTAAATTCTGAAGGAAATTCAAAATTGTTAAATGGTGTCGAGAATGTTTCTGTCTGCCAGTCCACATGAATGGTTCCAACCTCAGGTGCCAGGTTCTGTCAGGGATAACTTCATTACACGGAAGGAACACCATCGCAGGATCACCAGGAACCTGTCACTTGGAGATTCTGGATATATGAATAACATTTCCAGCAAATCCATGTCTGTCAACTGTGTATATATGTTTTCTGTTTGTCTGGAACTATTTTATTTGTTTTGGGTTTTGTTGCATAGTTTGTGTCAAAACTGACTTAAGTGAGTGGGTGAGTATGGTTTTTCGCCGCTTTTAGCAATATTCCAGCAATATCACAGCGGGGGACACCAGAAATGGGCTTCACACATTGTACCCATGTCAGGAATCAAACCCGGGTCTTCGGCGTGTCGAGCAAACGCTTTAACCCCTAGGCTACACGTCCGCCCCTCAAAATTGACTTCAAACCTGACCATACTTGGAAATGAAATTCAACTTTAAATGGGACATGGATCCTTAAAAGTGAAAAAAATAATACATCCTTTCTTTGAAACTGTCTCTAATTACAGAACACATGAAAACGATACTCTTAAAGCACAAGGGGAAAGAGTTGATTTTTAAAAGAAATTGCAACTTAACTTGCATCTGAATTTGCCAATCTAGTGTTAAAAATTAATATAAGTAGATTATTTTTTAAAGACTTTCACTCCTTGTAAACACTTTCCTGGCTCCTTCTTTAATGATGTGTCACAGTGCTCTTGGCCACTGATCTGAAACCTCGAATATTATTTCCTCCACAAAGATTGCAATCAGTCACCAGGGTTCTCCTGTTTCACTATCTCATGCACAGAGTGAGAGATTAGATACAGGGAAATAGCATCCATACCAGAACACGACCTTAAAGAGCAGAAATACCAACGTAAAAAATATAGACAATGACAAGATATAGTTGACATTTTAGAAACATCAAGAAAATCTTGGATAAAACGACATCAAAGTTCACCATTTTCTGTATTAACTTCTTATTAACTCGGGGAAAGCAATTACCATTTGTAGCCTGTCACTGACATTTAACTATTCAAACATTTCCCCACTAAAAGGGTCATTTTTCTCTCCAAACAGACGACTGTCCCCTAGTGATAAAACTGATAAATTAAAAGGATTTAATTTGTTGGTGCAATAGCTAGACGGGATAAATACTGCGTAAAACACTGGGTGTCACTGCGCAAGGACAGTGGTGTATAAATCTTCGTAATATACCCCGAGTTGATCCCAGTTTGACTGGCGGGCTTAATCACCTTGGTATACTTCTGTCTCTCCTGGCATAGCAGGAATAAAGTTGAACGCAAATCATGGTCATACACTTTTACAAACACTCGTACAATCTACTGTCAACAAATACTTATACCCTGCACGAACCAAACTAAACATCTCCGAACATGTCTCCCGCTCCCACCCTCCCTTTCCACTTTTTTGGTGAGAGTGATCCTTTCCAAACACCATGACTGCCTTACATCAGCTCACTAATCACCAATTATGCTGTTGTTGCCGCTGCAAAGACAACACAGACGACCACAAGTCTTTCTCTCCCAGCGTCACCAGAGAGGAAGAAGTAGAGGAGGCGTGCTGATAATTAAACAGACACTATCACTAGACTTCCTGACATTTTCCTAACACTAGGACTCCATCTTGGGACCTCCACAGGTGGTGACTTTCAACAGAATGTTTAATTCTAGGTTCAGTTTCATCAAAAACTGCACTGTTTGAGATGGATACAGGAAGAACCATGATAGTATTACCTGAGTGATTTCTAGGCAACCATCTACAGGGATTGTCATTAAACTGGTAATTTGTTTGTTTGTTGTTTAACGCCGAACTCAGCAATATTCCAGCTATATGACAGCAGTCTGTAAATAATCGAGCCTGGACCAGACAATCCAGTGATTGACATCATGAGCATCGATCCCCGCAATTGGAACACAATCACATGCATCAACCATGTCAGCGAGTCTGTCAACCCGATCCCATAAGTCGCCTCTTACGACAAGTATAGTCGCCTTATACAGCAAGAATACCGGATCTTCATGAGTAAGTGAGTGAGTGAGTCCACTTCTAACACTACTCCTGTCATATGGCTGTGGACCTGGGCCTTTGGCATGATGAGTCAGTGTTACAACCATTGCGCAACCAACCACCCCTCTACAGGACAGTGGTATTGCCTTTGGACCAAACTAACCAGTTGTTGATATCATGAGCAACAATTGCAGTCAAGGTATGATGACATACAGTCAGTCACATCATACATTACAATAACCCAATCCTAGTCGGCTCCAAATCACCACGGATAGACAAGAATGAGGTACTGGGGACTTATACTGCCCGATATCAACAGGGAGACAAGCATAAGGCGCTGGGGACCTATTCTGCCCGATACCAACAGGGAGACAAGCATGAGGTACTGGGGACTTATTCTGCCCGATACCAACAGGGAGACAAGCACGAGGTGCTGGGGAATTATTCTGCCCTAACCAACAGGGAGACAAGCATGAGGTACTGGGGATTTATTCTGCCCGATACCAACAGGGAGACAAGCACGAGGTGCTGGGGACTTATTCTGCCCGATACCAACAGGGAGACAAGCAGGAGGTACTGGGGACCTATTCTGCCCAATACCAACAGGGAGACAAGCATAAGGCGCTGGGGACCTATTCTGCCCGATACCAACAGGGAGACAAGCATGAGGTACTGGGGACCTATTCTGCCCAATACCAACAAGAAGACAAGCATGAGGTGCTGGGGACTTATTCTGCCCAATACCAACAGGGAGACAAGCATGAGGTACTGGGGACTTATTCTGCCCAATACCAACAAGGAGACAAGCATGAGGTACTGGGGACCTATTCTGCCCAATACCAACAGGGAGACAAGCATGAGGTGCTGGGGACCTATTCTGCCCAATACCAACAAGGAGACAAGCATGAGGTACTGGGGACTTATTCTGCCCGATACCAACAGGGAGACAAGCACGAGGTGCTGGGGACTTATTCTGCCCTAACCAACAGGGAGACAAGCATGAGGTACTGGGGATTTATTCTGCCCGATACCAACAGGGAGACAAGCACGAGGTGCTGGGGACTTATTCTGCCCAATACCAACAGGGAGACAAGCAGGAGGTACTGGGGACCTATTCTGCCCAATACCAACAGGGAGACAAGCATAAGGCGCTGGGGACCTATTCTGCCCGATACCAACAGGGAGACAAGCATGAGGTACTGGGGACCTATTCTGCCCAATACCAACAAGGAGACAAGCATGAGGTACTGGGGACTTATTCTGCCCGATACCAACAGGGAGACAAGCACAAGGTATTGGTTTATCTCCATGTGATACGTGAGGCACAATGATTCTGTTCTCCGTGTTATGTGAGGTAACCATCACACTGTCATTAGTAACAAACCTTTCTGTTTCATGTTCAGTAGGAGTCTGTCATTCAAGGATGCAAGTATTTCATTCTGTGATGTTAACATTCTCTTTCTAATAAGTTTTGCAGAATAAAATCTTGAATTACAATTAAATATCTCAGGTTTTAGTAATCTAAGAAACTGCTAAACATTCAAGAATAAAAAGTTCATATCAATAAACGACTTTATTTAACAAATTAAATTCAAATGACATTCAAAAATATTTTGCCTTGACAGGAACTCAGTGCAAACCAATTATAAAAAGCACGCCCAGTTCCAAACTGCCTGCAGTCCTCTTAACAGGAGTATAATTTCAAGGGGCAAAATTCAACTTTACTAAATCAATACTCCATTCTAATGAAAAAACTCTCATGAATGTTGTTTACATAATAATTTAGTTAAAATTCCTCTGCCTGTGCCCTGTGCAAAATGTAATGCTATTAATCACTGCATAAGAATAGATAACATTGCAGAATCTGTTTTCATTATGTTCCAACCAGGTTGCCTACGGGTGAAGGCACCAAGGATTACCTCTTCTGCAAATATCACTCACAACGCAAACACCCTTGTGCCCATGGGCCAAGCTAGGGGGGGATAACTGCATTAACATTTTGCATGTTTAAACTTGGATGTTTGGTTATGTAATTCTAACACTGGCAAAATAAATATGTTCATAAGGTCTCCATGTACAAATGTTAACCAGTTGATTGGCATTTACAGTGGACAAAGAGGATTAAGCCAATCCTATTACAGATGCAAGGGCTGAGCTTTCGATAGATGTCACATCATATCATTGTATGTTTGTGTTAAACTAAATCCTGTTTTGTTTGTTACATTTCATCAGTAAAAGGTGACTGCTTGTTGTAAGAGTCTACATTGCTTGTCGTAAAAGGCAACTATGCTTGTCGTAAGAGGCGACTAACGAAATCGCATGATCAGGCCCACTGGTTGATGCATGTCATCGTATCCCATTTACTTGGATCAATGCTCATGATATCAGTCACTTGATTGTCTGGTCCAGATACGATTATTTTCAAACCGCCATCATACAGATGGAATATTGCTGAATGCAGCGTTAAACAACAAACATCATCAGTTTGACTTCTTGATCCGAGAAGCCATTATAACACTGTATCGATACACTCATTGTCAACACATGTTCAGCACATACAATTAAGTTACTCGGCATCAAGACTATTAGGAACAGACTTTAATATTTTCTGGATTTACAGTGTGCACACAAATTTTAAAGTTTCACCTCATAAACATACCAAAAAAATCAACAATTTTCACAGACTGCTTATTTAATCCTGGACACATTGTCGACAATACAACCAGTGACATCATTCAGTGCAATATTCCACCCCAGCCCCACCTAGAAGTAGCCCTCTAGTGGGCGTGGCTTATTGCTGGGGATGAGGTGATGGTGGTGTTGAGCCCGTTGCCTGGTAAGCCAATGAAGTCATTTGCAATTTATTTGTGAATCGTTCACATATCTTCATATTTTTTTACTCTGCATTGATGTGATCAGTTTACATATGTTCATAATCTGTAATTAACTTTTGCTCGGTATAGATTCATGTTCAGTTACACACATTTTTAATTATAATTTTTGGAATAATTATTTCACTATTGTCACTGGAACAAAGTAAGAGTCCAATGTTCAATGACTAAGATTAATGCCTAATGCAAGTGGTTACCCCTCTAGAACACAGACGTTACAGGATAACTAATATCAAAAACAATATTCAGCTCCAACTTTATCAACAAGTGAGTGAGTGAGTGAGTGAGTGAGTGAGTGAGTATGCTTTTACGCCGCTTTTAGCAATATTCCAGCAATATCCAACGGGGGACACCAGAAATGGCCTTTACACGTACCCACGTCAGGAATCGAACCCAGGTATTCGTAATGACGAGCAAAGGCTTTAACCTCTAGGCTATCCCACTGACCCTATTAGACAAACAGAGAAATTGACTAAGATAAATTCTGGCCAGTGAGTGAGTGTCATGCCAGCCAGCCAGCTTTGTCCCAGGTGCATCCCCACAGCCTGCTCCTCAAGGAGCATGGGCCATGCAAACCAGTCGTGCTGTTCCCACAGACTTCTTGCATGTTTTGTTGATTCATTTTCCCCAAAGAGCAAACCATCAAATCGGTGATGGATTGTTTTCCAATGTAAGTTCATTGTAATGAGATTGTAATGGAAATAAATCTGTTTACATGGTTTCAATGCCTGATAAATTGTCTCCCTCCCACATGTGAGGTGCATAATAAACATCCTCTGACATGAGGAATGCTAAGAAAGATTCAATTAAGTTTAATTCTTGGAATTTAAATATACATTTTGTTATTCATGAGCAAGCAGGAATTTTTCAGACAATTCCCAACACCTTTCATGACAATATTGTGTCCTCAACCGATTGACACTGTGGTAATATCAAACCTATTGCTATTGCTAACTACTCAAGATCAATCTTCTTCTACTTGTCAGTGACCTATCAATAAATTAAACATAACTCACCAGTTAACATAACGAAAACAATTTTTTTAAATATTACGTGAAAATATTTCTTTTTCAACTCAAAACAAACCTGCGTCCAGTTGTACACAAGACATACTTTCCTTACTGTTTTAACTTTTACCTTTCCATAAAATATAATCATTATTGATTCATTAATGGCTGTCAATGCAGGCTACCGCTGAAGGAATTAATGTTACATCTGGGATTGGGCCGAAGAGTCGATAAGGTAGACAGAGTTATTCCCCCTACATTGTATTTGACAGTGTCAGCACTTCCTGAAAAAAAATAATTCTTAAAAATGCTCTCACTTGAAATTTAAACTCCTTGGTCTTTTTCCAGTGATCATCTATTTATTTTATTTCTACTGGAATGACATTTACAATCCATTTAACAATATCCTCTAATGATCCTTCTCTTGAAATAATACACAGCTCCAAATAAATCATGGTTTCCAAAGGAAATTAACTTCTCAAGCTGTAAGCTGATCTGCCATCACGTTGAAAATGGGAAGTTTTGTCTTCATTAAGCTGGTCAAGGAAGCGCAATTAGTTCCTTCATATCAACATCACAACATAATAAAGATTCCAAACTAATGAAGGACTGATTAATTCCTTGCCCTTCATTCCCGACACATGATTGAAACAGAAGATAGTACGGAGGAGATGAATAAAAAAACATATTGGCCCTATCCCTGGTTACTATAAGCCATATCAGAATGATTTATAGCTATTATCAAGTTCATTTGATCATATGGTATAAGCATCTGTGTCATTTTTGCTTTATCTAGTAGTAGTGTCTGAATATTCAAGTGAACTGTCTCCTCTGGTTGAAACTGGGCACAAGCAAAATCTCTCTAGAGATGAGTCATTATTAACTGTTGAATTGTCATTCTCTATTATCATATTGTCATTCTCTATTTTTGTATTATCATTCTCTGTTGTTGTAATGGCGTTCTCTGTTGTTGTAATGTCATTCTCTATTGTTGCATTGTCATTCTCTACTGTTGTATTGTCTTTTTCTATTGTTGTATTGTCATTCCCTACTTGCTTTGTCATTTTCTAATTTTGTATTGTCATGATCTATCGTATTGCCATTCCCTACCTTTCCATTGTCACTATACTGTTGTATTGTCATTCTCTATTATTGTATTGTCATTCCCAACCTTTCTGTTTTGTCATTTTCTAATTTTGTATTGTCATTCTCTATTGTGTTGTCATTCTCTATTGTATTGCCATTCCCTACCTTTCCATTGTCACTATACTGTTGTATTGTCATTCTCTATTATTATATTGCCATTCTCTAATGTTGTATTGTCATTCCCCACCTTTCTGTTGCCATTCTCTATTGGTGTATTTTCATTTTCCATTGTTGTATTGTCATTCCCTACCTTTATATTGTCACTCTGTTCTCTGCAGTTGCATTGTCATTCTGCATTGTTGTACTGCCATTCACTATTGTATTAAAGTAAGTTACATTGTAAGTTTAGCCTAAGTAAATCTGTTGCTGACCTAGCCCTACGTGCAATGGCTTTAAGCGAGTTACTGACAACTAGACAATGTCTATTACTGCCCCAAAAGTGTTCTTAAGTTAGTAGATTGTCAGATTAGTCCGATTCTTTTGTACACATCTGAAATTTGGGACATCAATAGATTTGAGAGCATAGAGAAATTCCACCCACTGGCTTGTAAAAACTTCGCACGAAAAAGACCACAGACACCTAATGCTATACATATGCTATAATGCGATAAACGGTTGATTATGCAATGAGAAGCGTTATGTGCAAATGAACAACGAACAACAATACAATCATGTCTGAGTAAAACTCTCAGTATTAAAAGTGTACATAAATTTTGGGAGCCATGCGTTTCCGCGCGTAGTGACACCAAAGTAGCGCTTTATCGAAGAGCGCAATAGCGAGCGATCACTGTAGTTTATGGTGAATGTGGCCAATATCCAATGTATATCAACTCCCGTGTTTTACCGGTAAGGTTTTATCAATGCATGAAGACTGCCCCCCTGAAAAAGTGTGTAGTAATATGTTATTTATTTAGATAATGGGGGTATAAAAACTGGGCTTCAAATATTAGATATCTACTATTTTCTCATGGTTTTGGATTTGTTTGGCCGTCACAAACAGCCTGAAAGAAAAATGTTTAATAAGTAGGTTGAAGGATTGTGCTTTTAATGTTTCATCAAAATTGGATATCTACTATTAATAACAGTTCAAGATATAACCTTTATAGAGAGCATTGAAGTTTGTTTGAACCAGAAAAGTCTCTTTATGCTGTTAGGGAATAAAAGCTTCAAAATATTTAATGACATTTAGAGGGGGACTATTACGGTTGAGATATAATGAGAGTAGGTGAAAAGAAAAAAATATATCAATATATGTCCTTAACTGTCCTTAATGTGATCGAGGTACAGAGGACGAATATCACTTTCTACTCTTATGTGTTACTTTTGATGCTATTAGAAGTAAATATCTACCAAAGACATGTATCACTTATGTAACTATGCATACATTTAAAAATATCTCAAACGATACAGAACAAATAAAATCACTGTGCCTGTTTATTGATCATGTGCATGAAAGAAGAAAGTATTTGTTAAACAATGTTTAAAATTATGTATTTTGCCGCTACCATACTTGCAGACTGTTATTTGTTGTATATGGGCAAATAGCCTTCATACTGAATAAAGTATTGATTGAACTGAATTGATTGAATACTGTTGTATTGTCATCGTCTTTAGGTAACATACATATATCATTCAGCTCCCAGCTTGCATACATGTACACAGCATGCACTAGAATCTCAAGTAATGTTTCCACTACAAACTATACTAATGAACAACGGTCCATGAATCCATCTTATGTCATACGTGAGTGAGTGAGTGAGTGAGTGAGTGAGCAGTATTTCAGTTCTAACTGTGTGTCAGAGTTTTGTGGGAAGAAGACTCATGGTGTTACTGGTCTGCTATGGACAGCCCTTTGTATTGAAAACGCAGGAAAGCACTACAAACCATACCAACACGCCACCAAAGGCAGCTCTACTGTCCTGGGTGAAGAGGTCCATTCCCCTGGGTCGCTTGATGTCAACTGGTGTGACTCTTTGAAGCAGTTGACAACACAATTACAGCAACATAACAAGAAATAACACAAAGGCAGGTAAGTTTGTTTGGTTTCTTTAATGCCATTCATCCACTACAAGTCCCCCCGCAAAATGGCCATTACATGCCTCCTCAGTCAAAATATCCTGTCTTCCAACAGAGCCAGGTTCTTTCAAGGGATATCCATTTCATCCTATTAACTACCAGCTAACAAACGTCTTGCTGTCAATTATATAACCTGACAGCTTCAATATTTACACTGAAAGAAACCTAACTGCTTGCCTGCATGAGATCACCGTTTTCTTATACTAAAATACATCAAATCCTGCCAATTTCAATTCCACAAACTTGATAAATCATAGGATAAAGTGATTTAATGGAGTATCCTTAGTGATACTATGATCACAAATTGACACTCAACTTATCTCAAATTACACATACATAAATATATTTTTGATTCGGCAGGAATGAGTCCGCTGACTCAGTATGGATCATAACTCAAGCTGACAACCCATGCTTTGAACCACCCAGACCATATCTACGATGATTACAGACCATTGTGATAAATAGACATTATTAGCTTCTTCATATCATAAATATTATATACTAGGAATAAAAATGGTAAAAAGCAAGATTTTGTTATAGTTACTTTCTTTAATCAAAATATTTTTACTAAACAAAACACTCAAAGTTACAATCTCTTTAACCATCTCATTCGTAAAATAATCAAAGTTTAAGACATATTGTTATTCACTGAAGTAACTTTAGAAAACGCATGAGTGAAGCGCCCCATGCTTTAGTGCCAAATGATATGTTAACATACTTGTTACCCAAACCAGAACCACTATCTAATCGTTATGGAAAGTTATCCAACAGTTTTTGAGCAAGTAATCAGCACATCGATGTACAGAGCTTATTATTAGAGTAGTTCCTGTTAGGTGACTATATCTGATCGTGACACCAAGTATATCGGATTGATTTATTGCATCGCTAACCCAAACCAGCATATGATTGATAAACCTGTGACACTGCTGGGTTAACGTTTGTTTGTTTGTTGTTTCACAACGCACTCAGCAATATTCCAGCTATATGACAGCTGTAAATAACCGAGTCTGGACCAGACAGTCCAGTGATTGACATCATGAGCATCGATCCACGCAATTGGGATCAATGACATGTATCAACCAAGTCAGCGAGCATGACCACCCGATCCCGTTAGTCACCTCTTACGACAAGTATAGTTGCCTTTTACGGCAAGCATGGGATGCTGAAGACCTATTCTACATAACATTCCCTCACTGTATGTTCCCACTATCATTGCCCCACCCCACGTCTCTAGATGTTTGCCGATTACCTTGCACATTGATAGATAATCCTACTCTAGAGGCATAATCAAAAAGCAGGCATATTGATCACATACCAGAACAAACAAAGCCTGTATCAGAAAAACATACTCTAAATTGATTTACAAGGCTGGGGAGCAGTGGGTTTATTGCTGACTGCAGATATTACCAAGATATGCTGAAATAATTACCTTTTATCTGTGCTCCATCTTAACACAAACAAAGACAGTTGTTCAATGGGTTGAAAGACTGCCCGCCTTTGATAATGATTTGTCCAATCAAGCGGAATTTAATAAAGGGCGTGGCTGGCGGAGCACTCCGCAGATAATAGATGGAAGTGGAATAAAGCATGAATAATGTCCGTATTAAAATACATCAACATGCATGGCAAAAATATCAAAAGCTTGAACGTGTAAAGTGTAAAAATAATAATCAACATTTCAATTTCTTTTCTTTAATAGCAAATTAGACCGATACCCAAATGATCACCATGTTGTGTGGACGTGGCATTTCCTGTTGGTGAGCATGAAGCTCCTCCACAGCGTGTTAATCATTACGGGGTGTTTATTACTCATCTGAACACATAACACAGTGTGTCATCTTCTGCTGCAATCTTCCCCTGCACTTGGTGCGCAATCACACGGCTATGTATTGCAATAACCATCCTTGAAATCTTCTCAATACCTTATCTTACTGTACCACATAGTTAGACATACTTACTAGTCCAAAATTGCTAGTCTCAAGTTACTAGTCTGACTATAAGGAAGGATTAATGTTTAAGCCAAAGCCAGAGTAAGAAATGAGCTGTGGACTATTGTATTCAAATCATGGTGTCTTACCCTGTATATTACATTTGTTTGTTGTTCAACACCGCACTCAGCAATATTCCAGCTATATGACATCGGTCTGTAAATAATTGAGTCTTGACCAGACAATCCAGTGATGGATATCATGAGCAACGGTCTACACAATTAGGACAAGATGACATACATCAACCAAGTCAGTGAGCCTGACCACCTGATCCCGTTAGTTGCCTCTTATGTCAAGTATAGTCACCAGTTATGGCAAGCATGGGTTGCTGAAGACCTATTCTCTACCTGGATCTTCACAGGTCGTGTGTACTACAAATATATTGAGGGTGAAGGTAAACATTTGTTTGTTTCAGGCAGGAGGAGATGGTAATGTGACTGTTAAGCTACTAGTGCCTCACAGGCATTTCGGGTTGTATACTCCCCAGGGAGCAGAGAATGAAAATCAAGTGCACACTACTCCATTGATTATAATAATAAAGCGCTTTGAGCATTGAGCTTCAGGGTGTGGATTTCATGCATTATAAATATGCACATTAATGTCATTTATTGACTGGGGTAGATAAGCACAAGAAGCAGCTGTTTCTGTGTAACGACCTGGAACCGATTTTGACGTCTTCAACTATTGAAAGTCTTTTTGCAAATATAAAAGTTATTATATCTGAAATGCTTGCTTGATTACAAATATTGTTTAAATTTTGTAAGTTCGCTACAAATAATGCAGCAGAAATTCATCAAATAATCAATCAAAAAGCCAATATTGACAGGCTAAATAATTTGTTTCTGCAAGAACACTTCTCAATACAAACAATGGTACCATTATAAAATTTGCGTTGCACACAGACAAGGGGAGATAACAATGAACATTTCCACAGCTTTGCATTGTGGAAATGAGTGGAAGATGGTTCAGATGTGGAAGAGATGAGTCCACTGGTTGCCAGAAATCAACAGTTACTTATCAGCCCCTACTACTGATGATTACAGACAGACAGAACATTGTGTAAACTTGGGACAAGTATTTAAGTTTGGTGTTTCTGCATGGGGATCCTACAGTGGTCTGTGTAATGTGACCTGTCACACAAAGATGGGCTGGAACAGGAGGCAGGTGCATCATATGTGACACTGTTTACTGTCGTATTCATCCACATCACAAATATCATCTTACATTTTTTCACAGCTGTCAACCTTTCTATTGATTTTTGGAAGTGCTACTTGATAAAAAGGCTTCCTTGATGACAAAAGTCACGATGTCAAGTACGGTTTCTCCCTACATAAGCCAGGAACAGTTTGGATTTCCATGGATTTACTACTACTGTAGAATATTATGACATAGATCTTCATTGTAAATCAAACATTTGCTAGGATTCTGTTATCAGGAGAATCAAATATAAATTCCTGTTTCCACCAAGTTCTGATAGAAGTGAGTGAGTGAGTGAGTATTGTTTTACCCCGCTTTTAGCAATATTCCAGCAATGTCACTGCCATGGACACCAGAAATGGACTTTACACATTGTACCCATGTGGGGAATCGAACCCAGGTCTTCGGCCGAATGAGCGAGTGCTTTACCCACTAGGCTACCCTACCTCCCCCTCTGATAGGACATTTTTCTCCATCATACAAATTTTGACAAGAATCCAGTTTTCATTCCAGACCACACCACTGCATTCTTGCACAATATCGTGAAAAGCCACATTTTATCAAACTCTTTGGGAGCCCTTTTATGTTTGTAATAACACTGAACAAACCATTCAGGTAGCATTCATTTTCAGTAGTTGATAAAACATATTTGCTAAAGATCGCTACAGTTTGCCATCAACCTAATGATAAATTGGTCATTCACATGTCTTCTGAACTAATCTCAGACTAGCAGTCGTTTAGTAGTTTAGAACCCTGCACATATTAACACTAAAATCTATAGAAAATAACACCACATGACAAGTTGAGCTCAGTGGCTTCTTATGGTTACGGAAAGGGTTTTGTCCCCCCAAACTGCCCCAATAGAAGAGTGAACTGGTACTTTGGCTTGCTTCAACCCAGACATAGATAACAGATAACAGGATACATAGGATATGTTTACTTCTGTATTGTCCGCACTCAGGGGGGGGGGACCTGTGTCCATGAGGAAACACAGGGGCGATTTAACTGCTGGCCCGTTGGTCCATGACCAGTTAAATCATGAAGAGCTTGCTGTAATGTAATTCAGATGGCCTGACCCACAAGTCAAAATTTCACCCCTTCTCTGTGCTGTGTTCAATTTTTTCAGTTGGATTATCGTGGAAGAATGACAATTGGCCACCATTTTGTAATGTTGTAAACAACATCATTACTTGCTCATAAATATCCGCAGAATGAGGCAAATGGAAGCCAAGATTTAATCTCAGAGTGCAGGAAAAAATGTTTTAGGGGTGAGGAGTTATAAATGTTTTGGAGCCCTGCTAGGTGACTATGTGACCTTATGTTTGGCCACTTTGTGGCCTCCACGAGTTAGTTTGGAGAAGGGCCAGTGACTTTTAGAAGGAGCAAGCCCTGCTGGCTTCACACATATATGTTGTTAAATCTACCCCTGGAAACATGTTTGTGAGCTGTCATGTGTTCAGATCACAGGACATACCACACACAAACCATTGTCCTAGATCTCATTCAACTCCATACATCATACAATAATGCAGTCCTACGTGCACAATGTTAAGCCATGGAACATTACAATTGACAACATTCATGGTTTTATCAACCATATCTCAAACAAATCTTTTGGCTGACAATATGTGTTAAAATTATAAGTCTGACAAGATTAATTCATAAACATAGCCATTCTCTTTTTTTCACACACCAGTGAGTTTTTTTAATGAATGTCTTATTAGTTTATTAATAATTTCAGAGCGAGAATGAAAGGCTTCAGCAACAAGATAATGGATGGAAGATGAAGTATGAAAACAATCTGAAAATGAGTAGGGTGTAAACAAGGTTGGGAAAAGTTGATGCAAGACGGTTAGGTACATACCTTAGTGCCAGATGCTAGATAGTCCCTGAAAAAGAGGAGAAGAGGTGAAGGTCAGATAAGGTCAAGGTCGGGAGAGATGCAAGACAAAGTCAAGAAACAGTTTCAAATCAGGCTTGTGGCAACTTTTAATCCCAAACATGAGAACAGTAACAGTCTGGCGACTTATCATAACACGAAACTCTTCACGTCATCATTGAATGTAACAGATTCTTGTAACAGTTGGGTTTCAGTTAGCCATTGCAAACATTTCATTAATAATTCATATATGGATTATTTCTACTTTCATCTAAGAAACCTGACAATGTTTGAGTAACGATACCTACATTCGAACTTTGTCGGGGATGAATATTGCAGATTCAGTTAAGTCACCATGTACTTTTATCTACACTTGTTCAGAGGCAGATATTTGGCCTTAAGTCTACAGCAAATGGCAGCAAACATTCCCCAATTGAAATAAATAAATTACCAAATTCATGTTAATATAGTATGGTCTTAAGCTGCTTTTAGCAATATTCCAGCAATAGCACAGCAGGAGACACAATATACAACACAGGGTTTTCAGCAAGATGACCAAAACAAGACCAATAAAAAGGCGACATTGTTGTATTGAAGTTAAAATACTTAGTGATAATTAATATACACTTCTTTTTAAATTATTTGCATAAAATACTAATTTTTTCCCAATCTCCATGCCAAGGGCACTTGGTTACGAATCCCAGACAAATCCATGTTTATTTAGAAATGTTTTAGTGGGAATGGTAGGTATCACTAATGTTAAATAACAAAGACACATATATATGTGAGGAATTTGATATGTCAATGTTGCCACAAACGTATTTGAAGACAGTTTGAACATGGAAGCAGTTGACCGCAGTAGCAGGGTATACACTGAAGGAGACAAGTACAGCAAGTTGTTGCATAGTGGTCAGATTCCCAGGAACAGAGTCAACAGAAGAAGCAGGTCATACTAGCATACCAGGCTGTGCTTTCACCTGACCACAACCAGGATCAAGCAGGTCTGTCATGGCTTGTGAACATGGCCATGATCCTATGATTCTAGCCATGACCCCAACCACGATCAAGCAGGTCTGTCATGGCTTGTGAACATGGCCATGATCCTATGATTCTAGCCACATGACCTCAACCAGGATTAAGCAGGTCTGTCATGGCTTGTGAACATGGCCATGATCCTATGATTCTAGCCACATGACCTCAACCAGGATCAAGCAGGTCTGTCATGGCTTGTGAACATGGCCATGATCCTATGATTCTAGCCACATGACCTCAACCACGATCAAGCAGGTCTGTCATGGCTTGTGAACATGGCCATGATCCTATGATTCTAGCCACATGACCCCAACCACGATCAAGTAGGTCTGTCATGGCTTGTGAACATGGCCATGATCCTATGATTCTAGCCACATGACCTCAACAACGATCAAGCAGGTCTGTCATGGCTTGTGAACATGGCAATGATCCTATGATTCTAGCCACATGACCCCAACCACGATCAAGCAGGTCTGTCATGGCTTGTGAACATGGCCATGATCCTATGATTCTAGCCATGACCTCAACCACGATCAAGCAGGTCTGTCATGGCTTGTGAACATGGCAATGATCCTATGATTCTAGCCATGACCTCAACCAGGATCAAGCAGGTCTGTCATGGCTTGTGAACATGGCCATGATCCTATGATTCTAGCCACATGACCTCAAGTGAATGAGTGAGTGAGTATGGTTTTACGCCGCTTTTAGCAATATTCCAGCAATTTCACAGCGGGGACACCAGAAATGAGCTTCACACATTGTACTCATGTCGGGAATCGAACCTGGGTTCTTGGCGTGACGAGCAAACGCTTTAACCACTAGGCTACCCGACCGCCCCCACATGACCTGAACCAGGATCAAGTAGGTCTGTCATGGCTCGTGGACATGGCCACGATCCTGGGCTTCTAGCCACATGACAACATCCCAGAACGTCTGTGAGCACTAGTGAACATAGAAATTAATGATAGAGCAAAAGGACATACATGTAATTGTGTTTCAAGGCCTGAACAGAAATGCCCAGTCAGGGTACAAATTTTTTGAATATTTTTTTTATGACCAGATCAAGTGTGGCGAGTCATGAACGGAAGCACATGTAATGGAAACATAATTGTATGTCGAGCCCACTGCGAAGACACAACAGGGTCGTAGATGATACCAGAGCAGAGAATAATGGCTACCTAGTACCAAGTGTTAATATTGCTGGAAGAAAACAAGCTGTTGATATCAAGACCAGACAATCCCATGCAATGCGCTGTCATAAAATATTTGTGCAAAGACACCCACAAACAGTTTAGTATTTCCTAAGGCCTTTGACAAAGAAACAGAATCACAGTATTTCATTTCATAATGTTCATGATGTTTTAGTTCTTCTAAAATACATGACACAGAATTTTTTCTGGATTTTTCACAAAATATTCTGAAGTGTATATAACCTTGGTGAATGTTTGAAAACCAGCACCATCCAACAGACACTCATGAATGTGGGAGGACCACCTCAAGTGAAGCTGTACCTGTTGTACAGACACCAAGGGATAGGTCTGATGCTGACACACCAAGTATCGTAACTGGGTTGAACCTGGGAGTCAAACCAGCGGATTCTGGTATCATTTTGTTTGTTTGTTGTTTAACGCCGCACTCAGCAATATTCCAGCTATATGACGGCGGTCTGTAAATAATCGAGTCTGCACCAGACAATCCAGTGATTGACATCATGAGCATCAATCCACACAATTGGGATCGATGACATGCATCAACCAAGTCAGCAAGCCTGACCACCCGATCCTGTAAGTCGCCTCTTACGACAAGCATGGGTTGCTGAAGACCTATTATACCACCGATCATCAAGGGTCAGATCCTGGTATTAAGGCAAGGGACACAAGTGTGGTGTGGCATGGTAGATCACCCACACCCTTGATCATGACTGTATTGACGTAACAACCAGTGTCATTTGAGAAATGGTCAAATGTACAATAACTCCCATGTAATTTAACAACCACAATGTCATTTGGGAAATGGTCAAATGTACAATAATTCCCATGTAATTTAACAACCACAGTGTCATTTGGGAAATGGTCAAATGTACAATAATTCCCCTGTAATTTAACAACCACAGTGTCATTTGAGAAGTCAAATGTACAACAACTCCCATGTAATTTAACAACCACAGTGTCATTTGAGAAATGGTCAAATGTACAACAATTCCATGTAATTTAACAACCACAGTGTCATTTGAGAAATGGTCAAATGTACAATAATTCCCATGTAATTTCTACTGTGTATTCTACTTTGTCTACAATATCTGAATATGCTGTGTAACGCTGAGCATGGTTTTTGAACAGGGGAAAAATATTTGTTGTGTGAAATAAATAGACTCTACCTTTATAACGAACTAATTAGCTTTACAAAACAAAATTGACTTTTGCATAGGTGGAATAAGATTAACAAACCGATAACATTTCATGATTATCTACAATGCTGCCAATCCAGCCTCGATCAAGATGCTACACAGTAAACATGCATGTCATCAAACATCACTGCCTGTACAAGAAACTCCTACAGATGATTCACACTAACACTACAATGCAATACATCATGATACATTGAAAGCTAACATACATAGAATGATAGATGAAGATTTTCCTACGATGACAGATCTTGATTTCGAGGTCCACCAAGGAAGTGTCGGGAACTGACTTGGACACACTTAGAATGACAATCACCTACCTGGTAACAGTGCTGTCGTGTGCCTACATGCCGTACGATCAATGAAATCCGTCTTAACAGTAACCTGATCGGTGCATCCCCATATACCGTAGTCAACTGTGACTCATTACATTTTACTTTCAATACAGCTAGCTTCAACACCTTGCACTCTATTTATAAATACAGTGTGATCGACATTCATGTGAGGAATATGTCGTACGGCCATCTGTTTATACAGCCCAGGCAAGTTGTGCACGATCCCTATATTGGTATACAGTGTTCAGTCTCACTGGTTATTATGTGTTGTTTGTTTGTTTGTTAGTTAGTTTAACGCTGCACTCATCAATATTCTCGCTATATGACAGCGGTCTATAAATAATCGCGTTACCAGTCATTCCACTGATTGACATCATGAGTGTTGATCCATGCAATTGGGATACAATGACATGCATCAACCAAGTCAGCGAGCCTGACCACCCAAATCCATTAGTCGCCTCTTACGACAAGCCTAGTCACCTGTTGCAGCAAGCATGGGTTGCTGAAGACCTATTCTTCCCCGGATCTTCACGGGGCATGATGTAACAGCCAAGGCTGGTTTGTGAGGTTACCAAACAATCATAATCATACTGACAATTAGTTCATGCTTAAGATATACAACTCGAAAGAAGTTAAAGAGCTCCCGATTCTTTTCATAATTACTATAGTTACTGTCAGGCCAGGGACGGTGGTGTAGCCTAGTGGTTAAAGCGTTCGCTTGTCACACTAAAGACCCAGGTTCGATTTCCCACATGGGTACCCTGTGTGAAGCCCGAGATATTGCTTGAATATTTCTAAAAGCGGCGTAAAACCAAACTTGCTTTCATGCCATGACAGATGAACTATTGTTTTATGATAGAAGCAGGTGATCTCTAACTTCTTTGAGAAGTACGTACAAAAAATATTTTTCAAAGCTTAAATCATTAACTACTGAAAAATATTTATTGTTTTTTTTCCCAGGTTAAATGTAATAGAAAAAAACATACATACCATTGTGCATATTCTATGCAGACATTACTCTGTCATGGAGGGTTTCTATTAATTCTTTAGCAAAATCTATCACAATATCTAGAACAATGTTTATACAAGGTTACATAGATTAGATATATACTGATTTTATTAAACATTGGAAAATATTATTCAAGAATATAACACTCCAGGATGCATGTGGATGTCACGAGAGTATTTTAATCAGGAAACCGATATGATTGTCAGTTGCCATGGTAATAACATCAGATGGCCTGAGACATCTCACCCTGCAGTCTGTCTGTCCCCTGCTTGGCAGTTAGATTGGTTTAACTTTCTCAATGACTGTGTTTAAAGAAGGAGACTGCCCATCATACAGCTTCCATAACTGCCCTAACTATACATTCTGAGTCCGTGAATACTCGGGTAAGACACTTTCACAGACAACCTTACCTTGTGAAGCTTTCCATGATAGTTTTCCTGACATAAAAAACTACCAATGTAAATTCCCAAGTCTGAGGCTGATCTGAGAATGTAGCCTAACAATGGCCCTGAAACAATGTCTAAGTGCAGAAAGACATGGGTGTAACAGTAGCAAAAGCTTCCCATGAACCTAACCCCTCCGTTCTCATGATCAGAACACAGAGGAAAGAATATAATCCCTCTGCCCCATGCACACTGTAGAAACTTAGCAGATTGGAACACTGAATCTGTTTAGCAAATCACGAAAGCGATCTCTGAGCCCAGTCCATTGAATAGGCATGTTCGTACCTTAACACACAATATCCCAATTTGGATGGATTATCTCCCCTTTTTCTGTCATGGGTCAGCAGATACAATGCCAAAAGAAGCCATTGTGTCAAACTTACCAACTGCCAGGTATTGTCACGCCATCGGAAATAGTTATGGAAATTATTTACATATATACATGTATATGGATTACAAAATAGGACAATAGTTCCTTTCATCTCACATTCCAACCCTCTCCTAACCCACCCCAAATTAACATGACAAGCGGCATGACCTGAATTTCAGAAGGGTGGGGGACCGAATGGAAATCTCTTTCTTAAAATAGGATCACAAATAATTTTTTAAATGATGGCTCTCACCAAAGCTTGTGACTGTAATGACAGCATGCATTTCCCCATCAAGTATTCCACACAAGCCCACTCAGCCCATGCTGACTTCAATTAGGAGAGCATCATACATTATACAGTCTGTAAGTGAATGATAACCTATTTACAAATTCTGTCATTTTTCAACATCACTGATGGCTTCCTAATGTTGTCTTGTTTACCTTTCAATTTATATTTCAAAGGGTGTGTTAAACCGGTGCATAATTGCTTCAGTAGAGAAGGGTTTGTGCTTGAGAATACATAGATTGAGCAACCCCTGGCCGTGGATCTATTCTTTGTTGTATACACACAGCCATGTGTAATATATATATATATATCAACCTCACTGTAGCAAGAACAAACTTGCAAAACACATGGAGGAATAAGGCTCAAACAATCCCTGTAAAAATATTTGGTAATTTACAACAGTATCACAGACAAAACTAAGCACCAGCCTTCTAGCTAAAACCAATCTAGATAATGGGGAATCTATTTCTACATCATGTTTCAGGCTTTAGATATTTAATGTTGACATATACTTATGCTACATACTTTATTTATCAAATGGTACAATTGTTTTAATTCATTAGCCAAACTCTGGAACAATACGTCCTGTGTGCGAATCACTGGGTATATAATGGTTTCATTGATCAGCAGCAAGGCCTCGGATGAAACATATCACAATATCACAACTACACAACTTCAACCAACACGGCCAGTGTTTGAAACTAACAGGGTCTGACAAGGACGGCTATCTTATGACAGTAGGAGGTCGAAATTAGGCATGACAGTTTAGGGGGGTGTAAATATCGCTTTACGTGGCATCAGCAATCTTTCAGCCAAAGCCACGGAAGACTGGAAGAAAGCTGATAGGGCGTAAAACAAAATTTACTCACGCCTAGACTTTCATGCATGAAGGATTTCGACCACTGATTGACATCGGATATTTACTTGTGAAATCACGATTATAACTTAATGCTACACCTTGTGTGACATGTAATCAACGGATGGACGAGCTTTCTGCCTGATTAGAACCAGTGTATATGTTTCTACTTCCACATGGACAAAGATTGTTTCGACAGATTCCATTTTTCTCAACAACCACATATCAAAACACATTAAAATTAGTCAACTGCAACTTCCCAAATGCTTGCATAAACTCCTCCTGGAATCAAATGTTGTGTTTGAAATGTGAAACACTTGTCCAATGGCTTCTAGAAGTACATGCAAATTAATATCAAACTAGCAACTTAATCATTAATTCCTTCACAAACGTCTTAGGGAATTGGGAAACAGAGCTGGTTGAAAGAGTTATTCCCTTTCACCATATCACCTAGCACCAACTCACTATTCACAGCAACCACGGTTATATTACCGCTATTGACGTCGTGAAACGAACCTTGGTTGACAGAGAATGGCTACTTACATATATCGTAACTGCCATACTTTGACTCATTAAAAGTCATACGTGTAGTTTGACTATCATATGTCAACCAATTGTTTCTGCGATGGAAATAGCGAGATCGTGCGAAACGTCAACAGTGATTTATCAAATTGTTCCATGCAAAGAAAGTATCAGACAAATCACAAAAGTGTTATCGCTTAACCTTGGTTATTGTTCTCCTTATTTTGAAGATATATCGTAGCAATTAAAATAACATATAAGAATATATTTTTCATAGTAAAACAGTAGTCTGAGATACTATTTTTTCTGATCATTGCATCAAATTCTTTTCCATGATATTATAGGGTATATTTTAACACAATCACCGGTAGATTGGGAGAAAATGTGTGTACAGCTGGTTGCTATTTCCAGCTTAGTTTACGAGACAATACACACGGTAATCTTAATCCCTACATATAAAACAATGCGAAGCATAACAAGAAATACAATCAAAATGGTGACGTTTAATCGCAAATTTCACATTTTCATTGACAAAGTTTATTATAGCATTGTTCATTCACCTGAAGCGATACAATGCAGTGTTTTTTACCAACAGGAAAAGAGTTTGATGAAAGTGTAACCTTTACATAGGCCAACCCCTTTCTACAGAATCTTTTTTCTGGACTTCAAAATTCGGCTGATCTACGTTCATATATGGTAGTTCTGTGGTGTGCAGTGCATGGGAGCCATCTATTGTTGAGTTGACTAAACGAACAGTCACATAGTTTTTTTTTAGTGACTGAAGATACCAATAGCTTTATCCTGTCCTCATGATTCATGTATGCAAATTTGAAGGGAATTACAGCTGAGGCCAGCATATCACTGTAAGAAAGTACAAAGTTACACAAGCGGGTGCTGGCAAGCCAAGGATCCCCAACATAGTCTTCAAACCCAAGAGAAGACGATCCTGCCGCACACACAGAAACGTGTTTCCCCAACATAGTCTTCAAACCCAAGTGCAGACAATCCTGTCGCACACACAGAAACGTGTTTCCCAAACACAGTCTTCAAACCCAAGAGCAGACAATCCTGTCGCACACACAGAAACGTGTTTCCCAAACATAGTCTTCAAACCCAAGAGCAGACAATCCTGTCGCACACACAGAAACGTGTTTCCCAAACATAGTCTTCAAACCAAAGAGCAGACAATCCTGCCGCACACACAGAAACGTGTTTCCCAAACAGTCTTCAAACCCAAGAGCAGACAATCCTGTCGCACACACAGAAACGTGTTTCCCAAACATAGTCTTCAAACCCAAGAGCAGACAATCCTGTCGCACACACAGAAACGTGTTTCCCAAACATAGTCTTCAAACCCAAGAGCAGACAATCCTGTCGCACACACAGAAACGTGTTTCCCAAACATAGTCTTCAAACCAAAGAGCAGACAATCCTGTCGCACACACAGAAACGTGTTTCCCAAACATAGTCTTCAAACCCAAGAGCAGACAATCCTGTCGCACACACAGAAACGTGTTTCCCAAACATAGTCTTCAAACCCAAGAGCAGACAATCCTGCCGCACACACAGAAACGTGTTTCCCAAACATAGTCTTCAAACCCAAGAGCAGACAATCCTGTCGCACACACAGAAACGTGTTTCCCAAACATAGTCTTCAAACCCAAGAGCAGACAATCCTGTCGCACACACAGAAACGTGTTTCCCCAACAGTCTTCACACCCAAGAGCAGACAATCCTGTCGCACACACAGAAACGTGTTTCCCAAACATAGTCTTCAAACCCAAGAGCAGACAATCCTGTCGCACACACAGAAACGTGTTTCCCCAACAGTCTTCAAACCCAAGAGCAGACAATCCTGTCGCACACACAGAAACGTGTTTCCCCAACATAGTCTTCAAACCCAAGAGCAGACAATACTGCCGCACACACAGAAACGTGTTTCCCAAACATAGTCTTCAAACCCAAGAGCAGACAATCCTGTCGCACACACAGAAACGTGTTTCCCAAACATAGTCTTCAAACCCAAGAGCAGACAATCCTGTCGCACACACAGAAACGTGTTTCCCAAACATAGTCTTCAAACCCAAGAGCAGACAATCCTGTCGCACACACAGAAACGTGTTTCCCCAACAGTCTTCACACCCAAGAGCAGACAATCCTGTCGCACACACAGAAACGTGTTTCCCAAACATAGTCTTCAAACCCAAGAGCAGACAATCCTGTCGCACACACAGAAACGTGTTTCCCCAACAGTCTTCAAACCCAAGAGCAGACAATCCTGTCGCACACACAGAAACGTGTTTCCCCAACATAGTCTTCAAACCCAAGAGCAGACGATCCTGCCGCACACACAGAAACGTGTTTCCCCAACATAGTCTTCAAACCCAAGAGCAGACAATACTGCCGCACACACAGAAACGTGTTTCCCCAACATAGTCTTCAAACCCAAGAGCAGACAATCCTGTCGCACACACAGAAACGTGTTTCCCAAACATAGTCTTCAAACCCAAGAGCAGACAATCCTGCCGCACACACAGAAACGTGTTTCCCCAACATAGTCTTCAAACCAAAGAGCAGACAATCCTGTCGCACACACAGAAACGTGTTTCCCCAACATAGTCTTCAAACCCAAGAGCAGACTATCCTGTCGCACACACAGAAACGTGTTTCCCAAACATAGTCTTCAAACCCAAGAGCAGACGATCCTGTCGCACACACAGAAACGTGTTTCCCCCACAAGGCATACAACAGCTTTAGAAATTGGCACTGGTCCTATAGTCCTTGCCCACCTGCTCAATAAGTAACCTAAGGACAAGTAGAAATATGCTCTTTCAAGGGTTTTTATATATATGTTATCATTATAAGGACTAGTGGTCTAAAACTAAGTTTCTATCGCTGTCAAAATTGACATACATCTTCGATTTCATCTACTTAAAATTTTCTTCAGAAATGTATGTGCTGTCCGTCATCTCTGAATCATGTCACTGTTTGTCAATGCTACAGGAGAGGGCGTGTCGCACTACCACCCAGCCAGCCGGCCTTCCTGTCCCTGCCACATCCTCAAGGTCAGACAGTGGGAGTTCACTTACCAAGACAAAAACTCTCCGGAAGCAACTCCTTGAATGGCTTGGTTCTGCAGCTTCATTAATGACATCCCAACAGTCCGTTTTCTGGTACTAAGCTGCATGTTTCACATCAAGCAGTGATGTAATAGGTGGGCTATACATAGAAACAAGGAACACTGATTGCTATGGGTCCGACCAATAGATGTCTTATGAACAATTAATTCACTTCATACTGCCACGTTTGGGACAAAGCTGTTGGTGGAGCCAACATGATTTGACCTTTCACTGATTCTGATTCATGACATCAAAATACCTACTTGTCTGTTTATGGTGGATTTTATAACTCAACCCATCATAAATCCCATCAAAGAGGTCAGCCAAAATATATAAAGATATCTCAAATGCTCTTGCGATAATCTCAGACATCTCATATACTCTAACAGTAGTCTTGGGTAAATAATGTCTACGGTCTTATAACAGATCTTAGCATTCCGACATTAAAATTCATATTCTAAATCCCAAAGGCATTTCAATGCAATAGGTTAATGAGTTTGGTATTTAGACGATCCATGAAACATCTAAAAACTGTTTTGTCAAAAGGGTCACTTGTCTTTATGATTAGTTCATAAAGATACACCTGTATTGCACATTGAATCATTCATGAAGTTTACTTGCTCTCTGATACTGCAGTTAGAATTTTCCAGCCTTATCCCCAAAGCCTGTAAACAAGCTAGGCCGTGACAGAAGTTCAACTGACTTTTTGGAAGGCACTGAGCTTGTTACTGAGTCTAGGCCAAACAAACCAGTGGCTGACATTGTGAGCACGACCATTAGTATCAGTTTATGACACAATTAACTTAGTCACATCTCCATCAGCTGACTCACTAAGGAGCCCCTTGTATGTTGCTGGAGATGACTTCTACTCTGGAGTGAGTATTGTTTTATTGCTTTCAGCAATATTCCAGCAATATCACGGTGGGGGACACAAAAAAATTGGCTTCACACACTGTACCCATGTGGGGAGTCGAACCCGGGTTTTCAGAGTGATCAGCAAAAACTTTAACCACTAGGCTACCCAACCTCCCTTCTGATAGGACATTCTTCTCCATCACACAAAGTTTGACAATCCAGTGTTCATTCCAGACCATACCATTGCATTCCGGCCCAATATGGGCAAAAGACACATTTTATCAAACTCTTGGGGAGCACTTTTATGTTTGAAATAACACTGAACAAAATGGTAGCATAGGTTGCTTGAAATCTACCCTGAAATCCCCACTGAAGTACACTGCCATCTTATCTTGACTGGCTCTTCTCTGGCCTTGACTTTTCATATTTATGTGTAGAAGCCATGGCCTCAGCAATGAAAGGGAAATGAAGTTCCCACACAGAAAACAGCTTTATTTTCTCAACATTTGATCAAATAATAAACATACTGGCAAACAACAGAAAATAAGAATTTTCCATTCAATATATGATCCTCGCTTTTAATGTGACAATTTCTTAAGATAAGGTCATATTTTATTGCACTAACAATCCATTTAGGATCAGTTGTATGACGGCGACGAATATAAAAACATTAATCTGACAAGCAAATCAACACCCAAATGGGAAACATGGCCAAGTAGGCGGAGTGATGGTGTGCACTGAGCTACATACATGTATGGACATTGTTAGATTGATTGATTGATATAGTATGAAAGAAGTCATAAACATTCCTATCTGCTAGTAATAGAGACATCATTTGGATCATTAAAATTTCTTTCACATTTTCTTTTCCCGATTTATTGTAATTATCACTGGCTAAAATAGATCTGTTTGTGATCTGGGGAAATAATAAGAAGCAGCGGCAGGTTATCTGTTATGCTAACTGAACAAAAAAAAATTTTATTGGGGACAGGAGTGCGTGGGTTGGTGGGCTCCCCAACCACCCAGCTAAGGAACCATATTCCATCATCAAAGATTGACTAATTGATAGAAGCAACAACGTAAGTAGTCGCTTCTAACCCCTTTCATACCACCAGACAATAGAGTAAGTAGTCGATACATCTTTATTTGAAATAGTACCTCTCCGTATGTAGTGTAATGTTCTGGATCAATACTCCATGACAACTCCAATCTTTGATGAGCTGAGCAAGTCTTCAGATTACGAATATTTTCTATCGACAAAGCCCACTGCAGGGAACAACTACCTTCAGCAATGTAAGTGCAGGATTGCTGGCCAGGAACAGAACAGAGGAATCTTTGTTAATCCAAGTCAGGTGCTCCACAATGAAGTCGTTCATTGATATGCATAATATTCATATCTGGCGATCCAAAGAAATACAAATGGTGCCATGACAAATATCTGATTTGTCCATGGGGCCCTGTCAACAATGAATTTGTTCATTCCTAAACCTATCCCTGACGACTGAGGCGCCTTTACATCAATGCTCCCTGTTGATAGGGAAATATATTTTATATTCACTTCCCCCTTTCTCAGCTGAACCTTCTTTCGTGTTTCTTAGTACACTTCTTCACAGAGCATGATATGTTCCAATCTGGTCTCCTGGAAACATGCCTGACATATCGGGTACAGCAATCACACAACATGTTAAGGCTGGCAGTCTGTGCATGGTGTTCTACCATGACATGTCAAGGCTGACAATCTGTGCATGGTGTTCTACCATGACATGTCAGGGCTGGCAATCTGTGCATGGTGTTCTGCCATGACATGTCAGGGCTGGCAATCTGTGCATGGTGTTCTACCATGACATGTCAGGGCTGACAATATGTGCATGGTGTTCTGCCATGACATGTCAAGGCTGACAATCTGTGCATGGTGTTCTACCATGACATGTCAGGGCTGGCAATCTGTGCATGGTGTTCTGCCATGACATGTCAGGGCTGGCAATCTGTGCATGGTGTTCTACCATGACATGATGGTGCTGGCAATCTGTGCATGGTGTTCTACCATGACATGTCAGGGCTGGCAATCTGTGCATGGTGTTCTACCATGACATGGGAAGAACAGCAACCACAACATGGTGTTCTACCATGACATGTCAGGGCTGACAATATGTGCATGGTGTTCTGCCATGACATGTCAGGGCTGGCAATCTGTGCATGGTGTTCTACCATGACATGTCAGGGCTGTCAATCTGTGCATGATGTTCTACCATGACATGTCAAGGCTGACAATCTGTGCATGGTGTTCTACCATGACGTCAGGGCTGGCAATCTGTGCATGGTGTTCTGCCATGACATGTCAGGGCTGGCAATCTGTGCATGGTGTTCTACCATGACATGTCAGGGCTGGCAATCTGTGCATGATGTTCTACCATGACATGTCAAGGCTGACAATCTGCGCATGGTTTTCTACCATGACGTCAGGGCTGGCAATCTGTGCATGGTGTTCTACCATGACATGTCAGGGCTGCCAATCTGTACATGGTATTCTGCCATGACATGGGAAGAACAGCGACCACAACATGGTGTTCTACCATGACATGTCAGGGCTGGCAATCTGTGCATGGTGTTCTAACACGACATTGTCGTAAGAGGCAACTATGTTGTCATAAGAGGCGACTAGCAAGATCAGGTGGTAAGACTCAATCTTTTATGCATGTCATCATGTCCTATCAGAACAGGGCGAACTTTAGATGCACTTGTCATGGCAGGGGAGGAATATGCATGTTACGTCCAACATGACATACACATGTCATGGCAGGGGAGGAATATGCATGTTACGTCCCACATTCAATACACCTGTCATGGCAGAGGAGGAATAAGCATGTTACGTCCCACATTCAATACACCTGTCATGGCAGGGGAGGAATACACATGTTATGTCCCACATTCAATACACCTGTCATGGCAGGGGAGGAATAAGCATGTTACGTCCCACATTCAATACACCTGTCATGGCAAGGGAGGAATATGCATGTTACGTCCCACATTCAATACACCTGTCATGGCAGGGGAGGAATAAGCATGTTACGTCCCACATTCAATACACCTGTCATGGCAGGGGAGGAATAAGCATGTTACGTCCCACATTCAATACACCTGTCATGGCAGGGGAGGAATAAGCATGTTACGTCCCACATTCAATACACCTGTCATGGCAGGGGAGGAATATGCATGTTACGTCCCACATTCAATACACCTGTCATGGCAGGGGAGGAATACGCATGTTACGTCCCACATTCAATACACCTGTCATGGCAGGAGAGGAATAAGCATGTTACGTCCCACATTCAATACACCTGTCATGGCAGGGGAGGAATATGCATGTTACGTCCCACATTCAATAAACCTGTCATGGCAGGGGAAGAATACGCATGTTACGTCCCACATTCAATACACCTGTCATGGCAGGGGAAGAATACGCATGTTACGTCCCACATTCAATACACCTGTCATGGCAGGGGAAGAATACGCATGTTATGTCCCACATTCAATACACCTGTCAGGGCAGGGGATGAACACGCATGTTACGTCCCACATTCAATACACCTGTCATGGCTGGGGAGGAATAAGCATGTTACGTCCCACATTCAATACACCTGTCATGGCAGGGGAGAAATATGCATGTTATGTCCCACATTCAATACAGCTGTCAGTGCAGGGGATGAATATGCATGTTACGTCCCACATTAAATACAGCCGTTATGGCAGGGGAGGAATACGCTGTTACATCCCACATTCAATACACCTGTCATGGCAGGGGAGGAGGAATACGCATGTCATGTCCCACATTCAAAACACATGGCAGGGGATGAATACGCATGTTTTAGGCTAACTTTGGATACACTTATCAGTGGGTAGAATATGCTTGTTGTGTTCTCCATCGAGTGTTTAGGAACTTCAAAGACATGAATTAACTCATTGATCTTAATACAAACACAGATCTTGATTTGAGGCTATGACAGAAGTTATGAAAACTGAAATACCACAAAAACAACCACCATCACAGGTGAAAACCATTCACTTGCTACACTTCAGCTTTAAATCTGCCCACACCTTATTTTAATTTTTTTTTTCCTTGACTGGCTTCATTCTTAAAAGGCCTAGAAGATCTAAGGCCAAGACATGTAGTGGGGAAGTGTCACCTATCAGGCACATGTCTCACACCCACAGTCCCTCCCTTCAGTGTGTGACTCCCTGTGAAGAAGACACAAATCACTTTCACATCTTGGTGCAACTAGGCGAAGCATCCAGGGTGCTCCAGCTATTTGGTAAATCAAAGCATGTGTCACGGTTTGTGTACAAGCTTCAGCAAACATGGCCTGTGTTAGATTTTCGTTTCTATTAATGACTGACAATTAATCCAAAAAAGAACTAGAATGTGTTTTTACTCAAAAAACAAATCCCCCCATCTTTTTTTCCCTTGGATACATTAGTTAAGTTGTAACTGTAAATGTGATTGTAAATTGGAGTGAGTGAGTATGGTTTTACGCCGCTTTTAGCAATATTTCAGCAATATCACGGCGGGTGACACCAGAAATGGGCTTCACACATTGTACCCATGTCGGGAATCGAACCCGGGTCTATGGCGTGATGAGCGAACGCTTTAACCACTAGTCTACCCGACCGCCCCTTGTAAATTGGAAAAACAATAACAGCAAATTATAGCATGGAAAGATAATGGTTTCATGCAGAAATATTCATTAGCTGTAGAGCTTGGCGGGAAAGCAAAATGCTACTTGTTTGAGACTTAGTCCACAACAAATTTGAAAAAATAAAAATTTAAATATGAAAAGGCAACAGTCAAGCATGTTGTCACTGCACATGTATAGTTTCATGCAAACATATTCTTATAAGTTTGAAAGTTATGGCTCAGAAACAAAGCGAAGAGTTGTTCGAGATTAAGTCGAAATTGTTTCCATAGAAACACAAGAAAATAAATTTAAGAATAATTCCAAATAGCAAAAGGCACCAATTAATTTGATGAGCAATGCATATGGAAAGTTTTGTGGAAAAAAACATTAAACTGTTTTCAAGTTACGACTCGGAATAGGATGGGAACACTGACCCCAACCCTAACAGGAACCAACCAAAAATAATTTGTCTCCGATCCCTTTGTTGGGAGGAGGGAGGAATAATTTTCTTCGAAACCATTTGAAGTGAGGTTAGTATACTTGCTTAAGATTTCTACCACTGACATGTAAGTATGAAGCTTATGTGTGGTAGCCACATCAACAGGTACACACACACCAGTTTATCACGACCTACAGGGTTGACTTGACTTCAGTAAATTGGGGAAGATCATATTTATTATCTGTTCAATCCAAAACATTTTGGTAATAAATACATAACTGTGACGTGATATACATGAATAACACTTCTGGACCCACTTGCACAAAGCGATCTTAGCGCTAAGATGATCATAACTACTGTTGTTTCTGATCAAAAACTGTTGATTTGCTTATTCATATCTTTAAAATATTTATAACAATAATCATGCGATGCAAATCACCTATGTGTAACCCGAGTTGGGAGTTTTTAATTCTAATTTGAAAATATTAATTAGCTGTGGTCTGGTTTAGAATGGCTCTGAGAACACCGCCATAAATCCCTGTTCTAAAACAAGCAATCTCATTAATGTGGTCTCAGGGTGCCTGTTGTTGTGAGCAGTAACAGACTTAGATTTGAAACTGACTTTCTGACTTCATTGTGTTAGCTAAGTACTCACAATCATATCACAGGATAAGTGAAGAACATGAGCGATTGAGTTGTGAACAGTAATTTGGTCATACCATGGCATGTCAGCTTTATATGGAGAGAAAGCTCATGCTGGTCTTCTACGCATACCATTTTGGAAAACACACAAGCACTGCTATTGTGCAGACAAACCAAGTTTCATTAAAGAATCTGAAATTCGAGCCCTTGATCACAGAATCCACACATTGCTGAAACTGATGTCTACATGTTCCACTTGGATCCACACTTCCAGTCACTCGGCTGATATGAAGCCAAGGTGAAAAGTTCCACACCATTCCACACACTGCTGAAGCTGAGGGTAATATTTTCAACAAAGTTCCCCTCACTGCAATCCAGGTTTATATGTCTTATTTCCACACAGCTGTCTGTACGTTCCACATTTCAGTACACTGATGTAGTCGCACATGTTGTTGAAGTCACAGTGAAAAGTTCCAAAAGTAGCTGAAACCAGGTCACAAGTCATACATAGCTGAAAACACTCTCTATATATTCCACATTTCCATAAAATTATGTACTTGCACCCACTGTCCAGGTCAAATGTTCCACAAAGTTCATTACATGGGTGAAATCTGATGTCATGTTTTCCACAGAGCTCCACACACATGTGAAATCTGGTGAAATGTTCCACAAAGTTCCACACACAACTGAAAACAATGTCTGATAATACTTGCAGAAAAAGACACCACATACAAATGTGACCTTGATAACACAAAATAACACTGGGTGATAACTTGATAAGAAATTTACAAAGTTTTAATCATACTATTGCTCAAGTCTTGACCACAAGTATGTATACTTCTTCAAAAGAAGTTGAATAACACCCAATTATTTCATATTTCTATAGTTTATCTGTCATGGCATGAAAGAATGAAGTGTTCCTTAACTTCCTTCGAGTAGTATATATGACACCTGTGGAGGAAGCCAAGTCAACGGTAGTGTTCTTGCATATTTTGCATGCCCTCATTTTGCAGAGCTACTAAATTATTCAGGAGAGATAACTAGTTCAATCAATACCAACTATCACAAATGTCGGTCGGAGTAATGTAGATTCATCATCTCAAATCTCTTCCTTATTACATTCATTCAATGAAAAACTAGGGAACACAAAAAGTAACAAAAATAACACATCACACTGATACAACAATAGGTCCCATGATTGGAATATAATTCAGCAGCTCTTAACCTTCTTATCCCTGCATGGGATCTCCTCTTGTAGCCATTCTTCAAAGCATGCAAGTGCTGGTAACATTTTCATAACTTATCACCATTACAGAATATTCTTGTGAAACTCAAAAACACATTTACAAACATGCCAAATATACAATTTAATTTTGCTGTTTCCAGCAAAGGATAACAACGATGAATAACAAAATAAACATGTCACAGAGGTTCAGTTCTACAAAGATACAACCCACATTGTGTGCATACCCCTCTTCTTGTAGCATACTAAACATCTATGAATTCGGGAATTCTAGATAGAAGGAAACACCATCAGCCAGGCCATGACAGTTAAATGATAGTTGCCCTTCCTCGGTTTGTCACCTATCTTGGGACTATCTGCTTTGTCAAGGATCGATCTACTGCGCCGACATATAGCTGGAATATTGCTGAGTGCGGCATAAAAACAACAAACAAACAAACAAATACTGCACCAGAAATGGGCTTCACACATTGTCCCCTTGCAGGGAATCAAACCCTGTTCTTCAGCATGCCAGATGAATTCTTTAACCACTAGGCTACCCCGCCGGCCCAAAATACTTAGAACATAACCCCACCGGCCCAAAATACTTAGAACATACGGCATAAATAAATTATGTTTACTTGTTGCTAAACGCCACACAGCAATATGCCAGCTATATGACGGCGGTCTGTAAATAATTAAGTCTGGACCAGACAATCCAGTGATTGACATCATGAGCATCAATCCACTCAATTGGGACATGATGACATGCATCAACTAAGTCAGCGAGCCTGACCACCCAATCCAGACAGTCGCCTCTTACGACAAGCATGGGTTGCTGAAGACCTATTCTAACCCAGATCTTCATGGGTTAAATAAATTATGTGGGTCTGATTAACCGACCAACCCTAACAAAGTGTCCTGACCACAACTTGTTTTCAGTGGTATTTGATTTCACTATTCATAGCAAAAATGCCCCATGTTTGAAAATTTATACCCAACACTGCTACATTATAAAGGCTCCTCCAACTTCTCTGCAGGTTCTTATTAGGCTAAAGAAAAAAATAGTCTTGGTTCTCAGGCACCGTCCACATCATTATAAAGTCTTGTTTTTATTTTCATTTTTAAAATGCCCCAAATATCCTTAAATATTCCAAATCCAACAGTAGTCAAATACTGTATTCTAGTATTTTACTCAGCAAGGAATACATTTATGTAGGGAGGCCCTTTCCCAGGTTGATTGTATACAACTGTTTACTTGGTTACATACTAGCTTGAACAACCAAAAAATTCGGTATTGTGAAATACCATGCCCAAATGTTCTCCCAGGTCAGCTCATACTTACACCAACTAATATTTTGTCACGTCAGCAAATAATACTGAATTGCTAATTCCACACTTTTTCTAAATCGTTATAGTTGGCATGGATCAAGTTCTTCTATGGTCGACATAACTTGATACTGTTGAACAATAAAAAAGTTCTAATGGTTGAGAAATGGTGGGGATTTTGTCATTGATTGTTAGTCCCAAATGTTTTGTTCCAACCAATCAATCAATCAATAATAATCGGTTTCTTTTTTTTCTGAAACTGTACGCCAAATGTTTTACCATTTTTTTCTAAACTGAAACTTAATTGAACTGAAATAGTTGACTGGTTGCATATTGATATTGACTGTGTAATTATTTACAGCTAAAAGGAATGTTCCAAACCGTAAAACATATTTTTTCTCTGGAATCTTACACTTGATCACTGCATCCTTACAGGGCCTGAGAGTAGCAAATCTTTCATTACAGTCTTCAGACCAGTACTAGTTCCAACACAATTTGAATTTTTTTTTATCTTAACAGTCGGCCTTCATAGATCTCACCAGACTAACAGATTAAAAGTAATTGCATAAGTGGCAAAAAAAATGTTAAAAAAAACACCTTTCATATACAAAAGTACCTAAATCCAAACCGAAAAATAGGATTTAAGATGACATGTCCTATCTTGTCAAATGCAAAAAAATACAGCTGTTCCACATATATGTAATTGTAATGCCTTAAATATGAAGTGAAATTTGTGAAGATTAATTCCTCAACAGTGTCCTCAGAACACGTAGATCTACATATTGACAATCAAACCAGACACTGGCAATCATTCATGATTGTCATAGCAGAAAGACAATATTATGATGAATTTTCTTTTTAAATGTTTAGTTTTCATAACTCAATGAACATTAAGTTCTATCTTCAAGGAAAGGCAAGTGATTCATAATGAAGTTATTTATATGAAGGTGAATAAGGTAAAGCTGCATGGTGAGAAATGACCTCTTCGCGAGAAAGCGGATATCATAACTGATGTGTCCGTCCATTCAAGATGCATTCTGACGTCACCACTGAAGGGGAAAATGAATTTACAATCAAAGGGAATCTCCGACCAGTCGAAGAATTGGTCTCTAACACAATATCTGTTTAATTAGTAAATCCAATCACCAGAAAGATCAAACTCGACTTGTAGCCTGTACACAAATTAGGCTAAGTCAATACACACTGAGTACACACACCAGTTCCCCATGTTTTGACAAGTTGACCAGGAAACATGCTGGTAGATTCGTGGCGCTTAGCGGCAGCACAAATGGCTATATCGCCTCTGTCACGCATCGGAAAACATTGGCAGAGGTCTATCTGAATCAAATTATTGTCTTTGTGATGGAAAACATATTCTGATTTGTAGGACAGTTGTGTAATCGGCGAATTACCGGGTCTCCGTGATCCACATGTGGCTAGATGACGAAGCATGGCGACACTAACAAAGAACACAATGACGACAAATGACAGCGGTTTTTATACAAATACAAATCAATAAATGACTTTTTTATATATGGTCGAGCAGGACTCAAGTATACAAACAGCTGTCAAGCCCTAGACTTACCCGTCCATATCTCTTCCTCAAATATAACCGTTTCAAACTTCGGTCTTCTACACACAAACACTGGGTTCTCTTCAAAATGGCGGTAAACTGAGCCACGAGAGGGCGCTGTCAAATGAAAACATTGAGAAACTTCGATATGGATTTTGACAATATGGTATCGTCGTGAAATTGTTTAATATTTTTTTTACGATGTGGCTGTGTATTGTGGTTAATTTATCAACTGTAAACATTAGCTGTCAATATTGATTCTTGACCTCTGACCTAGAAACTTGACCTAGTCATGTCGTTGTCACACCCTTGTCGCCCACTCACAAAGACGTGAGCTGGCGCGTAACTCATGAACAATCATGAACAATATTACCGAGACTTTCACTGTAATAGATGAAATGCCATGGCCACTGACAGAAATACCATCATTTATGAAGATCTCTCCAAAATACTATTTAGGATACTCGTGTAGATCTATTTTCATCGAAGCATATATGACCTCAATATGGACTAATTAAGCAATCGGTGAACACACGTTTCAGGACAATATTGGCTGCTGTAGATTCAGATTTATACAAACGTTTTGCTAAAATACGAATCCATCCATTGACATTTTATTAAAACAACGATTTCTAACAAATCAAAACTTCTCACAATATGGTCAATAACTGCAGGTTGCAAAACTGCCAAATGTCGGTCGTTCTGCAGTAGCCATTACTTTGTGATTGCACAAATTATGTAACACAATATAAAAACTTAGTAAGAAGATAATACTACATGTTAAGACAAGCTATGTCATCTGATACACTTAAAACTGCTAAACAACACATGTATAATGGTAAAAATAAAACTTCAGTAAACAAGTTCGAGGGGAGAGAGATGTTACCATGTTACCATGTAGAGTGTCATGGGTGCAGGTGCACTGTATGCGTGTAGACATTTGGTTTGGTTGGTTTTGTTGTTTTACGCCGCACTCAGCAATAATCCAGCTATATGAGGTCGGTCTGTAAATAATCGAGTCTGGACCAGTGATTGATATCATATGAGCATAGGCCCACGCAATTTGGGATCGATGACATGCTTCAACCAAGTCAGCGAGCCTGACCACCCGATCCCGTTAGTCGCCTTTTACAAGCATAGTCGCCTTTTACGGGAAGAATGGGTTGCTGAAGACCTATTCTTCCCCGGATCTTCACGGGTCATCATGTTAGGCAACGTATGTAAAATGAAAAAAAAAATTATTGTCAATAGGCCTTAAAATAAGAAAATGTTAATGAATTATGATCTGTATCAGATTATCTGATATAATCAAATATATCTATTTTTGTACGATTAACGTAATGTCAGTATGTAACATCCTTGATAGTCCGAGTAGTTAAGATTTAACTCTCATGTAGTAAACTTGGGGATAAATAAATCCTTTACATGTTTAAGTGGTGCTATAGTGTTTTATTGTACTTTTTAATTTAAAAAGGGTTGATTCATTATAATGGAATGAAATGGATGCTTAAGTAGTGTTTGCATAAGCCCGGGGTGAAATACCCAGCCCTAAGAGGTTATAAAACCCAATACTAAACCCTGGGTTCAAAAGTTCGTATTTTCGGTACGTATAAGAGAGGTCCCGAACACATGACTAACTGTATGACTACCTACTTGTTAAATTGCGCATTGCTCTGTTTGGAGAATGTTTATCTCCAGGTACTGATCCGCCGAATGTTCTTGAATACATAGTGCTGATTGGTCGACCACTTATTTCTTATTCTTATTCTTATGTTTGCGGGGGTTTTTTTGTGTGTGTGTGTCTATTTTCTAACGCCGCACTCAGCAATATTCCAGCTATATGACAACAATCTGTAAATAACCGAGTCTGACCCAGAACATCCAGTGATTGACATCATGGGCATCGATCTACCCAATTGGGATACGATGACATGCATCAACCAAGTCAGCGAGCCTGACCACCCGATCTCGTTAGTCGCTCTTGTGACAAACATACTTTGCTGAAGACCAGTTCTAACCTGGATCTTCACGTGCTTCTCATTACTATCAATTCAGAAGACAAATGACTGCAGATTGAATTGTAGTAACTTATCAACTATACATTGGTGCAGTGAGGGTTGTGATATTAGAGGGTTGGTTAAAAAGTTCTAAGCCTGACCAACTTTCAACTATGGGCCACAACAATTTGAACTAGTCAATGAAGGACACTATTTGAGTAGTTCATTGCAAGCGTATTTGGTCTGTTGAGGCCGTTTGTATATTAGTGCCAGCCAGTTGAACGTGATAGGGGCCCAAATAGAAACAGAATGGAAAAGAACGAGTGCCAAAAAGTCATCAAGTTTTTTACTTTAGAGAAAAGTACTCCCTAAGAAATTCATGACCGCATGTCACAAGTGTATAGGATGAGTGCCCTGGCTATTCCACTGCTCAACGTTGGGCAGCTTTAAACTAAGGCTGGGAGAACAAGGCCTGATGATGACCCTTGGTCGTCCCTCAACTTCCATCAACAAATATTCAATGAAGGAGATAGAAAAAAAACCGTATACTGTCAGACAGACGTATTACCATTGCTGAACTTGAGGAAGACACAGGTCTAAGCCGTGGATCCATTGAAACTATTATTCATGAACATTTACAGATGAATAAGAAGTCTGCTCGTTGGGTGCAAAAGTTTCTAAATTCTGATCTGAACAGAGAGAATTTAGAGCAAATTGAGGAGGATTTCGTCAAATTCAAAAAGAAATTAGTAACGGGTAATGACACATGGGTCTACAACTATGACCCCAAGTAAAAACGTCAGTCCATGGAATGGCACCATTCCACTTCTCCGGCACCAAAGAAATTCATGTCTTCAAGATCAGTGAAGAAAGTTGGCCACTGTATTCTGTGATGCAAAGAGGTGATCCTTGTTGATTACTTAGAAAGTCTAGAGACGATTACCGGTGCCTACAATGCTGATTTGCTTCATCGCCTGAGTGATTCCATCAAAGAAAAGCGACGAGGAATTCTGACTGCTGGAGTTCTACTAATTCACGACAACGCCTTTTCTCACACCTCTCCTCTTGAAAAGGTCGCCGTGCAACAATGTTTGTTCGAAGAGCTTCCTCACTCTCCATACTCGCCAGACATGGCACCAAGTGATTTCCACCTGTTTCCTAAACTGAAAGAACACCTTCGTGGAAAGCACTATGACGACAACGATGACCCCAAAGCTGCCGTGAATATGTGGCTTCAGAAAACCTCTTCCTCACTGGAAATTGAAAAGCTTCACTATCAATATGAGAAGTGTATTAAAAAGCAGGAGATTACATTGAAAAATACAATGAAAACACTTTCACAATTGTTGATTTTGTTTGTTAGGCTTAGAGCTTGTTTACCAGCCCTCGTATAGGTCTGTTATTGTGTACCAACCTCCACATGTATATATAGGATATATAAAAACACTCAACTCTCCCTCGAGATTTCTGTGGTGCGATCTATAATAGGTGAGGTGAAATGGTGTTTAACGTCGCGTCCAAGATTATTGCACTTATATAGCGACGTGCATGCACGTGTATGTGTGTGGCTGCTTGTACTAGTCCGGACTGATGCCGATTTATAGTGCTAGATCACTGAGATACCATGCCGCAGTTTAACATAAATACCCCACTCAGACACAGTATACTGACTCCGAGCCGACCAGTCCTTGTTTTAGCCCCTTAATGCCGAGCCTCAGACAGGGTAACAACAAGTACCATCTTTTAACGTCTTGTGGTATGACGCGGCTGGGGATCGAACCCTGGACCTTCCGCTCTCCGGGCGGACGCTCTACCATTAGACCACGGAGGCGGTCTATCTATAAAAAGAAACATAGATGTGAGAAACTGAATTAAGAAACCTGCGGTTTTTGCAAGGTAAGCACCACAGGGTACACAGTGGGCGTGCTGTCAGTATCTCACTGACGACACTGTCACCTTCATTTCAGTGTTACACACCTTCACTGAATATGTTTGTTTGTTGTTTAACGCCGCACTCAGCAATATTCCAGCTATATGACGGCGGTCTGTAAATAATCGAGTCTGGACCAGACAATCCAGTGATTGATATGAGTATCAATTCACGCTGTTGGGATACGATGACATGCCTCAACCAAGTCAGCGAGCCTGACCAAGCGATCTTGCATGTTAGCATCTTCCCGAGGCAAGAGAGTTAATTATAACTGACTTTAAAAGTCCAGTTTCCAGCCTTGCCGAACTAAGCTGGAAATCCTGGGCTCGATCGTAGCGCCACCAGTGGTTATTACGAGTTATGTCCCTTCTAAGCTTCTCCTATGGACCAATCAGATTCCACCTCTCGTATCACTTTTATTTGCTTCAAACAAAATGGCGCCGCCCAGTCAGGACGATCTGATCAATAATCAAGATCTATATTGTGATATAACAGGTCTTACATCGTGAAATGCACCAAATCACGTGAGCACCTTGGTTAAAAACATGAAAAGATTTACAACGAGTTGGCCGTACACATGCTTTTCAAATCCTGCAATCGACCGAAATCTACACGACAGTTTACGAACCGGATTTCGATTTAGTTTTGATTTTGATTGGACTATGCATAGACTCGTTAGTCCAGCCAAAATGTAACTCCATAATACCGGCCTAGTTCGGCAAGGGTGGAAACTGGACTTTTATAGTCAGTTAACTCTCTTGCCTCGGGAAGATGGCATGTTAGTCACCTCTTACGACAAGCATAGTCGCCTTTTACGGCAAGCATGGTTTGCTGAAAACCTATTCTACCCCGGATCTTCATGGGTCCAACACTGAATACAGCCACTGACGACTCAATGTGACCTCATATGAATGTCAAAACCTGACCGACATTGACGTAATCACAAAGAATAAATCCGTACTTGTTTTCAGCATAAGCGTGCGTGCATGTGCGTGTGCGCTTTGAACCCCGCACTCAGCAATATTCCAGGCGTATTACGCAGCGACTTTACATAATTGACCAGACAATCTAGTGACTGATATTATGAACATCGTCGGTGACACACTATCAACCAAGGTACCGAGTCCGGCCTCACGAACCGCTTAGCCGCCTCATACACAACCTACATAGCTTACTGGCACGGGTGGCCCAGTTGTCTGTGCAGAGTTGCGTCCCTTGGGCACGCCAGAAACCTATGATTGTGGGTTCGAATCCCGGTTCGCCCTGATTAAGTTTCTAGGTTTGTCAGCACCATACTCGTGGGTTTCACCGAAGAGGTAAACGTCTGAGACCTGCATCACTTCGGGCTTTCCTCCCACATTAAAGCTGACACGCCGTGATATAACTGGAATACTGTTAAAAGCGGCGTTAAACACAACTCACTCACTCACTCACATAGCTTACTGGGAATCATTTCAAACCCGGAATCTCTTCCATGGTAAGTTGATTCATTTCAAGATGTTTGACATTTGTTCGTTTTCATTTCTTTTTTATCCTAGAACATATGTTATTGTCGAAACTGGTATCGGTACCCGGATGTAAAGATCACGTGTAATAACATAAAACTACCGTGTAACAAAATAACGTCATCCTGTCGCACTGTTGAGGCGATATGACGTTTTATTATCCATAAGGTTAGAAATGATCGAGTTCATAAACGTCATATGTGCAACAGTGCAGCTACCACTTGAGTCGAATTAATCCTTTAGTGTATTGTTTATGTCATCCGGACGGCATTGTTGACGTCATTCGAATCTTATTCTGACGTAAGTTGGAATGACATCACGCTAGAAACGACGGTCGTTATCAGTGCATTTTTCTAAAGGGGAGCTAAAATAAGGATAAAAAAATCATGGGTAAGCAAGAAATTATTACACTTGCATTTGTGTCATTCTGATTTTACAAAACACGTGTAAGTATTCATACACTAACCTTGATCTCGCACCGGAAATACAAAAATTCTGACACTCGTATATCAGCATGACACACATGCTCGTATAATAAACTCTGTATCTATACCACCAGTGAAGTCATAAATTGATAACGTTAAATCATCAGCATTTAGGTACAGCGTAGTTTTTATCTCGAGCTGATCTTTTCTACATTATCCTCCAATAACTTTCCTAAAATGACATATATATGGAATATTCTACACGAAACTAGGTTACAGGTGTCCATCGGGAATGTTCCTTTGTCAAAGGAAATATTCCCATTCATTCACTCAAGACCTATAAACCATTACGTCCAAGCTTCTTGATTCTCACATTAACACTGTATGTGTATCCGTACGAGATATCTACTTTAAAAATTACGGGCGTGTTAACATGAGACATGACGTTCACAGCAACAACTCTGTGTTAAACGTCCAAACAGTATGAGAATCAAGTCTGTGAAACGTCAAGATTATTGTGTTTGTTTCTTTTTTCTGTTGTTTATCGCCGCACTCAGCAATAGTCTAGCTATATGACGGCGGTCTGTAAATAATCGAGTTGGGGCCAGACAATCCAGTGATTGATATCATGAGCATCGATCTACGCAATTGGGATACGATGACATGCATCAACCAAGTCAGCTTGACCAAACGACCCCGTTAGTCGTCTCTTGCGACAAGCATAGATTGCTGAAGTCCTATTCGAACCCGGATCTTCACGGGTCTATCCTGAAGTAAATTGACACCGCCTACAATCAGTTTCAGTTTGCGACTACAATGGTTTGGTTTTTAAAGTCAGATATTGAGGACTGACACGAAAAAAACGGGGCGTTTATTATTTAACCTGGGAAGAGAGGACGAAAATTTACAAGAAGTGAAAATAAAGGAGGTAAATCAAATAAAATTGCATAGAACTTCGTCTTGTTTTACTGATACTTTTTCTACTAAAAACTACACCAAGAGTTAGATCGTACAACGCGCCTAGGTGATACGGTAATACTTTCTGTCTGGAACAGACCCAAGTGACTGAGGCGAGTTGATCACTTCTGGTGCACACGCCTTGGTAACCAAGGTAAACTATCCTATCACATTTCGACAAATCGACTTCCGCGTTGAGACCGGTGTACATTCAAATTCGTTACACCTGAAAATATATTGCCCTGTTGAGCAAAACAAGACTCCCGAAAACGCTGATTGTGGGGCTTTTTGACACATATTATAGATTTGCTGAGCCATCGTTGTGATAGTGTTTTCAAATGCTTGGAAATGACCTTCTAATTGATTTATGACCAATTTTATCGAGTGACTTTTGAAGTCCTTATTTGTAGAGGGTGTTGACAAATTGCTGCTCGTAACGCGGATATCACCGCTGCATTCAGAAAGTTTCAAAATGGCCACTTGTAACACTGTTGTTTTACTACTGTGTCTGTTAATTAATGTCGACCAAGTGCTAACCAGTGACTATGTTTTCAATGATCAACAAACACCAGCATTTAAAGACTATGAGATGTTTCAAGATATTTTCCCTTTAACTGTGGGAAACTTCACGGACTTAGTGATAAATCGCCCCGACCCGTGGATCGTCATTTTTCACAAGGGGATGCTGGAGCGAGGCTGGAAGTCCCTGGCTGTCAGCTTGAGGGGCGTGGTCTGGGTGGGCATGGTCGACCTCAACAACAACAAACAACTGCTGCAACAAATTGTAAATAACATTGTTTGTCATATTAATTACGGCGTGTTTATACACCAGTGCAATAAATCCTTTGACGAGTAACCAGGAATAATTGATTTCATGAATTTTTAATGGCATCGATATTGTGTAATTCAGCCTTTGAAATGACGTAGGAGTGATGTCACTGAACAATCAGATGATGTCACAGGCACTTTGTCATTGTTTACGAATTTCGAAAACCTACACAAACTGCAGGTTAAGTCATCTGTAGGTGAATATTCACTACTAATTTGTAGCCATGGAAAATTCGTAGACATTGCCAACTCGTAGACAAAATTCATAGTAAACTTAGTTGTTAAAAAAAATAAAATTTGGAATGTTTTTCCCACTAATATGACCGAACAATCTTCATGCCAAATAAAATGAAAAATAATGAGCTATATTGGTTTATAATTTTGTTTCAATCTACTCCTATCTATAAACAAAAAATCTAAAAAGTGTTGCCTGTTGTTCAAATAATTTTCAAATCCAACAAGACAGTTGGGCAGGTGATCCAAAAGTTTTGCCTGCCAATCTTCAAAGTTACCTGCCCACATGCAGGCATTATGAATATCGAAAAATCACAAATCAAAGAGATAAATCAGGTCTTGATTCAGTTGAAATAATGCAAACAATTACTTGTGAATGTACTAGGAGTTATTAAAAAAATGAATGCATAAGTAGTCTTAAAATTGGCTGCCGGATAGTCGGGTAGGTGGAGGAAAATTGCATGCAGCCCGTCAGAAAAGTTAGCAGCCAGAGGCAGGCAGGCAAGCAGTTATTTCGGACACTGAATATAAGTATTATGTAAATCCACTGGAATATCATCCGTTAATTAATTCATCCATCAAGCTTTACTGAATTATAATAAGACAAATAAATTTGTCATCCAAAACTTGTCTCCACAGGATATATTGCATTGGTGAGATCATTGATATCTCCAAGGAGAGATCGCTGCAATGAAGCTGCATCCAATCTCATTAAAATCTTATCTTAGTTCTCGCTACTGCTAAGATCTGATTTTAATGAGATTAAAACAACATCTCAATGCTTTGCAGACCATTGTGACACGCTTGGTTACCATGACATCACAGTCAAATGACAACCCGTGAGGATCCAGGGTAGAATAGGTCTCAAGCAACCCATGCTTGCCGTAAAAGGCGACTATGCTTGTTGTAAGAGGCGACTAACAGGATCGGGTGGTCAGACTCGCTGACTTGGTTGATGCATGTCATCGTGTCCCAGCTGGTTGGATCGATGCTCATGATGTCAATCACTGGATTGTCTGGTCCAGACTCGATTATTTACAGACCGCCGTCATATAGCTGGAATATTGCTCTGGGGCATTAAACAACAAGTAAACATAATTTATTTATGCCTTATGTTCTAAGTATTTTGGGCATGTGGGGTAGCCTTGTGGTTAAATAATTCATCTGGCACGCTGAAGAACAGGGTTTGATTCCCTGCATGGGTACAATGTGTGGTGTTAAACAACAAACAAACAAACAGTCAAATGACATCACTAATTTCTCTGCTCATGAAGCTGGTTAGCTGTACTTTTTACACACAGGCCACCGCTTATTACTGTCTACAAGCTTAAAAAGTTTAAAGAATGATGATGGCTGATAAATAGAATTTCACCCTCTTGTCTTTTGATATTAGATATATCGACACTCGTCAACTTATGTTGGTGTGTTTGATATCAAAAGAAATTTGGGTGAGATTCTCTGTATGTCAGATGTATATTTGTGATAGAATGATTTGGCTTTGATTTGGCAATGGCATTGATCTTCATAAATGTTTCTGGGATAGCCTTGTATTTAAGGCATTCACTTGTCATGACGATAGCTTCTATTCCAAACTTTGGTACAATGTGTGAAGTTTGTTTCTTGTAATGGTATCACTCTGCTGTGATAGGCATTTAGAAGTTGGGAGTACACGAATACATGACACTTTTTTATGGATACTGTAAATCTGGAAATTAATGCGTCTCCAAATTAATGTGACTGCTGAACCCTAGCCCAAAATGCAACTCAATATCAATGCTGCTCAAAAAAACATGTTAGTGTTTATATTCAAGTTGGTATTTCTGCTATCCTAAGTGTGCAGTGATGACGTCTTATTGTTGATAGTCATTTGGAGACATAAATGTGAAATTAATTAATGCGAGCAAAGACCACTTGCATTTTTTGCATTTAATTCACGCTCGCATTAATTTCAAGATTTACAGTAGTAACTTCTTTTTTAGTCTTTGTATAATGTTTCAGAGCTAGAGTAATTGAAAACAGTTTTAATTGGCTAGCACTTTCAACTCGTACCACGTACGAGCCCCAATCAGGCCATAACTGAATAACGGACATGAAGTAGTAACATATAGTTACATGGCGTCAAAACATTTAGGAGAACTATGACGTCACAATACCAAGGTGACAATGAACAAATAACTTATGCCTTTACTTTTAACTTAGGCGCGTATTTATGAATGAAATGTTGCTCTTTTTAAAATAATGAAGGTTCATGATCAAAATTTAGCTTATATAGTTCAGGTTGCTGAAGACATTTTCTACCCCGGATCGTCACAGGTCTTACAGGATACTGGGGCCCATATCTGATTTTCAAAATGGGCAGGGTCTCAAACACCATAAACTGCTTTGAAATAAACTTAGGTTTGTGCAAACCAGCATTCATCATATTTCGTTAAATGTCACTTGCCAAAGAAATAGCCATGAGTTTGACATGAGCTTCAGTACTTTACAATAGTTACAAGGATTACGATCTTATAGTGTTATGGCGATTAGGTGCCTCACTCTGGCAGCATGGGTACTTTACTAAGAAAGTGTTATCCAAAGGATAACATTTGTTACATTTGACCACTTTCTAAATGGCATTGTGTATTCATAGCTTTCAGCCATGGTAGCTGTGCCAATTTTCACTTGTCAGAGGGGTACTCAAAGTACATGATCTAGACTACCAGTTGTCAGACTTAATTTGTGGAAGCCTTGGTGGCTGAGTGGGTTTGAATCGCAGATCGGACTCAACCCCAAAAGTAAAGAATCTGTGCTTTACTAAGAAAGTGTTATCCCAAATAAAAGATTTGTTACCTTACAGTATTATACTGAGTGAGTATGGTTTTATGCCACATTTGGCAATATTCCAGCAGTATCACAGCGGGGACACCAGAAATGGGTGTCACACATTATACTGATGTGGCTGACGAATACAGGCCTTCGGTATGACAAGTGAAAGCTTTAACCACTCGGCTACCCTTCCGCCCCTTACAGTATTATGATATAGCAGCAATATTGAGCACAGGGGCAATATATTGAGAAAGGTAAGCGCTTCAAAAAGATGAGTCAATTTCAATCTCCCACACTGATGAAGGGCTGTGTTCTTCTGGCTGGGTGATTAGCTCTTGGCAGTCTTTGAAAAGGAAATGGAAAAACGGTTTATTTTCAAGTGCATTATAAAAAATGAAAATCTAATATAATGCATGAGTTGTTAAATTAGAATTATGATTGATTTTGTCAGGGTATTAATATTTGATGTGCCTCAAGATCTATAAAACATTAGGAATTTGGCTAATTGCTCTTACAAAAAGATTACAAAACATGTCAATGATCATTGAATGAATCTCTCTTTTTGAGTGGTATGATTATTTCCAGGATTAAAATGATTGCTATTGTTTGTGAATTTCTCACATTGGTATCTTGTGAAGGTCATCGTGGAATCTCCTGCTGGATAGTGCTGAAACAGAGCTGCACGTATCATTTAACCTCCCTATTGAAATTGTATTATACTTTTAATTTTTTAACCTTCCGTCTAAAATTTTGGGTAAACAGTCTGTAAAGCAAAAACAAAAAATCTGGCCTGAAAAAGTTATTCTATCTTTTCTACTTGAGCGAAACAGTTCAAGTATGATAGGTTGGGCAGTTGATGGATTCAAACTTATAGCCAACAAATTCTGGCAAGGGAGGTAACTCTACACAGCCTTAGCCCACTGGGCCAAAGGCCCTCAGATATCAATAGAGTCCCTGATGGCAAGTGACACACAACCAAAGATGGAAGGTCAAATAATTGTAACAAGGATACTGTGTTTTTTTCGCTGTTTCTTTGGCATATCTTGATAATCAAATGTTTCTACCAGCACCTTCATTTTAAATGTATTCTTTTTACACAAAGTAAACCACCATACTCACACTCACTGATGTTCACAGAAAACAACCTGCCGTGATATTGCTGGAATAATGCTAAAAGCGGCGTAAAATCAAACTCACTCACTCATAGAAAACAAGGGCAGTGGGGTAGCCTAGTGGTTAAAGTGTTCACTTATCACGCCAAAGACCCGCGTTCGATTCCCCACCTGGGTAAATGTGTGAAGCCCATTTCTGATGTCCCCAGCCGTGATATTGCAGGAATATTGCTAAACGTAGAACCAATCTCACTCACAGAAAACAAAATGGTCTGTATTATTTTAAAATGAAATTCTAAAGTTCAAAACATCCAAAGTTTGATGTTTTGAAGAGCACAATTATTTTTTCCTCATAAACAACAAAACCATGGAATCACTATGAATGTGATTCATAGTGTAAAATTTCATTATGTAGTTATGAATTATAAAAAAAAATGAGAAAACGATTCAGATTGTATTTTTAAAGTTCTCCTCAGACACCTCAAAGAGAGGACAAACTATGAGGTCATGTAGCACCACAATATTTTGTTCATGGTGTTAGGATTCAAACTTTAATAAAGGAATAAAAAATAAAAAATTAGAAGCTGATGAGAATCTTATTCAGAAACCAGAAGCCCGAGAGACAGACGAAGATCACTGCAGATGATAATGGCCCAAGGAGTCAACATCAGAACTCATGTTTTCCATTGAGGATGTTTTACTCAACAAACACCAAACGAAAAAAATGAAATCAATTTTTTAAATCATGATATTTCCCTTTAAAGCTTCTGTGACTATTACATTAAATACACAACATCCTCTGACACCAGTATTTCTGGTGTCCCCCGCCGTGATATTGCTGGAATATTGCTAAAAGCGGCGTAAAACCATATTCACTCACTCACTCACTCTGACACCAGTAGCAGATCACTGTACACAGGCAATTGATGAAAACGCAATGAAGGTCTCCGAACCGAACCGTCACACTTCCCTAATTCGATGGCTGGCGTCATACACTCGTAGATCCCTGCAATTGTGTGACCATTGGTGTGTCTTCTCACACTGTAGCCAGTGGGACACCGTCGTATTCTGCTGTCATGATAATAAACCAGTTCGTTGATTTCTTTACATATAAACATCAACGTCAGGGAATAAACAATCTCAATTATCCATTGATAAACAAAACAACCTCTTGATATTAAAATTAAAACAATTAAAGTTTTGAAATACCATAATGTTCCACATGGGTACATCCCAATGTGCGTGGATGGATGCTCATGATATTAATCACTGGATTGTCTGGTCCATACTTGATTATTTTGCAGGCCCCTGTCATATAGCTGGAATATTGCTGAGTGCGTCGATAAACAACAAACCAACCAACCACATGGGTACAATGTGTGAAGCCCATTGCTGGTGTCCATCGTGATATTGCTGGAATATTTATAAAGACAAAGTAAACCATACTCACTCTCTATAATTGTTTTGTTTTAAATACAGAAAACTTTGACCTTCATCCCAAGAATTTCGAAGTCCTTTTATTAGAATTTTTAGTTGCTTCATCTCCTCAACATAGGCTTGACCTTTCTTCGAGTAGAAAACTTGTCTATAAGTTCTCATAAATTGATTTGAACTTGGAGGCACGGGTGACCTAGTGAGCTTGACGTCATATCTGTTGTGTTCCTTAACTGGACATGAGGGCACAGGTGGCCCGGTCATCTATGGTGCCGCAATTCGCTGTGCAGAGTTGCCTTCCTTGGGCACGCCAGCAACCTATGATCGTTGGTTCGAATCCCGGTTCACCAATTATGTTCCACCAAAGTGTTAAATATCTGAGACCTGCATCACTTTGGGCTTTCCTCCCACAGTAAGCTGACACACCTTGATGTTACTAATATAATCAGTACTGTTCAAAGTGGCGTTAAAACCAACTCACACACTTAGTTGGACAAGGGTTGGAAACCCAGATTCACCTTTCCTGACTTTTCCTTGATTTCAGCAAGTTGTTCATGCCTGTGACCTGCTTGACTTAAAGTTATATCTTAGAATTCAACAAACACTCATTTAGAAAGTAGCATAGTATAGGTGTGTGACAATGATAGTTGTTGCCTGCAGCATGGAATAGTCATCTAGCAGGGGACATTAATGACGTGGAGATGACACTTAAGTGTTGGGGAGACGAAAGGAAATGGAGTTGGAGATGAAAATTGAAAAACATCTCTAATTGTATTATTTTTTTCATCTTTTTAAAGAAGTGTCACATTCTCTCAATTTTGCAGGGTTACAGTGCTGACAACGACAGTGATGCGCGTGTGTACAAATATGGCACCCAGAAAACAAAATTAAAATCTTGGCGTCGAGTTAGCGACCCCAACACTGCGAGATCAACGGCTGTCAGTTCCATCCCAGATACAACCTTGCAGCTGACCTCAGATGACCTTGAAGACTTTTTGATTGACAGTTTCATGTCGAAGCCGTCCCGATTCCCTGCTGTCTTCATAACAGGTAGCAGCAATTACATTTATATAAGTCCAGGCTTGTTAATGTGCCTGATAATTAATGTGAGTCAGGTTAACCTGTGTCTGACCCACTGGGAGTGGAACGCCACGACCATGCAGTTAGATTGATGTGGGTGACCCAGGCTTGTCTCCCACTTCCGCCATGATGCAGCAGTTCTGCGATGACAAAATTATTCTTAACTCAATATCAGTATCAATATCAATAATTTCTAGTGAAATATAGCAATGGTATTCTCCCCAAAGAAATAACAAATGCAGGTAGTAATTTTCTGTATTTTTCTCTATATTTGAGAATAATTTTCAATGTTTCCATGGAGACTTAATTTTAAAATTTTTGATAACTGAAAATGATTAAATTAATCAGAGATAGACACGGCCACTCAGCTGTCCGTGACGAGTGAAAATCCAGAGGGAATAGTTATCCCAAAATATAGTTAATTTACAGAAACTATTAGTCCAAAATTAGCCGTGGAGTGGTTGGGGATTGGCAATGGTGTCTCTCCTTGTATTAAAGCGAGCAGGAAATTGGTGCGTAAAATGTAAGTACCGCTTGCTCGCAATTTGTCTGCCTCCTTTTGTTTATTGTCATGGAGGATCCACTGCACATGTTGGAAACAATGACATATTGCATTAAACTTCTCCCAAACAAACAATGGAATTTAGTGCTAGACTTGGTGTCTGTCACTGGTCATCGTGTCAAATCTGGTCATAAGTAGATCAAATGGTTTGTACTTGATTTGTTGTTGTGTAACTCAGCACTCAGCTGGTAGTTCAGCTATATGACAAAGGGCTGTAGATAATTGAGCCTGGCCCAGACAATCCAGTGATTGATATTTCCATTCCGTCTGGGGTATGATGACATGCAATTAACGAAGACACTGACTGATTGCCAAATCCATTGAATCGCTTTTACGACCAGAATGGGTTGCTTGGGACTGTTTCTAACCGGGCATGTATATACACAAAATTATGCTAAAAGGTTTAACAAATTTTGGAACCTGGTCCTTCCTTGATTTAGTTCTGATTTAAAGGGGCACTGATCTAACGCAATTCCCCGGACTGGTTGTTGCCTTTGTTATTGTTTTTTTCCCCGTGAGTACCCAGATGATACGCAACGCAACTGAGCGTGACCAGAGACTGGGCTACCGTCTGCAAGGACAGCTAAATAAACTTTGATGCTTGAGGCAATATTTGTTTTACGCATTTTTGCATAAACACTGATTGGTTAACTGTGATCTATAAAGATTTCGACAAAGGGCGCATGTTAATTAATTTCTTAAGCCTAAACAAACAGACAAAAAGAACAGCGGAGCTCATCGGATGTCGTCATTTGGAAATACCCCAGATGGTTATAGTTTAATACTAAAAAAAGTATCCATGCAGTGAAAGCATTTTCGGATTTCGGCTTGCGTGGATAATACGATTACTACTCCCTTGTTGTCATCCACGTTTTCTCGTATAACCCTACACTTGTGTATTTGTCGTCATTCACTTGATGCTCAGTTAATGAATTTATTACAGGTACAATTAGTGGTAGCACCACTTAGATTACCTGACAAAGGTTCCCATTTGGCATTTATTGTGTCTGGGGTAATTATTCAATCTAAATCCAGGTTTGAAGTGAGCTGAAATGTGTGTTATGTAATATGCACGTGGCAGCCCAACAAGGGATGCATGATCAGTTGATTTACTTTTTTTTGTAAATCAACGGATCGTTCCTAGTCATCAATGGATTAACAGACAATACGTTGATTGATTAATCACTGTTATCTTGCACAGTGGATATGTCAAGAGTGAGTGTTTACATGTCTAGGTTTACTAAAACAAAGGGAATATACTCATATCATGGCGTGAAGTGCCGATGTAAAAACAACATACTTTGTTCAAAGGGTTAACTGTTAATACGTTGATTGATTGATCATTGTTATCCATCACTCAATGGATTTTTTAGGAACCGTGGACGTTATGAAAATAGTTGTCACATGGGCTTTCTCAGCAGACCATTGAGACTTGACACCTATGTGAAACACCTGAAACAATCCAGGTGATCAGTTGAGAAATGAACACGGGTTATAATATTCCGAAACGATATATATCTTTTAAAATATTTGATTGTTGCTGAGACACGTGACATCGAATAAGTTTCTTTGTACAGCTGCAGACAAGTGGGATATTGTTCCTTTGTGTGGATATTCACGGATACATTCCTCGAACAAGGAAGCTGCCTAAAATTTATACACATAAATTTGGTAGGTTGTAATTATGATATTTGCATTTTGTTTTCCTTCATTTGAACCGATTCGTTCTTGTTTCTCTACGTCTTGGTTGGGAAATTCTTCAATGAGCGATAGACGTTGTTTTCACAGGTCTTTTCCTTTGTAAGCGTGTATATATTACCGTCAATTTGTAAAATGTGATTCTTTCAGGCAAAATGTGTAAATATTTCAGTCATTTTGACTAAAAAATCTGTCCAGATTGATTAAGACGATCAAAAGGGCCTACAAACATCACAACAGATTATTTTGTAGGATTAGAAGCCAAACAACATGGAAATGTACTTTTCAACGTAACATTTTCAGTCTCTTGGTGATGACATTAAACATCAAAATGTTTGGAATTCGTTATCATAATAATACAGGTGGAAATGTTTTTCAGTCACTTTGTAAAAAATAACTGAATATTTAGACGTTTAATAAATTTGTTACACATTTGACAGTAAAAAAATATACACACTATAAAAAAAGCAATGCTCAGGTGAAATATTTACTTTGCGTAGCAAGTCAAAATAGTGTAAACGAAAATCGCAAAATTACCAAGCGAGTGACTTATCAAAACTTCGTCACCATTACCGATGCTACCCACAAAGATACCTACATTTCTTTATTATCTCGAAAACTGTATTTCATTTTGTTGATCAGTGTGACCATACGCCCTTATTACTACCCATAAAAGTGGTCGCGAACTAGTCTAGGTTTCTGCTATACATCCGGGTACTCACTGGGAAAAAACAATAACAAAGGCAACAACCAGTCCCGGGGAATTGCGTTAGATCAGTGCCCCTTTAAATACAGTCAAACACTGTTGTGTTAAACTTTGATGTGTCGAAGATATAGTTGTTTTGAAGTAAAAGCTTTGTCCCTGCGTATTCCTTTATATTTATCATTTTCGGATGTTTCGAACATGGGATAACTCAAAGTATTTACAGATGTTGTGGAATATATACTTGGATGTCAGATGTTGTGGAATATATACTTGGATGTCAGATGTTGTGGAATATATATTTGGATGTCAGATGTTGTTTATTATAGGGTGTCCCATTTGTCTTAATCGCCGCAATTCGCTGTGCAGAGTTGCGTCCCTTTGACACGCCAGAATCCTGTGATTGTGGGTTCAATCCCGGTTCGCCCCGATTGTGTTTCTAGGTTTGTCAGCACCATCGTGGGTTTCACCAAAGTGGTAAACGTCTGGAACCTGCATTACTTCGGGCTTTCCTCCCACATTAAGCTGGCACACCGTGATATAACTGGAATAATGTTAAAAGCAGCGTTTAACCCAGCTCACTCACTCACTATTATAGACAAACCTATAATCCCATTGTTTGGTTGGTGGAGGGAGTGGAATGGGTTGATGTTAATTGGGCAGCAGGATATGACAGTCCACTGAGCCCTGCCGGAAGGAATACAGGGAGGCCTAATTTGGTCCACTAAGCCAATTTGTTTACTTCCTAATTTGATATTGTAAATTAATCATGATTTATAACATCCCTGGGGCTAATGGCTAAATTCTGGGAGTAACACAGTAATGAAACAAGGCAAGGGCAGCTTATCTATTGACCTGCTGTGTCCCCGATTGGCCGTTTCTGTAGGGTTTGTATGTTCGTACAAGTAGCTTCTTCTGCACCATACTCTGGTCAGCTGACCTTCATGTTATGGGTTAAGGTTGAGACAGACATGTGTCAAAGTTCAAACAGTACCTGTATCAAGCCTTCCTAACATAGTACCTGTATCAAGCCTTCCTAACATAGTACCTGTATCAAGCCTTCCTAACATAGAACCTGTATCAAGCCTTCCTAACATGGTACCTGTATCAAGCCTTCCTAACATGGTACCTGTATCAAGCCTTCCTAACATGGTACCTGTATCAAGCCTTCCTAACATAGTACCTGTATCAAGCCTTCCTAACATAGTACCTGTATCAAGCCTTCCTAACATAGTACCTGTATCAAGCCTGCATTCACACAGTACTTCTATCATGTACAGATTCTTATAGTACTTCTATCATGTATGGATTCTTATAGTACTTCTATCATTTATGGATTCTTATAGTACTTCTATCATGTATGGATTCTTATAGAACTTCTATCATGTATGGATTCTTATAGTACTTCTATCATGTATGGATTCTTATAGTACTTCTATCATGTATGGATTCTTATAGTACTTCTATCATGTATGGATTCTTATAGTACTTCTATCATGTATAGGTTCTTATAGTACTTCTATCATGTATAGGTTCTTATAGTACTTCTATCATGTACGGATTCTTATAGTACTTCTATCATGTACAGATTCTTATAGTACTTCTATCATGTACAGATTCTTATAGTACTTCTATCATGTATAGGTTCTTATAGTACTTCTATCATGTATAGGTTCTTATAGTACTTCTATCATGTATGGATTCTTATAGTACTTCTATCATGTATGGATTCTTATAGTACTTCTATCATGTATGGATTCTTATAGTACTTCTATCATGTATGGATTCTTATAGTACTTCTATCATGTATAGATTCTTATAGTACTTCTATCATGTATGGATTCTTATAGTACTTCTATCATGTATAGGTTCTTATAGTACTTCTATCATGTATAGGTTCTTATAGTACTTCTATCATGTACGGATTCTTATAGTACTTCTATCATGTACAGATTCTTATAGTACTTCTATCATGTACAGATTCTTATAGTACTTCTATCATGTATAGGTTCTTATAGTACTTCTATCATGTATATGTTCTTATAGTACTTCTATCATGTATGGATTCTTATAGTACTTCTATCATGTATGGATTCTTATAGTACTTCTATCATGTATGGATTCTTATAGTACTTCTATCATGTATGGATTCTTATAGTACTTCTATCATGTACAGATTCTTATAGTACTTCTATCATGTACGGATTCTTATAGTACTTCTATCATTTATGGATTCTTATAGTACTTCTATCATGTATAGGTTCTTATAGTACTTCTATCATGTATGGATTCTTATAGTACTTCTATCATGTATGGATTCTTATAGTACTTCTATCATGTATAGGTTCTTATAGTACTTCTATCATGTACAGATTCTTATAGTACTTCTATCATGTATAGGTTCTTATAGTACATCTATCATGTATGGATTCTTATAGTACTTCTATCATGTATAGGTTCTTATAGTACTTCTATCATGTATGGATTCTTATAGTACTTCTATCATGTATAGGTTCTTATAGTACTTCTATCATGTATGGATTCTTATAGTACTTCTATCATGTACAGATTCTTATAGTACTTCTATCATGTATGGATTCTTATAGTACTTCTATCATGTACAGATTCTTATAGTACTTCTATCATTTATGGATTCTTATAGTACTTCTATCATGTACAGATTCTTATAGTACTTCTATCATGTATAGGTTCTTATAGTACTTCTATCATGTACAGATTCTTATAGTACTTCTATCATGTATAGGTTCTTATAGTACTTCTATCATGTATAGGTTCTTATAGTACTTCTATCATGTACAGATTCTTATAGTACTTCTATCATGTACGGATTCTTATAGTACTTCTATCATTTATGGATTCTTATAGTACTTCTATCATGTATAGGTTCTTATAGTACTTCTATCATGTATGGATTCTTATAGTACTTCTATCATGTATAGGTTCTTATAGTACTTCTATCATGTATAGGTTCTTATAGTACTTCTATCATGTATAGGTTCTTATAGTACTTCTATCATGTACAGATTCTTATAGTACTTCTATCATGTATAGGTTCTTATAGTACTTCTATCATGTATGGATTCTTATAGTACTTCTATCATGTACAGATTCTTATAGCACATGAATGAAGCATGGATGAAAGGTTAGTCAAATAACCTTGGTTTTAAACAACATGCCATTACATAACCAATTTCACTTTCAGTATGTCAATATGAGTATGTCACTAAGTCTATTTATTATGTGAAGCATACAGTCAGCGGTGCTCAATGATTTTCCAGGTGTCCATTATTTCTAAGATGTCCAGTCTTCAGTGAAAGTTCCATATATCATGTCAGTAAGAATCAATACCTATCAGGCTTGTCAGACTGCATATGTCAGGCCTCTCTCATCACGTACACGGACATAGGTGGCCCAGTTGCTAAGGCGCCACACCTTTGGGTGCAGAGTTACATCCCTTGGGCACACCAGGAACCTATAATTGTGGGTTGAATCCTGATTTTTTTCTCTTAGTTGGTTTAGTCATCTGCAGACTCAAATATTTTACAAATGTTTTATGTATACTTTCTTCCTGCTAATCCATGATAATAGGGGGCACGGGTGGCCAAGTCGTCTAAGGTGCCCCGATTCGCTGTGCAGAGTTGCGTCCTATGAATGTGGGTTCGAATCCCAGTTCGCCCTGATTATGTTTCTAGGTTTGTCAGCACCATACCCGTGCTTGTGGGTTTCACCGAATTGGTAAACGTCTGAGACCTGCATCACTTCGGGCTTTCCTCCCGCATTAAGCTGACACGCCACAATATAACTGGAATAATGTTAAAAGCGGTGTTAAACCCAACTCACTCACTCACCATGATAATACAATTTTATGTATACTTTCTTCCTGCTAATTCATGAGCTTTCTTGGTATGTTGTTGATCTTTGTCCTCCAGGGATGTGTTTTAAAAGTTGTCTAATCTGAACATATGATTAGCATATTATCATAACACATGTTCAACATAATTCTGGCAACAGAACAGCAAAAGTAAATTCAAAATGGCTGTCACAGCAGAATATTGTTTTAAAGAATGCATCCTTTGTGGCACCATCTTCTCTTCAAAACCATTTGAAATACTGTTCAGGTTATAAGGATCCTTCATGAGATGGCAGCCATATTGAAAAAAAATATTTATGGGAATTCCTATGTTTTTTGTTCTAAATGTAATAAATTTGGAGCATGTTTAATTAGTAGTGAGTCTCAATATACATGTCCTGCTTTTTATGATGTTTTAAATTTTGACCTTAATTTGACCTTTGAACTTTGATCATACTGAAAGCTGAATTTAGTGTGGTTGTTACTCAGCCATTTTCTTTCAACATGGAATGTGCATGAAATTTGGTATATATGTAGAAGTAGTGGGATTCAGTGTACCCCAAAATGAATATCCTTGCACTCTACACATCATCACCTCAGAAACCACTTAACCAATAAAGATGACACTTCACATGACATCTGATTTGGTTAAGAGGATTCGATACATGGCAGCCATATTGAAAAATCTATAACCTAAAAACCTATGCTGTGCCATTTTTGTTGAAAATGTAATGAAATTTGGTTCCTGTGTATATTGTCAAGGGGCTCATTATAAACTTGTGAAAAAATGTAACTGTGCTTCATACAAAGTGAGTGAGTTGGGTTTAATGCCGCTTTTAACATTATTCCAGTTATATCGTGGCGTGTCAGCTTAATGTGGGAGGAAAGCCCGAAGTGATGCAGGTCTCAGACATTTACCACTTCGGTGAAACCCACGAGCACGGGTATGGTGCTGACAAACCTAGAAACATAATCGTGGAGAACCGGGATTCGAACCCACAATCATAGGTTTCTGGCGTGCCCAAGGGACGCAACTCTGCACAGCGAATTGCGGCGCCTTAGACGACTGGGCCACCCATGCCCCCTTCATACAAAGTGGTGTAAATGTTAATATTTAGTCATTCATCTGAATATTCATCAATATTTTCATTAACAAAACCCATACCTGGTAAAGGGATACAGAGCAATATGCCCAACAAATAGGGTGGTGTAACAACTCAATTAACAATGTCAATATCGGGTGTGACCACCTTTTGTGTTGATGCAGGCGAGGCAGTGGCTGTGCATTGAAGACACCAGGTGCTTGAAAACAACCTGGAGGATGTTGTTCCAAATGTCAACCAAAGATTGGCCCCACTGAAATCACGTTACCGGTTGATTCTGGTCCTATTGTAATGGTTGTTCCATCTCATCCCAGATATCTTCTGTGGGAAGTGGTAAACGTCTTAGACCTGCATCACTTCGGGCTTTCCTCCCACATTAAGCTGACAGGCCGTGATATAACTGGAATAATGTTAAAAGCGGCGTTAAACCCAACTCACTCACTCACTCACTCACTCTGTGGGAAGAGGTCTGGAGAAACAGCCAGCCATGGCAGTACAGCAATGTTATCTGTTACCACACATGCGACATGTGGGCGGGCATTATCCTGCTACAGCGTGATGTTATGTCCCTGCATTTGCACAAAGGGTAGGGCATGATCTTAAACAATGTCGTGCCAGCAGCGTACACCATTCGAAATATCATCTCTTCAGAAACAACTTGACCAGCTCTTGTTCCAACCAATGACTGCACCTGTTAAAGAAGATTGAATCTGAATATGGCCACCATGGCAGCACATTGAAAAAGCTATTTATTGCCATTAATCGGCCATTTTTTGTTCAAAGTGTAATGAAATTTGGTGTTTATTTACCTGTAGTATCTTGTTGAATTCAACACGTTATGTTTTCTTCACAATTTTCAAACATTTGGACCTTTTTGACCATACACTTCATTTCTTTAAATATGCATATTTGGCTTTGTTACTCCTGAAATTACAATCATCAAATTTCAAAGAGACTCTTGAATTGTACGGGACCAGTGTTACTAACAATGATTCAACAATAAACAACATGGAAAACATGCCGCCAACTGACTGTGGCATTCTTTTTCCAAATTCCTCCTGTTGGTCTTATAGAAGGCTCCAACTTTTTATTCCAAGGGGCGTCTGACGGTCGTATAGAAGGCTCCGCATTCTTTTTCGATGGGGCTTCTGACAGTCATGTAGAAGGCTCCACATTCTAACTCCAAGTGGCTCCTGTTGGTCAATTAGATGGCTCCACATTCTTACTTCAAGTGGCTCCTGTGGGTCATATAGAAGGCTCCACATTCTTACTTCAAGTGGCTCCTGTTAGTCATATAGAAGGCTCCACATTCTTACTTTAAGTGGCTCCTGTTGGTCATATAAAAGGCTCCACATTCTTACTTCAAGTGGCTCCTGTTGATCATATAGAAGGCTTTACATTCTTACTTCAACTGGCTCCTGTTGGTCATATAGAAGGCTCCACATTCTTACTTCAAGTGGCTCCTGTTGGTCATATAGAAGGCTCCACATTCTTACTTCAAGTGGCTCCTGTTAGTCATATAGAAGGCTCCACATTCTTACTTTAAGTGGCTCCTGTTGGTCATATAAAAGGCTCCACATTCTTACTTCAAGTGGCTCCTGTTGATCATATAGAAGGCTTTACATTCTTACTTCAACTGGCTCCTGTTGGTCATATAGAAGGCTCCACATTCTTACTTCAAGTGGCTCCTGTTGGTCATATAGAAGGCTCCACATTCTTACTTCAAGTGGCTCCTGTTAGTCATATAGAAGGCTCCACATTCTTACTTTAAGTGGCTCCTCTTGATCATATAGAAGGCTCCACATTCTTACTTCAAGTGGCTCCTGTGGGTCATATAGAAGGCTCCACATTCTTACTTCAACTGGCTCCTGTTGGTCATATAGAAGGCTCCACACTCTTACTTCAAGTGGCTCCTGTTGGTCATATTGAAGGCTCCACATTCTTACTTCAAGTGGCTCCTGTGGGTCATATAGAAGGCTCCACATTCTTACTTCAAGTGGCTCCTGTTGGTCATATAGAAGGCTCCACATTCTTACTTCAAGTGGCTCCTGTTAGTCATAGAGAAGGCACCACATTCTTACTTCAAGTGGCTCCTGTTAGTCATAGAGAAGGCACCACATTCTTACTTCAAGTGGCTCCTGTTGGTCATATAGAAGGCTCCACATTCTTCTTTCAACTGGCTCCTGTTAGTCATATAGAAGGCACCACATTCTTACTTCAAGTGGCTCCTGTGGGTCATATAGAAGGCACCACATTCTTACTTCAAGTGGCTCCTGTTGGTCATATAGAAGGCTCCACATTCTTACTTCAAGTGGCTCCTGTTGGTCATAGAGAAGGCTCCACATTCTTATTTCAAGTGGCTCCTGTGGGTCATAGAGAAGGCTCCACATTCTTACTTCAAGTGGCTCCTGTGGGTCATAGAGAAGGCTCCACATTCTTACTTCAAGTGGCTCCTGTTGGTCATAGAGAAGGCTCCACATTCTTACTTCAAGTGGCTCCTGTTGGTCATATAGAAGGCTCCACATTCTTACTTCAAGTGGCTCCTGTTGGTCATATAGAAGGCTCCACATTCTTACTTCAAGTGGCTCCTGTGGGTCATATAGAAGGCTCCACATTCTTACTTCAAGTGGCTCCTGTTGGTCATATAGAAGGCTCCACATTCTTACTTTAAGTGGCTCCTGTTGGTCATATAGAAGGCTCCACATTCTTACTTCAAGTGGCTCCTGTGGGTCATAAAAGAAGGCTCCACATTCTTACTTCAACTGGCTCCTGTTGGTCATATAGAAGGCTCCACATTCTTACTTCAATTGGCTCCTGTGGGTCATAGAGAAGGCTCCACATTCTTACTTCAATTGGCTCCTGTGGGTCAAATAGAAGGCTCCACATTCTTACTTCAAGTGGCTCCTGTTAGTCATATAGAAGGCTCCACATTCTTACTTCAAGTGGCTCCTGTTGGTCATATAGAAGGTTCCACATTCTTACTTCAAGTGGCTCCTGTTGGTCATATAGAAGGCTCCACATTCTTACTTCAAGTGGCTCCTGTGTGTCATATAGAAGGCTCCACATTCTTACTTCAAGTGGCTCCTGTTAGTCATATAGAAGGCTCCACATTCTTACTTCAAGTGGCTCCTGTGTGTCATATAGAAGGCTCCACAGTCTTACTTCAAGTGGCTCCTGTTGGTCATATAGAAGGCTCCACATTCTTCTTTCAAGTGGCTCCTGTTGGTCATATAGAAGGCTCCACATTCTTACTTTAAGTGGCTCCTGTTGGTCATATAGAAGGCTCCACATTCTTACTTCAAGTGGCTCCTGTGGGTCATAAAAGAAGGCTCCACATTCTTACTTCAAGTGGCTCCTGTTGGTCATATAGAAGGCTCCACATTCTTACTTCAAGTGGCTCCTGTGGGTCATAGAGAAGGCTCCACATTCTTACTTCAATTGGCTCCTGTGGGTCAAATAGAAGGCTCCACATTCTTACTTCAAGTGGCTCCTGTTGGTCATATAGAAGGCTCCACATTCTTACTTCAAGTGGCTCCTGTTGGTCATATAGAAGGCTCCACATTCTTCTTTCAACTGGCTCCTGTTAGTCATATAGAAGGCACCACATTCTTACTTCAAGTGGCTCCTGTTGGTCATAGAGAAGGCTCCACATTCTTACTTCAACTGGCTCCTGTTAGTCATATAGAAGGCTCCACATTCTTACTTCAAGTGGCTCCTGTTGGTCATATAGAAGGCACCACATTCTTACTTCAACTGGCTCCTGTTAGTCATATAGAAGGCTCCACATTCTTACTTCAATTGACTCCTGTTAGTCATAGAGAAGGCACCACATTCTTCTTTCAAGTGGCTCCTGTTGGTCATATAGAAGGCTCCACATTCTTACTTCAAGTGGCTCCTGTTAGTCATAGAGAAGGCACCACATTCTTCTTTCAAGTGGCTCCTGTTGGTCATATAGAAGGCTCCACATTCTTACTTCAAGTGGTTCCTGTTAGTCATATAGAAGGCTCCACATTCTTCTTTCAAGTGGCTCCTGTTGGTCATATAGAAGGCTCCACATTCTTACTTCAAGTGGCTCCTGTTGGTCATATAGAAGGCTCCACATTCTTACTTCAAGTGGCTCCTGTTAGTCATATAGAAGGCTCCACATTCTTCTTTCAAGTGGCTCCTGTTGGTCATATAGAAGGCTCCACATTCTTCTTTCAAGTGGCTCCTGTTGGTCATATAGAAGGCCCCACATTCTTCTTTCAAGTGGCTCCTGTTAGTCATATAGAAGGCTCCACATTCTTACTTCAAGTGGCTCCTGTTGGTCATATAGAAGGCTCCACATTCTTACTTCAAGTGGCTCCTGTTGGTCATATAGAAGGCTCCACAGTCTTACTACAAATGGCTGCCACTTCAAACTGCCAGCTTGCATATATTGAGAGCATTCCATATCCCTATTTAGGGAGTGTGAGAATTCCGACAACCTTCTTATTCCCCCAAGTAAGACCTGGATTAAGTACCAGCATTTCCTCAAGAGATGGTGGTGCACTTCCTTTGACATTTGACCTTCAAGAGATGAATGCGTTAATGTTTTGCTCCGTAAGTTGCCACTAATGACTAAAGCTGTTGCAGGGGTGAGTGAGCCCAGCATATCCATTCAGTCAATATTGATTTACCCCAAATAGGAAATTGTCCGTTTCTGAACATATTGATTTACCATAAATAGGTTGTACAGCGTTTCTTCTGTTGAGATTATGCCATTACTTAGACAAGGAAGAACACCCTCCAGGTAATCTGCATCTCATCACGCACAGAGATATGGAATCATGGGACACACAGGTGACAGATGTCAATCATGCAGTCACACTGGGCAGAAGCAGAGATACATTGTTGGTGGAGATGGTGCAGCGATTGGCTGTAGGAAAACACTCATGTCTTCTGGTCAGGTACAATGATTGACTTCAAGATTAACATGCTTGTATTATTAATCAGGTACATAGATTGACTTTAACTGAAATGTGTATCACTAGGTCAGGTGCAAAGATTGACTTTAGCTGAAATGTGTATCACTAGGTCAGGTACAACGATTGCCCTCAACAGAAACATGTGTATCACCAGGTCAGGTACAACGATTGCCCTCAACAGAAATGTGTATCACTTGGTCGGGTACAATGATTGACGTCAACAGAAATGTGTATCACTAGGTTGGGTACAATGATTGACTTCAACAGAAATGGGTATCACTAGGTCAGGTACAACGATTGCCCTCAACAGAAATGTGTATCACCAGGTCAGGTACAACAATTGCCCTCAACAGAAATGTGTATCACTAGGTCGGGTACAACGATTGCCCTCAACAGAAATGTGTATCACTAGGTCAGGTACATTGATTGATTTCAACTGAAATGTGTATCACCAGGTCAGGTACAATAATTGACTTCAACTGAAATGTGTATCACTAGGTCAGGTACAATGATTGACTTCAACTGAAATATGTATCACAGGTCAGGTACAACAATTGCCCTCAACAGAAATGTGTATCACTAGGTCAGGTACAATGATTGATTTCAACTGAAATGTGTATCACCAGGTCAGGTACAATAATTGACTTCAACTGAAATGTGTATCACTAGGTCAGGTACAATGATTGACTTCAACTGAAATATGTATCACTAGGTCATGTACAATGATTGACTTCAACTGAAATGTGTATCACTAGGTCATGTACAATGATTGACTTCAACTGAAATATGTATCACCAGGTCATGTACAATGATTGACTTCAACAGAAAGGTGTATCACTAGGTCGGGTACAATGATTGATTTCAACTGAAATGTGTATCACCAGGTCAGGTACAATAATTGATATCAACTGAAATATGTATCACCAGGTCATGTACAATAATTGATTTCAACTTATATGTGTATCACTAGGTCAGGTACAATGATTGACCTCAACTGAAATGTGTATCACAGGTCAGGTACAATGATTGACTTCAACTGAAATGTGTACCTTCAGGTCAGGTACAATGATTGACTTCAACAGACACACTTGAATCATCAATTCTGATCAAATGCACCTGTTTAGATGAGTTCTATGTTAAAAAGCCCCGGTGACGGATTTGATTGTTGATTGTTTGTCATCTGCCTGTGCACCTGAAGAAGTTTTTAACATTTAAATTTCCTCATCTCCTCCAAACCACAAGGCCTATGGTGTGGAAAGTTTTATGAAATTTAACTTACAGTGGTATGCATAATAGAACTACTTATTACCCCCATGTACTATTGTGGCTGCCATGTTGAAAGATCTTTGTTTGGCCCTTGGACAAAAAAATGTCTACAACTTTGTAATTAAAACATGTTGTTAGGATGACTGTTCTGTTGAAACTTATGTTACATAATTTTATTTGTACATATCCTTGTTTACCTTTGAATTTTGACTCTTAATGTTGCAAATATTGAAGAAAAGGTCAGCTACAGTGCCAAGTTACTCTGTGCCAAGTTACAATGCTTTATTTATTACATTGAATAAAAAATATTTTTCTAATTAAACATCTCATATGTATCAAGAACTTTGAAATATAAGTGGAACTCATCTTGAACCCAAGATTAAAGGTAACACGATGGGGAGTCGGAAGAACAAAGATTAGCGAGGGAAATTAATCTGAGATCTCCTCATGAACTAAAAACTGTCAATCGTTCTACAGTCATTGGATCAGTCTACTCAAACAGTTCATAGGCTGTCATAGATGCGACGCAGGTCGGCTGACATTCTATGTGTAGTCCCTCAGGGATATAAGAACTAGGAAGGCAGCCATATTGAATGCATTTCATCAGTTTCATTTTATGTTATTTGTTTGTAGTATGTGCAATAACTTATTTATATTTATTTTAACTGTTGCCTTCAAATTAACTTCACATACCCCAGGGGGCACGGGTGGCCCAGTCGTCTAAGGTGCCGCGATTTAATGTGAGTTGCGTCCCTTGGCCACACCAGAAACCTATGATTGTGGGTTCGAATCCTGGTTCGCCCTGATTATGTTTCTAGGTTTGTCAGCACCATTCCAGTGCTTGTGGGTTTCACCGAAGTGGTAAACGTCTGAGACCTGCATCACTTCAGGCTTGCCTCCCACATTAAGCAGGACACGCTGCGATATAACTGTAATACTGTTAAAAGCGTGGTTAAAGGGGCACTGATCTAAAGCAATTCCCCAGGACTGGTCGTTGCCTTTGTTATTGTTTTTTCCCGTGAGTACCCGGATGATATAGCAGAAACCTAGACTAGTTCGTACCTGTGCTGCGCATTTCGTAAGAGCATTTGTCACTTTTATTGATAGTATAAGGGCGTATGGTCACATTGATCAACAAAATGAAATACAGTTTTGGAAATAATAAGGAAATGTAGGTATCTTTGTGGGTAGCATCGGTAATGATGACGAAGTTTTGGGAAGTCACTTGCTTGGTAATTGTGCGATTTTCGTTTACACTATTTGGACTCCCAACACAAAGTAAATATCTCACCTGAGCACTGCTTATTTTATCGTGTTGATATTTTTAGTCAAAATGTGCACAATTTTCACTTAGGAAATTTATTAAACGCCAGAATATTCAGCTATTTTACAAATTGACTGAAAAATATGTCCATCCGTATTAATATGACAACGAATTCCAAACATTTTTATGTTTAATATCATCACCAAGAGACTGAAAATGTTACGATGAAAAGTACATTTCTATATTGTTTGGCTTAATACATAATCTATTTGATGTTTTTAGGCCTTTTTGATCGTCTTAATCAATTTTAGTCAATCTGTTAAAGAAATTGACAGAGTTTTCAGTCTAAATGACTGAAATGTTTACACATTTTATAAATTGCCTGAGAGAATCACATTTTACAAATTGACTGTAATATATACACGCTTACAAAGGAAAAGACTTGTAAAAACAACGTCTATCGCGTATCGAAGAATTTCCCAACCAAGACGTAGAGGAACAAGAATGAATCTGTCCAATGCTACAGAAAATGAAGGAAATCAAAATGCAAATATCATAATTACAACCTACCAAATTTATTTGTATAATTTTAGGCAGCTTCCTTGTTCGAGGAATGTATCCGTGAATATCCACACAAATGAAAAATATCCCACACGTCTGCAGCTGTACAAAGAAACAATCAAATATTTTAAAATATATATATCTTTCGGGATATTATAACCCGTGTTCGTTTCTCAACTGATCACTTAGATTGTTTCAAGTGTTTCACAAAAGTGTCAAGTCTCAAAGGTTGGCTGAGAAAGCCCACGTGACAACTATTTTCATAACGTCCACGGTTCCTAAAAAAATCCATTGAGTTAGATAACAATGAGCAATCAATCAATGTATTATCGGTTAACCCTTTGAACAAAGTATGTTGTTTTTACATCGGCACTTCACGCCATGATATGAGTGTATTCCCTTTGTTTCAGTAAACCTAGACATGTAAACACTCACTTTTGACATATCCACTGTGCAAGATAACAGTGATTAATCAATCAGAGTATTTTCTGTTAATCCTTTGATGACTAGAACGATCCGTTGATTTACAAAAATGTAAATCAAATGATCATTCATCTCTTACTGGACTGCCACATGCATATTACATAACGCACATTTCACCTCACTTCAAACCTGAATTTAGATTGAATAATTACCCCAGACACAATAAATGCCAAATGGGAACCTTTGTCAGGTAATCTGACTGGTGCTATCACTAATTATACCTGTAATATACTCTTTAACTGAGCATCAAGTGAATGACGACAAATACACAAGTGTAGGGTTATACCATAAGACGTGGATGACAACAAGGGAGTAGTAATCGTATTATCGACGCAAGCCGAAATCCGAAAATGCTTTCACTGCATGGATACTTTTTTTTATTATTAAACTATAACAATCAGTGGTATTTCCAAATGACGACATCCAATGAGCTCCGCCGTTCTTTTTGCCTTTAGGCTGAAGAAATTAATTAACATGCGCCCTTTGTCGAAATCTTTATAGATCACGGTTAACCAATCATTGTTCAAAAATGAGTAAAACAAATATGGCCTCCAAGTTTATTTATCAGTCCTTGCAGACAGTAGCCCAGTCTCCTGTCACTCTCAGTTGCGTTGCGTATCATCCGGGTACTCACGGGGAAAAAACATTAACAAAGGCAACAACCAGTCCCGGGGAATTGCTTTAGATCAGTGCCCCTTTAAAACCCAACTCACTCACTCACATACCCCATAAATGTAGTTACTCTGTATTTTGTATATCTCATCTGGAAATGTTGTGTATAATATCCTGTGGAAGTCTCTTAAAAGTGCTCACTGAAGTGTCATCCACTTTTTACCATGCTAGCCTTGGTAACCATGTTAAAAGTGTCATGTTATCCCACATTGGCTTGTATCATTTTGAAATTGAGTATGCATGCAACTGCAGTAAATGATTTCTTTAATACCACATGTTACGTTTTCTCTTATAGTTTCGAAACAATTACCCTACAGAGGCCACATGTAGTGATGTATGCACGCATATCTAATTTGTTGCTTTTTTGCAGGCTCTAAAACCACTGAGTGTACAAAGTTGAAATATTAACTTTGAACACTTGACTTGCCTTTGCATGTGTTTGTGATGTGTGCCACTAGGGCAGGATATGTTCATCGTGTTTTACTTGTAATGGGGGTATGTAAAGTTAATTTATCACACATGCTACGTGTTGTCAGGATTAGATGACTCTTAGATGACTGCAATGCTCTTTAGATGACTGCAATGCTCTTTAGATGACTGCAATGCTCTTTAGATGACTGCAACGCTCTTTAGATGACTGCAATGCTCTTTAGATGACTGCAACGCTCTTTAGATGACTGCAATGCTCTTTAGATGACTGCAATGCTCTTTAGATGACTGCAACGCTCTTTAGATGACTGCAATGCTCTTTAGATGACTGCAACGCTCTTTAGATGACTGCAATGCTCTTTAGATGACTGCAATGCTCTTTAGAATGGCACCATCGCAATCAGTCACCTGCAATGCGTGCAGAACTCCCTACTGCATTATCACCAGATCCACGTCAACTGATCACATCAGAACAGTTCTGCATAGTCTCCATTGGCTTCCTGTCAAACAACATAAAAAAGGCAAACTCCTGACCATCTCCTACAAATCACTAAACATGCCTGACTACCTTAACTACATCAAGAGCCTGCTGTCAACACACAAGCCAGGCAGCACACTACGGTCAGCCGATCTGATGAATTTATAGGTTCCGGAGACCAGAAGAAATCTAGGAGACAGATCCTTTTCTGTTGCAGTCCCAAACCTATGGAACTCTCTTCTTCTCTCCATAAAATCAGCTTAGACAACTGACCACTTCCGATAACTGTTTAAAGACTCATTTGTCACCTATGCACCATAGAGAATAAACCTCTTTTAATCCCCTTGGGCTCCCTACAGTGCCACTGAGCAGCTCCACAGCAGCTCTATATATTATTATTATTATTATTATTATGGGCTGTCGTCCTGGTAGGTACTCTCCCAATGTCAGTCATCAGATTGGGAGGTACAATGGTAACCTAAGGCACCGAGAACAATGGGGAGTTGAACAACTTGGAACTTGGGATGCAAGCGGGACATTTCGAAAGCGAGGTCTGCGTATTTGCCAAGTTAAACCTGAATCTTGTTAATCACCTTACTGTCAAAAGGGACAGAAAATTCAATGATATAAATGATTTCATTGGATTTATCAAGATCAGGTTTGTTAACCTGAAAAGGTCTGAGGTTGTATAAGGGCCTATTCTGAAGAATTTTGTATTTATCATTTTCCATGACGACCTCTATTATTATTATTATTATTATTATTGTTGTTGTTGTTATTTCGCAAACCCCTGGTATCATATATTTGATATTGATTCATAAACATATGCGTTTGATATGGCTTGAATCATACAATAGACTCTTATGATTATTGAAAGTGTTTTCTCACTTGTGTTTAGGATTGCGGCTCTGAAAGTTGTTAAAAGATTTCTGATTTTACCCATTGTAACAATGTCTCCATGTTGTGTAATTACCATGATGTGTGGTAACTTGTTACCCTTATGTAACTGTTATAATCTTAATTTCATGTAATGTAATGTATAATGTTACAGGTAAGCTACAGGACTTCATTTCTTTATTTTATTTTGCCCTGAGACATTTTTCTTGGACAAGTCTGTTCATTTAAGAAATATGTAAGGCTGGACAAAATTCACTTCTTTTTACAGACTTTCTTGGTCAATATGTGAGTGTTGATATTTTATGCTGCAGTAAGCAATTTCCATCATGATGATATTGGCAATGATAGCGGTGATGAAATGTAAATATGCAAGGATTATGATGATAGTGGTGATGATAGCGGTGATGATAGTGGTTGTTCAATGTCAGTAGGTGAGGTGAAATGGAGTTTAGCGTTGCGTCCAAGATTATTACACTTATATAGCGACCTGCATGCACCTGTGTTTGTGTGTGTGGCTGCTTGTACTAGTCTGGACTGATGCTGATTTCTAGTGCTAGCCTACTGAGATACCATGCTGCAGTTTAACATGAATACCCCACTCAGACACCCCATACTGACTTCGAGCCGACCAGTCCTTGTTTTAGCCCCTTAATGCCAAGCGCCAGACAGGGTAACAACAAGTACCATCTTTTAATGTCTTTTGATATGACGCAACCAGGGATCGAACCCTGGACCTTCCGCTCTCCGTGGGACACTCTACCACTAGACCACGGAGGCGGTGTTTAATGTCAGGACACAAGTTTAATGTCAGGACACAATGAGGAGGAGGATGATAGTGATGATGAAATGTCAGGACACAATGAGGAGGAGGATGATAGCGATGATGAAATGTCAGGACACAATGAGGAGGAGGAGGATGATAGCGATGATGAAATGTCAGGACACAATGAGGAGGAGGAGGATGATAGCGATGATGAAATGTCAGGACACAATGAGGAGGAGGAGGATGATAGCGATGATGAAATGTCAGGACACAATGAGGAGGAGGAGGATGATAGCGATGATGAAATGTCAGGACACAATGAGGAGGAGGAGGATGATAGCGATGATGAAATGTCAGGACACAATGAGGAGGAGGAGGATGATAGCGATGATGAAATGTCATGACACAATGAGGAGGAGGAGGATGATAGCGATGATGAAATGTCAGGACACAATGAGGAGGAGGAGGATGATAGCGATGATGAAATGTCAGGACACTATGAGGAGGAGGAGGAGGAGGATGATAGCGATGATGAAATGTCAGGACACAATGAGGAGGAGGAGGATGATAGCGATGATGAAATGTCAGGACACTATGAGGAGGAGGAGGATAGTGATGATTAAATGTCAGGACACAATGAGGAGGAGGATGATAGTGATGATGAAATGTCAGGACACAATGAGGAGGAGGAGGATGATAGCGATGATGAAATGTCATGACACAATGAGGAAACAGATGATGATAGCGATGATGAAATGTCAGGACACAATGAGGAGGAGGAGGATGATAGCGATGATGAAATGTCAGGACACAATGAGGAGGAGGAGGATGATAGCGATGATGAAATGTCAGGACACAATGAGGAGGAGGAGGAGGATAGTGATGATGAAATGTCAGGACACAATGAGGAGGAGGATGATGATAGCGATGATGAAATGTCAGGACACAATGAGGAGGAGGAGGATGATAGCGATGATGAAATGTCAGGACACAATGAGGAGGAGGAGGATGATAGCGATGATGAAATGTCATGACACAATGAGGAGGGGGAGGATGATAGCGATGATGAAATGTCAGGACACTATGAGGAGGAGGATGATAGCGATGATGAAATGTCATGACACAATGAGGAGGAGGAGGATGATAGCGATGATGAAATGTCAGGACACAATGAGGAGGAGGATGATAGTGATGATGAAATGTCATGACACAATGAGGAGGAGGATGATGATAGTGATGATGAAATGTCATGACACAATGAGGAGGAGGATGATAGTGATGATGAAATGTCATGACACAATGAGGAGGAGGAGGATGATAGCGATGATGAAATGTCAGGACACAATGAGGAGGAGGATGATAGCGATGATGAAATGTCAGGACACAATGAGGAGGAGGAGGATGATAGCGATGATAAAATGTCAGGACACAATGAGGAGGAGGAGGATGATAGTGATGATGAAATGTCATGACACAATGAGGAGGAGGATGATAGCGATGATGAAATGTCAGGACACTATGAGGAGGAGGAGGATGATAGCGATGATGAAATGTCAGGACACTATGAGGAGGAGGAAGATGATAGCGATGATAAAATGTCAGGACACAATGAGGAGGAGGATGATAGTGATGATGAAATGTCAGGACACAATGAGGAGGAGGATGATAGTGATGATGAAATGTCAGGACACAATGAGGAGGAGGATGATAGTGATGATGAAATGTCAGGACACAATGAGGAGGAGGAGGATGATAGCGATGATGAAATGTCAGGACACAATGAGGAGGAGGAGGATGATAGTGATGATGAAATGTCAGGACACAATGAGGAGGAGGATGATAGTGATGATGAAATGTCATGACACAATGAGGAGGAGGATGATGATAGTGATGATGAAATGTCAGGACACAATGAGGAGGAGGATGATAGTGATGATGAAATGTCAGGACACAATGAGGAGGAGGAGGATGATAGCGATGATGAAATGTCAGGACACAATGAGGAGGAGGAGGATGATAGCGATGATAAAATGTCAGGACACAATGAGGAGGAGGAGGATGATAGCGATGATAAAATGTCAGGACACAATGAGGAGGAGGAGGATGATAGTGATGATGAAATGTCAGGACACAATGAGGAGGAGGATGATAGTGATGATGAAATGTCAGGACACAATGAGGAGGAGGATGATAGTGATGATGAAATGTCAGGACACAATGAGGAGGAGGATGATAGTGATGATGAAATGTCAGGACACAATGAGGAGGAGGATGATAGTGATGATGAAATGTCAGGACACAATGAGGAGGAGGATGATAGCGATGATGAAATGTCAGGACACAATGAGGAGGAGGAGGATGATAGCGATGATGAAATGTCAGGACACTATGAGGAGGAGGATGATAGTGATGATGAAATGTCATGACACAATGAGGAGGAGGAGGATGATAGCGATGATGAAATGTCAGGACACTATGAGGAGGAGGAAGATGATAGCGATGATGAAATGTCAGGACACAATGAGGAGGAGGAGGATGATAGCGATGATGAAATGTCATGACACAATGAGGAGGATGATGATGATAGTGATGATGAAATGTCAGGACACAATGAGGAGGAGGAGGATGATAGCGATGATGAAATGTCATGACACAATGAGGAGGAGGAGGATGATAGCGATGATGAAATGTCAGGACACTATGAGGAGGAGGAGGAGGAGGATGATAGCGATGATGAAATGTCAGGACACAATGAGGAGGAGGATAATAGCGATGATGAAATGTCAGGACACAATGAGGAGGAGGAGGATGATAGCGATGATGAAATGTCAGGACACAATGAGGAGGAGGAGGATGATAGCGATGATGAAATGTCAGGACACAATGAGGAGGAGGAGGATGATAGCGATGATGAAATGTCAGGACACAATGAGGAGGAGGAGGAGGATAGTGATGATGAAATGTCAGGACACAATGAGGAGGAGGAGGATGATAGCGATGATGAAATGTCAGGACACAATGAGGAGGAGGAGGATGATAGCGATGATGAAATGTCAGGACACAATGAGGAGGAGGAGGATGATAGCGATGATGAAATGTCATGACACAATGAGGAGGGGGAGGATGATAGCGATGATGAAATGTCAGGACACTATGAGGAGGAGGATGATAGCGATGATGAAATGTCAGGACACAATGAGGAGGAGGAGGATGATAGCGATGATGAAATGTCATGACACAATGAGGAGGAGGAGGATGATAGCGATGATGAAATGTCAGGACACAATGAGGAGGAGGAGGATGATAGTGATGATGAAATGTCAGGACACAATGAGGAGGAGGAGGATGATAGCGATGATGAAATGTCATGACACAATGAGGAGGAGGAGGATAGTGATGATTAAATGTCATGATACAACGAGGAGGAGGATGATAGCGATGATGAAATGTCATGACACAATGAGGAGGAGGAGGATAGTGATGATTAAATGTCATGATACAACGAGGAGGAGGATGATAGCGATGATGAAATGTCAGGACACAATGAGGAGGAGGAGGATGATAGTGATGATGAAATGTCAGGACACAATGAGGAGGAGGAGGATGATAGCGATGATGAAATGTCATGACACAATGAGGAGACGGATGATGATAGCGATGATGAAATGTCAGGACACAATGAGGAGGAGGAGGATGATAGCGATGATGAAATGTCATGACACAGTGAGGAGGAGGATGATGATAGCGATGATGAAATGTCAGGACACTATGAGGAGGAGGATGATGATAGCGATGATGAAATGTCAGGACACAATGAGGAGGAGGAGGATGATAGCGATGATGAAATGTCATGACACAATGAGGAGGAGGAGGATGATAGCGATGATGAAATGTCAGGACACAATGAGGAGGAGGATGATAGTGATGATTAAATGTCATGATACAACGAGGAGGAGGATGATAGCGATGATGAAATGTCAGGACACAATGAGGAGGATGATGAAAGCGATTGATTAGGATGATGGTGATGATTAAATGTCAGGACACAATGAGGAGACGGATGATGATAGCGATGATGAGATGTCAGGACACTATGAGGAGAAGGATGATGATAGCGATGATGAAATGTCAGGACACTATGAGGAGAAGGATGATGATAGCAATGATGAAATGTCAGGACACTATGAGGAGAAGGATGATGATAGCGATGATGAAATGTCAGGACACTATGAGGAGGAGGATGGAGATGATTAAATGTCAGGATACAATGAGAATGTAACCTGTCAAGAATGTAACGTTTATATCAAGTGTGGCGATTTTAGGTAGCCATTGACAGTATACCTGCTGGTGCATGTTCGTGTCAATCAATTCCCACATCGCCCAATCGCCAAGCACAGCTGTCACATAGCTTTATAATGTAAACACATACTTTAACGATTATTTCTCTGTACTGCTAAGAAATAAATCTTGTCATGCACAGCTGACAATGAAAGAACGTCTTTGAATATTCAAGGGCTTTTACCCTGGCTGAAAATATAAATAAAAGGAAGTACTGATTGTGTAGCTCTCTGTGTCGTACAGACCTGTGTATTGAGCCAGCGCAGTTCGCCCTGCAGGGATCACATAGCCTTGCTCCAAGGCTGTACTGAAAGAAAAGTCCATGGATGTGTAGGAATTCCATCCTCCAAATAGGCAAGTCTATGTATGTAGACAGTAAGGACTCCAGTCTCTTAAAGGGACAACTAACAACTTTATATTATCTAGAACGCATGATTTAAACTAATAAGTATTGCCTTAGAGACTTGTGCAAGTCTAGGGATCTCTGTACTGTATTAGGAATAGTGGAGGCCATTATGTTCGATAAGGGAAACGGCTTGCTCTGTGGTGTTGAGTACATACTGGGATTAATATTCAATATTTTCATTATACTTTATGGATCCAGAGACATATATGTACCACACCTGCAGGTGTGCCTGGGTCTTACATGTAAACATCTGTGATCAGGTGTGGGGTAACATATGTTTCAGATGGGCAACACACTATGTTTCTGGAATCATCAAGATGGGGATATAGATCTCTTCATGTAACATGGATTTGAAAGATGTTTGAATGAGATTTAATGTAAATGGTTGGTTGGTTGGTTGGTTTGTTGTTTAACGCCGCACTCAGCAATATTCCAGCTATATGACAGCTGTCTGTAAATAATCGAGTCTGGACCAGCCAATCCAGAGATTAATATCATGAGCATCGATCCACGCAATTTGGATCGATGACATGCATCAACCAAGTCAGCGAGCCTGACCACCCGATCCCGTCAGTCGCCTTTCACGGCAAGCATAGTCACCTTTTACGGCAAGTATGGGTTGCTGAAGACCTATTCTACCCTGACGTCTTCATGGGCCTATTGTAAATGGGGAAACATGAGTGTTGAAATAGAAATGTAGTGTTCTTTTTTCCAACTCTGATGCCGAAAGGATTCCATATAATACAGAGTAAGGCAAAAAGATGAACCATGTTAAACCACTAACGTAGTTTTGTTGTAGGGAATATATTTCACTCACTTGGTTTCAGATTGAATTTTAATTCACCAGATCAACTGGAAGTCAATTTTATTGGCTTTGTAAATCAAGAGGTGACAAATATCAATATTTGTGCTCCATTAGAAGCCTGGTGGTGTGTTGGCTGGGATATAACTGATTTCCTCTGAGGGGCGTGCTCTGAGAGTGGTCGCTGTTTCATTTCAGCAATGTGCGGATGTCAACAACTTCTTTTTGAGCACTGGACAAGATATTGCATCACTGTGGCGCTGCGATCTATCTCGGGGTGTCACAGAGCTCCGAATTATCACTTATTTGAAAGCACGCTCATGATTGGATCAATAATGTTTTTGTTTGTCTCTTTTTCAGAGGAGAGGGAATCTTCAGCCATGATGAAAGCTCTGTCACTTCGCTTCCAAAAATACTTCAATTTTGGCAAGATTGCGCAGCCATCTTCAGCAGGTCTGCGTGGACTGGGAATGGAGAGGTTTTCTAAGGACATTCCTACTCTGCTTGTTCTCATGGCAAATGGAGAAAATATGGAATCCCCACAATTCAATGCCATACCCTTTGATAAGAAAGCAATGGGAGAGCTGAATTATCCAAACATTTTAGCGTTTTTGTTTTCTGTTAATCGTGAGTTCCGTCACCTGATGCCGGGGGAGAATGGGTCTGATCGGAGAGAGACAGTGGAAATGGATGACATAGTAAAGATTGAATCGCTGAGGTTCGATGTCAAGGGCCTCCATCACTCCACGGAGAGCAAGAAGGTTCTTTATGAGGAAGTCAGTGAGCTGCACATGGAAGAAACCATCCAGAAAAGATTACCTGATGAATTATAGAGCAATATCTACATATGACAACAGCCATAATGTCTACATATTATGTTGTCTGATATATATCTACATGTGAAGTTAACAGACATAATGTCTACATGTGAAGTTAACAGCCATAATGTCTACATGATATTAACAGTCATAATGTCTACATGATGATGTTAACAGTCATTATATCTACATGATGTTAACAGTCGTAATGTCTACATGATGATGTTAACAGTCATTATATCTACATGATGATGTTAACAATCATTATATCTACATGTGAAGTTAACAGTCATAATGTCTACTTGATGATGTTAACAGTCATAATGTCTACATGATGATGTTAATAGTCATTATATCTACATGATGATGTTAACAGTCATTATATCTACATGATGTTAACAGTCGTAATGTCTACATGATGATGTTAACAGTCATAATGACTACATGATGTTAACAGTCGTAATGTCTACATGATGATGTTAACAGTCATTATATCTACATGATGATGTTAACAGTCATTATATCTACATGTGAAGTTAACAGTCATAATGTCTACTTGATGATGTTAACAGTCATTATATCTACATGTGAAGTAGACAGTCATAATATCTACATGATGATGTTAACTGTCATTATATCTACATGATGATGTTAACAGTCATTATGTCTACATGATGATGTTAACAGTCATAATGTCTACAGGATGATGTTAACAGTCATTATATCTACATGGTGTTAACAGTCATAATGTCTACATGATGATGTTAACAGTCATAATATCTACATGATGTTAACAGTCATTATATCTACATGATGATGTTAACAGTCATTATATCTACATGATGATGTTAACAATCATTATATCTACATGTGAAGTTAACAGTCATAATGTCTACTTGATGATGTTAACAGTCATAATGTCTACATGATGATGTTAATAGTCATTATATCTACATGATGATGTTAACAGTCATTATATCTACATGTGAAGTTAACAGTCATAATGTGTACTTGATGATGTTAACAGTCATTATATCTATATGTGAAGTCAACAGTCATAATGTCTACATGGTGATGTTAACAGTCATTATATCTACATGTGAAGTTAACAAACATTATATCTACATGTGAAGTTAACAGCCATAATGTCTACATAATGTATGATGTTAGCCGTCATTATTGGTAGGTATGATGTTAACAGCCATGATATGTAGGTATGATGTTAACAGGCATTATATGTATGATGTTAACAGCCATTATATAGAGGTATGATGTTAATAGCCATTATATGTATGATGTTAACAGCCATAATATGTATGATGTAAACAGCCATTATATGTATGATGTAAACAGCCATTATAGGTATGATGTTAACGGCCATTATATGTAGGTATGATGTTAACAGCCATTATATGTATGATGTTAACAGCCATTATATAGAGGTATGATGTTAATAGCCATTATATGTATGATGTTAAAAGCCGTTATATGTATGATGTTAACAGCCATTATATGTAGGTGTGATGTTAACAGCCATTATATGTCGGTGTGATGTTAACGGTCATTATGTATGATGTTAACAGCCATCATATGTAGTTATGATGAAGATAAAGGACATATTGCCCTACAGATGAAAGAAATAAGTTGTTGGGCTCCCATTCCAAGAGTTATTGACATGATATTCCAATCTCATGAATTTGACCTCGGAAAATGTGAAATTTTAAAAGCAGTAAAAAGTGTCCATTTAAAATTTGATAAAAATGAAGTCGCAGCCAAATGCATAAGAAAACATTATCGTGAGACTGAATCTCTTTGTTCTAGCAATTCATTAATATTTATTGAATTAAACATGGAGCATACAAAGTTGAGCATTGCAAATCAAACTTTAATGTGCCATAAAGACATTGATCTGAAAAGAAGAAATCCCCAGGAGACCAATTACTACAAATATTTGTGCATAATTCACAAGTTCTATATGCTGAATGACTTGTGAACCTGTGACAGGGTTTAAGGTATTCTTCTGGGGAAGATCACAGCTATCTTTCAGCCGCCCAGCATATCAAAGGCACAAAAAACATATTATGATTTTCTATCTAGTGTCTTTATAAAATGACTCACCAGATATTGCCACAAAATCAATTTCTTTTAGTTTTCCATTAGATCTGCTCAATCATCCTGTCTGAGGTATATTCAGTGTTAATCATCTCGATGCCGCTAGCCCCACACAACTAATGGCTACCGTCATGTTATACACAGGAATACAGTTCAGTTCCATCTACATTTGTACAAGTAGGTGTATTTTCTGGTGTCTTAAGGCTAAGAACCATTTGCTTTTTTAATTGAGCTGAGCTGAGTTCTTGTGCACTTTTATTCTATTGTTAGAATTTTGCATCATGATGCTGAAAGGTTTTGGCCAAGGCCAGGTGATTTCCATACAAGACTAATGACAGTTGAAGTAACACGAGACAGGTGATTTCCATACAGGACTAATGACAGTTGAAGTAATACCAGACAGGTGATTTCCATACAAGACTAATGACAGTTGAAGTAATACCAGACAGGTGATACTTGAAGTAATACCAGGCAGGTGATAGTTGAAGTAATACCAGACAGGTGATAGTTGAAGTAATACCAGACAGGTGACAGTTGAAGTAATACCAGGCAGGTGACAGTTGAAGTAATACCAGACAGGTGACAGTTGAAGTAATACCAGACAGGTGATAGTTGAAGTAATACAAGTTAGGTGATAGTTGAAGTAATACCAGACAGTTGATACTTGAAGTAATACCAGACAGGTGATAGTTAAAGTAATACCAGACAGGTGATAGTTGAAGTAATACCAGACAGGGGACAGTTGAAGTAATACCAGACAGGTGACAGTTGAAGTAATACCAGACAGGTGATAGTTGAAGTAATACCAGACAGGTGATAGTTGAAGTAATACCAGACAGGTGATAGTTGAAGTAATACCAGACAGGTGACAGTTGAAGTAATACCAGACAGGTGATAGTTGAAGTAATACCAGACAGGTGATAGTTGAAGTAATACAAGTTAGGTGATACTTGAAGTAATACCAGACAGGTGATAGTTGAAGTAATACCAGCCACATGATACTTGAAGTAATACCAGACAGGTGATAGTCGAAGTAATACCAGACAGGTGATACTTGAAGTAATACCAGACAGGGGATAGTTGAAGTAATACCAGACAGGTGATAGTTGAGGTTTTACCAGACAGGGGATAGTTGAAGTAATACCAGACAGGTGATAGTTGAAGTCATACCAGACAGGTGATAGTTGAAGTCATACCAGACAGGTGATAGTTGAAGTAATACCAGACAGGTGATAGTTGAGGTAATACCAGACGGTTGATAGTTGAAGTAATACCAGACAGGTGATAGTTGAAGTAATACCAGACAGGTGACAGTTGAAGTAATACCAGACAGGTGATAGTTGAAGGAATACCAGACAGGTGATAGTTGAAGTAATACCAGACTGATGCTAGTTGAAGTAATACCAGACAGGTGATAGTTGAAGTCATACCAGACAGGTGATAGTTGAAGTCATACCAGACAGGTGATAGTTGAAGTAATACCAGACAGGTGATAGTCGAAGTAATACAAGACAGGTGAAAGTCGAAGTAATACCAGACAGGTGATAGTTGAATTAATACCAGACAGGTGATAGTTGAAGTAATACCAGCCACGTGGTAGTTGAGGTAATACCAGCCACGTGATAGTTGAAGTAATACAAGTTAGGTGATATTTGAAGTAATACCAGACAGGTGATGGTTGAAGTAACACCAGACAGGTGATAGTTGATGTAATACCAGACAGGTGATAGTTGAAGTAATACCAGACAACTGCTATCCTTGATCCTAGTTGAAGTAATACCAGACTGATGCTAGTTGAAGTAATACCAGACAGGTGATAGTCGAGGTAATACCAGACAGGTGATAGTGGGCTCCTGTTGGTCATATAGAAGGCTCCACATTCTTACTTCAAGTGGCTCCTGTTGGTCATATAGAAGGCTCCACATTCTTACTTCAAGTGGCTCCTGTGGGTCATATAGAAGGCTCCACATTCTTACTTCAAGTGGCTCCTGTTGGTCATATAGAAGGCTCCACATTCTTACTTCAAGTGGCTCCTGTGGGTCATATAGAAGGCTCCACATTCTTACTTCAAGTGGCTCCTGTGGGTCATATAGAAGGCTCCACATTCTTACTTCAAGTGGCTCCTGTTGGTCATAGAGAAGGCTCCACATTCTTACTTCAAGTGGCTCCTGTGGGTCATATAGAAGGCTCCACATTCTTACTTCAAGTGGCTCCTGTGGGTCATATAGAAGGCTCCACATTCTTACTTCAAGTGGCTCCTGTTAGTCATAGAGAAGGCTCCACATTCTTACTTCAAGTGGCTCCTGTTGGTCATATAGAAGGCTCCACATTCTTACTTCAATTGGCTCCTGTTAGTCATATAGAAGGCACCACATTCTTACTTCAAGTGGCTCCTGTTGGTCATATAGAAGGCTCCACATTCTTACTTCAAGTGGCTCCTGTGGGTCATATAGAAGGCTCCACATTCTTACTTCAAGTGGCTCCTGTTAGTCATATAGAAGGCACCACATTCTTACTTCAAGTGGCTCCTGTGGGTCATATAGAAGGCACCCCATTCTTACTTCAAGTGGCTCCTGTTGGTCATAGAGAAGGCTCCACATTCTTACTTCAAGTGGCTCCTGTGGGTCATATAGAAGGCTCCACATTCTTACTTCAAGTGGCTCCTGTTGGTCATATAGAAGGCTCCACATTCTTACTTCAAGTGGCTCCTGTTGGTCATATAGAAGGCTCCACATTCTTACTTCAACTGGCTCCTGTTGGTCATATAGAAGGCTCCACATTCTTATTTCAAGTGGCTCCTGTAAGTCATAGAGAAGGCACCACATTCTTACTTCAAGTGGCTCCTGTTGGTCATATAGAAGGCTCCACATTCTTACTTCAATTGGCTCCTGTGGGTCAAATAGAAGGCTCCACATTCTTATTTCAAGTGGCTCCTGTGGGTCATATAGAAGGCTCCACATTCTTACTCTAGCTGGCTCCTTTTGTTCACCTTCAGGGTCTCGTGGATAGAGTGTCTGCCTGGAGAGCAGAAGGTTGGTGTTTAGATCCCCTGGTTGTCATACCAACAAAATGGTACTTGTTGTTACCCTGCCTTTGGCGATCAGCATTAAGGAGATAAAACAAGGACTGGTTGGCTGAGAGTCAGTATACAGTGTCTGAGCGAGGTATCCATTTTATGGTCTCTCAGAACCCAAGCACTACAAAAGCAGCATTAGTCAGGAATATTTCAGATGGCGTTGAACTGTTTCCTGGTACAGAGTCGTGTTTATCTTTTGATATAGGATATATTTTCAGCTGCTGGTTAATTTACCGATTGAAATAGATGTTTTTCACAGCTCATCTTCATTATCATGCTATCGTTGTGATCAAGTTTCTGTCTACTGAAGCTACTTGCATCATTTAAGATACAGACTTCCAGAAAACACACCTTGACAAATGTTAAAGTGCATATACACCAGCAGAATATGAACCCAGCTTAAACAGTTTTCTTTCTGTCAGGGGTACAAGGTTGCATGCTGTAGAATTATTCTGTTTATTTTGAATGTGTTCCTAGACATTTCTGTGTTGTGTTGAAGCATGATATGTTTGACAAATGTGGCATCATATCTGATACTGCATCAGTGGCTGTATCTGTGGGGGCACCTGCAGTGATAGAGGGGAATATTATTCTGTATGCACCAACTTGTTCTCTGATTGCATTCCCGGATGCCAGGATTGTCTGGCATCAACCACCAGGACCTGTTGTCATGCCAACACAGTTCTGGTATTAATCAAACCATTTACGTAGATTTACCAAGAAAATTGTGGTATGTCATATTGACATGTGGTGATATAGAGACAGGCGACAATGTACAATTCATATTGATATGTGACATGAGATATGTGACAATACAGAGATGTGTGACAATACTGAGATATGTGACAATACAGAGATGTGTGACAATACAGAGATATGTGACAATACAGAGATATGTGACAATACAGAGATAAGTGACAATACTGAGATATGTGACAATACCAAGATATGTGACAATACAGAGATATGTGACAATACAGAGATATGTGACAATACTGAGATATGTGACAATACAGAGATATGTGACAATACAGAGATAAGTGACAATACAGAGATATGTGACAATACAGAGATAAGTGACAATACAGAGATATGTGACAATACAGAGATATGTGACAATACAGAGATATACTGAGATATGTGACAATACAGAGATATGTGACAATACAGAGATAAGTGACAATACTGAGATATGTGACAATATAGAGATGTGTGACAATACAGAGATATGTGACAATACAGAGATATGTGACAATACAGAGATATGTGACAATACAGAGATACATCTATATGACAGTTAAGATATATGTTGCTGTATGACAATATGAAAATGAGTCCATATTCTTTCTCAATAGGGGGCAGTGGGGTAGCCTAGTGGTTAAAGCGTTTTCTTATCACGCTGAAGACCTGGGTTCGATTCCCACATGGGTACAATGAGTGAAGCCCATTTCTGGTGTCCCCCATCCTGATATTAAAGGAATATTGCTAAAAGTGGCATAAAACCATACTAACTCAATCACTCGATTGTATCTCTTCGATTGTATCTTCCACAGTAGATCTTAAAACTGCTCCAACAGACTGGGATTCCTCTTTTTCCATATTTAATACTATTTTCATATCGCAGTGGGGGGCACGGGTGGCCCAGTCGTCTAAGGCGCCGCGATTCGCTGTGCAGAGTTGCGTCCCTTGGGCACGCCAGAAACCTATGATTGTGGGTTCGAATCCCGGTTCGCCCCGATTATGTTTCTAGGTTTGTCAGCACCATACCAGTGCTCGTGGGTTTCACCGAAGTGGTAAACGTCTGAGACCTGCATCACTTCAGGCTTTCCTCCCACATTAAGCTGACACGCCGTGATATAACTGGAATACTGTTAAAAGCGGCGTTAAACCCATCTCACTCACTCATATCACAGTGAATGTTCAATGTAAAGATAGCGACTATGCTTGTCCTAAGAGGCGACTTACAGGATCGGGTGGTTAGGCTCGCTGACTTGGTTGATGCATGTCATCGATCCCAATAGCATGGATTGATGCTCATGATGTCAATCACTGTCTGGTCCAGACCGCTGTCATATAGCTGGAATATTGCTGAGTGCGGCGTAAAAAAACAAACAAACAAACAATGTAAAGATGAAGACATCCAGCCTCATTGATTGCAGTGCTCCACTTATTATCACTAGTTACCCAAGCACAGGACATAGTGCTTGTGGTAGATACTGTAGAGACAGGTTCATGGCAGTTCTTGTGTTGCATCATGTTTATGTGTAGCCATTGTTGATTCTGGTTTCTATTCTGATAAATCTCTTTTTTTTTAATGTGATGGACAGGGTTTGTTAATGCCTGTCATGTTTGCATATCACAGGGTATAAAGGTGGTAGTTTATTTATTTTTCTTCTCATTTACCATATCAAATAGAACTATTACTGTCTTCTTTTACTTGGAGTGTAAGATTCCTAGAGGTGGTTTTGTGTTTTTGAATGTGATGGTAACCCTTCATTCAAGGGAGGGGGCACGGGTGGCCCAGTCGTCTAAGGCGCCGCGATTTGCTGTGCAGTGTTGCATCCCTTGGGCACGCCAGAAACCTATGATTGTGGGTTCGAATCCCAGTTCGCCCCGATTATGTTTCTAGGTTTGTCAGCACCATACCCGTGCTCGTGGGTTTCACCGAAGTGATAAACGTCTGAGACCTGCATCACTTCGGGCTTTCCTCCCACATTAAGCTGACACGCCGCGATATAACTGGAATACTGTTTAAAGCGGCGTTAAACCCAACTCACTCACTCATTCAAGGGAAATAATTGGGGCATCTTTTTGACAGCAGCTTATGAGCAAAGGATCACAGTTTACACTTTTTTACAACACTTCAACGGACAAAAGTTACAAAATTAGGGACATTATTAACCAATGTAAGACATATTCGCATTATATTTTTTATATACAACAAATATATATATATATATATCAAAGTGTTTAGATTCGATAAAGAGTGAGATAATTTGAGAGGTTTTTTTTGTTGTAGTTTTTTATGTTTGACTTTCTGGAAAAATTTACCTTAAAACTGATACAATTGATTAAAATTATCCATCCAATATCCCCATTTTGGTGTGAATTAAGTTCACAAAAAGGAGTCAACAATCCCAAATAATCAATACAGAATCAACTTGGCTGACTTCATAAAACCTGAAGTGGTTGTAGGGTAGCCTAATGGTTAAAGTGTCCACTCGTCACACCGAAGACCCGGGTTCGAATCTCCACATGGGTACAATGTGTAAAGCCCATTTCTGGTGTCCCCAGAAATAGTGCTGAAGGGGGCGTAAAACAATTCTCACTTACTCATAAAACCTGAATGTACCAATGAGCTACAGACTTCCCAGCAGATAACCACGCAGTGATGTGGTTCAGTGACGGTGTAGTTGTATGGCAGTGCGAACATGTTCATCTGTAGCATATTCATCTGTATCTGATAGTGCTGGGACGAGTCCAAATTTACTACTCGGGTACTCGACCCCCTATTACCCGACCCGACCCGGGTACCCAGTGCAGGTCCCAAGAGTTGGGAACAAGATGTCTGATTGGGAATTGTTTTACTGCAGCCATGGCAAAAAGTATTTAGATACACAGAGCTCCAGATAAGCTGCGTATCTGCGTAAAATACGCATCAGAAATGCAGAAATACACAGTAAAATATAATCCAAGCGTATCAAATACGCAACGAACATTACAGATACGCTACAAAAATAAAACTTGTGCGTATCATCAAAATATTGTGAAGTGACCCTGCGTATTCGATTAGCAAATCAGCAACTCCAGGATGACGGTTACATCATGATCATTTGCCATAACACTTTCTTGTGGAAGTATCGTGGTATTTTTGAGTCCTATAAAGCTCTCGAACCCACACGACATCAGTTTGCAGGGACTAGATGAATAGTGTTTTTAAATATTTAACTTAAATACCCACATGTGTAAAAACTAGTGGGTAACAGAAATTTGAATACACAGATAGAATTACTGATACACAATGATTTTAAAATGCATGGGTAAAATACCCACAACACCAAAAGCTTATCTGGAGCTCTGGATACATGTACCAAACGATCAGATCATGGTACACAGAAGTTGACTGAAGCTATATAATTACTCAAACATTTACAAGTCAAAAGGAATGTGTGCATTGTCAGAAAGAAATGCGAACATTAGCGATTTGTAGTGTCACCACTGAGCTATAGTGAGTTTTTGTCATTAAACAATATATCACATGACTAACCATGGGTCTGGGTAGTCCTGTGGGTACACGGGTTCTACTCAGGACCCACCCGACCCGAGTACCCGAGTTACCCGTCCCAGCCCTAGTATCTGATGATCAGTGTGATGGGGGTAGGTGGGTGTACTCAGTGGGATTATTCATTGAATGCAAGAAGTAGTTTAATGTGATTAAGATCTTAGTCCAAACGAAAATATTCCTATCTATTTTTATTGTGTTTGTATCATCTGAGTAGAGATATGATGGCGTGTGTGTGTGTGCAGTTTGTGAACTACGTGCCTGCACGGTAGCTTGTGGCTACTGTCTTCTCTTTCTGGTAAGCGATAGGACCTAGGCAGCAAGAATGGCTAACTTAATTTTCTATCTAGTGAGCTATAATATTGTTATTCGGCTGTCAAATATGAAATTTCAAAACGGGAAAGGAAGTTCCTTCCGACATGGTCAATAGATTTTAAATGGATGATTTCAAGGATGTTCTGTAACATTCATAGGCGGATCCAGATCCCCCGCTCTTCCCTTTTGAAAACCAAATGCAGTATAGTGTAGGCAGTAAAATTATCTGAGAGAGGATTTTGATATTTTGGACCCCTCTCTTTCAAAAATGCTGTATTCTCCCTTGACATTTGTAATGGTCTTTTGTCACAAGTTTGGCAAGTGACAAAAACCTGTATTATACTGACCCAGATAGAGGTTCCAATCTTGAAATAAATTTCATCTCTCTCTTATTTGTATTTGGTAGTGATCAACAGAACTGGCTGGTATTAAGGTATCTAGCTAGCTCAGCTGGATGGTACTGTTATTTTCTAACTTTTATAGATTTTGTTTGAATTTACATTTGATATGATTATATTGAATTGTTAGTTGTTGAATAAAATGTCTTAAAAATAATTTGTGTGTTTTAGTTTACTCTTTTGAAACAACAAGTGAATGTTGTTTTACTCTGTTGTGTTGTACAGTTACATCACAGCATTTCAGCTGGGTGAGTGAGTGAGTGAGTGAGTATGGCTTTACCCGCCTTTAGCACTATTCCAGCAATTTCATGGGAGGGGACGCCTGATATGGGCTTCACATATTGTACCCATGTTGAGAAATGAACCTGGGTCTTTGGCGTGACGAGCGAACGCTTTCACCACCAGGCTAACCCAAGGCCCCATTTAATGTGGAAGGGGGGCACAGGTGGCCCAGTCGTCTAAGGCACCACGATTCACTGTGCAGAGTTGCGTCCCTCGGGCACGCCAGAAACCTATGATTTTGGGTTCGAATCCCGGTTCGCCCCGATTATGTTTCTAGGTTTGTCAGCACCATACCCGTGCTCGTGAGTTTCACCGAAGTGATAAAGGTCTGAGACCTGCATCACTTCGGGCTTTCCTCCAACATTAAGCTGACACGCCGTGATATAGCTACAGTTAAAATACAGTTAAAAGTGGCGTTAAACCCAACTCACTCACTCACTAATGTGGAAGGAAAGCCTGAAGTGATGTAACATTTCAGTTATATCACAGCATTTCAGCTTGACGTGAGTCTTCAAGGTTTTACCACTTTGGTGAAATCAACAAGTATGACCAGGAAGAATATACATGGTGTGTAGACACATTGAGGAAATATGATTAACGATGGTAAAAACACAACTATGAGCCAGGAGCAGACATAACAAGAACAGAAGTATCCTCGTATCTTAGCGACTACATCATGTCTGACAAATAGCTCGACCGCAAATGTTGAGTTGTTTATGTTCTTGTTGACAAATGTAAATATTATTGCATCTTGATCCTGAATCAGTTCTGTTCACCACATTGTCAGGCCGCACAAAACAACAGGCAATCAATCCACGTCATGCCCAAATGTTTGTAATGCTCTGGCGTTTCTGACAAGTATTTTGTTTAGAATACCATAATGTGAAGTACAGTTCTCTTCCAAAAACATCAAAAGGTATCACAAGGGCCACATTGCCAACACCATCAACACAGCACCACATTGCCCACATCAACACACAGCACCACATTGCCAACACCATCAACACAGCACCACATTGCCCACAACAACACACAGCACCACATTGCCAACACCATCAACACAGCACCACATTGCCCACATCATCAACACATAGCACCACATTGCCCACATCATCAACACACAGCACCACATTGCCCACATCAACACATAGCACCACATTGCCAACACCATCAACACATAGCACCACATTGCCCACATCATCAACACATAGCACCACATTGCCCACATCATCAACACATAACACCACAGTGCCCACATCATCAACACATGACACCACATTGCCCACATCATCAACACATAGCACCACATTGCCCACACCATCAACACATAGCACCACATTGCCCACACCATCAACACATAGCACCACATTGCCCACACCATCAACACATAGCACCACAGTGCCCACATCAACACATAGCACCACATTGCCCACACCATCAACACATAGCACCACATTGCCCACACCATCAACACATAGCACCACAGTGCCCACATCATCCACACATGAATATGTAAAAACAAAATATTGAATTCTCATGATCCTTTCATCAGACAACTAATTTCAAAGTTATCCATTCTAAAATCCCTTCATGTGTTCCCAAACCTGATGTTTGATGTGGCAAAACATATTCCATTATGTATCTTTTGTTAACCTGCACTGTGCAATATATTGGATGTTTAACTACGGGGCAGTCCCAGCTGTGAATCAGCAAGATATTAATGATCTGAATACCCTTTGATAGACGACGAAAAGAATCCATAGCCACATGTGACACAGCTCAGAGCGGAGTAACCAGGGTATATTGAAAATCTCTATGTTCTCTCCGCTGAGAACAAATTGAGTTTGGGGAATTGGATGTGGACACAAAAAACGTGACATCATGATAGTTTGGTTGTGCTTTGTGTTTACCTGATCGAACTTCACAGTTGTAGAGTATCGAAAGGTGTCTCACATTACATTGAGTATGTGAGTATGCATGTATGTTAGTTTGAGAGTGAGTATGTGAGTATGTGGGTGAGTATGTATGTATGTCAGTTTGAGAGTGAGTATTTGAGTATGTGGGTGAGTATGTATGTGAGTATGTGGGTGAGTATGTATGTATGTCAGTTTGAGAGTGAGTATGTGAGTGAGTATGTATGTATGTATGTATGTATATGAGTATGTATGTATGTTTATGAGTATGTGAGTGATTATGTTAGTTTGAGAGTGAGTATGTGGGTGAGTATGTATGTGAGTATGCGGGTGAGTATGTATGTATGTTAGTTTGAGAGTGAGTATGTGAATGAGTATGTATATGAGTATGTGAGTTTATATGTGAGCATGTGAGTGATTATGTTAGTTTGAGAGTGAGTATTTGAGTATGTGGGTGAGTATGTATGTGAGTATGTTGGTGAGTATGTATGTATGTCAGTTTGAGAGTGAGTATGTGAGTGAGTGAGTATGTATGTATGTATGTATATGAGTATGTATGTATGTATATGAGCATGTGAGTGATTATGTTAGTTTGAGAGTGAGTATTTGAGTATGTGGGTGAGTATGTATGTGAGTATGTTGGTGAGTATGTATGTATGTTAGTTTGAGAGTGAGTATGTGAGTGAGTGAGTATGTATGTATGTATGTATATGAGTATGTATGTATGTATATGAGCATGTGAGTGATTATGTTAGTTTGAGAGTGAGTATGTGAGTATGTGGGTGAGTATGTATGTGAGTATGTTAGTGAGTATGTATGTATGTTAGTTTGAGAGTGAGTATGTGAATGAGTATGTATATGAGTATGTGAGTATGTATGTGAGCATATGAGTGAGTATGTTAGTTTGAGAGCATGAAGGGGCATACACAAGGACTGGTCAGCTTGGAGTCAGTATGCTGTGTGTGTCTGAGTTGGTTGTTCATGTTAAACTGGGGCGGTCGGGTAGCCTAGTGGTTAAAGCGTTCGCTCGTCGAGCCGAAGACCCGGGTTCGATTCCCGACATGGGTACAATGTGTGAAGCCCATTTCTGGTGTCCCCCTTTGATATTGCTGGAATATTGCTAAAAAGCGGCGGAAAACCATACTCACTCACTCACTCATGTTAAACTGCAGCATGGTATCTCAGTGGGCTATACAATCGGCATCAGTGCGGACTAGTACAAGCTCACACACACACGTGCATGTCTGGATTCAGGGTCGTGCATCACTATCGAAAAGAAAGAATATCAACTTAGGAAATGAAAGTACACTATCGGGATATGAATCATATATACCCATGAGTATTGGGACCCCACCGTATCGTTACACCTCTATTGTGGAACCGTCCACTCTTTCCTCCTTTTTGGTAAAATGTCATGGACATAAACTTGTGACACAAGTGCTGTTAGAGTCCGGGTAAACATGGTAAACACGTGTGACACAAGTGCTGTTAGAGCCCGGGTAAACATGGTTAACACTTGTGACACAAGTGCTGTTAGAGCCCGGGTAAACATGGTAAACACGTGTGACACAAGTGCTGTTAGAGTCTGGGTAAACATGGTAAACACATGTGACACAAGTGCTGTTAGAGCCCAGGTAAACATGGTAAACACGTGTGACACAAGTGCTGATAGAGAGCCCGGGTAAACATGGTAAACACGTGTGACACAAGTGCTGTTAGACCCCGGGTAAACATGGTAAACACTTGTGACACAAGTGCTGTTAGAGCCCGGGTAAACATGGTAAACACGTGTGACACAAGTGCTGTTAGTGTCCGGGTAAACATGGTAAACTTCCGCCAAGGATGCACAGTATCACACATCAATATTATCCCACAGCTTCAATCACAGAACCCCCAGCCTCTGTAACACCACCATCAGGCTGTCTACACCAATAACATGTTCAAAGATTTTCCACACATCAAAGAAAACACCAAGTGTCTGTTTCTGGAATTCTAAAGCATATAAGTTTCAATTATATTTCAGTCTGGAGGCTGGGTTGCAAGTGGAGCTGCAAGAATGCATCAATTACTGTCCAGTCTCCAAGACGAATCATGACGTTATACCTGCTGTACGTGACATTCAATCAATCGGCGTAATCCAATCCCGAACTGCCTTTACAAAAGAAACATTATGCTTACAAATTATTTCATGGGTTCATTTTGCTCAGCCTTGGTGGATATATTATGTCTTTTTACCGCCTGATATGACTTGGGAACATTTATGATTGGACACACAAACAATATCATATTTACATTGACACAGACGCTGATTGAAAAAAATGCTGATCTAAAACCCAGGTATGGCCCTGACCAACCTAGAAACATAATCAGGGTGAACCGGGATTCGAACCAATAATCATAGGTTTCTGGCGTACCGAAGGGATGCAACTCTGCACAGCAAATTGCAGAACCCTCAGACGAATTCCCTGCTCCCTATTCACGAGATAACTCCAAAAGGATTTTACAGACTAGAACAAGGTGAGGTTAACCCATCGGTTCGCATAGAACTATATTGTGACATCAGGAAATGGTCATACAAGATCAATGAATAAGTAATACATTATACTGAAACACACAGTTTGAGACTGACAATAAAACAAGGCAATACAAAGGGGGGGGGGGGGGGGGGGGGGGGGGGGGAAGAAGACAGTAAGTAGACACAAGTCATGTTGCCCTTTTGTCACTTGTATACCAGGGGCAATACGGTGCCAGGGCTAGAACTAAACTCAAAATATTTACAAGCCCGAGTATAGATAAACTGCCCTTGTAATGTTAAAACAATAGGGAAATTGAGAAAGTTTTACTTGCCCGCAGGAATTTGTACCAGCCCCGGGCTAGCGAGCTAGTATTAAGTTCTAAACCTGGGTGATTGATGTTCTGAGCCTAGAAGTCCTTCTCATGGCTGTCCAAAAGGGTCTCCACAACTGCTATGACGTCATCGTTCAAGTTGAAATGGTTTACGGTGAGAACATTCTTCATGTTTTGGTGTCAGAAGGGTGTCTGACAGAGCCAGATCAGAGCACACATTGTCTCTCCATCTTAATTTCAACCAGTACTTGCCCCAAACGTTCAGCGTAACATGCTCAGTCCACAATGATGTCGCCTTGCACGACCCAGAACACGAAGGCCATAACCTTCCCAGATCATGGAACAGTATTTGCCTTCTTTGATGGTTGTGATGTCAAATGATTCCACTGGTTTTGATTGTTGTTTGAACCTAGGTTTCAATCATAAGCACAAATTGTTGTAAGAACCTTTCTGGTTTAGCTTCAAACAGAGCTAGATTATCACAAAACGTGTTTTTTTATATTTTGTTCATTGCCAATATTTCTGTGATAATTTAATGTACCCTCTCCTGGAAAAATGCTTACTGAACTTACAATATGACGCACAGCCATTCGCCGGTTGGTCATCACCATAGTGTGGGTTCTCTGGATCATTTCTGGTGTTGCCGACGTGACAGGCTTTCCAGGACAGGGGTTGTCTTCAAAGCTGTCCCTGCAAAACGTAAACTCTGCCACCAATCATAAACAGTGTTGTACTCATATCTTCATGGATGGCTTTTCTGTAAGCCCTATTTTTGCAAAGAAAAATTATCAGCTGACTCAAGTTTTTGTGGATATACATTTATGACATCACGCAATGTCGACAAGAAACGATTTCACTATTACACTATAACCCTCGTAAATGTATAGCCACCCTTCAAGAAACTGTCCCATCTTGAATCATTTTGATCTATCAAACCTGTCATCTTCATGTATACAAGGGGCGGTCGGGTAGCCTAGTTGTTAAAGCGTTCGCTCGTGACGCCGAAGACCCTTGTTCGATTCCCGACATGGGTACAATGTGTGAAGCCCATGTCTGGTGTCCCCCGCCGTGATATTGCTGGAATATTGCTAAAAGCGGCGTAAAACCATACTCACTCACTCACTCACTCATGTATACAAGGGTGATAACTCAAACTTCCACTCACTGCCACAACAACACATTTTACTGGCACTTCAATCATTTGCTGCCACTGACAATCCCTACAACTGTATTTACAACAGCCTCTACTGCCACAGCAAACTCTCCACCTTCAAGAAAAGAAATGTTGAATACAGTGAATACAAGGAGTAAGTTTCCATATCACACTTCATTAACAGAACATGCTACCTGCATAATTAACAAAATTGAGTTTGTGTCCTAATCCAGTCTAGAAAGAACATCCACAATCACATTGTTTTCTTTCCCTTGACATGCTTGATCTCAAGATTAAACTCCACCTCATCAATCTCTGATTTTTGTTCCTCATATCATGAACAAAAGTCAGCGGATTGTGATGAGTGAAGACTTCAGTGGGATACGTTGTAGTTCCCTTTAGCCGGGGTTTCCTTCTCATTTGTACAGCAGTTTTCTGATGCTTGTCAAATTTCTTTGAAAAGTAACAAAGAGGATGATTGATGGCATTTGCATGTTTTTTTGCAATAAGACACCGCCAGCACCAATGTCACTCGCAGCAATTGCCAGCTAACACGTTTCCTCAAGATCTGATGCTAACCAAGCTGGTGAATTCACAAGTCTGGCTTTTACTCTTACAAAAGCTGCCTGGCAGTGGTTATCTCAAACAAAGTTTGTTATTTTGGCCAACAAATTAGTGAGAGGGGCCACTTCATCAGAAATTTAACAAAGTTTTCTGTAGTATAAATATTAACTGTCAGTGCAAGAAAATAACCAGCCTAGATTCCATTGGCGTAAAGGGCAAACTATATGAATGGACAACTGAATATCAGTGATGACACCAGGTGTTCGCGAAAAGGGTAGGCATGTCCTGCCCAACCGGTAGCACCCGCCATTCATACAATTTGTATAAAAAGTAAGTATTTATTGCATGACGCCGCAGAGACAAGATACACCGAGACATCTCAAAAGTTCCTTTTCGTTTGTCGCAACTGGGACTCTTGTACCTGACCTTGACTGTATCCATGACCTGAGAACACATACCCGTTAAAACCCGGGTTAGAACAGGTCTTCAGCAACCCACGCTTGTCGTAAAAGGCGACTATGCTTGTCGTAAGAGGCTCGCTGCCTTGGTTGATGCATGTCATCGTATCCCAAAAGCGTGGATCGATGCTCACGATGTCAATCACTGGATTGTCTGGTTCAGACTCGGTTATTTACAGTCCGCCGTCATATAGCGTTAAACAACAAACAAACTAATAAAAAACAAAAAAAACAAACAACAAACAACATAAAATCAGTACATTATTATTTAGCAAGATTTATAGTTAATTTTGAATGTAATATTCTTTCACAGAAGGCATGGGTCCTCTTTTAACATGATCGTGCGACTCCTTTGAACGGCTGCTAATGCTGTCGGTGTCTCTTTACCTTAAATTGTAGGTCTGAAGTGATACCCCTTCACAGGGTCAAACATACTCACAAACCTGACCAAATCTGTCAGTTGGCATCAACTCTTAGTATGGGGAATGAGGTAGTTTTGGATAGCGAGTTCACTCGTTGTGGTACAACATCGGTAGGTGTTGTCAGGCCTGGGTTTCAGGATGCATGGGGGACTCCACTCGCTGTCACTTGTTTCGATGATGTTTGTTTGTTGTTTAACGCCGCACTCAGCAATATTCCAGCTATATGACAGCGGTCTGTAAAATAATCGAGTCTGGACCAGACAATCCAGTGATGAATATCATGAGCATCGATCCACGCCATTGGGATCGATGACATGGATCAACCAAGTCAGCGAACCTGACCACCCGATCCCGTTAGTCGCCTTTTACGACAAGCGTAGTCGCCTTTTACGGCAAGCATGGGTTGTTGAAGACCTATTCTACCCCGGAATCTCTTCATCATGTACTTGACTTCTTTTCGGAGATGCTCCATCATGAATGGGTTCATGCGACATGGATGTTGCTCCACAGGCAATGCATCACCTACATATGTGTCAAGATCCGGGTACTCATTGCTAACCTGTCGGTACAACCAGATACATCCTGAAACAAATGGACACACTTATGAATGAAAACTGTCTCTGTTCTTCTAAAGTAAGGTGAGCTAATTTCACAGCAAGATTATTGCCTCAGACTTTTTAAGCCGAGTGCGAGCTTTCACCCTCTTCAAACTTCACATGCTTCACACGCTGCACTCAACTGATACAAATTAAAAACAAAACTGCAGCAATAACCTTTGGTGCCATATTTTCAGAACTATCTTGGAATTACAATGACCATTTCTGGGAGAGTTACCATTCTTCCTGAAATTACCCTTCTGAGTAATTGAGTAATCGTATGTCAACCTGGGTACATGGGTGGCCCAATCGTCTAAGTAGTTCCAATTCACTCCTCAGAGTTGCCTCCCTTGGGCACGCCAGATACCTATGATTGTTGTTTCGAATCCTGGTTCGCCCCGTTTATGTTTCTATGTTTGTCATCACCATACCCTTGGTCATGGGTTTCACCAAAGCGGCAAACGTCTGAGACCAAGTATTGCGTCACTTCAGGCTTTCCTCCCACATTAAGCTGACACGTTAAAGGGGCGTTAAATCCACACTCACTCACTCAAACTGAATTCTCTCTTCTCTCTTTCTTTCTGAAATTCTAATTCTCTCAATGGTCTCTCTCTCTCTCTTTCTCTCTCTCTCTCTCTCTCTCTCTCTCTCTCTCTCTCTCTCTCTCTCTCTCTCTCCCTCTCTCTCTCTCTGTTTCCTTATGCATATGAATCAGATTTCTGCTCGGATTGGCAAAGTCAAGGTTTATGTCGAGCAGATATTCCTGCAGCCCCAGCCCTTGGTGTCTACATTTTACAACATTTGAGTTACAATTGAGCATGCTCTTTCTACTAAGATTTCAAAGAGCGTCATACAGCTCTTGCTCAGAAGTAGTTTGATTAAGGTTACAACATTCAGTAAAGTTTTCAAAACGTTTCATGATAGACATGTGGTGGACATTTCTAAATTTGACGCATCAGTCACAGTAATGATGTCCGATGCAATTCCCTATTTTGACTTGGACCATATGTTTTTTCAAGTGAACAATTGACTTGCCTTTGCATGTGTTTTTTGACGGGTGCCTTTTCGCGACCACCTGGTACCACTATTTGATAGTGATTTATGAGCACATGCTCATGATCGAGTCGAAATCATACAATTTTGGCAGAATTTTTTTTTTGACTATAGAAATAGTTTTGTCGCTTTTATTAACATTGTGCAGATACTGTAGGCGAAAAGGGCTCTTGTCAAGCTTGTCCTTTTACATCTTTGTAAGACCGCAACACCCCCTCATCCTTACCATCATCTGTGATCATGACAACCTTTAGTTCCCTCGGTCACTTTAAGTCAAGGTAATGTTTCTTGTTTAACTTTATACAAATTATGCAAATGCATCTATTCTTAACTGACAGACATGGTGAGGTTTCCCTTTTTTTGGAGGGGCAGATCTCAATTTCCAAAAGCAAAAAAATCAATTGCTCCAATATATTACCATATATATAACCTAAAGCAATCATACAACTTTTGACTGATGTGAGACAGAGATAAAGAAATTTCAAGGCAACTCCAAAATTATAGATCATTAAAGACAACCTTGATGTCCAGAAATACTTCTTCCGTCGAATATTGTGTTCATTCAGATTGTCCTGAACTAACACAGTATACCATTTTGATAGGCTGACAAACACAAAGGAATCTGTCGATCCTAACTCTACTTTTAGCAATAGGAAAAGGGCTTCACACATTGTACTCATGTGTGGTATTAAACCCAGGTCTTCGGTGTGATGAACCACTTTAACCAATTGGCTTCCACAGCACCCCTGAAAGGATATAAAACCTGAAAACCACAGCATATGAATCCTTGTCACATACGAGAACACAGTCATGCAGAGAGTACAAAACATTCTACCCAAGATTGCAATAATCTACACGAAACAGACCTAAAATATTATAATAATTATCAGTCAGTCGGAGACCAGAAATAATTTTAATACGAGTAAACTTGGAATAAACAAGCTGAACTCTCGTCACCTAATTAATGCATGCAGATGATAATTCCCATTGATTTGTGAACTGGGAAAAAGTCCGTGTCAAATTTGAATATTTACTGGAGAAAATTGGAGCCACATTAAACCTCTTTCCTATTATAAAACTTTAACTCTTCTGCCCGAGATGTGATCATAGAGATGTCATATGAAAATAACACATGTGTTCTTTGTGAAATGCTGTGTAACAGGATTACTCATAGCATTTCAAGGCATAAAACAACATGTTGACACAAACGCTGACGGATGTATTTGCGTTTTAAGACTTACTGGAACCGAGGTTGTCAGATTTCTGTCTCCATAAAACAAGGACAAGATTCATGACGGGCACTGACAACTCAAAATGGCATTTTACATTTTCTATCAAAGAAAATGTGAGCTGCTGTGAATTAAATTCTCATCATTATTGTGACCCAAGGCCAACATGGTTATTTCAAATTTACATGTGCTCTCGCTCAGCCTGAGATGGGGATGACTGACGTTTCTTAATGATCATATAAATACAGTACAATACAGTGCCTTGGGCACGTTTGGTCAAATAAAATCTGTGCAAGAAAACCTGTTTCCATTTTATTTCGTTTACTTAAAATAAGTTTGATTGACAACGTTATCAATGGCAAGGTATAGGGATCTTTTGTACCACGGGATCTGTTTGAATAAAGAAAAGACCAAATGTATTGTTATGAAAGTCATCAGATATGAATGAGTGTTATACTTTTCTTTTCAACACTTCATATTTTAGACTTATAAACAGCAATGAATGTAGAATAATGCCAAATTTGCTCCCTTTAGTGATTTTCAGGAAGTGTATTTGGGCAGTTACACACTTGGGTATATAATAATAAGAGGAAGTCGCTGGATGGCATTATCAACTATATAAGCCTATCTCAGGTTGTTATTTCACCAATAGGATGCTCTCCGAAGTGTAAACACCTTAACGTTGAATTTTTCTCACTCACATGCAGACCGCCTCCGTGGTCTAGTGGTAGAGTGTCCGCCCGGAGAGCGGAAGGTCCCCGGCCAAAACCTAAAATTGACACCTCTAAAACTATGACAGTGAGGAACTATTTACGCGCTGAAGGTATTCGCGCTAGACGACCAGTTCGAGGTGTCACGGTCACACAGTTTAGCTACAACTGCGATGGAGACAAGTTTGGTCTTGTGACGAGCCACGTTTTATGCTTCGCCGTGCGGATGGAAGACGTCGTGATACAGGCATCGCGATGGACGGTATACATGAAACTGCGCACAGGAAGTGTACAGATTTGGTGGTGGCAGTGTGATGATGTGGGAAGCCATCTCCATACTGGTAGAACAGATTTGGTGCAAGTTCTGGGAAAATTAACGGCACAACATTACACGGATGAGCTTTTCGGCCACATGTCCTTCTCATTATGCATCAAGCGAACGTCATTTTCCAACAAGACAACGCCCGACCTCACACGACAAGACGACAACTGCCTTTTTCAGGATTAACAACATCCAGGACCTGCCATGGCCCTCTAGGTCTCCAGATTTAAGCCCAATCGACCAGTGATGGGATGCACTTGATCAACGGCTGCGAGCCCGTCGGCAACAACCACAGAACCTCCGACAGTTGGCACAGGCACTGCAGGCAGAGTTGGTGTTACCCAGGCCTCAATTCAGAATCTGACTGCTTCCGTGGGACGATGCCAGGCAGTTTTTGGACTCTAATGATGGCCATACAAGATATTGAGAACAGATTATCTTTATCTTGAAAATATACTGTTCAATGTGTTCCATATGGAACCTGGGTCAATGACAATGATGTGTGCCAATTCTGAACCATCGATTACCATCTGTTGATTTTATATATATATATATAAAATGTACATCTAAAATCGCTTTTGCAGAGTATATAGTTCGAATTCGTTACGTGTTTGTACCGCATATGCCGCGTGTACCTGCCTGTGAGAAATACAGTTCTGTACATGTTATGGGGGGATATCAGAGAGTTGTGAGCCTGGCAAATCTAGCTTGGTGTTATGGTTGGCTGGTTGATTGGTTTGTTGTTTAACGCCGCACTCAGCAATATTCCAGCTATATGACGGCGGTCTGTAAATAATCGAGTCTTGACCAGACAATCCAGTGATTAATATCATGAGCATCGATCCACGCCATTGGGATCGATGACATGGATCAACCAAGTCAGCGAGCCTGACCACCCGATCCCGTTAGTCGCCTTTTACGACAAGCATAGTCGCCTTTTACGGCAAGCATGGGTTGCTGAAGACCTATTCTACCCCGGAATCTTCACGGGTCGCGCGGTGTTATGCTTACGCGTGACATATATTGGTATTGACCTGTGTTTGAGTCATCTTTCACAACTTGGCATGCTTTAGTCCAATGACTTGCTGATAACGAACTTCAACTCTGAGGTACCACAACCTCACACATTGAAATGGACAAAACTGAGCATAGAGCAGTCATACATAGAGGGTCATCATCAAAGAATATTGATGAATGGTCGCATGCTGTTTGTGGAAGCTGCGCCATCAGATGCTAAAATTAGACATGGGGTGAAGGAATTTCAGGATGGAGAGGGAGAGAGAGTTTGGAAGAGAGACTCTGGTCGAATCACCACTAGTACCACAAAAGAAGACAATGATGCCATCCACAACATGACTATATCATGAGCATGCGTTTATGAATCACCATCAAATAGGTAATGACACCAGGTGTTCGCGACAAGGTGAGCGTATCCTGCCGCACCATTGGCATCAATCACAAACTCATGCAAATGTCAAATAAGTCAATTATTCACCTGAAAAAAAACAACAACATGGGAACATGATACAAGTCAAAATAGGGAATTGAATCGGTCATACTTTTCGTCAATAATGCGTCACACTTGGAAATGTCTTCCGGGGGTCTACCATAAAACGTTTTGAAAGCTTTGCAAAAACCTGGAATGTTGCAACCATGGTCAAACAATATTTGAGCAAGAGTGGTACAATGCTCTTTGAAGTCTTCACAGAAAGAGCATGCTCGAATGTACCTAAAACGTTTTGAAATGTAGACACCAAAGACTGGACCCGTTGGAATATTGCTCGATATAAAGGGAACGTTTGAAGTCGTCCCTCTTGTCATACAGTCTTGTGGAGAGTTTTTTGTCACTCTGAGTCTGAAGGCATAGATCTAAACATGAAACGACTGAGGCGGTTCCACTGATCTCTTGTATTTCTAGTTCAGGTTGGTAAATCAGTGGAAGAAACTTGGCTATTTCACCGTTATTGAACGATATCACCAATCAGTTTCCTTTGGGACAGACAGCAAAGGCAGAGTACACATTGATTATTTACCATGTGGAACAACTGTGAATGGTGAATATTATGTCAACCTGATGAATAGATTGCGTGAGTCTGTCCAAGAGAAACTTTGACGTGGTGTTCTCCTGCAGGACAATGCTCCAGTTGACACCGGTCACTTCGCAATGGCTGCTGTTCAGGAACGTGGATACGAGCTTCTACACCACCCGTCAGATCAGGCCCCTGGTGACTGTCACCTGCTTTTTAAATTTGAAAGAAATATGCTTGGGTGGTCACAGTTACAAATTACATAGGAATTAGTGATGTAGTTGGGTAAATAAACATCAGAGGGGTTCAGTGTTCAAAGAAAGATTTTGTGTGTGGACAAGTAAGAGTTAGTCGGACACAAGTTGTGAAATTCTTGACATGCATTTGTAGCATGAACATGAACTTTAGGTTGCATTTGTCAATTATTGCTTACACTGGTGCAGGTTTTATATAGCTAAATTGAGCCCTATCCTTATGAATTTTCTTGGCAAGTAATTTATGTTTTGCTTAATAAATTAATCATTTGCGCAAAACTCTTTTTGAAAGTTTGTGAAGGTTTCTTGATAACCCATCACAGATGTGATTAACATTACAGTGGGCATGTTGGATTACCGGAAACACAAGTAATTTATTTCCTTGCTTAATAGAGTGGTTTTATGTGGAAGGTTCTTCTGGATCCAAAGCGGACGACAACCCCTGTGTTGAGCAGCTTGCTGCAGTGTCAGAGCGGGTGCTCCAAGGTCTTAATAAATTACATGTTGCCCTGTGGGCAATGAAGAACCCAACAGTATGACAATGAGCGTGTAGTGCATTGTCATGTACAAGACTCTCTCCGCCAAATGCAATTCGCATTGTATTGTACTGTTTGTTGTTTAACCCCGTACTCGGCAATATTCCAGGTCTATAACGGCGGTCTGAAAAAAATCGAGTCTGGACCAAACATCCTGTGATTGACATCATGAGCATCGGTCCACGCAATTGGGATACGATGACATGCATAAACCATGTCAGCGAGCCTGACCACCCGATCCCGTTAGTCGCCTCTTACAAGCATAGTCGCCTTTTACGGCGAGCATGTGTTGCTGAAGAACTACTCTACCCCGTATCTTCAGGGTCCTGCAATTCGCATACAAGGCAAAGCGTGGAGTAGAAAACTCTACAGTGACAAGTAAATGCCTTAAGTAAACATCTAGATTTCGCAAAGACCTATGTACGTGTTATATTCGTGGATTATAGCTGGGCTTTTAACACAATTCAACCTATTCCCTGATGCTACAGAAACTACGTAACATGAACGTCAACCCTAACATCACTCTATCGATTGCAGACTTTCTTACTAACTGGTGGCAGTTGTGTTAGTTATAAAACAAACTAACAAAGAAGACAAAGAACACCGGTGTCCCACAGGGTTGCGTGCTATATCCAGTGCGTTTCACATTTTATACTAATGACTGCAGAAGTGATAAAGATGGAACGTTAACTGAAACAAATACAGATGAGGCAGCCCTTGTTGGTCTTATAAGTGATAGTGAGTGAGTTGGGTTTAACGCGCCGCTTTTAACAATATTCCAGTTATATTGCGGCGTGTCAGCTTAATGTTGGAGGGGACCCCAAAGTGATGCAGTTCTCAGACGTTTACCACTTCGGTGAAACCCACGAGCACTGGTATGGTGCTGACAAACATAGAAGCATAATCGGGGCGAACTGGCATTCGAAACCACAATCATAGGTTTCTGGCGTGCCCAAGGGACACAACTCTGCACAGCGAATCGCGCCGCCTTAGACGACTGGGCCCCTTCTTATAATTGATAATGATGATACCCGTGTGCGGCAGAGCTATAGACAAATCTTGTAATTGTTGTAAAGACAACTTTTTGATTATCAACACAAAGAAAACGAAAGGATGATAATAGACTTCAGAAATTCAGTGTGTATTCATAGATACTTACAGCATAGAAGTCACCACTGAATACAAATACCTTGGAACTGTTGATGGTGATGAGTTGACCTTTACAGAAAATACCAAAAGAATTTACAAAAAATGTCAGTGTTTCTGTTCACATAAACCAAGGTCCTTTAATGTCAGCAATTTTACTCGTTCTGCTTACAAATCATATATTAAAAGCATCCTGTGTTTCAGTATGCCTGGTTGGATTATGTTGTCTTTCTTCAATAAATGAAAACAAACAAGTATTTGTCACAGAGTGACGAAATATCCCCCGCCATATACACCATAGTACCAAATATGAAGACAATCCAGCGATTAGTTCTTGAGATATTGTGGCAACACCGTTTTCCAACTCCAAAAACAGATTTGCCTGCTGTGACCTTGAAAATGGGGTCGCGCGGCGGGGGATAATTATCTAAAATCATTAACATTGCATGCAAAATATCAGGGTCCCTTCAGAACATCTTCATCTCTTAGGCCAGTAGCAAATCGAAAGCCTAGCTGTCAAAATTGTCACAGACTCTCAACATTTCCTTGATAATGAAGACAAATTTCACCTTTAGGGCACCACTTTCAAATCTCCCGTTTCAGAACCAACAGAGCATCAACAACATTCATTCCATGCACTCTTAAACAAGTAATTGCTGCCAGCATTTAATCCCTTTTTATCACATCTACTAATTTTATTTGTATGCTGAGTCTACAATGTCAGTGCTTCTTTTTATGTCATATCTTTCCTGTGTAAATCTTATGTTCTTAATTCTCTTGGTATTTTGTTATGCACATAATATATCTTACAGTTTATGCCATCACAAGTTCACTTCAGGTTAATAAAGTAATATTATGTAACACCAAGTCAGCAATATTGAAGCCAAATCATGGTGACATCTTCTTGACTGACACAAGTAAAGATCTATGTCATCCATGGTTACAGATCCATTCATTTTCTGTGACCTTGACTGATTATCATCCTAATGCCCACAGACTTTTCCCAAATTTGGTAATGATATAGTACAATGTCCTACCAAGAGCTGATAAAATCATAAAAATGTTGTACTGCCAGTTCCATGGACAAAATCAGTCATCATGAGTGAGTGAGTGAGTGTGTATGGTTTTATGCTGCTTTTAGCAATATTCCAGCAATATCATGGCAGGGGACACCAGAAATGGGCTTCACACATTGTACCCATGTCAGGAATCGAACCCGGGTCTTCGGCGTGACGAGTAAACGCTTTAGCCACAAGGCTACCCGACCGCACCTCCATAGTCATCATGGCACAATGACACACAAGAAGCCAAGTCACATCCTGGCAAGATCATTTCACCTTTTGACATTTCTTTGTTGGTTGTTTAAAGCCAGACTCAGCAATATTCTTCCAGCTTTAAGATGGTGGCTTGTAAATAATTGTGATTGATATTGTGAACAAGGAGCCAGGTCACTGGGGTATGATGACAAGCAATCAACCAATCATCGAGGCTGACCCCTCTATCCATTTTGTCGCCTCCTACGACCAGCATATGTTGCTGGGGATCAATTCCAACTGAGACCCTCATGAGGGTGAAAGGGATGGAGTGATGGTGTCTTTTATGATCCAGGTCCCTACACTTATAGGATATCAATAATGGTTCATAGGACAGTTCAATAACAATTATCAATTCATCACACCTTTCAAACTTGAGTGTTAAATGAAAACGTAACTTTATTTTCAAACAATTACAAGTTACACAATGAATCATGCCATTTAACAAAAAGAAAAAGGCATCAAATAATCAATAAATACTTGTGAAATTTGAAGATGTTGATAGCAAACCATGTACAAATACAAAGTCATGACATGATTTGACCTTCTTCTGCAATCGTTCTCTGGTAGTACTATACATTCATCAATGTGTAGTGTTGGCCTAGTCCAGGTGTGGCCACCATGCTTCCCGCTGATGCTTTCGTCACAGTCATCTGACAGCCTCATCACCGCCACTCCCTGCTCTCGTCACAGGAGTCCCCTACACAATCCTCACTTGCATCCGGAGTAACACTAGTTTCCTCAATAAATCCTCACCCTTAAAACCGATGCCAGTGAAACTGGTCAAGATTTATGTTACGGCTAGTCTGAGCTGCTCTTTACCGCTTCCTTGTCGTGAAACACAGCCTTAGAGTTTGCCTGCGACTCTTTATCACGGGAACTCATCTTCCATCTCATAAAGGCCACTTTCATCCTGTCCCAAGCTGCACCTGGAGAATCGAACGCTGGTCGCACGTCTAAAAGCGTGAACTCGTAAGTGCTTTTATTCACTGCTCCACCATCATAATAGTCAATAATGTAGCGAACTTCCTTGCCACAGCGGTCAACAATCCAGTCATGCCGGTCAAAAGGGAGCTCATACCTGAAGAATAAAAAACAGGATCTGGTAAATTGCACAGCAGTAATACGCATGGCGATATACACAGTCAATACAGATAAACCATCAACATCGACCAGTGATCCTTTCATCTACGAAGGTGTTACTCAGTGGTGTTCATATAAATTGACATGATCAATATGGAGACCTCCAAGAAGACATTCAGGATCAGGATTTGCAAAGACCGTTTGACCATAGTGCTCTACACCGTTGTTTTTTGTCATATTATTTCACATACCGGTAATGTATTGATCATCCATTATTTGCCTCAGTGCCTTTATTAAGGGATTCTGAAACCTTGTACCAACATTACAGTCATCTCCAGACATAAGGGTAGGAATAGGAAAATATTACCCATCAGGATTGAAGGATCGATTGTAATAGTTTCCCAATAATTCAATAATTGGCCTGTGTATTCTGGCAATAGTCAAGCTAGTTGGTCCAATGAAGCAATATGATGTATCACCTCATTGTTAAGATATATGATGCTATACAGCTTCACAACATCACAAATTGATGTTTTATCAGAAACAATAGATTGACTTGCCAAATTTCTGACTGACATTTATTTATTCCTTTAAAAAAACTTACAACCGCTGAGATATAGAATCCATGAAATAAATTCTCATGAATCCTTGTGAATAAACGCTGTATGTGGCTGAAAGCTCTACAGGGTACACTAATCAATCACTGAGTACAGAAAAAGTAGAATTCTTCGAAACTCACTGGTTATTCCCAAGTATTGGATTTAACAAATCTATCACTGGTTCCTTGTTTATGGTAACATAAAGGTATTTGTGATCAGCAATTCTAAGGGAACATGTCCTTAAAATAAGCATACTCATCGTCTATTGATTCTAACACAAGTTTAAAAAAATAGTTTCATCGCTTTGATTCAAACTCCAAAATAAAAAGCGTATCTGTTTATACTATATATGTGTATGTAGATGATATGGAGGGGTACTGCCATGACAGATGCTGTGTATATCCCTGGGACAGACAAGATTTAACAAGCCCCTACTCTGACTCCCCTCCAGTTTTTACCTGAGAAGACACATCGACTGTCCTCCTTTGCTAGTGTTTTTCTCAAGGACCTGTCATTTATGATAGTGTGTGGGGCTTGAACATCCCTTTGACCTTTTTTTTGCACCTTCTCTTAAGTGTTTGTCTGGATTTTTTCATGACCCTCACAAAGAAAACAAAACTGTCAAAGCTGTTATTTTAAAAATAAATTAAATGAAAAAAATATGTGTCCTATATTTTCATATCCCACTTCCCAAAAGGGAGAAATAGTTGCATGTCCCACTCACTGAACCTGTCATACTTTTGTGTTTTGTCCTCCACCAACAATATATGACGGGCTCCTTAAGCTCTATTGACATTGACTTAAAAAAAAAACCACTTTCCCTCTCAACCGATTTGTCAAATAAACATTAGAATTAAATGAGCCCTGAGACTGCCATTCACAACACTCTGTACAGATAGGAATACATCACCTCATCACAGGGCTGCTTGGAGTGAGTGAGTGAGTGAGTGAGTGAGTGAGTTTGGTTTTACGCCGCTTTTAGCAATATTCCAGCAATATCACGGCGGGGGACACCAGAAATGGGCTTCACACATTGTACCCATGTCGGGAATCGAACCCGGGTCTTTGGCGTGACGAGCGAACGCTTTAACCACCAGGCTACCCGACCGCCCCAGGGCTGCTTGGAACCTTATCACCAGTGTCCGCGCACCAATTAATATGTATGTGTAGGTTCCCTTACCCTTGCTACTCTTTTTGTTCCCTTACCCTTTTGGGCAATTCTGATACATAGTTGGTTTTGTATGGTAAAAATATGTCAGTACATGGAAAAATAGAAAGATATCTGAATATGGTCTATGATGGGACCTGTGATATATTTTAAATTCTCATACAAGAAATCAAAGTTATTACTCCTCTTTCTTATGCAGCTGATGAATTACAAATTCCATTTCACAATTTTGAAAATGATCTTTGAAGTGTATACCACCAAAGTGAGTGAGTGAGTGAGTATGGTTTTACGCCGCTTTTAGCAATATTCCAGCAATATCACGGCGGGGGACACCAGAAATGGGCTTCACACATTGTACCCATGTCGGGAATCGAACCCGGGTCTTCGGCGTGACGAGCGAACGCTTTAACCACTAGGCTACCCAACCGCCCCACCACTAAAGTGAAGATACAAAAAGCAAACCTCAGGTAATTATTTCCTCATCTTGAATAAACAAACAATTCACACTGCTAAACACATCAACACCCTAAGAAATGAAAGCTGGTAGGTACGTAAGCAGCAAGTAACATTCTGTCAGTGGTATATCTGTTCACCAGTCCTATAAATACAGCTGCCGCAAACATGGCTTGATTGTCATTCATCATGATGAAAGAAACATCTTCGCAGTTTACAGTAAGAACATGTTTCTTTTGGCTTTAAACATGTTAAATAGTGTTACTATTTTCATTCATTGTCTAAAAATCAATATTAATCTTAAATCACCATGAAGAACAATGGGGTTGAGCACAAAAAACACTTTGGCTCTTAAGGCAATGGAAGCAATTAATGAAGGCTTGTTTGTGTGGGGGCGTCAGATGTTTTCCCTTGGGAAAATTGTGGGATTGTTTAATTCAAGGTGTTTCAGCTCCGGGCATGTCAAATTAAGGTGGGTGGAATGTTTGTTTGTTTGCTGCATTGATACATGCAATTGGGATAGGACATGCATCTACAAAGTCAAGCATGACCACCTGAACCTGTTAGTTGCCTCTTATGACAAGCATGAGATGGTGAAGACCAATTCTAACCCGGATCTTCACTGGTCGGTGGGAGGAACATCCAAAGTTATGCAGGTCTTTGACATTTACCTTTATGCTGAATCCAACGAGTACCGGTATGGTCAGACAAACCAAGATTAACAATCAGGGAAAATCTGAGCTTTGAACCCACAATCACAAGATCCTGGAACACCTAAGGGGCACAACTCTGCACAGTGAATTATGGTGGTGAAGATGACCAATGACAGCACATGTTTAAAGAACAGCTTAATAATAGTTTACAAACCATGATTCTATTGTTAGATTCAGTCCCTGATCAATACTTCTAGTTTAGTATGCCAAGAAAGAAATTAAGGTAAAAATACAAACATATTCACTTAATGTTTAGTAAATCCATTCATATAAATATTGCACTATCTGTAACCAAGCTGTGTATTTCATCAGTTACTGGCTGGAGCACTAGTCTTATACATCCCACTCAGAGAGTCTGGCTGTCAGAGATACTGGTTTGGATGCCAGCTACCAACAGGAGGGAGGAAGATAATGACTGCTGGATATTGTAGGCAGCTGATTGTATGAAAACACAGATCTCAAACATAATTGTAGTGTAAAACAGTAGGCCTCGATTATGTGTGACAGTTGTGTGCCTGGAGTGTCCTACAGCCTTGCCTCTCCCACTACGCTCTCACAGCAGGCCATGTTTCAGATCAATAGCAACTCCATCCAAATAATGAGATTTTCATGCACTTTTTTTATCACTGTGAAAAACTGCTTCAAACTAAATAGAACTTGAAGACATTAACACCATCGCTATGACATAAAACTGCAGTTTTAGACATAAATGAATACATTTAACCTTGAAAAATATTTTGTAATTGAGTCTGACATGCTTATTCTATTCTCTGTTGGCTGTTAATCCAATGGTGAATGAATGAAATGCAGAATGCTTCATGACTGATTCATGGTGTCTTTCCATTGATGGATGCAGCTTGGAACATTTTGGATAAATAAACCTGGTAAAGAATGAATCATGAAAACTGTCAAGCAAGCAGATGACAATCCAGTTATGAAGACAACGCTTGTGTTTTACTGCACTAATGACTATGGAATAAACATGTCATATTGCCCGCCATTCAGGATTTACTGCCTCCTATCAGTGACAGGACTGTCATACATGACATTAAACTGTCTGTCTCCTGTTGTACTATCAGCCACAGTGTATACACTTTGTGGTAATCAAATGTCTTCTATACCTTGGTGGTGGTTACAAATGAGCCCGAGACAGATGCAGATAGCCACCCAACATTCACACCTCAGCATGTCACTGTGAGTGAATGAATAAATGAATGTATTAATTAAATAACATTTAGGTGTTGTTATGCGAAACCTGAAATCTTCTGGTTAATCTTTTGTTTTGTGCAACATGAAACATGATCCTTCAGCTGTGGAACTGCAGCTCTTAAGAAACCAGTTGCAGCTCAACCTGAGACTATCTTCTTCCCTGGACTTGTTCATGAGCCAGCTAAAGACCTATCTGTTCAGAAAATACTTCTGTCCATAATCTAATTGCAGAGGCTTTGTCTGTATATATCAGCCCTCTAAGTTTGTATTTTGAGCAGGGAGCCAAGTGGCTCCTAATACAAATATTTAAGGAGCCAAATGTAAGTCTTAGGAGCCAAACTATTTTTCCCAAGGAGCCACACTGACTCAGTGAGAGTTTGAGACAGGACATATGTTCGCAGGGGTTTCATTGTGTGAAGTATAAAGATGGACATTGAATTGTAAATTTAATAAAAATGCAAATATTTCCTTTTTTGTTGTACAGTATCATTACAGGCCACCCAAAAAAAATGTTGTAGTTCCGATTACAGCAATATTTAAAATAGGGTAGGTACGTAGGATTCTCTCTGTTTTTTTAAAAAACAATTTAGATTAATAGTTCCAAGAGGACAACAAGGATTGTAAAACTGAATGCTTTGCTCTGTGTCATCCTCACATCATGCATAATATCATCAAATCTGTAACGCTGATATTTTCCATAAATGATTTCTTTGTGTTTACAGTAATGTATGTAAATGTGATCGTAAGACTCATAATGTTTTGTCATTTAATTATTTCTCTGTGTGTTCATTTGCGTCCATTGGCTCAGAATCGTGTCAACCATCAATGTTATAAATTCCAACGCAGCTGTCATCATTGTTTTCACTCGCAACTTTCGGTGGAATGATCATGGTTTTGCTGTGCGAAGATGGAAAAGTACAAGTAAAGCAGAATGGTCTACGCATGTCGGAAATTCGTAAACTCGATGCCTTGTTCACACTATTATCATTTAGTGTAACTGAATCCTCACAGCGCTACATGGAGCCATTGAAATGTTCATTGACACAGACGATAAGTGCAGTTATACGAGTTTCATTGCAATCTGGCGATTGAGAAAACGGTTGAGCGAATGTCAATCAAGTTAATAAATAGTGAAAAAACATTAGGGTCGGAAGCATTTTATAGGGTCAGTTGGGCAATCAAAACCACAAGATTATTTTTGTAAGGCTTAGATGGTGAAAATGCAAATTTCAACAGGGTACAGAATACCCCAGAACAAGTACACATGCAATATACCGTGATACAACTTTATTCGTATCAGAAATAAATATTGTCATGAGTAAAGTATATTCTTAGATAGCCAAGTGGTTGACAGAAGATAAATTTAGGTCACCAATCATAGATTAAGTCGCATTTGCAAGCGAAAAGTTGGCTACTTCGAGGGCTGTGTAAGTATATCTCTGTCTATTGTGGCTCTTTGATCAGACACACAGTGTGTGGAATATAGCGCAGTACAAATGCAATCAACAATATCATTATTAGGAGTGGTTGGGAGAAAGGGTGGTTAAAAAAAGACGCAAACAGCTCATATATATGTATTGATACATATCGCAAACTGCCACGGCATATCGCAGGAGATCACACAACACAACTCAGCTGGAAATACGCATTCCCACTACTGAGCGCAAGAATGGAGGATGTGAAGAGAGGTGATAATATCCACAGCATGTTCATTTCTGTGATCTCAGAATCAGGCAATAAAATCAAACCATTGACTGTGGAAAAAGAGACCCTACTCTACTACATGAGACAATATTTCCTGCACTTGTACCACACTTTCTATCTCTCTAAAGTCACCCTTTCAACTAACTGATGGCATGGTTGTCGAGTTGGCAACAGAACATCCATAACAATTTTGTCTTAGTTAACAGAAACAATACAGTAGTTTCTTTAAACAGACACATATTAATCTTTTTGTTAAAATAATGTCCGAATCCTTTCATGCACACACATCAGGTGAACACATCACATCTTTATACATGTATGTCACATATTTCCCTCACTCCGGGAAATGTGCCCACATGTCTATCATGAGCATCGATCTACGCAATACGATGACATGTATCAACCAAGTAAGCGAGCCTGACAACCCGATCCCGTTAGTCGCCTCTTACGACAAGTCAGTGTTTTAGAGAGGTCTATCTACGGTATCTTCCACGACTCTCCGCTGTGTCGTAACCTGATGAGAGGCAAGCTTCTGTCACTGGAATAGTCTGAGGGGTGTCATGATCCAGTGAGGAAAGTGTGTGACATCCCTTCAGACATAATGATGATTTTCTGCTGGTTCCAAAATAATATAATTCCAAAATAACGTAATTGTGGAACATGTTTCGAGAGGTGCAAATCATAAGAGTAATAATGACAACATTGTCTGGCAACTTCTGCCATGTTCCATAAATAACCGTATCACTCAATCCTTGCTCCCACAGCTTGTGCGAGGTCAAGTCATATCTCAGCTAGGGGAATGGCTTTCCTGATTACCCAATGGGGGACCGACAAAAGCGATGCATGAGGCTGAGATCGTCAAATTTGTCCCAAGTGATTGAGTTTACACTTCTTGTGCTTAAAGTCACATTTTCTTTGACTTTAATATTTTGGTTCAATAACCTTCAAAATTACCAAATGTTTGGCTATGGAGAATTTGAATTAATGTCTGGTAATGAGTTCATTACTCTGTGATGTCATAGCATACATAGCAATGTTACAAAGTCCTGTCTCATTTCCACAGTGATGTTACAAAACAAACCTTGTGAAACTTCACACTGGCAAGAATCCTTAATCGTGTGAGTGAGTGAGTTGGGTTTCACGACGCTTTTAATAGTATTCCAGTTACCGTATTCGACGTAATAAGCGCCCAGGGCGCTCTCAAAATTAGAAATAGGGGGCTCTTATTAGAATATTATTTTGGTGGAAAAAAAGATAGTTGAAAGATAAATTTCGTGGTTTATGGTGACAGCCTGAAATGTTTATGTACGACAGATATATTTTTCCAGAATTTAATTGCCCATAATTAAAGGTGCATATAACACACGAGTGTGCATATGCGCGAATAAAAAATCTTGTGTACATTGATCAATCGGAAGGGGTGCTAATTAGGATTGTTTACTAGCCAATATATCAGCAAATATCGCCGTGGGCGCTTATTAGAGCGGGGCACTTATTACGTCGAATACGGTATATCACGGCGGAATCCTTAACAGAGAGAACTCAAGTTTACTTCAGGCTCTGTACAAACTGAAAACATTTAGTTTGACTCCATACTCATAATCGCAGACATAATAATTTGACATCAAATATATCAAAGTTATATATGAAGAAATGCACAAACACCTCTGAGTTGGACTACTTTTTGGTAAATTGTTGACAGATTGATATCCAAAGATCCTTAGTGAGATTCTCTAAGTATACAAATCATCACGTATACTCATGCCCACACAAAATTTGGACACATAGTCTAAACAAGGCTGTTATGTTAATTTCTTTGATAGGCTTTTAGAAGTTGGAGTACAACGTAAGGATAAGAATTTATGGATGAACAGCTTCTTTATTACACTGGAATTCTGTGAACATTTCCTAATGTCTCTAAAGTATAGTTATTTTGTTTTGTTTGTTGTTTAACGCCACACTCAGCAAAATTCCAGCTATATGGGGGTGGTCTGAAAATAATTAAGTCTGCACTAGACAATCCAGTGATTGACATCATGAGCATCGATCCACGAAATTGAGATACGATGACATGCATCAACCAAGTCAGTGAGCCTGACCACCCGATCCCGCTAGTCGCCTCTTACGACAAGCATATTCCCCTCTTACAGCAAGCATGGGTTGCTAAAGGCAATGTTCTGCCCCGGATCTTCACGAGCCCTTAAGTATAGAAATTAGGATCATCCAAATATGCCTGCTTCATAAACCAACTGGTTATAATCAGTGAGTGAGAATGGTTTTACACTGCTTTATCGCGCCGGGGGACACCAGAAATGGGCTTCACACATTGTGCCCATATGTGGAATTGAACCCAGGTCTTCAGCATTACGAGCGAACGCTTTTACCACTAGGCTACCCAACTGCCCCAAATGGTTACAGATATATTGGAGATTCCCTTGATTCAAGATAAGTGATACAAAGGTCAAACCAGGGCACAGCAGCACCAGTTTCTCTACAGCCCTCCCCTGATGAAAACTCCCAGACTCTAATTTCTGTGTGCATACTGTCCTGGTGAGCAATTCTCACCAAGAATCATCAATGGTCACTTAGCTACAGTCAAGACTCTCCAGAATCCTATCCCTGAAATCATGAATATTACATAGAATGTGTGGTCAGTTATCAGTTGAAAGTGTTTCGCAAAATATCGGTATTTGTCTCTAAAGGTGAAGTTTGTATCCTTCCAAATGACCGAGAAATCGGATTTTCTGCTAGATTATAACCTTCATTCTCATTAACAGACTACTCTTCTGTTCAGAATGAATTTATGTTCATAAAGCAGAACAAGACTAGACCAAATTAACCATTGTTACTGGACAGAAAAAAGATATAGATGAAGGTTCACAATTAGCTATAATTGCAACACGAAACTTGGCAGTGTTCCTCGTTGCTACCTTGATAAGCTTTGTGATGATGAATAGTTGTGCTGCAGGTAGCGTCTGCAACTGATGATATACAGGTGTAGCGCTGCTAACATTTCTTTGAAGTTGACACTAATTGTCTACTATTGTACAGAACAAACAGTAATTGATCGCAGCTGAAAATACTAATCAAAGCACAAATTGTTCTTCAGGAATAATTCAGACATTTGCTCTGAAATCATGAAATGATATTGGCTTATTGATACTCTGAATATACAGGTCACTGACAATAGAGATGTCATGGTGCTTATATTCGTCACATGTTGATGATGGTGGGCCAGCACCGCAATCATATTTCAATATGGCTATACTGGCTATATCTGGGGATTGTAGATCATCAATTTATATTTCAGGTTTGAGTATTCTTGTCTAACAAACTGCTGTGGGTGAGGCAATAAACCAATACAGCAATGCATCATGGGACATTAACTTAATAATCGACTATCTTATCAGAACGTGATGTATTGATTTGAAACAATATGTTCCATATATGTTCGCATATTATAGATGTGCACCGTAGACCGCCTCCATGGTCTAGTGGACACAGTGTTTGCTCGGAGAGCGGGGGTTCGGTGGTTCAAACCCACGGACATGGCATACCCTGCCTGGTGCTTGGCATTAAGGGTATAAAAGAAGGATTGGTCATTTGGGAGTCAATATGCTGTGTCTCAGTGGGGTATCTATGTTCAATGTGGCATGGTATCTTGTTTGTTTGTCTGTTATTTTATGCCGCACTCAGCAGTATTCCAGCTATATGAAGGTCTGTAAATAATCGAGTCTGGACCAGACAATCCCGTGATCAACATCATGAGCATCCATCTACGCAATTTGGATGTGATGACAACCAAGTCAGTGAGCCTGTCCACCGTCCTGTTAGTCACCTTTTACGACAAGCATTGGTTGTTGAAAACCAATCCTAACCTGGATCTTCATGGTAGACAAGCATGTGACGTCACATTAAACATGTCACAATGTTGTACAGGCCAGCCAACGAACTTGTAAGGGTGTTTTTACAAGATGGCAACTGGCCAATCTCATGCTAGATTCTTCAATGACAATCAACTGAGGTGAGGTGAAAAGGGGTTTAATGAAGCGTTCAATAAAGATTATTGCACCTGCATAGTGATGTGAAAGCATGATCTACATGGTTCTAAAGGGACCCGCAAATGACCCATAAACATTTGTGACTAACTTTTGCAAAATGGCTGCATCACAAGGAAATGAACCTGAAGATGACGGGAAATCACTGACCTTTTGGACATGTACAGATCATAGTTTGGTGGTTCTGTGGGTTAATGTGTGAGGTAGGCAGTGCTGGCATATGGCATATTGATTTATTAGGGAATGCCAACACCATACATGTCAAACTTTTCCACAGTGGAAAATAAAAGAAAGTGTTCTCATTATGACATGACTATTATGTCAATATCCCAAGCATCATGACTTAAACACACAGACATTAGGACTTCCTCACTTCAAAGCCAGCTGGACCATGACCTACTATTGACAAGATATAAAAAAAAAAATTCAACACAGCAGTTCCGGTGGGTTTGTTGAGATATACAACATATTATGTGATATACACCACATAATATGTTATCAGTAGGAGTCATGTGGCAGTATGAAGGTCAAAGGTCAAACTGCAGTCAAGGTCATACATTTGCCATATATTATGCACATACCAAATATCAACTGCAATCCAATTTTCATGATCCATGCAGACATATATGAGAAAGGTCCAGTGAGCATATTTTAGAACCACTGCTTGTTTTTGTGGTGCAAAATGAGAGGGCAAATCATACTGTTAATATCAGTTGTGATTAGATTAGAAAATATTCCAGGAGGAGCAGAACAACCTACTTCCATTTTATTTATCGCCTGGTGAAACATACATGAAGTGCAACATGAGATCCTGCAATGATATAATTACAATCACTGCTTGACATTTAAACACTATCATTCTAACATAAAGTCCGCGTTTAATAAGATTTGGCCATAAAATGAGAAGTGACAGATCTCCTACAGTCGTGTCGGACAGGCAATGGTGGCGCAATGCCAAGGGCACCATCTGCTTGACAGAGAGCTCCTGTTGCACAATGGCTTTATACCAACACTAAACTCTTCCCCTAAACCATATTAGCTGGGCCCAGAAGGTCACTTACTGGCCCCCAGGGGTAATCACAAGAAAAAAATCTGTAGCATTGTTAGTTTAAGTTGCACAGAAGGTGTGAATGTAGGTTCTTATCGGCTTCGGCAGCCATTGGAGTTCCAGTGGGACTGCGACACTAAACTGTCACAGCTATTGGATTCAATTACAAGCTCTTCCTCTGCTAGCTCACGGGATTAGCCGACATGGGACGTGAATGATACGACTTGCCCTGATGACAAGTGAAGGGGAGACGTGTGGCCACCAAACACTTGCATTAATTTTTAATTTCCTCCACAGGGATTTGATATAGCTGGATCGAAATTCTCTTATTTACACAAGGTTATTTATGATTATCTGGATGACTATAGCTCATTCATCTGAAATGGGGAATTGCTTCATTCTCAATCAATTAAAAAAGACAGCCTTCCAACCAAGCATTTGTCTGAACGTCTTTTATAACCACAACAACTTAACCAACTAAATACTCGCAACCATTTCCTTCCTTTACACTGCAAGGCAGGGAAACATGCACAATTGCAGTTATCTGGCACAATTAGTTGCTACCAATGGATTTTCTTTCAGACAGCCTTTACATTTCCGTGGTGGTAGATCACGCATGAGTGTTAGATGCAAATCAGCAGAGACTATGTGTATTTTCAAAGCCTTGTCATGAGACTTGAACCACAAGTTTCACCAGAACCATAGCCTTGTGTTTAACTCTCGCTATCTCAAACCAAATACACACATTCGTTTATCATGTTTATTATCTAATGTTTATTATTTCCAGTTAGGACTCTACTAAGGAGTAGAGTCAATATCCTAAAGGTAATTGCATCTGCTGAAGCAGCCACGCCTTTGTCACTAACAAGCTTGAGTCAACTGCACCTATTTGCTATCTCATATATAATGAGCAGCAGTAAAGAGTTTTCAATGTCATTTTTCCTACTTGTTGCTGTACACAAAGCTAATTGAGATCAGCATACACTTGTCATGTCTCAGATGATGGTCTTGGATACAGACAATGTCAGATTACTGGATGCCTCGTATCAATTCCTTCTCCAAAGGTCTTGTTCCAGGCAGTCAGGTAGTTCAGCCTGTCAAGAATGTCCTTGAGGAACTCAATACCTCAGGATCGTTAGCTCTGAAGAATGAGATCAATGCTGGACGACTTGTAGACATATTTAATCATACAATCACAGGCAATCTTGACTCTTATAATGAATTCAACCATCAACTTTCTCACAAATTAAAACATTTCTGTACTCATGACAAGAGAGGCCACAAAGACGTGTGTGACACAGCTCGGCAAGATGATATACTCAGGGATCCAGATAAACTGCCTTTTTGTGTATAATGCAGTGTTAGAAATTGGCACTAGTCCTGTAGTCCTTCCCAAACTGCCCAATAGTTAAGATATCATAAGGACTAGTAGAAATTTGCCATTATAAAGAGTTTTGCTATATGTTATCATTATAAGGACTGGTGGACTATCATTGTAATGTGCACAATAAATCACTATAACACAAACCATACACAAACCCAATACCGTATTCGACGTAATAAGCGCCCTGCTCTACTATCCACCCACGGCGATATTTGCTAATATATTGGCTAGTGAACAATCTCAATTAGCACCCCTTCCGATTGATTAATGTACACAAGATTTATTTGTGTATAATACGCACTCGTATGTTACATGCACCCTTAATTATGGGCAATTAAATCCTGGAAAAATATATCTGTCGTATATAAACATTTCAGGCTGTCAGCATAAACCACGAAATTTACGATCTTTCAACTCAAAATAATATTCTATTAAGAGCCCCCTTTTTCTAATTTTGAGAGAGCCCTGGGCGCTGATTACATCGAATACGGTAAATTGTTTGATAGGCATTACTTAGAAGCTGACGGATGACAAGGTAGACACAATTTTATGGACAACAACTTTTTTAATACTGTAAAAAGCGACGTTTTGGTGTAGATCCTTATCCGTGTAATGAAATGTCGCTTTTTACAGTACTATAGAAGTTGTTATCCATAAGATTGTGTCTCCCTCGTCACTAACCCAATAGTGTCTCCCTCCTCACTAACCCAATAGTGTCTCCCTCGTCACTAACCCAATAGTGTCTCCCTCGTCACTAAACCAATAGTGTCTTCCTCGTCACTAACCCAATAGTGTCTCCCTCCTCACTAACCCAATAGTGTCTCCCTCCTCACTAACCCAATAGTGTCTCCCTCGTCACTAACCCAATAGTGTCTCCCTCCTCACTAACCCAATAGTGTCTCCCTCGTCACTAACCCAATAGTGTCTCCCTCCTCACTAACCCAATAGTGTCTCCCTCGTCACTAACCCTATAGTGTAACAACACAGTGTGTATTACCCAATGTAGCTTTTTCAGATTGTGTGCCGGTCTGTCTTCACAGACCTTTGTTTACTGATCAAATACAATGTCACATATATATAACCCTACTTCAGTTAAAAATGCAAAAACGTACTTTGCCTCGCTTATTGTAACTCAGGCATGTATTGCTGTTAAAAGCTTATGAGATGTGTGACACACTTAGGGCATCACAAGGGTACAAAAAAAGAACTTCACGTCCACCCATTTTCAAAAGTACTTATAGACTGGGCCTAAGGGAGTAAAATTATTGACCACCCAAAGAAAACCATCAATACCCAAAGTGAATGATAACATGCGAGTAAATGCTCACTGGCTCAATACATTATCTGGAGCCCTGCGTACTGCAGCAACGACACACGTTAGTATGATCAATGAAAATGTTTGAATACCGCTGTATATGTTAAATTAAGCACAGTGATGAGTTTGTGGGAACTGAAGTTGTGGTCTGTGAGATGGAGCCTGAGAGACATGATGGAGTGGGAAGTTGATGAAGATGTGGAGACAGTGTAATAATCAACTGGTTGAGGGGGCACTGCTTGGAGAGGGGAGTTTGGGGGACCCGGAGAATACAGACATACACCTCATCTCTACCCATGAATCCAAAACTTAGGTTGACATTTCAATCCAATTCCAAGAAAACATCACAAGATTACATACCACCCCCCCCACCCCCAAGACCTAGTGCAATTCAGAAATATATTACGGTTTTGGAGTTCTGATCCGGTAACAGATAACGGACGACTGACTGACAGAGGGATGGACATGTTGATCGCTAAATCACTTCCCCCCCCCCGTTTTTCAAAGAACATCCACAGCACTGAATCAGGTCCCATAAAGTCCATGTATTCCCAACATTGATTTCGGAGAATATGAAATATGTAACAGATAACATAAGCACGATAGGGCCATAAAGCTTTCTGGCTTCACACAAATGTCCTGATGCCATCCTGTTAAAGAGCATATTCATACTCTCTTGCCATGCTTCTCTCATTCAGTGAAAGAGAAAATATTCAAATTTGCTCATTCACGAGATGAGATCAACATGGTTTTTGGCAAGACAGTATGAATATTCTATTTATCACATTTCAGCAATATCTGATGGAAAACTATTGCTTTGTCCTAATGTATCCCCAATTTGACTGCTTGTTGTTAGAAATGCTATGGTTTGATGTCCCCCATTGTTTGATGTCCTCCACTGTAGGATGTCCTCCAATGTTTGATGTCCGTCATTGTAGGATGACCTCCATTGTTTGATGTCCTCCATTGTTTGGTGTCCTCCACTGTTTTATGTCCTCCACTGTAGGATGTCCTCCAATGTTTGATGTCCTCCATTGTAGGATGACCTCCATTGTTTGATGTCCTCCATTGTTTGATGTCCTCCATTGTTTGGTGTCCTTCACTGTTTGATGTCCTCCATTGTTTGATGTCCTCTATTGTTTGATGTCCTCCATTGTTTGATGTCCTCCATTATTTGATGTCCTCTATTGTAGGATGACCTCCATTGTTTGATGTCCTCCATTGTTTGATGTCCTCCATTGTTTGATGTCCTCCATTGTTTGGTGTTCTCCATTGTTTGGTGTCCTCCACTGTTTGATGTCCTCCATTGTTTGATGTCCTCCATTGTTTGATGTCTTCCATTGTTTGATGTTCCCACTGTTTGATGTCCTCCACTGTTTGATGTCCTCCATTGTTTGATGTCCTCCACTGTTTGAAGTCCTCCATTATTTGATGTCCTCCACTATTTGATGTCCTCCATTGTTTGATGTCCTCCACTGTTTGATGTCCTCCACTGTTTGGTGTCCTCCATTGTTTGATGTCCTCCACTGTTTGATGTCCTCCACTGTTTGATGTCCTCCATTGTTTGGTGTCCTCCATTGTTTGATGTCCTCCACTGTTTGATGTCCTCCATTATTTGATGTCCTCCATTGTTTGGTGTCCTCCATTGTTTGATGTCCTCCACTGTTTGATGTCCTCCACTGTTTGATGTCCTCCATTGTTTGATGTCCTCCATTGTTTGATGTCCTCCATTGTTTGTTGTCCTCTATTGTAGGATTCTTCCTTTGTTTGGATGTCTTCAATTCTAGGATCTCATCCATTGTAGGACCTCCTCAATTGTTTGATGTCCTCGACTGTAGGATTCCTCTATTGTAGTGAGTTAGGTTTAACACTACCTTCAACCATATTCCAGTTACCGCATTCGACGTAATAAGCGCCCAGCTCTAATAAGCGCCCACGGCGATATTTGCTAATATATTGGCTAGTGATCAATCCCAATTAGCACTCGTTCTGATTGATCAATGTACACAAGACTTATTTATTCGTGTATAACACGTACTCATGTGTTAGATTCACCCTTAATTATGGGCAATTAAATTCTGGAAAAATATATCTGTCGTATATAAACAGTTCAGGCTGTCAGCATAAACCACGAAATTTATGTTTTATCAATTTTTTTCACCAAAATAATATTCAAATAAAGAGCCCCCTATTTCTAATTTTGAGAGCGCCCTGGGCGCTTATTACAACATTTGCTCAGTGAATGGCGGTGCCTTAGACAACTAGGCCACCCATCATATCCCAAATGTGTAAATCTATGCTCATGATGTCAATCACTGGATGTTCTGGTGGTCTGGAAATAATCGATTCTGGACCAGACAACCCAGTGATTGATATCATGAACATTGGGATACAATGACATGCATCAACCAAGCCAGAGAGCCTGACCATCTGATGTCATTAGTTGCCTCTTATGACAAGCATGGGTTGATGAAGACCTTCTCTAACCCGGATCTTCACAGGTCGATTTGTGGAGATACATGCAAATATAAATTCTATGCCACTACATGTAACTATGCCTTAGAAAATGACATAATAGACGATGTTTTACAAAAAACTGAATGCTGATGAAATCCTTTCCAATGCCGGGACACATTCTAACAAAGGTATATACTAAGTTTAACGATAAATGCATGAATGTTTTGAGTGCCATCATGTGCCAAAATAATTCCCAAGGTCCATGTGGAATGAGTCCATTGTACGATATCCTCTAATGTCAATAATTTTTGTGGCATATTAAAGAGAAAGTATGATATAATAACTAATGGTAATTACCTCAAAGGACACTTTGACATTTGCTGTTGTAAGATTTACCAAGAAACATGTACAAAGAGCCATACTTGTCATGGAAAGCAAGCCCCAGATACTGACAATGAAATAACCATGATCTTGACCCTTTGACTAAAACATATTTTCAAAACTGACTCCCATCCATTAGAAGGTATATATCAAGTTCAATGAAAAATGCATTAATTCTTTTTGTGAAAGTGAACCACAAACCTTATCAAGTCATTTCAATGTGGCGACCTTGAACTTTGAACTTTGACCTTTTCAAGACATGTGCCAAAGGAATTCCTCAGGGCCATTTGAAAGTCAATGGAAGAATATTCTCTAATAATGTCAATAATGTTTGAAAAGAAATAGTTGTTTGAAAACTCACTGGCAAAACTGTAAACCTTTAGTATTTGTTTCATTTCCCGAGGTTAGAGGAAACATAAACGAGCATACACCAGTCCCCAGTGTCATTCTGATATCCTTGCCTGAGGTTATCGACTGTACAGGGAACAGTTCTGTGCAATTAACTTTCTGTAATCTCTGGACCATATTTTAATATCGATCCAGCCTCAACGCCCCCCAAAATGCAAAACTCATTACGTCTCCACAGTTCCAATTATAAAGGCCGTACAGGGGTTATAATCACTGACATTTACTAATATATTTACTAGGCATCACTGAGATGTCAAAATGAAGTTAGGTGTAAGTCACAACAGACCATGAAATATTTTCATGAAAACATGCCGAATCTGCTGATGCTTGATTGAGGTGCAGGACAGGCTAACATCCATAATGATATGAGTCATACGTTCTCTCCAGCGGGGTACAGGACTTTACCAGCTTATATGCACCATGAGACCAAAGAAAGGGTGAAACGATACACCAATATTCCGATGCATCGTGATACTTGACTCACGATACGATACACGTGGGCCTATTTATCGATAGACCACGATACGGAATGAAAATCTTAAGTAGTGTTCCTCGCTATTGCACCCTTCAATAAAGCGCTAACTTGGTTATAGTGCGCAGTATGTATAGCTCCAAAAACATACTTACATTTTTAATAAGTTCAAGTTTGACATTGACACAATGTTTTTACCCCATCATTTCTCGTTTCTCCCAAATCATTATAAGCTGATCACCGCGAGCCGGAAATATCAGTAAACAAATCCAAACTGAAGTACACAATTCAATCCGATTATTGTACTATCTGGTTATAAAAATGTTTTCATTGTATATCTGGACTTGTATTGTTTACATTAATTTTGGCAAAATCGTATGTGAAGTGATCGGTAGATCCCACAATTCACCGTTATTTACAGCAACCACAGGCAGATTACCACTATTGACGCCATAAAACAAACTTTAGTTGCCAAAGAATGGATACATATATGAAATGTTAAATGCCATACTTTGACTCGTTAGAAGTCATATTTGTGGCAATTCGACTATTATATGCCAACATAATATTTTTGCAATTGAAATACATGGCACTGGAAATCCCTACGGTTACAGGTCAAATTGTTCCAAACGTAAAAACATTCTGCAATAGCAATCAAAGTTCCACATTAATGGTTCTTATAATTTTAAACATATACAGTAAAAGGTGAAACTAAAGTAACACGATTCTGGAAAAGATTTTTCTGATAAAACAATATAATTTCAGATATAATTTCTTCCGACCTTTGCATAAAAATTCTTAGAGTTGTATCATTGTGTACTTTTTTACTGAATCACTGGTAGATTGATAGAAACGTGTGTACAGCTGATTGCTATTTCTGGCTTAGTTTACGGGAGACAACACATGGTAATCTTAATTTCTGCATATAAAACAATGCCAATGAGAGCAGGAAATAACATTTTAATGGTAAATCATCGTGTTGAGTGATGTCTTATATCAAATTTCATATTTTTACTGACCAAATTTGTTATACCTGTTCGTTCACCTGAATTCGCTGAAGGGACACAATGTGTTTGTTTTTTAAAGCTCATAACACTCGATAATATTCTTCTACACTATGAATCATAAACAATTCTAATCTTTTTTTTAAACTCTGAAACGTACATTGTAGATCGTGTTAGGTAGGTAGAGCTTGTACTGTTGTGTTGATCATCTACCCCCAATGACCCCACCTCCGTTTAGACTCAAAGGTGCGAGACATTGTCAATACCCTGTGTGCATCACTGTCACTTTACAATGTTGACATTTAAATTTTTCTGAAAAAGAACCTGAAGTTGAACTATTCAGACTGTGAAGAACATAATTATTTTCTGGTGTTTGAACTTTGAAGTTTTTTGTTGTTTTGAAATTTGAAGTGTTTTGAAGGAAAGTTAGAGAAAGTTCCACTTTGAAGCTTAACAACTTCAGTAGTCATTATTATAAAATAATTTTGACTGTTCCAAAATCATGAAAGATCCAATCGTGACATGCTTGAAGTCTTGAAACTTAATAAATGCTGGAGTACTGGAGTCATCTGTTTTGTTTTGTTTTACGTATCGTATCATGACCAGAATATCGAGATACGTATTGTATCGTGACCTTTCTGTATCGTTGCAGCCCTAGACCAAAGGTCAAGGACTGTAAACAAATGTTCACCTCGGAAAAATGGCACATGTAACAGATTAATCACGACTTCACATGTGACAGACCTATTTTCACTGAAGTATATTCTGTGATAATCAGACTTTTAGTTTTGTTTCAACTCAAAATGCCAACAGGATCCGTTACTGACAAGCAAGAGTTTGTTTGAAGTTTAGCACTGCTCTCAGCAATATTCAAGCTATATAACATTGGTCTGTACATCGAGTCTGGACCAGACAATCCAGTGATTGACATCATGAGCATCCACAATTTGAATATGATCATGATGACAAGAATCAACTAAGTCAGCGAGCCTGACCATCCAATTCTGTTGGTTGCCTCTTACAAGCGCTGGTTGCTGAAGACCAATCCTAACCTGGATCTACATGGTAGACAAGCATGTGACGTGACATCAAACATGCCACAACCTCTGTACAGGTCAGCTGATGAACCTGTATTGGTGTTTTTACAAGATGGCAACTGGCCAATCTCACACTAGATTCTTCAACAATAATCAACTGAGGTGAGGTGAAATGAGGTTGAACAAAGCTTTCAATCAAGATTATTGCACTTATTGCGATATGAATGCACGATAATGATAAAATGAGCAATAACAGCCAATCAGGAAACAGAAGTCTGTTTGTGGGCATAACCTGATATTATGAACTACAGTGTTCCCTCGTTATTGCGCCCTTCAATATAGCGCTAACTCGGTTATAGCGCGCGGTTAAGCATGGCTCCCCAAATTTACTAACATTTTCAATAAACTCAAGTTTTCCAATGACGTGATGCTAAAATGTACTTGAGAAACTAACAATTTGAACTTGGAGCCCAGTAGTGTCCAATGTATTCAGACAGCACCTGCACCTTACATATATCACACAACATCTGTATTTGTAGCAAGCTACAGCTGCTACAGTGCTACATGTTGTAATACAGGTATATTCAGCAGCTGGTTGTTGCTTATGCCGCTGTATATCGCCAGTCTGTGCCAAAATTAGAGTCTATTAGCCCAAACATAGCGCTTAACATTTCAGAAGATTTTAGTGTCATTATATGGAACATTGTTAGCTAAGCTTACTTGACGAAACAGATTTTCGAGCTTCGGACTAGTGGCTAAAGTTGAGGACTGTATCACAGTCATGTAAATTATTGAGCCTACCAGTAGCTGATAACATTATGAAGGTGTAATGAATCAACTGTTCATCAAATAAGGTTGACTAACCTGGGATTTACCTAAAATTCCAAACTAAGTGCCGTTGGCCAACAAATTGAGAAGAATCCATATTTTGTTCAAAACTTCATTTTTTAGTCCATCACATCTGTGACAACCCAAGCCACAGCATTCAGTGGGATAAAAGTCAAGCCCTCACCACCAACCTCAAAGATTTCAAAATCAGAAAACTACAAGAAGCCATCAACATCAAAAGACTCCAACCATCAATCAACTGTGACCAAGGCTACTACATACCCTTGGCGTACCATCAATTCATCAAAGACCCCAATCAACCATAATCCTGTTGTTTATATTACTGGCTTCTAGGGCTGGGACGGGTCCAAATTTACTACCCGGGTACCCACCCCCCTATTACCCGACCCAATCCGGGTACCTGCTGTAGGTCTCAAGAGGTAGGTACAAACTGTCCGATTGGGAAAAGTTTGACCGTAGCTCTGGTAAAATGTGTTTTGATACATGTATGAAACGATCTGGTGTATACACTGAAGTGTTGACTGAAGATTTATTTTTATTCAAACATATAAAAGTCAGAAGGAATGGGCGTAGTAGTCAGGAAGAACTGCGAACATTAGTGACTTGTAGTTTAAACAAAGAGTTTAAGATACATTTTGTCAATAAACAATATATCAAGTGACTAACCACGGGTCCGGGTAGTCCTGTGGGTACCCGGGTCCTACTCAGTACCCACCAGACCCAATACCTGAGTTACCCGTCCCAGTCCTACTGGCTTCATTCTTTGTTTATGTCACTGACTTCATCCATGATTGTCATCACTACCCTTGTGTGTACATAACAGACTTCTCGACTCCAGTATAACTACATCTGATATCTACTCTACTGCATAAACATTGCCTCCTACCTGTATATATACTTGTCAACCATGTCCTGTACATCACTTTCTTGATAACGGTGTTAGAACCTACACTGAAATGCGCTCTTGATTGTAATAATGTTGTTCATCCATAATTCTTATCCTTACTAAATGCCTAACAAAAAAAGTTTTTTAAAGTCCTTTTCCTAAATTCAGAGTTATTTTAACATTGCATTCAAAGCCTCTTTAACTAAGCATTAAAGACTCTTGATTTAAATTTCTACTAGTATCTATTTGGACTCCCAGTTGTTGGACTTTCATTTTGTGGAAGCCTTGGTGGTTGAGTGGGTTAGATCGCTGACTTTATGTGCGATGAAGTGCCTCACTCTGAGAGTGTGGGTTCGAATCCCGGACAGAAAGTACCAGAATGTTTACCTTACTGAGAAAGGGTGATCCAAAATGTAACATTTGTTACATTTGACTGCTTTGCAAAAGGCATTGTGTACCCTCTACATAAATGAACTACCCTTGATAAGAAAACATCACGGTGATTGCGATAGCATGCAGACACTGATTCAAGAAAAAGGAACTTTACAAATAAGGTATGTTGATTCGCATAACATATTCATTGTTATGCTATCATCTGTTATCAACTCCACAGTCAATGGCATACCTCTGCAAATGATAATAATTACCCTTATAGCATTGTTTAACAACAAATATAAGATAACTAGGCGATAAATTGCAAAGAACAATGAAGAAATAAAAATAAAACATTGTTCTATCATGATGCAATTTCTAGAGATTTGAATATGCCAGAGCTCCAGATAAGCTGCGTATCTGTGTAAAATACGCATCAGAAATCGGAGATACGCAGTAAAATAAAATCCAGGCGTATCAAATACGCAACAAACATTACAGATATGCTTCAAAAATAAAACTTGTGCGTATCATCTAAATCGTGTGAAGTAACCCTGCGTATTCGATTAGCAAATCAGCAACTTATTTTGAAATTATAGACGGGCATTCCGTCAACCTTGCCAAACTCCACGATAACAGTAACTTCATGATCATTTGCCATCACACTTTCTTGTGGAAGTATCGTGGTATTTTTGAGTACAATGAAGCTCTCGAACCCACACGACACCAGTTTGCAGGGACTAGATGAATAGTGTTTTTAAATATTTAACTTAAATACCCACATGTGTAAAAACTGTGTGTAACAGGAATTTGAATACCCAGATAGAATTACTGATACCCAATGATTTTAAAATGCATGGGTAAAATACCCACAACACCAAAAGCCTATCTGGAGCTCTGATATGCGCTTGCAACTTGATGACATCATATATTGGAAGGCGCTATTTTTGAGAAGGGAAGTGTCTATTAAGTTGTTTCCCATAGATGCAGCTGGGCTATGCAGATAAACCTAGTGACCAAACGATCGCATCCAAAAGAGGGAGAGATATGACTATCGGTATATGTGAGGATTGTGAGAATATGCAGGAAATACCAAACTTAATCCATCTGTAAAATGGACCTGTCCAACATTTCCGAGGTCGTATCCTATTCAGGGAGTCATCATTTCTAAAATTGGGGTAAATATTTTTAAAGCTTGTACGTTTTCTCAACATCCTTAAAGAGGCTGTACCAATGTTGTTATCCGATATAAGAAATAAAAGCCCCTCATGGTTTAATCTCCTTGCAATGTTTTATTGCATGATAAACAACTCCCACTTGTCGTTTATTTCTTAAATAATCCAAGAAATCACGGTTGATGAGTTGTCAGTGTTACAAAGTGTCATTTGATATCCTCATTTTGTACAGAACTGTGTGCAACATGTTCATGTAAATAGAGGTTATCAGGCTTGTGTGTTTAGGGATGGTAAATATCCTGCATTAGGAATAAACATTGTATTTAGCAAGCCTTGGCGAGCTAAATACATAGTGTTTATTTCTAATACAGGATATTTACCATCCCCAAACACACAAGCGTGATAACCTCTTTATCATATAATGTCATTCTTTAATTCTGTGCTTGAAAATCGCTTTCCCTCTCTCACAAACATTACCTAAACATTGCAAGTTTTCCTGGAAAATATTTATTACGTCACAGGGAAAGTGATGTGTCAGTCGGACAGTGACAGTAGCCAATATAGTAAAAACTGAAATCTGTTTCTTATACAGTGGCGAAGCAACATGTACGCAAAACAACAATTGTTTTTACTTGTATTTCGTGGCAATCCATTGGTCTGTCCGCTAGAGTAACTGCCCTTTGTCATAGGGAAGCGACTCTAACCGTAGTCTATGAGATGTCACGGCCACGTTAAGGCGTTGTTGACAGTCAGCCTGTCCTGTCATAACGTTAAGAGCTGTAGTCAGATGTACACACAGCGACAAAACAAAACAAGGTAACAATTCAAACATATTTCGGCCAAATCCAACTATTTTAATTTGTGAGTAAAGGTTTCAAGCCGCAGAGGTCTACAAGCACAGATATGGCTACTGATCCCGCATGGCTAGGCCTAGTGCCCTTGCAAAATTGTTTCGAAATTTATACCTCCAAAGTTGCCAAAAAAATTTAAATGCCTTAGGTTCGTCCCAGTTAGACACTGATTGTCAGTATGTTAGATTGTTCTTTTGATAATGATAGCATTAATCCATGTAGTTTATCCAGATTCCTCGATTGCTGAATGACAAGGGCGACGGCATGTTTGTTTATAAACACTAAAAGTAGTCCCTACTTGACCATGTTGACCTTTGATATTTGCATCTCTATCCGCATGTGACCCCAATGGATATCGTTTTTATCCGTTGGCTATATCCTGCTGAAAAACCTACCCATTATATGATAAATAGAGAATACTACACTCATTCTCGTTAGATACCATTTTTACGAAACGAGTGGACTTTCTATGATATCTGACCGAGCGAAAGCGAAAGCAAGGTCAGATACCATAGAAAGTTCACGAGTTTCGTAAAAATGGTATCTAACGAGAATGAGTGTGGTATTTTATTTATTACCCACGTTAAATATATATTTAAGTGTAAATACATAACAACTTTCGTTCGTTGACAGACCAAAATGAAACCGGTTGCAAAATCTGGTTGCGCATGAATATTGATATATGACCAAATATGGGCATTGTTGACATGTTTATGCATACGCATTAACAACACGGGCCTGCTGTTCTGTTTGCAAACAAACCAGCACCGACGCTCAAGATCCTTTTGGAAGAGAGTCTTCAACTTCAACCTCGGTAATTCAAGCGCCATGTTGTTAGTACGCAGGACACCGATAAGAAAATTTGAAATGTCACATTAGCGCCGCGCTTTGAATATCGGACCAACAGTCGGTCACACTGCCGGGGTCCCGTCTGTGCAATCAAAATGGTTCGGTTTCCTTGATCTATCAGCTGAATTTATATCATGTCCGTTCCATTTTGGAAGAGGGAAAACAGACTGTTCGCCAAAGACATTCATGTTAACTGTTCCACCCTATATACTGAAGACATGAAAATCAACAAACTCAAATCTGCTTGCATGTCAATGAAAGCTTCGAACGATCGAAGGGCAAGGTCGCCACCAGAATAAGAAAAGACAACCGCGATCCACTCACAGCGTTTTACGCTAGAGATAGGGAATGTTATTGTTTACATTTGGGATGTTTGGGGCCACAAAATCAGAAGTCAGGCACACTTCCACGGAGTTTTCGAATGATTTGTATCGGAACTGTGAACTTTAAGTTATCTGGTCGTGCTGTCGTGTTCGTTCATCCATGAACAACACCTCCCGAAAAAGCGCCACAAAATACGCTTCAAAGGGGACAACGATGGCACAACCGGATCATCCCAAGTAAGTCTCGCTATCTGTCCAGATAGTTTAAACAGACTTCATTTCATCACGCTTATCCTTTTACGTTAAATCAAATTGAAAGTTGTGAAAGTGGTCGGGTGCATCACGCTCAAGGGACACGCTCGATCGGCAGTCGTACATTGTAAATCGATTTATAGATCTAGCTCGATTATATGTCTGTAGAAGCTCTATGCATAACTTATATAGAATGCTAACCGAATTTGATGCGTGTGACTATCTTGTTGGTTTAATAAAGTGTTTGTAAATATCTCTCGTTCTCATGAATTTCTTCAGTTCTGCCTTGTTATCGCAAAATGAATGACGTCTCGCGATTTTTTATGAATGAAAAAAGTAGTCCCGGTGTGACAGAGGTCACGGTTATCCAATCAAAACGAATAAAACAAGGTCAACCTTGTACGACACACGTGTGACGTACGGATTTAGTATCTTACCACCTGTATCTTCACCACGTGGGTAATAATGCACAATGCTTGCACAGTGTGGCATTTGACAGGATGACTAACATCAGTGGTATTCCCCAAACCTAAGTCAATCAGATGTTCTGTTTGTTTAAACTTTTGTCTCATATCATATAATAAAACAATAGAGCCTGTATATGAAGTCAAGAACTGTTTTTATGGACCTGAGATCGATATTGCTTTTTGAGTCCATAAAAGAGTGTGTGGCTTTGAACAGTATTCCAGTCATATCACGGTGTGTCAGCTTAATGTGGAAGGAAAGCTCGAAGTGATGCAGGTCTTGGACATTTTCCACTTCGCTGGACAAGGAAGCCATAGCAGGCGTCAAAGTTTAAATTTTTACCAAGAAGCCATATGGCTACAAGTATATTTTTCCAGGTAGCCAGTGGTAAAATCAAGAAGTCAAGCTAATATTGTAGGTAGCCAAAAGCATTTGAAATTATCTGTTATCAAATAACTTTTATAATATGTACAAGTTATAGCACTAGTCTTGGAATTGTATATTAGTGGAAACTGTACATGATTTTGTGACTCGAACAATGATGCAATTCATGTTACTAGATTATATGGTATATCTTTCAGGCTTGCTTATCCAATGAGCATTGTCAACTAAAATAAAGTACTAATTACAATATTATTACCTGTCAAACCTTCAAACCTTTTTAAAGCACAACATTTTAAGGAGCATCATCAAAGAAAATAATAGAATAGGCTCAGCATTTTGAACAAAAATTGTCTCCAAACAGAAGGCTGCATGCAGATGAGTTATTACATCCTGAGATAAGAATATCCCAAACAATATGGCCTATGGCATTCAGAGATGAAATGGGATTGCACTCACACTGCATGAGTATAGAGAACCCTGTCCTTTTAACCACTTACCCAAACCAGCTCCGAATCCTTGCTCTAGGGGAAAACTCTTTCGCTTTGCCACCAAACCTCTTCAACTTTGGACAGTCACACTGCCTGAAAAGACATAAACTCACTTGATCACAACATGAAATTTCTGAAGCTATTGAACATGAAGGCCCGGACAGAAGCAGCAGGTTTGCAGTGCAAGGGAGACAACTCTTGGTTATGACCCCCCCATAGTAAAAGTTCCCTGTTTATTGTCTTCCTCTCATGTATATTCCTACTGCTTGAACCCTGCAGGGATTCCAGGTCCCAACAGGTCCCTAGCAACCTATGCCAGTCTCCCCGTGGGGATTCCAGGTCCCAACAGGTCCCTAGCAACCTATGCCAGTCTCCCCGTGGGGATTCCAGGTCCCAACAGGTCCCTAGCAACCTATGCTGGTCATGAGAGGCGACCAAATGGATTGGGTGGTCAAGCCCGGTGACTTGGTTCATGGAAGGTCAACATATATCCTGACAACTCGGATTGATGTTCACAGTACTGATCACAGGATTGTCTGGTCAAGACTTGATTATTTACAGGCCAGCATCATATAGTTTGAATAGTGCTGAGTGCGGCATTAAAGAATCAAACAAACTATTGCCCGGAGAGGTCCTGTGTCACCTTCTACTACATGAGGGGCGGTCGGGTAGCCTAGTGGTTAAAGCATTCGCTCGTCACGCCGAAGACCTGGGTTCGAATCCTGACATGGGTACAATGTGTGAAGCCCATTTCTGGTGTCCCCCGCCGTGACATTGTTAGAATATTGCTAAAAGCGGCGGAAAACCATACTCACTCACTCTACTACATGATAAGTTCTACTCACATCACACATATTCACACACACTTAGCAGTTATACAGTAAAAAATCCTATCTGGAATTCCACAAGTGTGCAAACAGTGGCAAGAAGAATATTTGATTTGTTCCAATGCCTCTGGAGAAATCTGCTCACATTATACAAATCCCTGGAAACGATTTCAGAAAATATCAAAACAAAACAAATTTTTACTGAAGCCTCGATGCATAGAGTGACGTGTGACTTCATTGTGTGGAAGGACTGACACTACCGACCTGGCATGCATGGCTTCCCACTTGAGCACTTCTTCCCAGGCTTGCTCATTGTTGGCATTGTGGATGTTGATGATGTGATTCATGTCTTCAGGCTTCATGTTGTCATCCTTCCATCGCCATCCTGCACACACAGACACATAATGAAACATCGCCATCCTGCACACACAGACAGATAATCAAACATCGCCATCCTGCACACAGACATATAATCAAACATCACCATGCTGCACACACAGACAGATAATCAAACATCGCCATCCTGCACACAGACATATAATCAAACATCACCATGCTGCACACAGACAGATAATCAAACATCGCCATCCTGCAAACCAGCCATATAATCAAACATCACCATGCTGCACACACAGACAGATAATCAAACATCGCCATCCTGCACACAGACATATAATCAAACATCACCATGCTGCACACAGACAGATAATCAAACATCGCCATCCTGCACACAGACATATAATCAAACATCACCATGCTGCACACACAGACAGATAATCAAACATTGCAATCCTCCACACACAGACAGATAATCAAACATCGCCATCCTGCACACAGACATATAATCAAACATCGCCATCCTGCACACAGACATATAATCAAACATCACCATGCTGCACAGACAGATTATGAAACACTGCCATCCTGCACACAGACAGATAATCAAACATCACCATGCTGCACACAGACATATAATCAAACATCACCATGCTGCACAGACAGACAGATAATCAAACATCGCCATCCTGCACACAGACATATAATGAAACATTGCCATCCTGCACACAGACATATAATCAAACATCACCATGCTGCACAGACAGATTATGAAACACTGCCATCCTGCACACAGACAGATAATCAAACATCACCATGCTGCACACAGACATATAATCAAACATCACCATGCTGCACAGACATATAATGAAACACTGCCATCCTGCACACAGACATATAATGAAACATTGCCATCCTGCACACAGACATATAATGAAACATTGCCATCCTGCACACAGACATATAATCAAACATCGCCATCCTGCACACAGACATATAATGAAACATTGCCATCCTGTACACACAGACATATAATGAAACATTGCCATCCTGCACACAGACATATAATGAAACATCGCCATCCTGCACACAGACATATAATGAAACATTGCCATCCTGCACACAGACATATAATCAAACATCACCATGCTGCACACACAGACAGATAATCAAACATTGCCATCCTGCACACAGACATATAATCAAACATCACCATGCTGCACACACAGACATATAATCAAACATCGCCATCCTGCACACAGACATATAATGAAACATCGCCATCCTGCACACAGACAGATAATCAAACATCGCCATCCTGCACACAGACAAATAATGAAACATCGCCATCCTGCACACAGACAGATAATCAAACATCGCCATCCTGCACACAGACATATAATGAAACATCGCCATCCTGCACACAGACATATAATGAAACATCGCCATCCTGCACACAGACATATAATCAAACATCGCCATCCTGCACACAGACATATAATCAAACATCGCCATCCTGCACACAGACATATAATGAAACATCGCCATCCTGCACACACAGACAGATAATCAAACATCACCATGCTGCACACACAGACATATAATGAAACATCGCCATCCTACACACAGACAGATTATGAAACACTGCCATCCTGCACACAGACATATAATCAAACATCGCCATCTTGCACACAGACATATAATGAAACATCGCCATCCTGCACACAGACATATAATGAAACATCGCCATCCTGCACACAGACATATAATCAAACATCGCCATCCTGCACACAGACATATAATCAAACATCACCATGCTGCACACACAGACATATAATCAAACATCATCATCCTGCACACAGAGACAGATTATGAAACACTGCCATCCTGCACACAGACATATAATCAAACATCGCCATCCTGCACACAGACATATAATCAAACATCGCCATCCTGCACACAGACATATAATCAAACATCGCCATCCTGCACACAGACATATAATGAAACATCACAATCCTGCACACAGACATATAATGAAACATCGCCATCCTGCACACAGACATATAATCAAACATCACCATGCTGCACACAGACAGATAATCAAACATCGCCATCCTGCACACAGACAAATAATGAAACATCGCCATCCTGCACACAGACATATAATCAAACATCACCACGCTGCACACAGACATATAATGAAACATCGCCATCCTGCACACAGACATATAATCAAACATCACCATGCTGCACACACAGACAGATTATGAAACACTGCCATCCTGCACACAGACAGATAATCAAACATCGCCATCCTGCACACAGACATATAATGAAACATCGCCATCCTGCACACAGACATATAATCAAACATCACCATGCTGCACACAGACAGATAATCAAACATCACCATGCTGCACACAGACAGATAATCAAACATCGCCATCCTGCACACAGACATATAATCAAACATCGCCATCCTGCACACAGACAGATTATGAAACACTGCCATCCTGCACACAGACATATAATCAAACATCGCCATCCTGCACACAGACACATAATCAAACATCGCCATCCTGCACACAGACATATAATCAAACATCACCATGCTGCACACACAGACAGATAATCAAACATTGCCATCCTGCACACAGACATATAATCAAACATCACCATGCTGCACACAGACAGATAATCAAACATCGCCATCCTGCACACAGACAAATAATGAAACATCGCCATCCTGCACACAGACATATAATCAAACATCACCATGCTGCACACACCGACATATAATGAAACATCGCCATCCTACACACAGACAGATTATGAAACACTGCCATCCTGCACACAGACATATAATCAAACATCGCCATCCTGCACACAGACAGATAATCAAACATCGCCATCCTGCACACAGACATATAATGAAACATCGCCATCCTGCACACAGACAGATAATCAAACATCGCCATCCTGCACACAGACATATAATGAAACATCACCATGCTGCACAGACATATAATCAAACATCGCCATCCTGCACACAGACATATAATTAAACATCACCATCCTGCACACAGACATATAATGAAACATCGCCATCCTGCACACAGACATATAATCAAACATCGCCATCCTGCACACAGACATATAATCAAACATCAGCCATGCTGCACACACAGACAGATTATGAAACATTGCCATCCTGCACACAGACATATAATCAAACATCGCCATCCTGCACACAGACATATAATGAAACATCACCATGCTGCACAGACATATAATCAAACATCGCCATCCTGCACACAGACATATAATTAAACATCACCATCCTGCACACAGACATATAATGAAACATCGCCATCCTGCACACAGACATATAATGAAACATCGCCATCCTGCACACAGACATATAATCAAACATCACCATGCTGCACACAGACAGATAATCAAACATCGCCATGCTGCACACACAGACAGATAATCAAACATCGCCATCCTGCACACAGACATATAATCAAACATCGCCATCCTGCACACAGACAGATTATGAAACACTGCCATCCTGCACACAGACATATAATCAAACATCGCCATCCTGCACACAGACACATAATCAAACATCGCCATCCTGCACACAGACATATAATCAAACATCACCATGCTGCACACACAGACAGATAATCAAACATTGCCATCCTGCACACAGACATATAATCAAACATCACCATGCTGCACACAGACAGATAATCAAACATCGCCATCCTGCAAACCAGCCATATAATCAAACATCACCATGCTGCACACAGACAGATAATCAAACATTGCCATCCTGCACACAGACATATAATAAAACATCACCATGCTGCACACAGACAGATAATCAAACATTGCCATCCTGCACACAGACATATAATCAAACATCACCATGCTGCACACAGACAGATAATCAAACATTGCCATCCTGCACACAGACATATAATCAAACATCACCATGCTGCACACAGACAGATAATCAAACATCGCCATCCTGCACACAGACATATAATCAAACATCGCCATCCTGCACACAGACAGATTATGAAACACTGCCATCCTGCACACAGACATATAATCAAACATCGCCATCCTGCACACAGACACATAATCAAACATCGCCATCCTGCACACAGACATACAATCAAACATCACCATGCTGCACACAGACAGATAATGAAACACTGCCATCCTGCACACAGACAGATAATCAAACATCGCCATCCTGCACACAGACATATAATCAAACATCACCATGCTGCACACACAGACAGATAATCAAACATTGCCATCCTGCACACAGACATATAATCAAACATCACCATGCTGCACACAGACAGATAATCAAACATCGCCATCCTGCAAACCAGCCATATAATCAAACATCACCATGCTGCACACAGACAGATAATCAAACATTGCCATCCTGCACACAGACATATAATAAAACATCACCATGCTGCACACAGACAGATAATCAAACATTGCCATCCTGCACACAGACATATAATCAAACATCACCATGCTGCACACAGACAGATAATCAAACATTGCCATCCTGCACACAGACATATAATCAAACATCACCATGCTGCACACAGACAGATAATCAAACATCGCCATCCTGCACACAGACATATAATCAAACATCGCCATCCTGCACACAGACAGATTATGAAACACTGCCATCCTGCACACAGACATATAATCAAACATCGCCATCCTGCACACAGACACATAATCAAACATCGCCATCCTGCACACAGACATACAATCAAACATCACCATGCTGCACACAGACAGATAATGAAACACTGCCATCCTGCACACAGACAGATAATCAAACATCGCCATCCTGCACACAGACATATAATCAAACATTGCCATCCTGCACACACAGACAGATAATGAAACATCGCCATCCTGCACACAGACATATAATGAAACATTGCCATCCTGCACACAGACAGATAATCAAACACTGCCATCCTGCACACAGACATATAATCAAACACTGCCATCCTGCACATGCAGACAAATAATCAAACATCGCCATCCTGCACATACAGACATATAATCAAACATCACCATCCTGCACATACAGACAAATAATCAAACATCACCATCCTGCACACACAGACAAATAATCAAACATCGCCATCCTACACACAGACAGATTATGAAACACTGCCATCCTGCACACAGACAGATAATCAAACATCGCCATCCCGCACACACTATACAGCGTTAAAAATTGGCACTTGTTCTATAGTCCTTGTCAAACTGCCCAATAGTGAAGGTAACATAAGGACTAGTAGAAATTGGCCATTTCTAAGGGTTTTGCTCTATGTTATCATTATAAGGACTAGTGGGCTAAAACTGTTAGTTTCTATCGCTGCTGTAAAAAATCAGGATAAAGCAATATTTCTATTTTCAATCACAGCCCAAATTACCTGATCCAAATACAATGAATGAGTCAGTTTCTGCTAGAGTTTTACAATCACTCAGCCTGACAATGTTGTAACCTTTCAATCATGCAACAAAATCTTATTGCATACTTCTATAAGGTGATGATTAGAAGAAGCATAACAACCAGACATGTGATCATCTTCCCAAGGCAAGGGAGTTAACTCACCATAAACATCTAGTTTTCACCCTTGCTGAACTAGGCTTGAATTTAGAGTTACATTTTGCTGGACAAACAAGTCTATATATAGTCCAATCAAAACAGAGCGACAAAACCAACATCCGGTTCATAAAATTCAATGCAGATTTTGGTTGATTGCACGATTTGGAGAGTGTGGGTAACATTAACTGGGCGTTGTCATAGATTTTTCAAATCTTTTAATAAAGGTGCTCAAGTAGTTTGATGCACTTTGCGAGGTAAGAGCTGTTTTATTACAATAAAGATGATTATCAATCAGAACGTGTTGACTGGGTGCTGCATTTTGTTTGAAGCAAATGCAAGTGATCTGATTGGTCAGTTGGAGTGACATATAAGGGACCTAACTAGTTATAGCCACTGGAGGTGCTACAATCAATCCACGAAATTCAAGCCTAGATCGGCAAGGGTGGAAACTGGACTTTTATATTCAGTTAACTCCCTTGCCTCTGGAAGATGACATGAAACTTAAACAAAGTGGTTGATAAGAACAACCTCTTGTCATCCGCGCCACATGGAACATTGAGAATTTCATGCAAAAACAGCCCATATTTAGTATCGCATTACGTTTGGATACCTGAGATAGGTATCGAGATAGGTATCGAGACATCTATACAGCCGTAACATCCCCACAAAGGCAGTCATCTGACCACAAGTCTGCTCACCCTTTCTAAGCATAGCGTTCCAAAACATCTGTTGAGAAGGGTAAACCCAGTTTTCATTTTCTGCGCCAACCTTCGGTATTTTGGACGTAACTCGATCTGTGGGCAGGGAAAAGGGCTGGTCTGGGGCTGGTCTCTGGTTTGGGGGAGGCATCTGAAACAAGAAGTCTAATCTGTTGTTAATGCTGTCATTAATCAGAGAGTTGGTCTTTCTTGGCGGTCAGCCAGCTAAGAACAATCAACTCCTGATGACATCTGATGCAGTCATGGTACATGTGTACTGGGAGACCTATTCCGTGTGTATTGTAGTGGTGTAACGATAAGGCCCATGACACAATATATCGCTTTACAACCCTGTATCATGATACATACAACACATTATTCCAAGTTATACTGGTCTAAAAACACCTGAATAATAACAGAAACTGTTCAGCAACAGCCAGGGTTTCACAAGGTGGAGACATGTGCACCCAGGACACACAAATGTATAGCATGGACGCAGAAAAATTACATAGTGCGTCCTCAGTACTTAATTTTTTGTGACAAGAAATATAAGTGTCGAATAATTAAAGTAATTATCAAATTGTACAGTACACTACACGATTTTATTACTTTACAGGACCCTCATATTTCCTGTAAGGACCCTTGAAATCTACTATTGAGGGTCCCCAGGACCCTGAGTTTTGTCGGTCAAGGTAAAACCATGAAGAACATTTCCCCCAGTGGGTATAAACAGCTATCATTAACAGTGTCCTCCAGCCTATATCAGTATATGTTTCTACAATTCCTACAATTTCCAATCTTTGATCTCTGGAACTTAAAAACAAATGATTCAGGGTTGTGATTCACCTGCAAAATTAAGGAGTGAGTGAGTGAGTTTGGTTTTACGCCCCTTTTAGCAATATTCCAGCAATATCACGGCGGGGGACACCTGAAATGGGCTTCACACATTGTACCCATGACGGGAATCGAACCCGGGTCTTCGGCGTGACGAGCGAACGCTTTAACCACTAGGCTACCCGACCACCCCCGCAAAATTAAGGAATATCAACTGATGAAATAAAGGTACAGAAAGGGGATACGAATCGTATCACACTCATAGTATCAGTATACATATTATAACGTGACTCCACCATACGGTTACACCTCTTGATTATTTTGCATGAGAATCTAGTGATGTTATAATATATTGTGATATCGATGTATCAATTGGTAAAATAATCATTTGCCACAGAAACATTTACATTTACCATGGTTAATACTGGTGAACTTCCAAATTTAAACACTTAATGGATCATCCAAGTATACATTTAGAACTTAATTCATCAATTGCAGGTCTATATAGGTAATTAATTGTATTATCAATCAATATATTGATGCATCTTGATACTTTTGAATCAATATATCAATACTAAAATTTCCAATCAATGATAGGACAGCTTATATAAACAAGGACAATTAATCACATATTTGACGGAACAGAGAAAATAATTGCATTGCTGGACTGCTTATAACAGGGTGACCACTCTATGCCCTATGCTTTCATAGGGGGAAATAATATTTCAAAAGACAACTTACTAAATAAATTTTATTATTAATTATTTGTCGATCTTGTTACTCCAAAAATATTTTTCCCACATAGACATACAGATCACATATCAGAAATGGAAATTAACCACTGACGTCTAAAAGCCTGAATAGTGATAACATATAGCAATAACTCCCCCCACCCCAACCCCAAATGTTTGAAATTCTACCAGCCCTTTGGACACATTTAACAGTGATAGAAATTGACACTATTTTGTAGTCCCTGCCAAACTGCCCAATAGTCATAAGGACTAGTAGAAATTGGCAATTTAAGGGTTTTGCTATATGTTGTCATTATAAGAACTAGTGGACCAAACAGGTTAATTTCTACCATTGTTTAACATTAACAAAACTGGTCCTGGCTGTCGAGTTCATGCTTATTTCCATCCCTGCATATTTAAACATTTAATGCTATCACAAATTGAACAATTCTTTACATCCAGTTTTAATTACCATATTTTCAGGGTTGATTTTCCCTTGTTGTGCTTGCTGGTGCATGGGACATTCACTGGGGTAGGCTGAGGGAGCTGCCGACATCATAGCATTCACATCCTTAGCTGACTGCTTCTGATGCATGGGGCATTCACTGGGTGGGCCAGCCTGGGTACTGGCAACAGTGGGTGAGGCAGGTGTAGAGTTGGAGGCACCCATGGCTTCAGAGTGGCAGGCTGCCGGGACAGGGAAAGGACCTTTTATGCTGATCGATGACAGGACACTGGCACCAGTTGTACTTGGGGAAATATTTTAATCACATGTTCAACTAACAATTTCCTGTATCTGGAATAAAAGGATAAAATATTATTATTGGGGGTATTGTGAAGCTAATGAATCTCATGAGAAGAGATGTTTTGGAGAGATCTGTTCAGTTCATTTTGCACATTGACAAACACACTGCTACACAGAAGTAATAGTTAATTTGGTGAGTTCACTATGATTTTTAGCAAGGACTAGACTGTTGACAGATGTTGCCAATGACATGGCTCACAGCACAATATCAATCTGTCCAGTTAACCATGAAGGCTATCATGAAGCTTTAGTCCATTAGATTTGGGACAATCTGCATTCAAAATAAAAATATATCTAACTTACACCAAGGTCAGAGTATTGATTGTTTTTTAATTTACAGATATTTAGAAAAATCCTGGTTGGCAGGTGGGAATAAAATAAAATAAAAAAGACATTGTAGTCTATATTGTCTGATTTCGTCCTTCAAAACACTATCTCATTATGTGTGGAGTGCTGGTTGAATTGTGTTGTGAATATTGTCTTCCATAATTTCATGTGTAATAACACGTTGGTTTGCAATTGGTTGAATAATAAGATATGTCTTTTCAGTTTTTTACCTGACTTTTCATTATTTTTTACGGTCAGTGGAATCTGTAACCCTTTTTTTAATGGAAAAAAGAGTCAATGAAGTATGTAAAAAACGCATTGAAAGCAATTCCTGGGGGTAAATCAAAATACTCCTGGCTACTGCATCAAGTTTATTCCAGCATGAGGGTGTTAAAAAAACACTTGCGGTGTTCCGATTAATTGAAGTAATGAAAGATTGATCGGAGGGTCCAAATGACCAAGCAATGACCAAAAGAACAATCATAGATCTATGAGTGCCTCAAACAATTTTACTGTGTCAGTGTTTATCATGATGATATAAAATGTATTCTTATCCCTGAATTACTGATTTGTGTCCATACACTGTCAGTGTGACACTACCAGGAAATATGATATTTAAACAAGTCCTCCTGTCATCGTCTTTCTTGTTTAATGATAAATAAAATATTAAATAGGTTTTGTCTCATGATAGGTGTCGTGAAATGGGATTCAACGTCGCGTCCAAAACTATTGCACTTATATAGCGACGTGCATGCACGTGTGTGTGTGTGCGGCTGCTAGTACTAGTCCGACTGATGACGATTTATAGTGCTAGCACACTGAGATACCATGCCACAGTCATGGATACCCCACTCAGACACAGTATACTGACTCCGAGCCGCCCAGTCCTTGTTTTAGCCCCTTAATGTCGAGCGCAAGACAGGGTAACAACAAGAACCATCTTTTAACGTCTTTTGGTATGACACGACCGGGGATCGAACCCTGGACCTTCCGCTCTTTGGGCGGATGTTCTACCACTCGACCACGGAGGGCTGACTCATGATAGAAAAACTGCAGCAGTAATGTATTGAGACTGAGCGTTATTCCCAATTTTTTTCTTGATGACCATCTAATTTACTTATTCTGAAAACCCTCCAGCCTGTTACAAAAGAGCAAACAGTTTTGTTTGCCATCTCTCCTCACAGGATGCCAAGATTCCTGGCATGTCACAAATACTAGTAAGATATCACATTTTGCGGTATTCCCTGCTTCAAAACTTTCCAGACGGGTTCACTTTCTCTTTCACCACTGTCACTATCATTGATTTTTCCGATGATACATAAAATTTTGTTGCTTATGTTTTTCCCCATGTTACAACAAGCTTTCTTAAAAGAGCTTCCATGTTTGTCTGTTTCACGCAATAGTAAATAAAGTTCAAAATGTCTATCATATTTGTAGCCATATGTGTTCATCTGCTTCACAGCTGTAACAAAACAACAATCCCACAATGCATTGTTTACCGTCATGCGCAGCTGAAACAAACATGGCCGGATCCCATAGAAGTAAATATTGTGGCGAGTAAACTTATATTCTCGATGTAAATTTATAATCTTCACCTGATCACAGTCAATTAAATACTTCAAGTTAGTGCTTGAAAAATACTTGTGATTTTACATATATTCTTAAAAGTGGAGGCAAACTGTAAGGGCACTGAGAGTTTGTTTTAACTGTGTGTTCTGCACATTTGTATATATACATTTTGAACCCTGCGTATGATGTAATATGTGAAACATTGTTGCAAGATATACCTGTGAAACATTTCCCTGTGAGGTCAGCTTGGCAAGAGTTCCTGTGTTCATCTGGTGTGCACAAGCTCCTATCAGTGATCTATCATCTATACACACAATGTCATTGAATAAGCCAAGTGATGTTGGGGTTTTTCAATATATGTTCGGCCCGTGAAGATCCGGGGTAGAATAGGTCTTCAGCAACCCATGCTTGTCGTAAGAGGCCACTAACAGGAGTGGGTGGTCAGGTTCGCTGACTTGGTTGATGCATGTCATTGATCCCAATTGCATGGATCGATGCTCATGACGTCAATCACTGGATTGTCTGGTCCAGACTCGATTATTTTACAGACCACCGTCATACAGCTGGAATATTGCTGAGTGTGGCGTTAAACAAAAAACAATATTTGTTCACTAAATACAGCCACCATCGGCTCATTTTATAGCAAGTGCCTGTTTATCAAAGCATGTTAATCATGGGGGGCTAAAAGGGATTCTAAATGGAAACTAACATACATTTTATTTATTTTATTTGGTAGTTATGATGCACATAAATGCTGTTGTAATGAAAAGATAGATGATATTAATTCTATCAACACCATTTTCAATTTAGTGTACTTTCATGGCTGACAAATTCAGTGACGTCATTTCTGAAGTAACTTATTCATACAAAGTTCAATAAAAAAATTCTCTTTTATTTCTGAAGATTTCAAGACTAAGTTAGTCACAACAAATAGATACTTAACCTCGAAACAAAGCAAAATATTATTTCCCTGTACTAAAAATATACAACGGGAAACCCTGATGACAACGGACAAGCTGACTTCGTTCAATATTCTTTTATGACTACCGATCATGTTTTGTTCAACAACGAAGATTTACAAGTCACCTCATTTGCTGGTCCACAGGGACTGGCAGTCACGGGAATTATAGGTCCAAGCTTAATTTTTCCAGTAAAAAACTGGTAACTAACGGTAAACGGGAACAGTGTTTTTCAAACATTGAAGCCTTGAAGTGTACAAATAAATGATGGGTCAGGGTATTCTTTTTCATTTTTGATTTCCACATTTTCAGTTGTGTTTATTCTTCACAAAAAACATTGAAAAAACAAGATGAAGTGGTTTGATGCTGGGTATGCTACTGGCTGAAGGAAACTGTCATTGAACTTCCATCCAAGCCACTTTCACTTGCTAAGATAAGATTCAAAAGCTGACTCATGTTCATAGCATGCTATATACTATGAACGACGATCCTTTCAGTCTTCCCTCTCACACATTTTTCTCAAAATCAATCCACGAAATACTGTCATTTTCATGCATACTTATGAACTCAATGTCTGACGCCTGAGCCGTTCTGAGTTCATGCCAAATCACCTCTTTCTTTACCACTCAGAATCTTGCTGATTATTGAACGGAATGAGTGTGCCAAATGGCATTGTGACCACTCACAAGAGTCCGTAGACAGAAGGTCAGAAGTCTCGAGACGCCATGGCTACGCTTTACCTTTTTAAGTATCCATCACCAATCATTCGTTTCTTCAGGTGTTTAGGGGCATGTCAATGTTATGTAAACTGTACATTACACAAATTGTAACAGTGTGAATGTAGCTCAGTTGGTTAGCTTGTCAGGCTAACAATCCGAAGGTCATTGGTTCGAGTGTGAGGGATTCTCACAAAAACTGGTCTCTTGTCTTTGTGACATGTGACCTGCAGCAGAGGTTGTCCTAACAAGAACTTGTGGGGCTGAATTCTAAACTTGCCCTGTAAAGTGTTACCTCATTAACTGAAATTAACTCATTAGCCCGGCATTGCTTCAAGCTCCCGACACGACTTTGATCCTCCTGTTCTTATGCAACGCTAATTGAAACTAGATAGAGTGAGTACCATAACGTGTAGTATTCCCGAACATGTGGGTGAATGCATTTGGATCCATTCCACATTGGATCAGTACATTTTGATGTAATGATGCAACGGAAGTGTTTGGGCATGAAATTATGGATCCAGCAGTTGTTTACATCGGGATCTCCAAGTGACAAACATTTTCATTGCATCACAGACATCTATGTCCAGGGTAAACACGTCAGCTAAAATACGTTTTTGGACTTTGTTTTATTTGTAGACCATGTCGTTATTGCTAAAAGGTCTACTTGAAATATCATTCCTGTCAATGTTGCCATTTGTCTTGAGAGGTTGTGTTCTAATTCGATGTCAACAAAGTCATACCATACAACCATGTTTTCAAATCTAACAGCCACAATGCCACAAAATTTACACGACAAGGGAAATAATGTAAATTCCCTTCAATTTATGTAACATTTGCTAACTAGTGTAACAGTTAATCTTTACCTTAACGGTCAAAGTCTTGTCAATGTCAAGTGAAGCACACGCACATGTTCCGTCTGCTTTCCCTTCAACTTCCTTTAAAACTGCGCATGCGTATTTGGGAAATACTTTCGGAAGAACGGTTTACACTGCTATGACTTTTACAGTGAACTTCAAATGGAAATGTGAATAATATGCAAACCATTGATGTAGTATTGTAACTATTGTTGTGATTTATGTAGTTTTATTGACCGATCCATAAAAAAACACGAATAACATTTAATAGCATTTCTAAATGTGTCAATGTGGCGTTGTTACGAAACAAAAGGGATGAGTAAACAAGTTATCATGGCTAGTAGAAGTGTTTACACCTGAATCAAGACGTAATTTCGGACTTAACTTTTTATCCACGTTTGACATTTAGTGGTTTGCTTTGCCCTGCGACATTTCCGTTTTAGATGCCATAGGAAGTTTATAAGAAATGATTTGAGATGTGTTGTATTGTTAGGAATATACTACATATGCAAAAATAGTTTACTTCCTGTTAAATTACGCATGCGTGGAGAGGAAAAATTTACGCGAAAATATGCTGGAGATCCTTGGCGCTAAAATCAAAGATGGGTAAAAACAAGGCTGGAAAAAAATCTACACTGGAGTCATCTAAGGAAAATTTATTTACAAATCCAAGGTACATACAATATTTCATTGCAGAACAAACGTTTAAGTGCAAATACAGCATATAAAATCGTTTGGTTTTTGTGGTATTGCAAATTAAAAGTTCGTTTTGTTGCATTGGCTGGACATGGACGCGTTCACCGATTCTTTGCAAAGGGCCATCTATTAACCTATAACATTCAATAATTATGTTAATACTTTTCTGACTACATATAGTCTTAGATGGGGAAGTAGGTATAATATCAGCACTCTCATTTAACTTTAGCAATGATTATCACGATTTAAGACAAACAAGTCTCTTTGTCAACAATCTTACAACAGCACAGTGGGCTATCATATTTACAGTTTACAAATATGTAAACTTATATTTCTAGTGGATCGTAAGAGAGTATCAGTGATTTTGTCGGGGGAATGACATTATGACATGTTCCTGATTTTATCATTGTTTGAAATGACAATCTTCTTTATCTTTACTAAATTTGAAAAACGCCTTCAGGACATTTTAGATGACAATCAGTCACTGTCCCAGAAAAAATAATGTGAAACACTGGGGAAAATGTTTATCAGTATTCAAACTGAAGTTTTGAGTATTGTAAGTCCATGTCAAAGTCCTTCCTGAATTTTAATGGTCAGTTGTTTTTTCATACCAATGATTTCGTAGTCAGGTATCACTGATATGTTACTTTTAGCCCATGAGACATGTAAGATTTGAAATAATTTGGGGCTCTGTGATAGTGAGGACCATACCATGTACATGATGTATGCTGGTAATTACAATAATTTCACTTCTATTTAGAAACCAGTTATTTTCGATTCAAAGGTGAATATTTTCCTTATTGATGCCATATGTTCTTTTCCAGCAAAAAGCGTCGAGTGGAATGTGGAATCCACTGTCGGAAGCGTACTACCTGGGCAGTGGACAGCTGCAACACAGAGCAGATCTACCAGGAGATGGGGGTGGAGCTGCTGTCTGACAGCAGCCATGAAAGTACTTCAAGTAACGCTGAAAATACACCAACAGTGTGTGGCTGTTCTCCAGGAAACACACCACTCCAAGTACCACAAGTATGTACACATAAACTATACATTAGAAAGAGAATTTATGGATGTCAACTTCTTTATTATGTGTTCCTCATAATAAAGAAGTTGACATCCATAAATTCTTTTCCGTATGTGTATCACTTCTAAATGCCATTCAAAGACTTAAGCTATACATGTGGTATTAAGTCAGAAAATAAAGGACTAGTTGGCTCGGAGTAAACTGTGTCTGAGTGGGGTATTCATGTCAGACTGTTGCATGGTATCTCAGTGGGCAGTACTACAAAATCAGCATTAGTCCGGAGTAGTACAAGCAGCCACACACACATTTGCATGTACGTCGCTATATTAGTGCAATAATCTTGGATGTGACATTACGTGCCATTTCACCTCACCTATCTGCATCCAAGATTATTGCACTGACTGTAACTGGACCCTATTATTCTTGGAGAGACCTTGCCATCTGTGATACCCACTGGTTGTAGTTTTCGGCGATGTTATGGTCCTGAGCAGGGGTAGAAACTCGTGGTCATCCAGATCTGGGGAGTACAATGAAGAGTACTGTTGCAATCTCATTAAGATCAGTTTAGTTCTCGCTACTGCTAAACAAAGATTGGAGGAAATCCCATTGCGGGCAAGCCAGGGTGACCTTTCATCCAAACAACAAGAGCGTTGCTTACCAGATCAGGGAAGTGACAGCCGGAATTTGCTCTCTAATCATGCAACATTGAAACATTTAACACAGGGTATTCCCAACGACAGGTACAGGCTTTATGACTGAATCCATACAATCTGGGCCATCTATTAGCATGATTAGCCATTCCAGAATGTTCTTTTGATCATTTTTCAAATTTTTTGTCAAAATATGTCAACAGTTTAAAATAAGTGCTGAAAAGCAAAAGAAAGCTGCCTTCTGATCGGCTAATGCTGATGCCTTATCAGGGATTCCATTGTACGGTCAAGGTTCGCAAAAGGATGGTCTGACATGACCCGTAATTGGATGTAGCATCCACTTGTCATCCAAGGAATATTTTGCAGGTCCAGTTTTCATATTTTGCTGGAACTTCACAATGCATGGATGTCAAAGGTCATACTGCCATTTTCACCCTTCTCTGTTCATTATAACATATTTCAAACCTAATTGAAGTTTTAGCCAAATATTCCACATGGCAACTTTGTTTTGCCTTTCAGTAGATAAATGACGGATAATATGTTGGTATGTTCTCCCAGGCTCCACGAGTACTGCTGCCTAGTCAGAGGGGCAACTTCTCCCCAAGTAGTGATGACTGTGATAGTATGTTGACACCTAAACGAAGTGTCCGAAGATTCCTGGGGCCTAAATACCACAACGACATAGATGGACTAGGTAAGTACTAAACACCTTATTCAAGGTTTGGAATTGATTGTATTAATGTACTAATCGCATGCTTGAAATCGCAATAGCATGGTTATCATGGTTATAAGCTAACAACAAAAATCAACCGTTAAATCACTATCTTGTTGATATGCCACAAATTACTCCACTCCACAAATGACAACATGATTAGCTTCTGGCATTGTTTATTTTATGAAAACTGTGATAAGTGAAGTTTTGAAACGAACTTGGAAAAGCACATGGAAATTAGTGGCCATAAGAACATGCTTGATGCACAGTATGATTCACAAAATAAGCATGGGGATTCGGAAGTTGAAAAGGAATCAGTCATGGTGAAAAGAAATGAGACACTGTTTCTGAATTATAAATGCTAATCTAGATGAATCAAATGTATTTCTTCATGTTGGCACACTTAAGTCCTGGTTGAGTTATATCCCAAAGGTTTGATTCTAACCTATTTTGGTCTGTTTGGAAATAGTCAATGTAAGAACATGTTGTGTTTGCACAGATCATTTCAACAGCATGTATGATGAAGCCATCTTGAAGGTATTCCAGTGGTTGCCCAAGTTTGTGTTGGCATCATGTGCTCGAGTGTGCTCACGCTGGAACAGGCTTGTGTGAGTATCACCCAATTTCATTGATTTCTTTCTTTAGTTTCAAGTAGGAGTCTGGCTGGTAGTTTTTATCAGATTAATAACCAGTTATGCTGTGTTTTGCCAGAATTATGCTCTGTAGTATTACATTCAAGCAGACTGGAGAGGAATAACTATTCTGTTAGTCTTGCCAGAACTTTGACAGTCCTTTGTCATGCTCCATGGGGGATAGACACTGTCACTGCTGAGTCATCACGAAGTAGCCAGAAAACTAGGTTCAACAGTCTCCGGCAAGCTTCAGATCTAACATTGATATTCGTGTTACAAGGGCTGGTCAAAATGTTCTAAGCCTGACTAACCTTCAACTATGGGCCATAAAAAAGTGAACTATTCAATGTAGTACATTGTTTGAGTAGTTCATTGCAAGTGTATTTAGTCTGTTGATGCAGTTTGTATATTAGTGACAGCCTTTTGAACATGATAGCGGTCCAAATGGACACCGAAATGGAAAATGCTGACTGCTGGAGTTCTACTGCTTCATGACAATGCCTTTTCTTGCATCTCTCGATATGCAAAGGCTGCTGCCAGACTATCGCTTTGTCACTAAACTAGTCTGTGTCAGTTTTCACAAGCTGTTTACTTTCAGTTTTGTACAATGCTTCAGTATCAATATCAAACAAAGTAGTTGTCTTTTTTAATTACTATGAATATGCATGTTTCCTGTTGTTTTCTCAGTATGGACGAGTCTCTGTGGAAACGTATAGATCTGTCCAACAAAGCACTGGGGCCCGGAACGCTGGGCAATGTCATCAATAGAGGAGTACGCATCCTCCGCTTGGCTAAAGCAGAGGTGATTAGCTTTTGTTCATGTAAACATGTCTCAGCTTATGTAACCGCCTCCGTGGTCTAATGGTAGAGCGGCCGCCCGGAGCGTCATACCAAAAGACGTTAAAAGATGGTACTTGTTGTTACCCTGTCTGGCGCTCGGCATTAAGGGGCTAAAACAAGGACTGGTTGGCTCGGAGTCAGTATACTGTGTCTGAGTGGGGTATTCGTGTAAAACTGCTGCATGGTATCTTAGTGGGCTAGCACTATAAATCGGCATCAGTCCGGACTAGTACAAGCAGCCACACACACACACACATAACACATGCATGCATGTCGCTATATAAGTGCAATAATCTTGGACGTGACGTTAAAGCCCATTTCACCTCACCTCTCAGCTTATGTAGTCTTACACATGACTAAAACACTGTGGAGTCTTGTCTATACATGAATCAATCAAATTACAACTATACATCTATTAGGGGTGAAATGATACGTTGGTGCACCAGTGCATTGTGAGTGTTCATGTGACGATAAGACACATGATAATTCTTTTCTGTATCAATACAAGACGATACACTTTCTAAAATAAATTACTTACTACTCAGTTAACGTTTTTGTCAGTCAGATATCTCAAAATGTTTTCTAATTAGCGCTTCAAGTTTATTTGTTAAATTAGTCCCTGCGAACATGTCTACAGCTAGCTTTTCCTTTTGAACTTGCTCTGAAGTATTTATTGTCAAGAAGATGCAATTTGATGTAAATATGCGTATTGTGAATCGTATTGTATCGTTTCACCCTTAACTTTGATGTATTTAACCTTTATGTGCAAGAAAAAGGTTGTTTATACAGGTCTAGATCTGGATGTTCATATTATACCAAACTTGCAATATATTCTTGACCTGTTACATTGAACTACATAGAATATTATGAACTAACTTGAATAATGTCTTCACCTTAATTGATTTTCTTTTTTTTCCAGATTGAGAATCCATTATTTACAGGTCCTACCAAAGAAATCAAAGCTTCAAGGTAAGGTTTGCAGTTAAAACATCTCAAGTTTCTCACCATTGCTTGTACAATGATGACACAAGCAGATGATAAATAGTGAGTTGGATTTTACGCCGCTTCAACAATATTCCGGCAGTATCATCGCGGGTGATATCAGAAATGGGCTTCACACACTGTCCATGTGGGGAATCGATCCCAGGTCTTCATTTTCTTCTTATTAATTAATTTATTAATTAGCAATATGTTAGGGTGTGTATATGTTATGATTTTATTATTGTCTTGGGCATGTTGGGTATAAGCCGACAATAAACTTGACCACTTAAGTCCCTATCTAGGATTCCAAACTAAGTGCACTGAGAACAAATTGTGATCTGGTTCAAAATTTGAATTTTTATGACGTTCATATTTTCGTAAATTTTGAGGAATTGGGAAATTTATAATTCAAATTGGGAATTTTTACTGTCATTTGCTGCACACTTGGGGCTAAATATCAGCCCCTGAGCTGTTCGAGATAAATCCCTGGTACCTATGTAGACTTACCCCACAATAAACAATACACAGTTGATATTACGCTGGACGTAAGGAATGTATTGAATGCAAGCTACATTTGCAACACCACTTTCCTGTATACAATGGTGTACCAGCAGTGTTTATCCTTTTGAAACATGAATAAATATAGTCATGTGTGACTGTGCCAAGAAGCTTTTCTCTGTAAACTGTTTAAAATTCAATAAAACACTCACACATACATATTAAGCCACACGTGTGAGGTATTGTGTTTCTTGGACCGCCTCCTTGGTCTAATGGTAGAGCGTCCGCCCGGAGAGCGGAAGGTCTGGGGTTCGATCCCCAGCCGCCTCATACCAAAAGACATTAAAAGGTGGTACTTGTTGTTACCCTGTCTGGCGCTCGGCATTAAGGGGCTAAAACAAGGACTGGTCGGCTTGGAGTCAGTATACTGTGTCTGAGTGGGGTATCCATGTTAAACTGCGGCATGGTATATCAGTGTGCTAGCACTATAAATCGGCATCAGTCCGGACTAGTACAAGCAGCCACACACACACACATACACGTGCATGCTCATCGTTATATAAGTCCAATAATCTTGGACGCGACGCCAACTCCCATTTCACCTCACCTCACCTATTGTGTTTCTTTGTCTGCAGTGTGTGTGTTGTATGTGTTCCAGTATGTACCGAGTCCAGTATTTAGACCTGAGCATGGCAGCCATCTGTGTCGACACCCTGGAACAGTTGTTTTCCGTGTGTTCAGATCTCAAGAAAATCAGCTTGGAGAATGCTGAGCTCAGTGATAATATATGCAGGTTTGTACTGTGGATTGTTTGAAAATTAAGTTTTATCTTACCTGGCGCTACACAGTCATAGGTTTAGCGTCAGGTCAGTATAAAAACATTGCATTTAATCAGAAATGCGCATGTTTTACCTTATATGGCGCTACGCAAAAAGGACTGTGTAGCATCAGGTAAGTATAAAAACCTTGCATTTAATGAGAAATGCTGATGTTTTATCTTACCTATCTGACTTAGTAGCGTCAGGTAAGTATAAAAACCTTGCATTTAACCCGAAATGCTCATGTTTTACCTTACCTATAGGACTAAGTTGCATCAGTTAAGTATAAAAACCTTGCATTTAATCAGAAATGCTCATGTTTTACCCTACCTAGCGCTACACCAAAAGGACTGTGTAGCATCAGGTAAGTATAAAAACATCGTATTTAATCAGAAATGATCATTTTCGGAGAAAACATAATACAGTCGATTGTTATCTTTGAACAATAGTCTGTCGAAAACTCTTTCAGAAACTCAGACATCTCATCTTTTGAAAAAAATCTGATTGGGCTCTTGACAACGCAGATTGTTAAAGTAGAAATAACCAGCCTATGACCAAGTAAGGATAAGATATATGGATGGACAACCTTTTTATTACAATTAGGAGCGACATTTCCGTGTAGGTTCTAACACCCGTTATCCAGAAGTTGTTCATCCATAAATCTTATCCTTACTTAGTACTCCAACTTCTAAATGCCTCTCAAAGAAGTCAGACTTTGACCATTGTTGACACTCTCAGCTATCAATGTTAAGAACTTCTAAACCAACTTGACACTTACCTTTATTGGATTTAGCTAGTAATGCTAACTGAGCAACACTCCTCTTTTGCAACCTGCAAGCTTTTCTGACAAATTACATATTGAAGAAACAGAGCTCCAGATAAGCTTTTGGTGTTGTGGGTATTTTACCCATGCATTTTAAAATCATTGGGTATCAGTAATTCTATCTGGGTATTCAAATTTCTGTTACCCACCAGTTTTTACACATGTGGGTATTTAAGTTAAATATTTAAAAACACTATTCATCTAGTCCCTGCAAACTGGGTTCGTGTGGGTTCGAGAGCTTCATTGTACTAAAAAATACCACGCTACTTCCACAAGAAAGTGTGATGGCAAATGATCATGATGTAACTGTCATCGTGGAGTTTGGCAAGGTTGACGGAATTCCCGTTTATAATTTCAAAATAAGTTGCTTATTTGCTAATCGAATACGCAGGGTTACTTCACAATATTTTGATTATACACACAAGTTTTATTTTTGTAGTGTATCTGTAATGTTCGTTGTGTATTTGATACGTTTGGATTTTATTTTACTGCATATTTCTGCATTTCTGATGCATATTTTACACAGATACGCAGTTTATCTGGAGTTCTGAGAAATGTCAATTTGTTTATCACATTTATTGATTATGGCCTGTGATGTGTACCTTTGACAATTATGCACAAGTTTTAATGGAGACATGTGCTTTCAGCTACATAGGAGAGAACAAGGACCTGGAGGCCTTGAACTTGTGTATGTGTCGAGGAATCACCGCTAATGGTCTGGTACCCATCATGTCAAACTGTCGGAGACTTGACTCCATCAATCTGGCCTGGACATCCCTAGATCGTAACAATGTTATGTACGTGACGCTCTGCCTGCCGGACAGTGTACGCAAACTCAACATCAGTGGCTGCAGGGACAACATCACTGATGAAGGTAAGGGATTCTTTTAGTTGTGATCATGTACATGTTGGTTGGTTTGTTGTTTAACGTCGCACTCAGCAATATTCCAGCTATGTGACGGCGGTCTGTAAATAATCGAGTCTGGACCAGACAATCCAGTGATTGACATCATGTGCATCGGTCCACGCAATTGGGATCGATGACATGCATCAACCAAGTCATTGAGCTTGACCACCCGATCCCGTTAGTCGCCTTTTACGACAAGCATAGTCGCCTTTTACGGCAAGCATGGGTTGCTGAAGACCTATTCTACCCCAGAATCTTCACGGGTCTCATGTACATGTAATATATTCTCTCTGGTGTTGTGGCTCGGAGATGTTAAAAGATGGTACTTGTCTTCATCTAGTCCCTAGCGTTCGCTTGTCACTCCAAAGACCCCGGTTCTTTTACCCTGAGGGGTGAAGCCCATTCAGGTTCCCTTTTCCGTGATATTGATGGAATATTGCTAAAAGTGGCATAACACCTAACATACTCACTCACCCACCAACCTACCCTATCCACCTGCTCACTCACTCACTCACTCACTCACTCACTCACTCACTCACTCACTCACTCACTCACTCACTCACTCACTCACTCACTCGTGAAGATCCAGACTAGAATAGGTCTTCAGCAAACCTTGCTTGCCGTAAAAGGTGACTTTGCTTGTAAGAGGCGACTAACGGGATCGGGTGGTCAGGCTCGCTGACTTGGTTGATAAATGTCATCATATCCAGCAGCGATAGAAACTAACTGTTTTAGTCCTCTAGTCCTTATAATGATAACATATAGCAAAACCCTTAATAATGGCAAATTTCTACTAGTCCTTATGATACCTTAACTACTGGGCAGTTTGGCAAGGACTATAGGACTAGTGCCAGTTTCTATCACTGTCCAGTTGTGATGATCGATGCTAATGATATCCGTCACTGGATTGTCTGGTCCAGACAGGATTATTTACAGACCGCCATCATGTACCTGGAATATTGCTGAGTGTGTCAGTAATGGCAAATAATGACTTTTAGAGAATGCAGTTTTAGTTGTGAAAAGAACAAAGAAATGCATACACAAACCAGCTGGCCCCACGTCTGGTTTTGATTACAACTGTCAAATGGGCCACTAATACTACGTTAAACACTGAGAATGTTATTATCAAACATCCACGTAAACCATACATGTGAATGTGCCTAATGCTGTATTCCCTCTGCAGATGTGTTGCAGCTGTGTCGTGCATGTCCCTACCTGAACGAGCTGGACTTGAGTGACTCCACCAGCATCACCTGCTCCTCCGTGCACCACATCGCCGACCACCTGACAGAGTTGGAGCACCTGGCCCTCAGCAGATGCTACCACATCGCCTCCACCACATTCCCGTCAGTACACCTCCTCTACTTCCAACCCAAGTCCCATACCGTGTACTCCCCAGTACCTCATGCTTGTTTAGAGCTGACTAATGAAGACTGGTTACACTGTATGCCCTAGATGGTGGTGTGTTGTCATGCCCTGATGCAGTGTATGATCTAGCTTGTGGTGTGTTGTCATGCCCTGATGGTTGCAGTGTATGATCTAGCTGGTGGTGTGTTGTCATGCCTTGATGGTTGCAGTGTATGATCTAGCTGGTTGTGTGTTGTCATGCCCTGATGGTTGCAGTGTATGATCTAGCTGGTTGTGTGTTGTCATTCCTTGATGGTTGCAGTGTATGATCTAGCTGGTGGTGTGTTGTCATGCCCTGATGGTTGCAGTGTATGATCTAGCTTGTGGTGTGTTGTCATGCCCTGATGGTTGCAGTGTATGATCTAGCTTGTGGTGTGTTGTCATGCCCTGATGGTTGCAGTGTATGATCTAGCTTGTGGTGTGTTGTCATGCCCTGATGGTGGTAGTGTATGATCTAGCTGGTGGTGTGTTGTCATGCCCTGATGGTTGCAGTGTATGATCTAGCTTGTGGTGTGTTGTCATGCCTTGATGGTTGCAGTGTATGATCTAGCTGGTTGTGTGTTGTCATTCCTTGATGGTTGCAGTGTATGATCTAGCTGGTGGTGTGTTGTCATGCCCTGATGGTTGCAGTGTATGATCTAGCTGGTTGTGTGTTGTCATGCCCTGATGGTAGCAGTGTATGATCTAGCTGGTGGTGTGTTGTCATGCCCTGATGGTTGCAGTGTATGACATAGCTGGTGGTGTGTTGTCATGCCCTGATGGTTGCAGTGTATGACCTAGCTGGTGGTGTGTTGTCATGCCCTGATGGTTGCAGTGTATGACCTAGCTGGTGGTGTGTTGTCATGCCATGATGGTTGCAGTGTATGATCCAGCTGGTGGTTTGTTGTCATGCCCTGATGGTTGCAGTGTATGACCTAGCTGGTGGTGTGTTGTCATGCCCTGATGGTTACAGGGTATGACCTAGCTGGTGGTGTGTTGTCATGCCCTGATGGTTGCAGTGTATGATCTAGCTGGTGGTGTGTTATGCCTTGGTTACATGACTGACCAATCAGAAAGTCTGAAGTGATACAGAATCCACCATTTTGTCTGACAGCTTTGACCTATTTCAAAGTAATAGTTGTTTATTAGACAATGTCAATCAGAAACAACAGTATTTTTGGAAATGTAACTTGAATGTGCACAGATACCCATACCCATACATGTTTATGTCTAATTCCTCCCTATTGGGTTGAGGTTTACTGGGATCTGGCAATAGGCTAATTCCTTGTAATGTCAACTGTATTGCCTGCCCAGATCATTTACAGACTGCCATGTTATAGCTGGAATATTGCTGACTTCTGTGCAAAACAACATTCACTCTTTCCCATTCACAAGAAAGGGGACGTATTAGAAACTACTGGGGTCCTTGGATCCTTGAGGTTTGCTGGTTTTGTGTTTGATTCTAGGGACTTTCCCAGGGGCGGTCGAGTAGCCTAGTGGTTAAAGCGTAAGCTCGTCACGCCGAAGACCCGGGTCTGATTCCCGACATGGGTATAATGTGTGAAGCCCATTTCTGGTGTTCCCCGCTATGATATTGCTGGAATATTGCTAAAAGAGGCGTAAAACGGTACTCACTCACTAGGGACTTCCCTAAATCTGTAACATCTTTTAACATTGGTATAATGACAAGGACCCCCAGGCTTTCATGCTTCACTGGAACCACTATGCTGAAATAGTAAACAATCTATTGGAGTTGCTTTGATTTTGAAACATAAACCTGTTTAGCAGCATAGAGAACATGCTAGTGCGTATTTGCTTTTTCAAAGTACGGTTTCGAATGACTATTTCATTATGACATTTCTTCCACCAGTGTTCTTGACAAGATCAGCAACCTGCTGGCACTGGATCTGTTTGGGATGTTCCGAGAGGATGCGCTGCAGGTTGTGCGTCGCAGCATGCGCCACATAGAGATCAACAAGTTCCCCTTCTCCAGCATCGCCAGGCCCACCACCGGCATCAGGCGCACCAGCATCTGGGGCATCCGGGTCCGCGACAACAAAGTCTGATGAAGATCCACACTAGGCAGCCTTTTTTATATATCTAGGACCAAACAATACATTCACTTTCTTGCAACTGTATCTCTCAACATTTCATCCAATAGAGGAAACAGATTATTATTTGTAGAATCTTTCCCCTGGCTAACATTTTGTACCTTGAACTGTCAACTAGTGGTTTAAGATGTTTCTGGACACATTTGTCCATCCTCCTTCTATACATATTAAGAACATGTATGGATAAATCTCAGAAAGATGCATCAAAATCTATGTTTTTTATTTGAACTGATTGTCATTAGTCATGCTGTCACTACAGGTTACTGGTAACAGTGTTTGAAATAATTTTAAAACCCATCAAGACAGCGGGGCAGGTGACCCATAAGTGTTGCCTGCCCATCTTCAACGTTACCTGCCCACATTGAAGCTTTATGAATATTGAAAAATTGCAAAAACTAGGAGACAAATCACATCTTGATTTGTTGAAATAATGCAAACAATTACTTGAGAATCTACAAGGATTAACAATAAAACTGATGACATAAGTACAGTAGAACACGGATATAACGAACACGGATAGAGCGATCAAACGGATACAACAAACTGTTAAAAAATCACCGATTTATCTCCTATATGATATATAAAATTATATATAACGAACTCTCTACAGCGAACTAACGGATACAGGGAACTGATATCTGATCACCAACAAACCCATCTATCACTAACTTGTGATGTGTATAGCGAACTGAGAAATCTCACTCAAAGTGACGGATCAACCTTGTTAAATTTGCATTGTGTTAATCTTACCTGTACATGTAATCTTGTCTGTAAAACAAACATTAAACATATAAATTTTACGAGATTGTGTCCAAGTGTCGGTTCACTTGCATATTATCCAAGATGGCGGACATTTCTGAGCGAAAACTATATAACGAACAACGGATATTACGAACTGATTTCTCTGGTCCCTTGTAGTTCGTTATATCCGTGTTCTACTGTAGTCTTAAGATTATCTGGGGGATAGTCAGGCAGGTGGAGGCAAATTTCATGCAGCCCGGCAGAAACGTGACCAGCTATGGGCAGGCAGTTATTTCGGACACTGACTGGTAACAGAGAGCATGTATGCAAGCATCTGAATGTGTATTGTACTTTGGTCCTTGACAAGATTTTATATCATCTGTGATTACTTCAATACGGTGGAGCATATCTCCATGTTGTGTGGTGATTCATTGTTAAACAGGAGTCATTTCTCCTAATAATGTTATTGTTAATTTACATAGTTACAAGAAGTGAATACACTAGTAACAAGGAAGCTGAAAGTATGGTACGGTGACTACATTCGTATCAGCTGTTGTTTAGTATCTCAGGTATATTTTTTTTCGCGATGGAGGTCTGTGCCCTGTACGTCTCACCTTAATGATGGAATGTTACTGTTTGAGGGATACATGGCATTTTACAGACGGTATCTCGAAACAAACCGAAGAATGTAGATAGTAGTCATGGATTGTAGCGGTCTAGAAATACCATGTTGATATTCATGATTTAAATTGCTTTGAAGGAGGAACTACAGCAGAATCTATTGACATCAATGAGCCAAAACATACATAATACATACTCAGGGATAAGGTCGCAGTATTTTGCCACACATACATGTCATCACTGGAATCTGAATAATAAATAGGGTGAAAGTGCGACTGAAAAAAATTATTTCAGAAGTTCCCATTTCAGGGATGCTATTCCAAAATATTTGCCTATTTTGTAAAATCAACTTCGGGAAATTTCCCCAGTCTGTTTCTCTTTATACAATATTACTGAACATGGGATTATTGAATGATTAATCATTGTCTCATACAGGATTTCCTCTTGCTTTTAAAATCCAGGCTCCCAAACAGTTATGTTTGATACTTTGGTAATTTGGCAGCAGATGAATAATTCATACTTTTAATTGTTACTTTTTACAAAGCCTCTTTCCATTAATGTCTTTAGATATGACAGATTTCTTTTTAATCAAAAATGTATATACAACCATATTTCTGCTGTGCCATGGTTATTCAGTAGAGTTAGATTCAATAACCCAGATGATCTCACCTCTGTATAGCTAACACAGTCTATTATCCATTGTCTTCACATGGTCATTGTCGGTCACAGTATTTAAGGCATGTTGTCCCCATTGCTCAAATTTACAAGTTCTATTGATATTAACAAATATTAAATATGCAGCCCATTCTGATCATCACAACACTGAAAGGTCCTGAGGATATTGTCTATATATGCTGGGTCCAGGATATGGGGGAATCGCATATTTTCTACCTACAGAATTATTCGTAGTTATGTCCAGTAAACTGATAGCAGTTTTAATTTGTATATTCTTGTCCTGGTCATGATATGTACCCATAAAATACATTCACTAGTTTGCTGGTCTGGGTATATATTTCAAACCCTGATGTATAACTTCAATGATTTTAACCTCTGTTGTATAGCCATTGGCATCTAGAATCGTACAGCTAGAATCCAACTAGATGCAGTCTAAGGCACCTCAATTAGCTGTGCAGAGTTGCGTTCCTTGGGTATGCCATAAACGTATGATTGTGGGTTTGATTCCCAGTTTTTCCTGATTATATTCCTAGGTTTGTCAGCACCATCCCTGTGATCATGGTTTTCACTGAAGTGGTAAACGTCTAAGACCTGCATCACTTCGGGCTTTTCTCCCACATCAAGCTGACACGCTGTGATGTAACTGGAATACTGTTAAAATTGGCGGTAAACCCAATTCGCTCATTAGATGCAGTTAGTATTAGTATAATCAACATGTAGACTGTAGACTTTAGCATGTATATCAGGACAAAGCTTACACCCTTATATGCTGGGCTGTTTACTGGGTATGTATGAGTGTGAGGAGTTATCAGAGTATTCTAGCTCTCCATATGGAGCTAATGCAACATGCAATGGTCAGTATTTATTTTGGGGCACGGGTGGCCCAGTCGTCTATGGCGCCGCGATTCGCTGTGCAGAGTTGCGTCCCTTGGGCACGCTAGAAACCTATGATTGTGGGTTCAAATCCCGGTTCACCCCAATTATGTTTCTAGGTTTGTCAGCACCATACCCGTGCTCGTGGGTTTCACCGAAGTGGTAGACGTCAGAGACCTGCATCACTTCGGGCTTCCCCCCACATTAAGCTGACACGCCATGATGTAACTGGAATACTGTTAAAAGTGGCGTTAAATCCAACTCCGCACACGCCACAGTATTTATTCAGTATTTATGCACCATGATCAATTCATCCCGTTATAATGCTTTTATATTGTTTATCTTATCCACCCACCATTCTACATGAACTTGGGGGCACGGGTGGCCCAGTCGTCTAAGGCGCCGCAATTCGCTGTGCGGAGTTGTGTCCCTTGGGCACGCCAGGAACCTATGATTGTGGGTTTGAATCCCGGTTCGCCCCAATTATGTTTCTAGGTTTGTCAGCACCATACCCGTGCTCGTGGGTTTCACCGAAGTGGTAAACGTCTTAGACCTTCATCACTTCGGGCTTTCCTCCCACATTAAGCTGACACGCCGTGATATAACTGGAATAATGTTAAAAGCAGCGTTAAACCCAACTCACTCACTCACTCTACATGAACTTGGCACCATGCCAGATCCAGCAGGAGATTGACACTTCACCCAAACTAACTAGAAACAATTTCAAGTTAATTTAATTTGGTTAAAGACTAATGTGTTTTGTAGGGGAGGGAGGTCTTCTTTTTCAGTTTTATGTGACAAATGTTGATCATGACAAGCATAATTAGTATGAAAATATTGTCATAATTATTTCACCAAGTTTCTTCTTCAATGTTGCTGATAAGCAGAAAGCAATATTCACTTTCTCACTCACTCACTCTTTGATGACTGATTTTTATGAAGTAACTTATACACAACTTAATACATGTGTTAACTGAAGCTGTTGATGTTTATATTTGTAATCAATTGAATCATGTTTTTCACATTCTTGTTAAAGTTTTATCTTTTTAAATGATGAAAATATTGTTACAATTAATTTTAGATGTTGATCAATTTGAAATGTTTGTAGGGATTTTGTAAGACCTGTTATCTCTGTTGATAGTGAATCTTTCCCTTCAACTGAAGCTGTACTGTGTATTGTTGATGTTGGGTATATTAAAAAAATGGCATGTAAAATTTCAGATATCCCCCGATAATCTCGTGACGATGTAATGATTATGTTCTTGTTAGATACACAAGTTATTTAAATGCTTGTTTTTCAGTCATGGTTATAGGCATATGAACAATGTGTCCACAGGCATTCAAAGTAACAAGAAGCTATGTGTCTTTCCATTGGTTGTGACTGTGGACCATTTTCGTAGCAATACTAGCCTTTTTATTTGCAATAAACCTTTCAACTCATTATATCCTTGATAATTTTCAGAAATATTTTCGAAGACAAGTTTATCCTTGGATGCTCAAGACATAAATATACCTCACTACAGCTACAACCACATGGTTAATAAAGTCATGCTCCAAGTTAAGTCCCAACAGTATTGCAAAGTGTGAAAACTATTAATGTACACTTATTAAACAAATTTACACCGGAAAGAAATGTTGATAATGAAGCAACTGACATAGTTTCCTGGTCCCTCCATAGAATCTGTATGTTTGGATGATAGCATTTTGGCAGACGTTTTCCTTCTAAAATGTTTGAAATATGTCCATATTACTTATATTTAGTTCTTGACTTACAGAATTACTTACCCTTTAGAACAATAAATATATAGCATCAGAATAAAAAAGAGAGTTGTATTACAGGAACCACAAGCCTATCATCGACACTTACATTCGTTATATTTCTTGTCTGTGTATTATGCTGGCCACCTGTTCCGGGGATGATTACTCATGGTTGTGTAGACAGAACGTGATGTCAGACACTATACATGATGCACCCTGTCTGCATCAATGTGCCAGTGTTGGACTGACTGAACCAGACTGTTTGGATTGACTTAGGAAATTTCCAGATTTTAATGTTAGTTTAAAGAATGTTTTTCCTATGTGATAATCTGATAATAAACTTCATGAAACTCATCCTTTTTTGTGTAATTATTGGCATTGTAGTATGATTGTACGTCACAAGAAAGTGACAGGCCTGAGCTACAGTACGTCCCACATGTAGTCTCCCCTACCTGTATGTGCCACACACATCAATGTTCCAGCCATATGTGGGGCGGTCGGGTAGCCTAGTGGTTAAAGCGTTCGCTCGTCACGCCGAAGACCTGGGTTCGATTCCTGACATGGGTACAATGTGTGAAGCCCATTTCTGGTGTCCCCCGCCGTGATATTGCTGGAATATTGCTAAAAGCGGCATAAAACCAAACTCACTCACTCACTCCAGCCATATGCCATCCTTGAACTCACTGTGATCCTGACCACCCGATCCCGTTAGTCACCACTTACAGGGATGGGTCCTGAAAACTAATTCTAACCCAGATCTACACAGGTCCAATGTTGAAGTAGGTCACAGTGAACTTGTCATGTAAATTAAGGTGATTGCATTAATTAAGAAGATGAATTCTCCATTTCATAAGATCAGCAACTGAGTGAAATGGTTTTTGATCTGCCAAAATGCAGTGGCAATCTGAGTAAAACACTTCTCATTAGTGTACCAAGTATCAATATGACAGACAATAAATGGTACTGTATTTATAGTTTATTCATATGTACAAATTGTGAATATCTCATTTCTTTTTTTCCTTCTTAAAGTTGTCTGTTTTCATAAATCGCATCTTTTTTGGATTGATCCCATAAGCCTTTAACCTGTCATCTGACATTCCAAAGTTCTTTTTCTTTCCTTTCTTATTCTTGGGTTTCTTCAGTGACAGTTCCTCCTTACCACCTTCAGTGGACACCCCATTTGTATGTCGCACACTGTCCAACTTGGCCTTCTTCGGACTCGGTGTCTCTGCTCCGTCTTGTCCATGGTGTGAGTCGGTCACTTCCTCAGTTCTCTTCCTCTTTTTCTTCTTCTTTTTCTTCTTCCTATCAGAAGGAACATCTGCACCATCCTCCACTTTGACTGTGGTAATGCTACCGCTAGCATCTGCTTCACTCTTGACAACCACCTGGCTGTCACCATCTTTCTTCTTCGTCTTCCCTTCAGAAGGAACATCTGCACAGTCTTCCATTTTGACTGTGGCCGTGTCAATCATAGAGTCTACTTCACTTTTGACAACCACCTGGCTGCCACTACCTTTCTTCTTCCTCTTATTCTTCTTTGACTGACTGGTTGCTTGGAGGCTTTCTGATGTAGAACTGGTGCTTGGTTTGGGACTGTTAATGTCCTTCTTCTCACTGTAATACAGAGTGAACAGTTTCAATGAAGCACAAAGCAGAACAAACATTTGCCTTATACAGTGCTGCTTGTTTGTTTTGTTGTTTAACGCCGCACTCGGAAATTTTGCAGCTGTATGATGCAGGTAAGTCAATAATCAAATCTGGACCAAACTATCCAGTGATTGACATTATTATGTATCGAATTGGGGTACGGTGACATGTATCAACCAGGTCAGCGATACTGACCACCTAATCCTGTTTGTCGTCTCTTACAACAAGCATGGGTTGCTTAAGACCAATTCCAACCTGGATTCTTCACTGTGCAACTCTGTCATCAGGGAAGTTGCATTCAACACCAGATCGTGTGGATTAACAGATTTATAAATGAATCATGGGTATGGAGTTATGGCCTTCCCCACAGAAACCATAGTACTGCACTGTATTAAACAGCTGTGTTACGTATGGTGTATTTCTACAGCATGCTGCTTATCTTAATCATTTGATCCTAACTGCTCAAAATATATTTTTAGCTGAAAATGTGGGAAAGAATTATGCAGATCCACTGCACTGAGTTACCTGTCTTGCAATGAAGTCAGTAAGTTGTATTTCTTCTTGGTGTTCGCCCGATGTCTGTAGGATGACAGGTCTTTCCTTTCTTCCTCTTCACTCCTGGAAGATCAAATCACATCATCAAACAGTCTGTAAACTCCCCTACCTGTACATGTCTGCCCTACCTGTACGTGTCTTCCTCACCTGTACATGTATATTTCCCTACCCTACCTGTACATGTCTGCTGTACCTGTACGTGTCCATCTTACCTGTACTTGCCTGCCCTACCTGTACGTGTCTCCCTTACCTGTACCTGTCTGCCCTACCTGTGCATGTCTGCCCTACCTGTACGTGTCCATCTTACCTGTACGTGTCTGCCGTACCTGTACGTGTCTGCCCTACCTGTACATGTCTGCCCTTCCTGTGCATGTCTGCCCTACCTGTACGTGTCTCCCTTACCTGTACTTGCTCACCCCACCTGTACATGTCTGCCCTACCTGTACCTGTTCACCCCACCTGTACATGTCTGCCCTACCTGTATGTGCTGACATACCTGTACCTGTTCACCCCACCTGTACATGTCTGCCCTACCTGTACCTGTTCAACCCACCTGTACATGTCTGCCCTACCTGTAAATGTCTGCCCTACCTGTACGTGTTGACATACCTGTACCTGTTCACCCCACCTGTACATGTCTGCCTGTAAATGTTTACACACCTGTACTGACTCATCTTCTTCACCGACACCCATGAGTTGAGCTCCTTGTCTCGACACGTCAGAACCTGGAGATGAAACAGAATACAGATAGCATCACAAAGTCAAACCATGTCAAGCTGTCCAATAATGTGTTGATAACCTCAAATCCTTCCTTATCTACAACACACCAATCCGAAATCTGTGTTGTTGTATTCAAGGGACCGGCCATTTATTACAGCGGGCGGCAGAAGTTTTTAATGCTCTTATGTACTGAAAATAATGACCCTCCCGTTAGGCTTGTCATATTTTTGGATGACCCTCCCAATGTCATTGTACATTTTCTTTATGAAGACAAAATGCAAAAGCATGTCATATTTTCTTACAAACTGTCCATTTTTTCCATGACCCTCCCCAAATATGTGTATTATTTTTCTGATATTTTTTGGGTGACCCTCCTGATTCCCCCTGACCCACCACCCCTATCATAAATGACCAGTCCCTAAATTGCCAAAGTGAGTGAGTGAGTATGGTTTTACGCCGCTTTTAGCAATATTCCAGCAATATCACGGCGGGGGACACCAGAAATGGGCTTCACACATTGTACCCATCTCGGGAATCGAATCCGGGTCTTCGGCGTGACGAGCGAATGCTTTAACCACTAGGCTACCCGACCGCCCCTAAATTGCCAAAAACACAACACCCAGACATCAAGAATCTACCTCATTGACAGTGAGACCGAAGTCATTGGCCATGACTTTCCGATACTTGAATCTACATGGTATGTCTCCGATCATATCCTCATAGTCCAGCTTGTAGTATTCGTCAACATATTGCTCAAATGACTTGTCATCTGCAAAAGAAAAAACCCATGACAGTAAGACTTGTTTAAACATTCATCCTCCATTAACCTACACCAATGGTAACCACTGAGAGTCATGACAACAGCGGCAACATCTTACATTTGTGAGTGACAATAATCTCAAGCCGTATTACATTTTCTCCAATATGTGGAGATTTTTATTTGTCTTATTTCCAGAGGTGGATGTGGAAAGTCATGAATCATGTTGCATATCTACCTGGGTTGAAGGCGGGCTTCTCCTTAGAAAGAGCTTGTGCTAATTTGCTTTTTTTCTTTTTCTTCTTCTTTTCTTTCCCTTGACTTGGATCATAATCTGCATCCATCTGACAACAGATGATGACAAAATATGACACAACAGATGATAATGAGATATGACACAACAAACGATGACAAGATATGACACACCAGACGATAACTAGATATGACACAATAGACGATGACAAAATATGACACAACAGACGATGACAAGATATGACACAATAGACGATGACAAGATATGACACAATAGACGATGACAAGATATGACAACAGATGATGACAAGATATGACACAATAGACGATGACAAGATATGACACAACAGACGATGACAAGATATGACACACCAGACGATAACTAGATATGACACAATAGACGATGACAAAATATGACACAACAGACGATGACAAGATATGACACAATAGACGACAAGATATGACACAATAGACGATGACAAGATATGACAACAGATGATGACAAGATATGAAATAATAGACGATGACAAGGGAGAAGTTGGTTGATTTTCCGTTAGTCTGCAATCTCAAACCAATCTGATTATTAAAACAACAAAGTAAATTCATCTTGAAAACATGGTCAGTCGTAAACCTTTTCAAAATGAAATATGGTGGCATTCTCAAAGACGTAAACAAAAGTATAAACGTAACTAATATGGGGTTAGAGGGCAAATTTAAAGATTCTTGTAATGGCCGCGCCCACACTGGTGGCAGCGATGTTACCGAGAGTGTAACGAAGGTGTCACGCACTGGGAAGGAGTTTGCCACAATCATACCTAAGGGAGACAACTCTGCATAAGGACTTGCTAAGCCTTAGACGACTGGGCCACACGTGCCCGACATGCTGGACGCGACACAGACAACTACATCCCTCTCTGACCTGCCCCTTGTATCACATGAACAAACAATCGTACCACAAAGTCTGGGTCGTCGGCGTACAGCTCCTCATCCTTGACCTCGTCCTTGACCTCCTCGTCCCCTGCCCAGTAATCCCAGTTGTCTACAACACAAAACATGTTATGTATATGTAGGAAGCGGCTCGCCTCAGTATGGTTGCTGTCTGATCATGGATGAAGGACAAGATCCTGTATAAAGTTGAATGACAAAAATAATTGTTGACGCTCTACCAGTGAGGTGACAGATATGTTCCATGAACAAGTCTTACAGTTGACCAGAATCTATTCCAATCTGAAATTGTGTCAGAATTCTAGGTATATACTTTGATTCATCTCTCATGATGGACAAGAGTGAGTGAGTGAGTTGGGTTTCACGCCGTTTTTAACAGTATTCCAGTTATATCACGGCATGCCGTCTTAATGTGGGAGGAAAGCCCGAAGTGATGCAGGTCTCAGACGTTTACCAGTTCGGTGAATTCCACAAGCACGGGTATGGTGCTGACAAACCTAGAAACATAGTCGGGCGAACCGGGATTCGAACCCACTATCATAGGTTTCTAGTGTGCCCAAGCGACGCAACTCTGCACAGCGAATCGCAGCGCCTTAGACGACTGGGCCACCCGTGCCCCCTGATGGACAAGAACATCAGTTATCACTGCAAGATTTGTCATTTCCACATTCGTCATCACCTTTCCAACAATGCTGCTGCTACTCTCATCACCTTATCTCTTCCAATATCAATTACTGCAATAGCCTCCTTTTATGTATCATAACAGATCAACTTGGCAGACTGTGGACCGGAAAGGGTCCTCATCCTACCTCTTTCTTTCTGAAAGCATGGTGCCGGGTAGAATAGGTCTTCAGCAACCCATGCTTATCTTACAAGGCTACTATGCTTGTTGTAAGAGGCGACTAACGGGATCAGGTGGTCAGGCTTGCTGACTTGGTTGATGCATGTCATTGTATCCCAATTGCATAGATTGATGCACATGATCTTAATCACTGGATTGTCTGGTCCAGACTCAAATATTTACAGACCACTGTCATACAGCTGGAATATTGCTGAGTGCGGCGTTAAACAACAAAAAACATGGTGCAATTATCCCCACCATGAAGATACAGTAACATGGGATCAACTAGTTTGCAGGTTCTGGGGACTTAACATGACCCTGACTCCCCCACTGGGGCTAACAGTGCGTGCATCACCTGTCTTGAGGTCCTCGTCCTCCGGCGGGCACATCGGCTTGGCGTCCCCTTCCTCCTCCCCATAGTATTCATCAGCGAAGTATTGCTGCAACAAATGCACAACCTCATTACTTTTCAGTCACCAAAAAGTAAATATTTTCTGCAAACAACCATGTTGGCATTTCCCTTTTGTTCAATGTGTATTGAACACAATATTCAGGCATCTGTAGGGAACACAATATTCAGGCCTCTGTATTGAACACAATATTCAGGCATCTGTATGGAACACAATATTCAGGCATCTGTATGGAACACAATATTCAGGCATCTGTATGGAACACAATATTCAGGCCTCTGTATGGAACACACTATTCAGGCATCTGTAAGGAACACAATATTCAGGCCTCTGTAGGGAACACAATATTCAGGCATCTGTAGGGAACACAATATTCAGGCCTCTGTATGGAACACAATATTCAGGCATCTGTATGGAACACAATATTCAGGCCTCTGTAGGGAACACAATATTTAGGCATCTGTAGGGAACACAATATTCAGGCATCTGTAGGGAACACAATATTCAGGCATCTGTATGGAACACAATATTCAGGCATCTGTATGGAACACAATATTCAGGCATCTGTAGGGAACACAATATTCAGGCATCTGTAGGGAACACAATATTCAGGCATCTGTAGGGAACACAATATTCAGGCATCTGTATGGAACACAATATTCAGGCATCTGTATGGAACACAATATTCAGGCATCTGTATGGAACACACTATTCAGGCATCTGTAAGGAACACAATATTCAGGCCTCTGTAGGGAACACAATATTCAGGCATCTGTAGGGAACACAATATTCAGGCATCTGTATGGAACACAATATTCAGGCATCTGTAGGGAACACAATATTCAGGCATCTGTATGGAACACAATATTCAGGCATCTGTATGGAACACACTATTCAGGCATCTGTAGGGAACACAATATTCAGGCATCTGTAGGGAACACAATATTCAGGCATCTGTATGGAACACAATATTCAGGCATCTGTATGGAACACAATATTCAGGCCTCTGTATGGAACACACTATTCAGGCATCTGTAGGGAACACACTATTCAGGCCTCTGTAGGGAACACAATATTCAGGCATCTGTAGGGAACACAATATTCAGGCCTCTGTATGGAACACAATATTCAGGCATCTGTAGGGAACACAATATTCAGGCCTCTGTAGGGAACACAATATTTAGGCATCTGTAGGGAACACAATATTCAGGCATCTGTAGGGAACACAATATTCAGGCATCTGTATGGAACACAATATTCAGGCATCTGTAGGGAACACAATATTCAGGCATCTGTATGGAACACAATATTCAGGCATCTGTAGGGAACACAATATTCAGGCATCTGTAGGGAACACACTATTCAGGCATCTGTATGGAACACAATATTCAGGCATCTGTAGGGAACACAATATTCAGGCATCTGTATAGAACACAATATTCAGGCATCTGTATGGAACACACTATTCAGGCATCTGTATGGAACACAATATTCAGGCATCTGTAGGGAACACACTATTCAGGCATCTGTATGGAACACAATATTCAGGCATCTGTAGGGAACACAATATTCAGGCATCTGTATGGAACACAATATTCAGGCATCTGTATGGAACACAATATTCAGGCATCTGTATGGAACACAATATTCAGGCATCTGTAGGGAACACAATATTTAGGCATCTGTAGGGAACACAATATTTAGGCATCTGTAGGGAACACAATATTCAGGCATCTGTAGGGAACACAATATTCAGGCATCTGTAGGGAACACAATATTTAGGCATCTGTAGGGAACACAATATTTAGGCATCTGTAGGGAACACAATATTCAGGCATCTGTAGGGAACACAATATTCAGGCATCTGTAGGGAACACAATATTTAGGCATCTGTAGGGAACACAATATTCAGGCATCTGTAGGGAACACAATATTCAGGCCTCTGTAGGGAACACAATATTCAGGCATCTGTTTTCCTATTTCGAACAATATTTACATAAATTTGAACAAACTTGTAAAGTTTCATAAGTAGTTCATGTAGTTAGGAAATTAATGTAAAAAAATCCCTAAATATTCTAAGTCCAACGGTAGTCAAATACTGTATTCCAATATTTTATCCATCAAGGAATACATTTATGTAGGGAGGCCCTTTGCTAGGTTGATTGTTTATCTGGTTACACAACTGTTTATTTGGTTACATACTTGTTTGAACACACCCCCACCCCCCAAAACAGAAGAAAAAATGACACCACCCGCCTGCACTATATTAAAAAAAACCATTGCCTGAGAACCAATTTTTTAAAGCCTAAATTTGAATGACTTACCTGTAAATGACCAAGAAACTAAACGTGATAACCTGTTACTAAACTATGAAGGATCTACAAGGACCTAGACGTGATTCTCTTAATTAATGAAGAAAGTACAAATAAACTTCAATGAAAGAAACTAAATATCTAATGCTAATGCTAATTCTAATTGGCTGAGAGTATGGGTATGTCCCCCTACGGTAGTCTGACGCTAACTAACTGATTGATGCCTGCTACCCTCTTATATCTGTCAACAACCCTCACATTTCATATTGATTTAGCATGCGTCTCTCAGCGTCGACATAGAAGTATCCATCCCTGTCACAATGAACACACCTAATCTCACTGACCTGCATCATGCGATCGTGTTCCTGGGGGTCGAAGTCTCCCTCCAGGTCAGCCGAGCTGAAGCCAATGTCCTTGTTCCCGGTGATGTCACGGAGATGTTCAATCTTCTGTTCAATCTCCTGACGCTTCATCTTCTTCAGCTGTTTTAGCTCCTCAAGCCGATGATCCTTCTCCTGCAAGGGGGGTAATTCTTGCAATCAACAACATTCCTCTGTTCCTTTAGCAATCGTTAATACTGTCAGTATTGTGTCCGATTGCTTGATCAAACCTTTATTAATTAATTCCTATACAAGAGGAACCATCTACAGACTCAATAAATAATCATTAAACTGTACTTTTTGCTTGTTTCGACCTCAGATTATTGCTTCATACCTGGAAATTGATGCTATATGTCAACTTATATCACATTTCTAAGTGTATTCATACAAATACAACCAAATCTGTTCTGTTTGTTGTTTAACGCCACACTCAGCAATATTCCAGCTATATGACGGCGGTCTGTAAATAATCAAGTCTGGACCAGACAATCCAGAGATTGACAACATGAGCATTGATCCACACAATTGGGATAGGATGACATGCATCAACCAAATATACCAACTAAAATTCATAGAACAGTCCATGAGTGTTTGTAGATGTCAATTTGAGTTAACCTTGCACACAGGAAGTTGTTCTCATACCTGCTTTTTCCTGCTTTGCTTAGCTACTCTCTGATCAGCTCTCTTGTTGTCTTTTCTTCTCACAGAGTCATCAATTCTCCGCGGAAAACTTTTGATCTGGGATGGTTTACAAAAGTTTTGTCATATTATACAAAATTGATACAAAGATAAAACAACAACAAATCAAAAAAGGACCTCTAGTGTAAAACTCTCAACAAACATTACGTCTGGCACCTAAGCCCTGCAGTACTGGGACCTGGCCCTGTTCAACCTAACCTGTACATCACAGCGTCTCTATATTTGTTATCTAAACAAGCCATTTTCCCAAAACTATAACATTGACATCCCTACATTTTCTTCCTTTTATTTAACCAAAATTGTAATGTGTGAGTTGGGTTTAACACCGCTTTTAACAGTATTCCAGTTACATCACGACGTGTCAGCTTAACGTGGGAGGAAAGCCTGAAGTGATGCAGGTCTCCGACGTTTACCACTTTGGTAAAACCCACGAGCACGGGTATGGTGCTGACAAACCTAGAAACATAATCGGGGCGAACCGGGATTCGAACCCACAATTATAGGTTTCTGGCGTGCCTAAGGGACGCAACTCTGCACAGAGAATGGCGGCGACTTAGACGACTGGGCCACCCGTGCCCCACCAAACTTGTAACATGGCTGCCTGGGGTTGTAAAGCGGCCGGACAATACATGTTGCCTACTGGGCATTATTGCTCGATTCTCACTGTTGAAGCCGTGACAAAGCATGATCCCCCTAAAGACTCACATCATCAGCGCCCGGTTCCTCAAAACGGAAGTTGTACTTCCTCTCAAACTTCTCCTGCATTTCTATTTGTTCCTCGTCTGAGACATCATCACTGTCATCCACTATCTCATCATAGGTAGGAATCCTTGGTTAGTAGAAAGAAAGGAAATCATTTATCGTATTGACATAATAAGCGACCAGGGCGCTTATGAAGTCGAATACGGTAACTATGTACTTTTCAATTCCTCAATATTTGTCAACAGATTCATAGGACTATTCTAGCATGACCTACCTTCCTGCATCTACATCCCTCAACTCTACTCTGCCCTACCTTCCTGCATCTACATCCCTCAACTCTACTCTGCCCTACCTTCCTGCATCTACATCCCTCAACTCCACAATGCCCTACCTTCCTGTATCTACATCCCTCAACTCCACAATGCCCTACCTTCCTGTATCTACATCCCTCAACTCCACAATGCCCTACCTTCCTGCATCTACATCCCTCAACTCCACAATGCCCTACCTTCCAGCATCTACATCCACCAACTCCACAATGCCCTACCTTCCTGTATCTACATCCCTCAACTCCACAATGCCCTACCTTCCTGCATCTACATCCACCAACTCCACAATGCCCTACCTTCCTACATCTACATCCCTCAACTCCACAATGCCCTACCTTTCTGCATCTACATCCCTCAACTCCACAATGCCCTACCTTCCTGCATCTACATCCCTCAACTCCACAATGCCCTACCTTTCTGCATCTACATCCACCAACTCCACAATGCCCTACCTTTCTGCATCTACATCCACCAACTCCACAATGCCCTACCTTTCTGCATCCTTGTCGACGTATCTCTTGTTCAGAATGAAGTCCTTCAGGAACTTCTCGCCCTCGTCCAGTTCCGGATCATTCCAGTACTTCCTCAGAGGCTCCTGAACAACCAGCCAGCGTGTGAATCACACGGTTATATAACAGCAGGTAATAAAACTCACACAATTCTGACCCAGGTTGGATTCCTCCACAAGATAACACCCAAATGTGCCACTACAACCTTAAGGGTCACACCCCTGCCTGTCTCAGTTGGCCCTGTCACAAAACTAAATAAGATGGTTGACATTGGCAAGAAACCTATTTTAATTATTTCTGGAACACATACATCCCTCATTAAACTTAGCGATCAGGCAAGTATTTCATCTGAAGCCGCACACGTTCAGTCCGAGACGAATTCTGATGCTTAAATAACAAAATTCTGCAGTCTTAACATACCCATTTCCCCCTCCAAAAATATCTCAAACTCATTCTGTGAAAACTAAAATCCAAATCCGAAACGAAATAATAGTTCATCATAAACAACTATCATTAGATAAGACACACAATTATGCAAGTCAATACGCATAGTGTCACTGATATTTACTTATGTTTTGTATATTAGATATATACATAGTTAATGTAGTCATAATACCACAAGAACGTTTAAAAGTGAGAATTATTCATTTGAAATTTTGTGTTATTGTAGGATCCGTACATATGTTTCATTCACATGTTAAATGTTTGGGCATCATTCGAGTGCAAAAAATTCAACAGAAAAGCTTGAACATAATGAAAGTTAGTGTACTGATAACAAAAGGCAAATTCTGCAATTTTTCAGGAATTCTGCTGTAGGTTACATTTTCTGCAAATCTTTCTGCACTCATGGAATTGCAGAATTCGTCTGGGACTTAGTGTTCTTGAAACTAGTGGTCAGATAAATATCTCACCAGGTCCTCCTTCACGGCTTGGTGTGTCTTCAATGTCTTCTTCTGACCTTTGAGCCATGAAAGGTATTCCGTATCCTCATCTTCCTGGACACAGTGGATGAACATTAGTGAGCAAGTGATTGTTGTTGTAAACAATGACACACAATCAGCCAGGTCCCACACTGTAATAGTAGTGGGACGATACACCGATGCATAGGTTGATCGCGATTTTTTACTTCTCGATACAAGTATCGATTCTTACCTTAAATGTATTCTTTAATAAATGTTACACCAAACACTAATTACCAGTGAAACAGAGTAGTGACAACGTAAATATTTTCCTCCATTGTGTCATACCCAACCCTGCCAATTGTAAATTGTGAGTGTGCCAGGTATTTGACCATCCCGTCTAAAAAGATGGCTAACTCACCACAGATAAGACTAAGAGCATATGCAAGTGTCGTGCTACATATCGGATCGTGAGCAAGGTATCATGGTATGTATTAGATCAGACAGTCTGTGTATCGTCCCAGCCCTGCATTGTAACCACCTGGGACAACTTGCACAAAGCTATCTTAGCGCTAAGACTATCGTAAGCCTATGTTAAAGTATGGGAGTTACGATCATCTTAGCGCTAAGATCGTTTGGTACAACGGCACCCTGGTCCTTATTTCAGTCAACTCTTGTGACAATAAAAGTGACGATATACATTTCCATAACCATAACAGCACATCCTGGTATGACTAAGGGACATAACTATGCACAGTGAGTGAGTGAGTAGTTTTACGCCGCTTTTAGCAATATTCCAGCAATATCACGGCGGGGGACACCAGAAATGGTACACACCTCCTCTTCCTGTGTCTTGACCCTGTGTGTCAGCAGATCCTCATCACTGTCACTTGACCCATCCACTGCTGCAGCAATGCTGAAACACACTCAAGAGATGTGACTTTCGATAGATGCGATGAAATATACATGACAAAAGAAAACCACTGACAGTCATCACAATAGTAAGAAGATTACTTTTTGATATTCAATAAATAATCTGGCACATTGATTCCTTGAGGTACCGCATGGATGTTGCGTTGACAGTACTACTGTATACAGACTCTGAATTCACCTGATTCCAAGAGACGTGTGGGTGTCTATTGAGAACAAGTTCATCCACGGAACTACAATCAGAGCTACTCAAATAACCAATGAAATGGAGGACATGATTGGTTCTGGCACCATGACACACAATGTCAGGAACTTATGGGGGGAGGTAGAGGTCATTCTATCACAAATAAAAGCGCTGCAATAGTGGTGCAATGAAATTCTGCAACAGAATGACAGCAGTGTTTAGAATAACTTCAATAACACTGTTAACATATCGGACCAAGCTTGGCCAAGTCATCAACTCAAGGGAAACATAATGGGGAACACATGAAGGCAAGAAGCAGACGTGTAACTGAGTCAATAAACAGACGTGTAACTAAGTCGAAAAGCAGGCGTGTAACTGACTCAATAAACAGACGTGTAACTGAGTCAATGAGCAGACGTGTAACTAAGTCGAAAAGCAGGCGTGTAACTGACTCAATAAACAGACGTGTAACTGAGTCAATGAGCAGACGTGTAACTAAGTCGAAAAGCAGGCGTGTAACTGACTCAATAAACAGACGTGTAACTGAGTCAATGAGCAGATGTGTAACTGAGTCAATGAGCAGACATGTAACTGTGTCAATAAACAGACGTGTAACTGACTCAATAAACAGACGTGTAACTGACTCAATAAACAGATGTGTAACTGAGTCAATGAGCAGACGTGTAACTGAGTCAATAAACAGACATGTAACTGACTCAATAAACAGACGTGTAACTGACTCAATGAGCAGACATGTAACTGTGTCAATAAACAGACGTGTAACTGACTCAATAAACAGACGTGTAACTGAGTCAATGAGCAGATGTGTAACTGAGTCAATGAGCAGACGTGTAACTGAGTCAATAAACAGACGTGTAACTGACTCAATAAACAGACGTGTAACTGAGTCAATGAGCAGATGTGTAACTGAGTCAATGAGCAGACGTGTAACTGAGTCAATGAGCAGACGTGTAACTGAGTCAATAAACAGACGTGTAACTGACTCAATAAACAGACGTGTAACTGACTCAATAAACAGATGTGTAACTGAGTCAATGAGCAGACGTGTAACTGAGTCAAAAACAGACGTGTAACTGACTCAATAAACAGATGTGTAACTGAGTCAATGAGCAGACGTGTAACTGAGTAAAAAAGCAGACGTGTAACTGACCTTTTCCGGAGTTGCTCCTGCTGCTTGTAGTAGCCGGGGGTCTGGTCTGGCTCCCGCTCCCCTGAGTCACTGTCCTCACTGCTGGAGTCCCTGAACACAGCAAGTGTCAGTCACCAGATTAGGCCAATTAAAAAATTAACAACTCTAACATGATAAAGTAGACACAATATATGGATAACAACTTCTTTAATTACTGTGAAGGTTACGTTTCCGTATAGATCCTTATGCTATTGTCAAGCAGGTCTTGCTTGACAACCGTCAACTTCGAAGTAATGCCTATCAAACAATTCTTACATGATAACAAGATGTTGCTTTATATACTGTTCATATGAATCACAAGACACACACACAATAAAATAATTGAATGATTATTCACACATATGAACCATGCGAACAGCATATTTTGTTCACATTAAAACATGAAGTCAACCCACATTCATAAATTTCTTTTAATTTCACCTGAGCAGTAGTAATCAGTCTTAATACTAATATCATGGGGCTCTTTGACTAAGAATACCCTAATAAATACAACTATTTAGTTCTTAAATAAATGATTTTGATTATTCCATTTATGAGTTGCCTACCCTTGTTTCTCAAGGATCAGCTTTCTCTCATAGTCCTTCAGATACAGTGGTTTGTCCTTCTTTTTCTTTTCCTCTCCGCTGCTGCTGCTGCTCTCTTCTTCATCACCTGGACAAAAGCAACTTCGGATATTTACGATGTATAAACTACCTTTTGTCTTCATCCTATTAGTGCCACCCTCAGCTTTTCTAAATATTGATTTTCAGCATTAACCTCAGGTGAGGTGAAATTGGGTTTAACGTCGCGTCCAAGATTATTGGCTGCTTGTACTAGTCCGGACTAATGCCGATTAATAGTGCTCGTTCAGTGAGATACCAATACCATGCCGCAGTTTAACATGAATTTCCTACTCAGACACAGTATACCGACTTCGAGCCGACCTGTCCTTGTTTAAGCCACTTTATGCCGAGCGCCAGACAGGGTAACAATAAGTACCATCTTTTAACATCTTTTGGTATGAGGTGGCTGGGGATTGAACCCCGGACCTTCCGTTCTCCGGACGGACACTCTACCACTGGACCACGGAGGCGGTCTCGGCATTTACCTTAACATGTTTCATTATCCATTTGTTTACACATATTAGGGCTGGGATGGGTAACTCGGGTCGGGTGGGTACTGAATAGAACCTGGGTACCCACAGGACCACCTGGACCCGTGGTTAGTCACATGATATATTGTTTAATGACAAAAACTCACTCTAGCTCAGTGGTTACACAACAAGTCGCTAATGTTCGCATTTCTTTCTGACAATGCACACATTCCTTTTGACTTGTATATGGTTGATTAAAATAATGCTTCAGTCAACTTCAGTGTACCCATGATTTGATTGTTTGATACATGTACAGTCAGGGTCGCCTCTTTGGGATGTATCTAAATAGTTTTTGCCAGGGCTCACGTAAAACAATTCCCAATCAGACATTTTGTTCCCAACGCTTGGGACCTGCACTGGGTACCCGGTTAGGGACAGGTTATAGGGGGTTGGGTACCCGGGTAGTAAAGTTGGACTCGTCCCAGCCCTAACTTATATGATATAGTTTTTGAACAATTTGGACTTCGATAGTCTGCCTTTGTTTGGAAAAGTGTGTCACTTTTTACATCGATGCCTCAAACAAATTCAGCCTCTTTACTTCAATTTCACACGCTATAATACAGAACAATGCATCCATGCATTTGCATGCCGGCAACCCCTTGGTGATGAAATGGATCAGGCCACCGTGTACTGCTCTTACAACTTAATCATTTCATGCCTAGTAGTAATAAACATTGTATTATCCAATTGACCACTGATGGTGGTGAAATTATTACACTAAGCATTTATATTTATGCTTCATCAGAAAAAGGACTATGGGCAATATATAGAATAGCATATGAGCTGCGAGTAATTAAACTTACTTGTCTCTTGCTTAAAGACTTGGGACTTAAAAAAATGAATTAATTTTGGCCAGATAATCAGCTCAAATGTTTGGATGATTTATCACGTTCTGGGGCGGTGGGGTAGCCTTGTAGTTAAAGTATTAGCTTGTCATGCCGTAGACCCTGGTTCGATAGATACAATGTGTGAAGCCCATTTCTGGTGTCCCCGGCTGTAATATTGTTGGAATTATTACTCACTCACATGTTCATCGCAATGAAATCGGAATGATAATCAAGATATTTCCCTGTGGGCATTCTGGGTAATAATAGTTCCCTATCAACCTATGTTGGTTGTAATGGGGCACAAAATGAATCAGAAGGTCAGGCTCAGTGACCAAGTTGATAGCATGTTATCGTACCCCAAAGGTGTCGATCATTGCTCATAGTATGACAATCTCTGGATGGTCTGGTACAGACTTGAGTTTATCTATAGTTGGAATATTGTTGAGTGTGGTGGTGTTTCAAACAAGTAATGAAAACACAACATGAATGTTCAACATGTACTGATATACATGTGCTAAAACAATATGCTTCCACCTACTTGAATAAAACTTGACATCTTTCTGGTAGATCTTTGGATCCTTGTTTTTCAGGGCTGAAAGGGTCTTCAGCCAACCCTTCTCCAGATGTGAAGTGAGTGCCTGAAAACAAAAATGAATAGCTGAGGTTGAATGACGAATGGGTGCAGCACGATTAGAAAATATCCTGTCACTGCTGAGCAAGCTACATCAAAGCGTGTCAGTCTAATGTGGGATGAAAGCCTAAAGTGATGCAGACATCCGAGAAGCTGAGGACAATTCTGTTACTTGTGATTACCTCCCCTTCTTCATCTTCACTTTCTGAGTCTGAGTCTGATCCTTCCACATCACCATATTTGTCCTTCACTGAAAAACAAACAGAACAACATGTCAGAGAGATTATTACAATATATGACCGTAGGCCTCATTCATATGCTATTAAAACTGGTGTAAGAATGTCCATATTCCCTGAGTTAGGCCCAACATGCTGATGGTCATAATGGATTCTGACAAGTGCCAAGTATTTACATATTTGATTCGGATTCTCACAAAAACTGTTTGCTTGTCTTGTGACTTGATCTATGGCAGAGATCTTTACGAGTGGTTGTGGTATTGGATTCTCAAGGCCGGGACGCTATCGCGATTATACTCCCGATTTCTTGTTTCATATGACAATGTAGATTGTATTGTAGGCACTGCCACAGCCACAACGATAACATTTTTGGACGAAATCATTTGATCTGAGCTTCTCGGATTCATCGAAAATGGTGACATCTCATAAGAACAAAAGACAGTATGGTTTAGTTACATCTTTGTAGCTCCTCTGCTTGCCTCCACTTATTGTATCGATCTGCATAATCTTTATTGATGCGAAATTCGCCGTCATCGTCACTACTTGATCCGTCGAACATGCTTGTTTTACAAACCCGGAAGTTGACGATCAGTGAAGAAACATTTGGAATGAAACTTATACGAAATACGAATTTCCACTGCAATACACATTAAATTCATTTAATTTAGGATGTGAACATATTATTGGTTTCCTTTTCGATACAACATTATACTTATACAAAATATGCAAATACTGTTCAAATACAATCTTATTTACATTTACTATTGTTACCACCTTACATATCAATGACACTTTTCTAATCAACCGGATGTTTACAACAAAAATGGCCGCCCCCACAACTTATAATGAGCCAACTTATACAGTGATCTGTTTTCCCTTCTAGTGGCGTTATTGCAAATTTTTATCAGACTTATTGACAATGACGAAGAAAGAGTACATTGTTATTGGTTTGGCATTACTGCAGATTTTGTCTTTCTCGGTATTTCTGAAGGGATTTTTTCCTCTGAAGCAAGGTCTAAAAGGTTTTGCCAGACTGGAGGACTCCCCAGCCGTGCCCGGAGATACTGATAATTCAGTACCAAGTGGACACTACGACAGACTTATCATAGTTGTCATTGATGCACTGAGGGCGGACTTTGTTCTTGCTTCTCAAACGTATATGCCATTCTTGAAGGAAATGATAAGAGATGGCCATGTGCTGCCATTCACTGCAAAGGCCCACCCTCCAACAGTTACACTACCCCGAATAAAGGTTTCATGTTCTTTTTATGTGTGAAAAATATAAAAATAAAACGTTGAGATTAAAGTTTCTACCTAATTTATATATTACACACAAAGACAATCATTTGATGATCAATTTGTTGAATTCGACCAATGAAGAAGTTATTAAATCTTTAGTAATGTATTTGAAACATGTATTTAGCATGTTTAGACTTGGGTGAATATATTGTACTATGGTCAAGATCATGTTGATTTTTATGTATCTGTTAAATCTGAACTGTACTATGGGCCATATGGCCTTGCATACTGAATAAACTGTCTGTCTGTCTGTCTGTCTATATAGCTGTGCCCGGTAAACTGCAGTGTTGTTGGTTAATGAGTTAAATTGACAAATTGAAGCTAGGCTGATTTGATAATTAGCCAACACTTTGGAATGGATACAACAACAAATAATGGCAGCCAATTTTTACCAAAAATGACAACAACTTTTGCTAAGGTCCTTACTGAAATGTCGAGACCCCAAATGGGTACAGTCATTCATGATCATGTGGATCAATCAAGTCTTAATTGACTTCATTGTGAGATATGCAATCTGTTGGTTAGCTCAAAGACTAGCTCAGAGATTTAGTCAGAGATTACCAAAAGGCAACATTATCTATAACTTTAAAATGGGTTTCGCTAAAACGGCACTTCAGCAAAACGTCATTGAGTGAAAACAGCACTGATTGGCGCAAATGTAACCTCGGTCAAAGCATGGACATATCATGCTTGTGGCTCTGGACTATCTGTAGCAAGATATAGAGAAGAGTCTTCCCCGTCCACTGCGTGAAATACACAGGTCCTGTTTTTGCTGATGTGATTGGCAATATGAACTTTGTTATCAGCTTCCAATGAATTATTGTAAATAGAGACAAGTGGTGACAGTGATGGTGATGAATAAACCATGAATAAGGTATATATACCACTACACAAAGCAATATGAATAAATTAAACATCTACAAAATTAATATAAATGAATAAAGCACATATACCATGTATACTATGACATAAATCATTCTTGTCTTTATCATAAAGCTTTGAGGTGCCGCATTTACTCCACAATCGGTAATCAGTTTGAGCTACTTGAATCAAACGTGCTAAATAATGCATAAAAAGCCGAGCCTAGTGTCCCTTTAATCAGGTTATGGCTGGCTACACATTAGGATCCTTTGAAGAACAGTAAGAAGAATACCAATTAAAATTTTAATTCAAATAATGAGGTATTAAGTTAACCATTCATGTCCCAAAGAAATCTGATGTTTTCCCTTCATCAGTGTCAACACATGCGTGACAAAAGAATAGTTAACACTGTGTCTTTCAGCTTGATTAAATGAGCATAAATAAAAACTTAAGATACAAAAACTCCTCTCATTTCATTGAAGATGTAAGAAAGTTTTGTTTGAAATTGAGACATTATCCCTACCAAGGCGAACTAACAGTCATCTTTTGAGATAGGGAGTCTTATGTGAGTAAACTACCAATGGGATCTGTGAATAATGATTCATGTCATAAGGTATCAGTGAAGATTACTCTTTTATCATGAACTGGGAACCAAGATTCAAATCGCTAATAATCAATTTCTTTGTAGGCGCTAACAACTGGTGGCATCCCAGGATTTGTAGACGTTGTTCTAAACTTCGGTTCCAGTTCCCTGGAGGAGGACAACATCATCTCACAACTGAAGCGAGCAGAGAAGGAGCTTGTGTTTTTTGGTGATGATACGTGGATGAAGCTGTTCCCAGAACACTTCTTCAGGACTGATGGCACGACTTCCTTCTTTGTTACGGACTATACTGAGGTAGACTATTCATCATCTGTATTAGTTATTGATCATGTTGTGGCAGAACCCTATACATTAGGGCTGGCTATCGATATAGATTTTAGTGATCGATAATCGCTAACTGTCAATCAATTATCAATAAATGTTTGAGAAGAAACTTTAAGCGAGTATGCAAGAAAATCCTGACAGAAATCAATATATTTGACTCCAATGGTGAGCAGTTACACAATTATGCAAAGATTACTTGGTGGATGTTTGAGATATAACAAAAACAGTTGCTTTCCGTCTTTGACAATTGACATTATTGACAATAACAAGTTTGTATCGGTAAATCTAAACTTTATTATATCACAACAGTTAATGAAAGTTATTATCGATGACAACAATTTCATATAGATAATTCGATGAAAATTCTGATTATCGATCTCATCGTTATCTCGCAGACCCCCCCACGGTGATTTTAGGTTAGAAGTGGTCCTCATCAACCTTTGCTGGTTGTAAGAGTTAATCTAATGGATCAGGTGGTCAGGCTTGGTGACGTGTAATGCTGAGTCATCCATGTGCCTGAGCGTGTGGTGTCACTTCTCTGTTACCTTTGCTGGTTGCAAGAGTTAATCTAATGGATCAGGTGGTCAGGCTTGGTGACGTGTAATGCTGAGTCATCCATGTGCCTGAGCGTGTGGTGTCACTTCTCTGTTACCTTTGCTGGTTGCAAGAGTTAATCAAAAGAATCAGGTGGTCAGGCTTGGTGACTTGTAATGCTGAGTCATCCATGTGCCTGAGCGTGTGGTGTCACTTCTCTGTTACCTTTGCTGGTTGCAAGAGTTAATCAAAAGAATCAGGTGGTCAGGCTTGGTGACTTGTAATGCTGAGTCATCCATGTGCCTGAGCGTGTGGTGTCACTTCTCTGTTACCTTTGCTGGTCGCAAGAGTTAATCAAATGGATCAGGTGGTCAGGCTTGGTGACTTGTAATGCTGAGTCATCCATGTGCCTGAGCGTGTGGTGTCACTTCTCTGTTACCTTTGCTGGTTGCAAGAGTTAATCAAATGGATCAGGTGGTCAGGCTTGGTGACTTGTAATGCTGAGTCATCCATGTGCCTGAGCGTGTGGTGTCACTTCTCTGTTACCTTTGCTGGTTGCAAGAGTTAATCAAAAGAATCAGGTGGTCAGGCTTGGTGACTTGTAATGCTGAGTCATCCATGTGCCTGAGCGTGTGGTGTCACTTCTCTGTTACCTTTGCTGGTTGCAAGAGTTAATCAAAAGAATCAGGTGGTCAGGCTTGGTGACTTGTAATGCTGAGTCATCCATGTGCCTGAGCGTGTGGTGTCACTTCTCTGTTACCTTTGCTGGTTGCAAGAGTTAATCAAATGGATCAGGTGGTCAGGCTTGGTGACTTGTAATGCTGAGTCATCCATGTGCCTGAGCGTGTGGTGTCACTTCTCTGTTACCTTTGCTGGTTGCAAGAGTTAATCAAATGGATCAGGCTTGGTGACTTGGTTGATGTGCGTCATTGTATCCCAATTCCATGGATCAATGCTCATGATGTCAATCACTGGATTGTCTGGTACTGATTTGATTATTTACAGACTGCCATCATATAGCTGGAATATTGCTGAGTGCAGCATTAAACAACCAAAAAAACCCATTAGAAGGTCCATAGTTCAGATCCCATCATGATGATCGGTTCACTACACAGACACCAAACACCTTTGGATACCGAGCCAATACGTTACCCTTGATGTGTAATGATATATTGTCGTACCCCTCACTGTCCCGGTTATCATAATCTGTTGTAACAGTTATAAAACAATCCATAGATTGCACTGAAACTTGTGAAAGACTTCCACTTAAATTAACTGATTTCAGGATAAATATGTTTGTTTACAGATACAAGAAATTTCTGTGCATGTGATATGCAAATTAGCTTGTGACTTGTAATGCTGAGTCATCCTTGTGCCTGAGCGTATGGTGTCACTTCTCTGTTACCTTTTCACTCTTGTCGGTGTTTTGAAAGATCAACCCTTTGTATACTCACTGGCAAGAGAAACGTGAACCATAGAAACGTGTTGAGAAGTATGTACGTTAAGAAGAGATGTTATCAATGTGTACCACTTAATGAAAAAACTAACAGTCAAGTGTTACCACAGAGTGTCCGTATTCTTATCACGATATGCTGCTTGTGATTTCTAAAGACAAATAAGACGCTAGACAAATGGTGCATCTCGAGTCACGTGATGCGTTCATGAGCAATGGTTCACACAACAATACCAGTATGTTTTTTGTGCATCGAACCAATCTAATATCTCTTGAAAATGAGTAATTCTTATATATTAGCCAACATGTGGGGTGTACACGCTTCTTTTGTCGGTGGGGGGCACGGGTGGCCCAGTCGTCTAAAGCGCCGCGATTCGCTGTGCAGAGTTGTGTCCCTTGGGCACGCCAGAAACCTATGATTGTGGGTTCGAATCCTGGTTTGCCCCGATTATATTTCTAGGTTTGTCAGCACCATACCCGTGCTCGTGGGTTTCACCGAAGTGGTAAACGTCTGAGACCTGCATCACTTGGGGCTATACACGCCGGGATATAACTGGAATAATGTTAAAAGCGGCGTTAAACCCAACTCACTCACTCACTCACTCTTTTGTCGGTGAGTTTTTATGTTTTGGACAATCAATCTCCATCGTTTAGAAGTTGTTGTTTCACGTGGCGTGTATTGTGTTCAGGTGGACATGAATGTGACCCGCCACCTCCCCGAGGAGATGAAGCTGGATGACTGGGATGTCATGGTCCTCCATTACCTCGGACTTGACCACATCGGTCACCTCGATGGCCCAAGGAGTCCCCTCATCAGTCCCAAACTGTTTGAGATGGACAACGTCCTGCAGAAGTTGTATCAAGCAATGAGGCAGTGGGTAGGTCAGGCTGTCTATATTTGACCCATCATGATAAGACCGCCTCCGTGGTCTTGTGGTAGAGCGTCCGCCCGGAGAGCGGAAGGTCCAGGGTTCGATCCCGGGCCGCGTCATACAAAAAGACGTTAAAAGATTGTACTTGTTGTTACCCTGTCTGGCGCTCGGCATTAAGGGGCTAAAACAAGGACTGGTCGGCTCGGAGTCAGTATACTGTGTCTGAGTGGGGTATTCATGTTAAACTGCGGCATGGTATCTCAGTGAGCTAGCACTATAAATCGGCATCAGTCCGGACTAGTACAAGCAGCCACACACACACATACACGTGCATGCACGTCGCTATATAAGTGCAATAATCTTGGACGCGACGTTAAACCCAATTTCACCTCACCTCACCCATCATGATATTGCAGTAATCATTATGTACCTCGAGTTGGCTAAAACGCTGCAATTTGCAGTACAGAGTTGCATCCAATAGCTGTGTCAGAAACGTAGGATTGTTGGTTTGAATACCGGTTCACCCTGATTATGTTTCTATGGTGATAGCACCTCTCCCGTGCTCATGGGTTTCACCAAATGGTAAACGTCAGCATCCCTTCTGGCTTTCTTACAAACATCAAGTCGACAAGCTGTGATATAACTTTGCTGTTGAACCCAACTTTCTAACTCACTGTTATGTACCAGGGGCCCGTTTTACAAAGCGATTGTAGAGCTACGACTACCGTAACTCCTATACTTTAACATAGACTTACAACCATCTTAGTGCTATGATCTCTTTGTGAAATGGGCCCCAGGCTCTAACCTGTGTTGACCGCCTCCATCATCTAGTGGTAGAGCTTCTGCCCGGAGACCTTCTGGGGGTTCGATCCCCGGCCGCGTCATACCAAAAGATGTTAAATGGTGGTTACCCTGCCAGGCACTTGGTATTAAGGGGCTAAAACAGGACTGGTCCGCTCGGCTTCAGTATACTGTCTATGAGTGGAGTATTCATGTTAAACTGCGGCATGGTATCTCAGTGGAGTAGCACCATAACATCTGTAATAATCCAGACTAGTAAAAACAGCTACACACACACGTACATGCACATCACTATATCAGTGCAATAATCTTGGACGTGATGTTGAACCCCATTTCACCTCACCTCACTCACCTGTGTCATATCATCACTCACATCAACTCAACGCCCGCATCATAAAGTTTGCCGCACGTTTCGTTTTTATTTCCATTTTTTAAAAAAACAAACCAAATCCTTAAATATTCCAAGTCCAATGGTAGTCAAATACTGTATTCCAGTATTTTACTCATCAAGGAATACATTTATGTAGGGAGGTCCTTTCCCGGGTTGATTGTTCACAATTGTTTATTGGTTCCATACTAGTTCGAACAACCGAAAAAAAAGAAAAAAAGACACCGCCCGCCCTCACTATATTTTCAGAAACCATTGCCTGAGAACCAATTCTTTTATTTCTTTAAGCCTAAATTGTACACTCAAGAATTTGCATAAGTTTGCAAGTAGCTGTAATAACCAGATTGATTCCAGTTGGACGAGAGGGACTTGACAAGTCTGATGATGGTGTGTGGAGATCATGGCATGAGTGATCAAGGCGGCCATGGTGGGGCATCACCAGGGGAGACAACTGTTCCTGTCATCTTCTTAAGTCCCAGTCTTCATGACACTGTACCAGCTGGGGGTAGATATATTTTGTCATTTGAAATACGGATAAGTGGTAACTAGCACTATGGCATAATTTTATAACGATAGTGAGGTTACTACAATATACAGATTGTGATAAACAAAGAATTAAACACGCTGTTTATGAAAGATGAATTTCAGAAAATTTAATTTAAATGAAAATAGTTTTGGCCCAGAGTTTGTAGTTTGGGGGATATTTACTGTATGTTTTTTTCATGATTGCAAGTTACATTGAAAAGTTATCACAAAAGCATCATGATTCCGGACCGCTGGAACATTTAATATATCTTATCAGAAACACATGTTTTGTGTTCTTTATATTTATTGGGCAGTGGTGTAGTCTAGTGGTTAAGGCATTCGCTGGTGACGCCCAAGGCCAATTTCCTACATGGGTACAATGTGTGAAGCTCATTTCTGTTGCCCTCCCCCTCCACAATGAAATTGCTGGAATACTGCTAAAAGTGATGTAAAACACTTACTCCTAATACTCACTGTTACAGTACCAGCCCTGAACATGGCTAGTCCCGGAAGCATTATGCAGATTGATGTTGCGCCCACTCTGGCTGCCCTCATGGGAATCCCCATACCTAAAAATAGCCTGGGGGAGATTGTTGCCTCAACTCTGGTTGGTTACAGCCTTGAGGACAAGGTGCGGCTAATGCAGGTCAATGGCCACCAGGTGTCACTGTTACTGGAGCAGAACGTAGCAGACGTGGAGAAAGGTAACACTCAATACAAACATACAGCACTGAAACCACACTCCTCTGCTACCTCACGTCACAGATATTGTTTGATAACCCATTAACTGATTTCATTTAATACATTGGGACATCCTTTATGAGACATCAGCTTTATATTTGAGTTACTATAGATCTTGATTGTCTAGATAGAATTACGCACTTACCTGTAGCTGATCAATTATTGTCAGATTTGGCTAAATTATTGAACTTCAGTCTGCCGATGAGTAGTTATTTTCAGTCACTTACTGAATTAAACATTCTTAGAGATAATTGTGCTGCTAATATCAAACTGGCAAGCATGTAATACTCATTCCCCACCAATGTGACATGTACGGTTGTCTGCAAGGTAATATTGTACCGTTTTCAAGATCTGCTCCGGAAACAAGCGCTATCACCATTTTCAGTCTAAGTCAAAGTCGTTGCTTTGGAAATTCGAAAAATAAATTTTAAAAAAATTCCAAACTATCAAAAGGCACCAGTTCACCAATTGACCTATCTATGTGCCAAGTTTGATTAAGATATCTCTTATGGTTTTTGAGTTCTGCTCTAGAAACGAAACATGACGGACGGTCAGATGGAAGGTGGTTGGAAGGACGGACAGACAGCACCCATTTGTATATCCCCCTTCCACCTCATGATAATAAGAATTGATCTGACTTCCATTTGCTGCTGTATGAATAATCTGTTGATAAAATCATGGTGTGGTAGTAGTGAATTATATATCAAAGAAACAACAAAGGAAAACTGTGTTTCAAAACAAAGCTAAATACAGCGGTCTAATAAATAATTTAAGATGTAATTTAGTTTATAGATGCTGCAAGATGAACATTTAGAAATAATCCTCCTGAACCTCGACTTTTCTTTATGATTTTAATCTAGAAAATGGATATCGTCGTTATGAGCAAGTGATGAACAGACATTCTGATTGGCTGAAGACGAAAAGCACAAACATGTCAAGAGAATCTTGGGAGATGATTGGTAATCGTCTGGTGAAGGATTATGGGAAGGCTGTGCAGGAGATGAGGTCAAGGGTCAGTGAAACATCCACCAACTATGACCTGCACGGGATGGGGGTTGGCATTGTACTGATCTGTCTGGTAAGTGGGAGAATGGTTTCCGTGTAGTTTCATCGATAGTTCTCGCATGTAAATCGCATGTAAATATAAATGGATCTCGGAACACATTCATTCTGGTGACCAAATATGTCTTCAGGAATGTAACTTGGAAGTACTTGTAAATGGAAAGATGACATATTTGACATAATATATAACATGTATGTGTTTGTTTGTTGTTCAACACAACACTCAGCAATATGTCAGCTATATGATGGAGGTCTGTAAATAATTGAGTTTGGACCCGACAATCCAGTGATTGACATCATGAACATCGATCCACGCAATTAGGATACAATGACATGAATCAACCAAGTCAGCGAGTCTGACCACTCGATTCCGTTAGTTGCCTCTTACAACAAGCATAGTTGCCTTTCACAGTGACCTTTTCTAACCTTGATCTTCACGGGTAACATGTATACGTTGCTAAGTCAGGAGTTATTATGTAGTTATTAGCAAAGCAGTGGTATTATAGACTTAAATGTAAAATACAAGCTAATTCAGAACTAAGAGCTCTGATTGCGGGTGAATGATTTCTCCTTCCAGATAGTATTGTTCCTGCTCTTGTTGTCTGTGTCGGACATGTCAACATTCAGACTTTCAACCAATAGAATCGCTGTTTGTCTTATCTGCTGCATCCCCGTTGTGCTGGGTCACATGACCATGTGTACGAGTCAGCTCCGCAGCGACTTCCTGTGTACGACCCACATCCTCATCCTTCCAATTCAGCTGATGGTGATGATAGGTGTTGTCATGGCGACACTGTTCCTGGTGATGTCCTTTGTCAAATACAGAGACAGAATTATGGTAAGCAGAAAATCGATGAGTGTTTTTACAATGGACTGCCGTATACGTTCTTGTTACTTTCATACCAATAATGTTCATCATAAAAGTGACTGAGTGAGTTTGGTTTAATGCCACTTTGAACTGTAATCCAGTTATATCACAGCGTTTTATCATACTATAAGAATCATGAGATCTTATCTTGCCTCAGATCTCCAGGCACTTCTCAAGTAACATACTGAATCTAGGAAATGGAGGTTGTGTTTGAATTTGAGATGTTGAACTCTGTTGGGAGTATGAGAGGAGAGTAGGTCCTCAGTTTCTCACACTCATCCTAAGAGCCCATGAGATGCCGTAGGACTGGCTGATTGTGTTCCATTGTACCCAGGCTGTGTGACTCATTGTTCATGCCATCGACCACTGGTTTGTCTGAGCAGACATATGTGCATTGGCTGACATATTGCTGATTGCAGTGTCAAGACCATCTATAAAAGTCCAGTTTCCACCCTTGCCGAACTAGGCTGGTATTATGGAGTTACATTTTGGCTGGACTAACGAGTCTATGCATAGTCCAATCAAAATCGTGCACCGAAATCGAAATCCGGTTCGTAGAGTGTCATGCAGATTTCAGTCGACTGCAGGATTTGCAAAGCATGTGCACCGCTAACTCGTTGTCAACAGAAATTTTCTAAATATTTTCATGTTTTTAATCAAGGTGCTCACGTGATTTGATGCACTTCGCGATGTAAGACTCGTTTTATCACAATATAGATTTTGATTATCAATCAGATCGTCTTGATTGGGCGCCACCGTTTTGTTTGAAACAAATGCAAGTGATACGAGAGGTTGAATCTGATCAGTCCTTAGGAGAGGCATAGAAAGGACATAACTCGTAATAGCCACTGGTGGCGCTACAATCGAGCCCAGGAATTCCAGCCTAGTTCGGCAAGGGTGGAAACTGGACTTTTAAAGTCAGTTAACTCTCTTGCCTCGGGAAGATGTGTCAAGACAGATTCACTCCCTCTTTCTCTCTCTCTGTGATGTAAAATAAACCAGAAAATTTACTTTGTGGAAAGATAATTTATGATTTTACTACTGCAGTACAGTATACTATGTTTATAACGAACATGCTTATAACAAACTTATGTTTGGGTCCTGTCCGTCTGCTGGATATATGCTTATAACGACTATGGTTATAACGAACTAGAGTTAGTGGTACCTTTGAGTTCATTATAACCATAGTTTGCTGTAGTTAAATGCCCCCTGTGGTTTTCTCACCTCACTCATTTCAGTGCGTAAGGATGTCGTGTGTCGAGTGGGTGTTTATTGGAGGGTCGCTGCTGCACACTCTCAGTCTGTTGTCCAGCAGTTTTGTGGAGGAAGAACATCAGACATGGTACTTCTATATCATCACCCTGCATGCTGTCATCATCTGCAATCTCATTGGTGCTGTCTGCTCTCAAGCAGCCAGTCAAAAAGCAGGGAGCGCTGGTGATTTTGATAGACATGAACAGACGACAGATAATCAGAACAGCCATAAGACTCACAGAGACACATCTTACCATGAGATAATCAAACAGAGTGAGAAGATAGACAGTGGTTCACCAAGCATTACGGTGTGGACGTCTGTCACGTCAGTGGCAGCCATGTTTGTTGTGCTGATGCTATGCAGGGTGTTGAGGAGGTGGAATCAGACAGGAGACAAATGGCTGACTGTTCCTGACATCGGTGATTGGCTTGTCAGGTGAGATATCAACCTCACACATCAGACCAGGACCCACTTGCACAAAGTGATCTTAGTGCTAAGATGATCATAACCCCCACACTTTAACATAGGCTTACAATAGTCGTAGTGCTAAGATTGCTTTGTGCCCTGGACTGTGATGATATAAATACAAGAATTTCAACATTTCAGATTTTGAGGTTGCTATGTGATTATGTTAATTGGATTTGAATAAAATAGAATGCAAAATAGGTATTGCAACTCTGATCTCCCACCACTACCTAAACACGCACACTCACTCACACAATCACACTTCAGTAGGTATATGACAATCAATGCAATCAATGCAACTGTCAATAGGGATGTAACGAAATGTTTAATGCAGCTATCAATAGGGATGAAACAATATGTCAGTTGCAATTATTTTTTCCAATACAATATTAATACAAACTGGTTTTAATCAAAAGCACATGAAAACCCAAAGGTACAAAATGAGAATACAGAGTACTTTTATGTGCTATTGAACTTGCCACGAGTACTCGTTGTTAGCCGAGACAGGACACACATATCCATCATTCTACTTGTCGTGGACCACCCGCTACTAGGGTGAAACGGTGAACCAGTGCATTGTGAAGTTTATGATACACGATAGGTTTTGTCTCTATCGATACAAGATGAAACATTTGCTAAAATATATTACTTACTACTCATTTACTGACCCCACCACAGTGTTTTTTGTCAGTCAGATGTTGCAAAATGTGTTGTAATTAACTTTTTAAGTTCACTGCTAAATAGACGCTACGAACATGGATTTACAGCTAGCTTTTCCTTTGGAACATGTTCTGTAATATTTACTCACGAAGTTTTCATGTAATTTGATATAAATATGCATATCGGGTTATGGTGATATGTATCGTATAGTGACCTTGCAGTATCGTTTGACCCCTACCCTCTACCCCTCTCTTCACAATGGTATGTGCCAGTGGGCGGACCTCATACATAGTCATACAGGGTTAATTGTCAGGTCACAACTCAACTTATCCTGGCTTACAAATATGTATGTATCCTGATGACATCAGTAAATGGGGGACAGACACTTCTATATTCTGACATTTTAAATAAACTCAAATAAATATTTTAAATTTGTATCTGACCTGTCATTATGCTTAAAGTACCTTATCACAAACTACCCCAGTAATCCCTGTTTGTGAATGTGATTTGGTTGAGGTAGTGTACGTAATCAAAATGAAGAATATTTATCAGCATATCAACTCAATAGTGAAATGAACCTAATGAGAAAGCATGTATTCTTTCATCACGTCCGCTATTCAATGTCTGTCTGTTGTTTCAGACCAGAGAACAAGTCGGCTTTATCAGCTGTAGTGGCCATCTCCATGTTGTGCCTTGTCACCACCAGATGGCGATCATCATCTCTCATCCAATCATCTTGCAGTATTTTGGCTGCGATATCGACCTACTGCTCTAAAGCTGCCACGGGTGTCATTGTGTTCCCGGGTGTGTACTCAGGGATGACCAAGTAAGAGTGTTTTTTTTGTTTATTGTTTTCAATGCCACACTCAGCAATATTCCAGCTTTATGACGGCGGTCTATAAATAATTGGGTCTAGACCAGTTAATCTAGTGATTGATGTCATGAGCATTCATCCACGAGCTGTTTGTTTACATAAATCATTATGAAATCAGACACCAGAATGTTTAGATTTGTTCTGAGAATTTTGTGTATTTCTTGGACATATTATACCACTGGATCATTTTTTAGAATTTTCAGTAAACTACCACTTAAAGGTCAGTGAGCCACCGTGAGCTCATTTCAATCCCCAAACAAGTCTTACATGACCATGCTTTGACCTATTTAGTCACGTGTTTCTTCAGATCTTTTGGTGCTTGAACAACAAACAAACAGATCTTTGGGTATCACTCAGTGGCTTCCTTGAAGTCACATGGCATGTCAAGGTCATGCATGCATGGTGACGCTATTCAGGAATTCCTCACAGGAATGTACCAATATTTAACATAAGAATGTGCCAACATTTTTAGGAATGTAACATTTAATATAGGGACATACCGGTACCAATTTTTTGGGGAATGTACCAAATTTTAACACAGGATTATACCAATATTTAATATAGTAATGTACCAAATTTTAACACAGGATTATACCAATATTTAATATAGTAATGTACCAACATTTAACACAGGAACTTACCAACATTTGATAAAGGGAAGTACCAACATTTAATGTAGGAATGTGCCAACATTTTTAGGAGCATAAAACATGTAATAACTGGATGTACCAACATTTAAGAAAGGGATGTACCAACATTTAATATAGTAATGTACCAACATTTAACATAAGAATACACCTTCACACATTGGCTGTTCCCAGAGGCGTCACAGAAGCCCAGCTGACCTACTTCATCCTCCTCCTGTCCCTCATCATGTTGCTATGGCAATGGAGGAGCCAGCTGGGGGAGCCAGGGTACCAGACAACCGACCTGTGGTCAAGCCTGCAGACAATATGGCTGCTGGTTATGATGCTGTTGCTACGGCCACACAATTCAGCACTGGTTGCCATGGTGGCTGCAATAGAGAGCCTGGTGTCCGGTCACATGATCTCCGTCACCAAACTGCGTCCTGCCTTCCTGACACTGTACTGTCTGTGGATGGGGCAGGCGACGTTCTTCTTCCAGGTTCGTCAAATCTCTTGCTTTTAATTATCTGCTTGTTATGGGTTTTCTGACACTTAAGAAATATTTGTAGTTTTCTGTCTAATCACAAAAACAACCATAAAACATCGCACTTACTTTTAAAAGACAACTTCCTTTACAAATCAAGCCAACGTCTGCGTATTTACAATGTCTGTGTGACGCCACAACCATCGTTATAGTTTGGGTACTCGCGATACTCGTGATGGCTGTCCAAAAACATTGATGCATCAGTAATTGTTTGGTTCTAGGTTTGAAACAAGGTACTAATCATTAAATATATGTGATCAATTGTATTCCTTTATCATGAAAAAACACTCCATATTTATGATTTGGGTATAGTAATAACACAAAGCTGAATAGAAAGCATCAGAATTGTGATACTGTGGAGTTGTGAGGCTCATGTTTCCTGCCAGCTGTGTGTTAGCATAAAGAGGTTATCCAGCGGCTGTGTTTTGGGATATTTACCCTCCAAAAAACACATGTGTGATAACCTCTTTATCATCTAATGTCATTCTTAAATTTGATCATCAATATAAGTATTTTCATCTCTCATAATCGATATGGCTGAACTATTGCCAATGTGACCTAAAACATTAACTCACTCACTCATCTCTCATAAAAGGTATCTCAAGTCTTCCTGGAATATGTACATTAATATATGCTACCGTATTTGACGTAATAAGCGCCCAGGGCGCTCTCAAAATTAGAAATGGGGGGCTCTTATTAGAATATTACTTTGGTGGAAAAAACAGAGTTGAAAGATAAATTTCATGGTTTATGCTAACAGTCTGAACTGATTATATACGACAGATACATTTTTCCAGAATTTAATTGCCCATAATTAAGGGTGCATATAACACACGAGTGCATATTATACACGAATAAATAAGTCTTGTGTACATTGATCAATCGGAAGGGGGCTAATTGGGATTGTTCACTTGCCAATATATTAGCAAATATCGCCATGGGCTCTTATTAGAGCGGGGCGCTTAATACGTCGAATACGTTACATCACAATGTCAGTGGTAAGTCAGTGAGCCAGTCACGACAGTCACGACAGTCACGTTAATTCCAAATGAAACTTGTCTTTTATACAGTGATGCAAGTACCATGAAGGCAAAAAGACAATTGCCTACAAATAATTTCTCCCCACAGCTACAAAATGAAAGAAGATAAAATTTCAGACATAATTTTCAGGAAAAAACCCTAAGCTGCAGAGGTCTGCACATGTGTGGGAACTGATATCCTTACCATCTCGCTAAATTTCTTCGCAATTTATATTTCTAAAGTAGCTTACACTTGTGAAAGGCCTAGCTACACCCCTTTTCAAGACCGATTTTCATCAATTCGGACGTGATCGCTGATGCCATATTTGTTTATATTACCACATTACTGAAAGCAGTACCTTTCTGACCTTTATATTCAAATATTGGTAAATATAACCAACAGAAACAGTTTTATCTGTCTGCTTTTTCCCTTCGAAACATCTTCCCATTATGATAAAGGAAATGAACCTCAAAAGCTTGCATATGTTCACATCATGGATACTGTGAAAGAAAGCTTAAAACATACACTTGTGCTATTCTCATTCATTTTTCATACCAATGATCAACCTTGAAATTCAAACCAATGCTATGCTACTGGCATGCATACGTGACCAGTGTCCCATTCCACAAAGTGATCATAGCACTACAACTGTCCTAAGTCTGTGTTAAAGTAGGGGGCACGGGTGGCCCAGTCGTCGCGATTCGCTGTGCAGAGTTGCGTCCCTTGGGCACGCCAGAAACCTATGATTGTGGGTTCGAATCCCGGTTCGCCCCAGTTATGTTTCTAGGTTTGTCAGCACCATACCCATGCTCGTGGGTTTCACCGAAGTGGTAAACGTCTGAGACCTGCATCCCTTCGGGCTTTCCTCCCACATTAAGCTGACACACCGTGATATAACTGGAATATTGTTAAAAGCGGCGTAAAACCCAACTCACTCACTCACTCACTGTGTTAAAGTAAGGGTGTTATGATTGTCGTAGTGCTAAGATCGCTTTGTGGAATGGAACCCTCTCTTCAGTAAAATCTGTCTGTATCCGCAGGGCAACTCCAACAGCCTGACCACAGTGGACGTGGCGGCCGGCTACGTGGGTCTCCATGACTACCACCCTCTCCTCATTGGTCTGTTGATGTGTCTCTCCACCTACGCTGGACCGATCTTCTGGATGGTCTCACTCCTCAAATACATCAGCACGATGGACGTCAACTTAGATGACGTTTCCAGGACTAACAAGTAACTATTCTTTATTATGCAAACATGCAGGGGTGTAAGTGAAAATAACGTCACTGCAATACTGAACATGTCCTTTTACTCTGTGTTTCTACGTATTGAAAGAATTGTCCTCTTGAAGAAATGTGGGGAATCAAACATATATGCTACCCCAAGGCCCCATTAGAAAACTGCAAATAAAGTTTTAAGTGTAGAATTTAAAGTGAGTGAGTGAGTATGGTTTTACGCCGCTTTTAGCAATATTACAGCAATATCACAGCGGGGGACACCAGAAATGGGCTTCACACATTGTACCCATGTCGAGAATCGAACCCGGGTCTTCGGCGTGACGAGCGAACGCTTTAACCACTAGGCTACCCGACCGCCCCGTAGAATTTAAAACAATATTAGAGGAACCTTCATTAACTTGTAATTTATATACCAAAGTATTTTTTGTTTCTTTCCATGGGCCTTTCATCTCCAAACCTTCCCAACATTAGGTGAAGTGGGGTGAAAAGGGGGTTTTACATCGCATTCAAGATTATTGCACTTTTTGTGTGTGTGTGTGTGGCTGCATGTACTAGTTCGGACTGACACCGATTTTATAGTGCTAGCACACTGAGATACCAGGCTGAAGTGTAACATGAATACCCCCCTCAGACACAGTATACTGACTCTGAGCCGACCAGTCCTTGTGTTTGCCCATTAATGCCAAACGTCAGATAAGGTAACAACAAGTACCATCTTCTAACATCTTTTGGTATGACGCGGCTGAGGATCGAACCCCACGCCTTCCACTCTCTGGGCGGACTATACCACTAGACCACGGAGGGGGTCCCCAGCATTAGCAAATGGAATGTTTCTAAGGCACATACAGTATATTCACAAGGAGACGTGCTTCAGTGTTCTCTGTTGTCTGTTTTCAGACTGAGAGTTGGCCACCAGGAGGCGGCAGTGACGGTGATGATGTCCCGAGCTCTTCCCCTGTCCGTGTATTGTGTGCTGGTGACCGTGGAGAGGTACCACCTGTTTGTGTGGACGGTCTTCTCCCCCAAGTTGTTGTATGAAGGTGTGACCACCGTGGTCTTGTCAACATTCGCCGTTCTCCACGCAGTCTTAGCGCTCAGTCACAGCAGTAGAGCCAAAAGCAGAAAAATACACGAGTGATAATCATCAGGAACTTGGTGAAGAAAACCAACACAGATATGACATGTTGTTTTCCAGGAACTGTTTTTTAGCAGGTCATATTTGAAATTTATTCTGGACTTTAATGATCTGACATGTTTTATTGATATGTTTGTGTATTTTTTGTTGATCATATCGTATTTATTGTATAGGTTACATGGATTTACCTTTGTAATAAAATACTATCTTAAGCTTTAGCTCCACTATTTTGGAATGGTGACAGGAAATAGGACTAATATCTTGCAAAACCCAACAAATAATGATAACAAGCTGGCAAACCATCAAACACAATAAGACATTTCTATGTGTCCACCACATCTGTGAAGATCCAGGGTAGAATAGGTCTTCAGCAACTATGCTTGTCGTAAGAGGCGACTAACGGGATTGGGTGGTCAGGCTTGCTGACTTGGTTGAAGCATGTCATCGTATCCCAATTGCGTGGATCGATGCTCATGATGTCAATGAGTGGATTGTCTGGTCCAGACCCGATTATTTACAGACCGCCGTCAGATACTGAGATAACTGGAATATTGCTGAGTGCGGCGTTACACAACAAATAAACAAACAAAACCTGTCCACCACCTATTGCTATAGATACAAATTCAACCTACAGATGGCGCACCCACCCCCCAGCTTAAATAAACATGATGGGGATTATCCCTTGGCCAGCTGCTGGACCATTCTTGACCAACTTGTGTTATCCCTGGACAAGCCGAATAGCGACTCATGCCCCTCTCGTGGCCATGTTTGCGACCAGGTTCCGTCTTAGCGTAAACGGGCATACCTAAAACAATTGTCAACTCGTTGCGTAATGGTTCACACATTTTCCCAATATATTATATATATTTCAGATTTAAAGCACAATTTAAAGCACATCTGGAGCACAATCAAAAATTATTTCTGAGGGATTCTTTGACGAAGAACTTGAAATCATACGCGCATTCTGATTGGTTTGTCATATTTTCTCACATAACATTCATCGATAGGGGGACGAGTCTTCTTGTAGGTTACGAAAAGGGGCGAGTGTTGACGAATGCTGCTGGACAAGTAGGAAATCACCATTTCGAACTTTACCTTTGGGCTGATAGGGTGTAACACTTTCCCTTTTTTGTTTGTTTGTTTGATGTTTAACACTGCACTCAGCAAAATTCCAGCTATATGCCAACGGTCTGTAAATAATCGAGTCTCGATCATACAATCCAGTGATTGACATCATGAACATCGATCTACGTAATTGGGATACGATGACATGCATCAACCAAGTCAACGAGCCTGACCACCCGATCTTGTTAGTCGCCTCTTACAACAAGCATAGTCACCTTTTACTGCAAGCATGGGTTGCTGAAGATGGATTCTAACCAGCCTGCATGGCACATAAACTTACTTAGTTGAAAGCACATGTGTGACAGACATCAAACATCACAAGACATGTCCACAATATTTCCAGCCATGGCGAAGGAACATCTCTGAACACACGGTTAACTGCAGTGGGTTTCTGAAGGAGCTTTGCTTCAGGATATCAGCCATTTTATGTCATAAGATGGTGAATCAACAGTTTACTATATCTACATAAAAACAACAGTCAGAAAACACTTGTAGACTTTGTATTCAAAATATTCAAAACATTTGTGGAGTATATAATTAAGGAGCTAAGCCAGCCCTCCCTGTCTATCTAGTTTCAAGTAAAAACATACACATATTTCACCATCTTCCCGAGGCAAGCGTGTCCACTAGCCGATATCAAAGCCTAGTTTCTACCCTTGCCACATCAAGGCCACTTTTCTTGGTTGACCCTGGTGCCACATCACGAGTTGTGCCCCTTGTGCGATATCCAGATCACTGTTTTTTTCTCGACTATTTTCACAAAGATGGGGACTACCATTGATGACGACCTAGTTGATCAGATGACGAAAACATTCACGATTTCATCCCTGACACATAGGCAATCGTTGAGGGTTGGGTGGTTGGGGGGATGAAAAAGACGTGTCAACAAAGACAGGCAGTTGTAAATCACTTTCATGCGAAGGTGTCCCAGTCGTGGATGTTGATTTTGTGAAACTTCTCTGATTGGACTATCGATATGTGCGATAGTTCAATCATATTTAGCCCAGGAAAGTGGGCTTGATGTGGCAAGGGTCGAAACCAAGCTTTGATATTTGATAAAAAGGCAAGTGGGCGCTCTTGCCTCGGGAAGACGATATTTCACATGGTCCTGCTACTGCAGTGGTGTACACAACAAGGTTACTTTCTTGCACCAGGATGCTGAAAACTCTGGCAGTAGCAACTCACAATGGCAGGAACCCAGATGTACACATCGGGACTGTAGTGGACTGTAGTGAAGTTACCACACAGAACATATTGGCATTATTCATTTCTCGCTGATTCCACACTATTCTTTACATTAACCTCATCAATGAAAAAATATGAGAATTGTTATTTTAAACCAGCTGAGCACATTTGAGGTAAGACCAGTTGAGTATAAATCTTATGGATGTCTTATGTTTCCTCTTCACGTCATCCACACGTTAATCTGCTCTGGGTAATATCAACCATATCCATAAACGTAGTTATTAGGGCTGGGACGAGTCCAAATTTACTACCCGGGTACCCGTCCCTCTTTTACCCGACCCTTCCCGGATACCCGCTGTAGGTCTCAAGAGATAGGTACAAAATGTCCGATGGGGAAACGTCTGACAGCATTCCTGTCCAAATGTATTTAGATACACGTATAATCCGATCTGGTCATGCATACACTAAAGTTGACTGAAGCTTTATCTTTATGCAAACATATTAAGTCAGAAGGAATTGGTGCATAGTCACAAAGAAATAGGAACATTTGTCCCTTATAGTGCAACCATTGACTTCTAGATAATGTTTGCCATTAAACAATATAATCACATGACTAACCACGGGTTCGGGTACTCCTGTGGGTACATGGATCCTACTGAGTACCCATCTGACTCGAGTACCCGAGTTACCCGTCCCAGCCTCAGTAGTTATTGTATTGATGTTCCTAGCTGTGGTTCATGTCGGAGTATCTTGAAGAGTCTACACTGTCTGCATTTGTTTCACACCAAGCTTCTTGGACAGATCAATCTGAAACAAGCATGAAATACTCTTATAAACCTCTAGTGACGTCACTCTATTGTCTCGACAGGGTCTTCTTTTACCGACTAAACCTCTACTGGTACTTTACCGGGCATTCCCAGGGTAAGCCCCAGGCTTTCTGCAAGAAATCCCGGGAGATTTTCTACTGAAAGCCTGGTTTTTGTCCCGAAGAATACCCTCTGTATTGAATTACCTTTCTGCATGAAAAAACAACAACAGAACATGGTTCAACTATTTATTGATATAAGTTGAAATTGAAATTGAGCGTCACAGTTCGATTTAGTTTGTCTTCAGGTCATTGGTCATCTGCTCTTTTCGGATTAGCTTCTTCACGTGATGGCAAGTTCATACTAAGTATGTCAGAGTATACTAAGTATGTCAGAGACCGTTGCCTTTTGGTTGTCAGAAGTTCTCTTGTAATTCCGAACGGCGTCGCTCCGATGTCCTGAAACAAATTGTTCAGATTACTGAAAGTATTACACATACAGCATACAAATACACTTAAAAACTATAACAGATTCCAAAAACACCAATATTACCATATATATCATAAATAAAAAAGAGCATCTTACTGGTTTGGAAAAAATATTTCTTTGATATGTTATGACTTTTGCTGAATAACAATTTCTTATTACTGCAGGACTAAAATGTTTATGAACCTACCGGTAATTTCGCAAATCATTTGTTCATCAACGTCACCTTGATACAATCGAGTGGCTGCCGTGGCTCTCAAGGAATGGTTTATCTTCATGCCCTCAATACCGGACGTCTTGCACAGTCTTTTGACGGTAACTTGTAAGGTTATTTCACGCTCGGAGAGTGGATCTCCTAAACGGAATTTAAAGTCATCACTTTCCTTGTCTTCTTCAGCACAGGATGCCGATTCTTTAAAAACTGACTGCGTCAGAAATATATCGTTGTTGTTGTCTGCGTCCATCCTCTTCAGTGGAATTCATTCGACTGGCTTGAACCACGTGCGCTCATTGTTACAACAGGCCTGAAGCACGTGCGTCACGTGCAGCGCGCGGATGTACTCCCCGCGTATTGCAGTTAAACTCTCAACAGTAAATATCAATGAAGTCATGTTAATACCAATTAGTAAAATTATTTCTAAATCATATTATTTGATTAGTTCATAAGTGAGATCAAAAACTTGCCCTCGGTTTTGTTTGGGAAGTATGCCCTTGGCCTCGGGAAAGGGGGTCGGGCCTGTCGGCCCTCCCCCCCTTTCCCTCCTCCGCGGGCATACTTCCCAAACAAAACCTCGGGCGCGGTTTAGATCCTACACATATCCCCCGCCAATATGACATGTCCGGTTGTGTGCAAGATCTGCTCCGGAAAGGACCACTACCGCCATTTTCAGTCTGTCAAAGTTGTTGCTATGGAAACTCAAAAAATGTTTTTTTGAAAATCCCAAACTATCAAAAGGCACCAGTTCACCACTTGACCTATCTATGTGCCAAGTTTGGTTAAGATATCTCACATGGTTTTTGAGTTCTGCTCCGGAAATGAAACGTGAGAGATGGACAGTCTCCTCGAGATGTGGCGTGATGGTGAGGGAGAACGTCTCCTCGAGATGTGGCGTGATGGTGAGGGAGAACGTCTCCTCGAGATGTGGCGTGATGGTGAGGGAGAATGTCTCCTCGAGATGTGGTGTGATGGTGAGGAGGCTGACATAACAGCTGGAATAGTGTTCACTGTGGCATAAAACAATATTCACTAACTGTTCACTACAGCTAATGTTTAAAGAACAAAAGGCTAGGAGAAGAAAACAGCCTGTTTGCACATCTGGTATTTGGTGAAGATTCCAGTGGTAGTGCAGCTTGGATTTGATACATCGCCAGTATGTGTGGTGAACATATTCAAAACAAGGGCATTTAGGTAGACATTTCAAGGATTAAAAATTGTGCACATACCCCGAACTGGATCTGATTAGGGTGGTACGGTATTCCTCCCCTGCGGGTACACAGCTCAATGTGCTTCCTCTCAGGGTCCCCGGCCACCAGGACCTCCTCCTCTCCCTCGGCCTGCAAATGTTTGTTAAAGACGGAGGTGGGTTGAAATGGGGTTTGCACGTGTGTCTGTGTGACATCTAATATTCCTTGTTCATATTTGTTAGGTATTCTTGAAGTTTTCCAATATTTGCAGCAAGATAATAAAAACCTGGCTGAGAGGACACTTATTTGTATCCAGAAATTGACTATGTATCCAAGTCAGCTGTTTCCCTGAACCCTGCTTTTCCTTTCCCAGATCCCTGCCCTTCCCAAAATCCCTGCCCTCCCCCAGATCCTTGCCCTTCCCCTGAAGCCTGCCCTTCCCCAGATCCCTGCCCTTCCCCAGAACCCTGCCCTTTCCCTGAACACTGCCCTTCCCGTGATCCCTGCCCTTCCCCTGAAGCCTGCCCTTCCCCTGAACACTGCCCTTCCCATGATCCCTGTCCTTCCCCAGATCCCTGCTCTTCCTTCCCCAGAACCCTGCCCTTCCCCTGAACCCTGCCCTTCCCCTGAAGCCTGCCCTTCCCCTGAACCCTGCCCTTCCCGTGATTCCTGTCCTTCCCTAGATCCCTGCTCTTCCTTCCCCAGAACCCTGCCCTTCCCCAGCCCTTCCCCTGAACCCTGCTCTTCCTTCCCCAGAACCCTGCCCTTCCCCTGAAGCCTGCCCTTCCCCAGATCCCTGCCTTTCCTCTGAACCCTGCTCTTCCCGTGATCCCTGTCCTTCCCCAGATCTCTGCTCTTCCTTTCCCAGAACCCTGCTCTTCCCCTGAACCTTGCTCTTCCTTCCCCAGAACCCTGCTCTTCCTTCCCCAGAACCCTGCCCTTCCCCAGAACCCTGCTCTTCCTTCCCCAGATCCCTGCCCTTCCCCAGAACCCTGCCCTTCCCCAGAACCCTGCTCTTCCCCAGAACCCTGCCCTTCCCCTGAACCTTGCTCTTCCTTCCCCTGAACCTTGCTCTTCCTTCCCCAGAACCCTGCCCTTCCGCAGAACCCTTCTCTTCCTTCCCCAGAACCCTGCTCTTCTTTCCCCAGAACCCTTCTCTTCCTTCCCCAGAACCCTGCCCTTCCCCAGAACCCTGCCCTTCCCCAGAACCCTGCTCTTCCCCAGAACCCTGCCCTTCCCCAGAACCCTGCCCTTCCCCTGAACCTTGCTCTTCCTTCCCCAGAACCCTTCTCTTCCTTCCCCAGAACCCTGCTCTTCCTTCCCCAGATCCCTGCCCTTCCCCAGAACCCTGCTCTTCCCCAGAACCCTGCCCTTCCCCTGAAGCCTGCTCTTCCCCTGAACCTTGCTCTTCCTTCCCCAGAACCCTGCCCTTCCCCTGAACCTTGCTCTTCCTTCCCCTGAACCTTGCTCTTCCTTCCCCAGAACCCTGCCCTTCCCCAGAACCCTTCTCTTCCTTCCCCAGAACCCTGCTCTTCCTTCCCCAGAACCCTTCTCTTCCTTCCCCAGAACCCTGCCCTTCCTTCCCCAGAACCCTGCCCTTCCCCAGAACCCTTCCCTTCCCCAGAACCCTGCCCTTCCCCTGAACCTTGCTCTTCCTTCCCCAGAACCCTTCTCTTCCTTCCCCAGAACCCTGCTCTTCCTTCCCCAGAACCCTTCTCTTCCTTCCCCAGAACCCTGCTCTTCCTTCCCCCGATCCCTGCCCTTCCCCTGAAGCCTGCCCTTCCCCAGAACCCTGCTCTTCCCCTGAACCTTGCTCTTCCTTCCCCAGAACCCTGATCTTCCTTCCCCAGAACCCTGATCTTCCTTCCCTAGAACCCTGCTCTTCCTTCCCCAGATCCCTGCCCTTCCCCAGAAGCCTGCCCTTCCCCAGAACCCTGCTCTTCCTTTGAACCCTGACATACATACCGGCTCCAGCATCCGACACATCTTCACCAAATCTGACATTCTGTCACTGAAGCCCGGTGCAAAGCATTCTGGGTCGATGGCAATGAAGCACTGTCCCTGAATAGGAGTCAAATAATACAAAATCAAAAAGCATTATCTCCAGATGTGTGCACTTGTTGAGACAATTGGCTCTGTTAAAGTTGGTGTTGTTTAACCCCGCAATATTCCAGCCACATGATGGTGGCCTGTAAATAATCGAGCAATGATCAATGCCATCATGGACTGAAGACATGCCATCAAACAAGTCATTGAGTCTCACCATCTGATCCATTTGGTCGCCTCTTACGACCAGCATAGGTTGCGGGGGGACCTATTCTAACCCGGAATGCCCACAGGGTTGTGTGTTCAAGTGGATGAACCAGTCACAATCTGATGTCATGTGAGTATGGTTTTACCCCGCTTTAAGCAATATTCCAGCAATGTCACGGCGGGGGACACCAGAAATGGGCTTCACACATTGTACCCATGTCAGGAATTGAACCTGGGTCTTCGGCATGACGAGCGAACACTGCCTGACTTGCCCTACTATTTGATTCATATGAAGAGTTGTCTGTAACCTGGATACACTTACCAGGTTTGCCACAGTATCAGTGTTACGCCATTTCCGTATGTCGGGACCGAATGTACTCCCTGACAGGATCCCACAGAACACCTCCACCAGCATGGACAGACCGTAGCCCTTGTACCCACCTACAGAACACAGAACACACTATAAACCTCCACCAGCGTGGACAGACCGTAGCCCTTGTACCCACCTACAGAACACAGAACACACTATAAACCTCCACCAGCGTGGACAGACCGTAGCCCTTGTACCCACCTACAGAACACAGAACACACTATAACCCTTGTATGCACCTACAGAACACAGAACACACTATAACCCTTGTATGCACCTACACAACACAGAACACACTATAACCCTTGTACCCACCTACAGAACACAGAACACACTATAACCCTTGTACCCACCTACAGAACACAGAACACACTATAACCCTTGTATGCACCTACAGAACACAGAACACACTATAACCCTTGTATGCACCTACACAACACAGAACACACTATAACCCTTGTATGCACCTACAGAACACAGAACACACTATAAACCTTGTATGCACCTACAGAACACAGAACACACTATAACCCTTGTACCCACCTACAGAACACAGAACACACTATAACCCTTGTACCCACCTACAGAACACAGAACACACTATAACCCTTGTACCCACCTACAGAACACAGAACACACTATAAACCTTGTATGCACCTACAGAACACAGAACACACTATAACCCTTGTATGCACCTACAGAACACAGAACACACTATAACCCTTGTATGCACCTACAGAACACAGAACACACTATAAACCTCCACCAGCATGGACAGACCGTAGCCCTTGTACCCACCTACAGAACACAGAACACACTATAACCCTTGTATGCACCTACAGAACACAGAACACACTATAACCCTTGTATGCACCTACACAACACAGAACACACTATAACCCTTGTATGCACCTACAGAACACAGAACACACTATAAACCTTGTATGCACCTACAGAACACAGAACACACTATAACCCTTGTACCCACCTACAGAACACAGAACACACTATAACCCTTGTACCCACCTACAGAACACAGAACACACTATAACCCTTGTACCCACCTACAGAACACAGAACACACTATAAACCTTGTATGCACCTACAGAACACAGAACACACTATAACCCTTGTATGCACCTACAGAACACAGAACACACTATAACCCTTGTATGCACCTACAGAACACAGAACACACTATAAACCTCCACCAGCATGGACAGACCGTAGCCCTTGCACCCACCTACAGAACACAGAACACACTATAAACCTCCACCAGCATGGACAGACCGTAGCCCTTGTACCCACCTACAGAACACAGAACACACTATAACCCTTGTACCCACCTACAGAACACAGAACACACTATAACCCTTGTACCCACCTACAGAACACAGAACACACTATAACCCTTGTATGCACCTACAGAACACAGAACACACTATAACCCTTGTACCCACCTACAGAACACACTATAACCCTTGTACCCACCTACAGAACACAGAACACACTGTAACCCTTGTATGCACCTACAGAACACAGAACACACTATAAACCTCCACCAGCATGGACAGACCGTAGCCCTTGTACCCACCTACAGAACACAGAACACACTATAACCCTTGTACCCACCTACAGAACACAGAACACACTATAACCCTTGTACCCACCTACAGAACACAGAACACACTATAACCCTTGTATGCACCTTCAGAACACACTATAATCCTTGTACCCATGTACAGAACACTGTAACCCTGTACCCACCTACAGAACACTGTAACCCACTCACCTACAGAACACTTTAACCCTTGTACCCACCTACAGAACACACTGTAACCCTGTACCCACATACAGAACACACTGTAACCCTTGTACCCACCTACAGAACACTGTAACCCTTGTACCCACATACAGAACACACTGTAACCCTGTACCCACCTACAGAACACTGTAACCCTTGTACCCACCTACAGAACACTGTAACCCTTGTACCCACCTACAGAACACTGTAACCTTTGTACCAACCTACAGAACACACTGTAACCCTGTACCCACCTACAGAACACTGTAACCCTTGTACCCACAAACAGAAAACTGTAATCCTTGTACCCATATACAGAACACTGTAACCCTTGTACCCACAAACAGAAAACTGTAATCCTTGTACCCATATACAGAACACACTGTAACCCTGTACCCACCTACAGAACACACTGTAACCCTTGTACCCACCTACAGAACACTGTAACCCTTGTACCCACCTACAGAACACTGTAACCCTGTACCCACCTACAGAACACTGTAACCCTTGTACCCACATACAGAACACTGTAACCCTGTACCCACCTACAGAACACTCTAACCCTTGTACCCACCTACAGAACACACTGTAACCCTTGTACCCACCCACAGAACACACTGTAACACTTGTACCCACCCACAGAACACTGTAACCCTTGTACCAACCTACAGAACACTGTAACCCATGTACCCACCTACAGAACACTGTAACCCTTGTACCCACCTACAGAACACTGTAACCCTTGTACCCACCTACAGAACACTGTAACCCTTGTACCCACCCACAGAACACTGTAACCCTTGTACCCACCTACAGAACACTGTAACCCATGTACCCACCTACAGAACACTGTAACCCTTGTACCCACCTACAGAACACTGTAACCCTTGTACCCACCTACAGAACACTGTAACCCTTGTACCCACCTACAGAACACTGTAACCCCTGTACCCACATACAGAACACTGTAACCCTTGTACCCACCTACAGAACACTGTAACCCTTGTACCCACCTACAGAACACTGTAACCCTTGTACCCACCTACAGAACACTGTAACCCTTGTACCCACCTACAGAACACTGTAACCTTTGTACCCACATACAGAACACACTGTAACCCTTGTACACACCTACTGAACACTGTTACCCTTGTACCCACCTACAGAACACTGTAACCCTTGTACCCACCTACAGAACACACTGTAACACTTGTACCCACCTACTGAACACACTGTAACCCTTGTACCCACAAACAGAACACTGTAACCCTTGTACACACCTACAGAACACTGTAACCCTTGTACCCACCTACAGAACACTAACCCTGAACCCACCTACAGAACACTGTAACCCTTGCACCCACCTACAGAACACTGTAACCCTTGTACCCACCTACAGAACACTGTAACCCTTGTACCCACCCACAGAACACTTTAACGCTTGTACCCACCTACAGAACACACTGTAACCCTTGTACCCACCTACTGAACACTGTAACCCTTGTACCCACCCACAGAACACTGTAACCCTTGTACCCACCTACAGAACACTGTAACCCTTGTACCCACCCACAGAACACTTTAACGCTTTATCTGTTATAATCACGATATGACTGTCAACCCATCTGTGATAATCACAATATGACTGTCAACCCATTTGTGATAATCATGATATGACTGTCAACCTGTCTTTGATAGTCACAAAATGACTGTCAACCCATCTGTCATAATCATGATATAACTGTCCACCTATCTGTGATAATCAAGATATGACTGCCAACCAATCTGTGATAATCACAATATGACTGTCAACCCATCTGTCATAATCATGATATGACTGTCAACCTGTCTTTGATAATCACAAAATGACTGTCAACCCATCTGTCATAATCATGATATAACTGTCCACCTATCTGTGATAATCAAGATATGACTGCCAACCAATCTGTGATAATCACAATATGACTGTCAACCAATCTTTGATAATCAAGATATGACTGCCAACCAATCTGTGATAAACACAATATGACTGTCAACCTGTCTGTGATAATCACAATATGACTGTCAACCTATCTGTGATAAATGTCATAATCACAATATGACTGTCAACTTATCTGTGATAATTGTCATATTCACGATATGACTGTCAACCTATCTGTGATAATTGTCATAATCACGATATGACTGTCAATCTATCTGTGATAATTGTCATAATCATGATATGACTGTCAACCGGTATGTGATAATCACAATATGACTGCCAACCTATCTTTGATAATCATGATATGACTACCAACCTGCTTGTGATAATCACGATATGACTGCCAACCTATCTGTGATAATCATGATATGACTGTCAACCTAGCTGTGATAATTGTCATAATCATGATATGACTGTCAACCGGTATGTGATAATTATCATAATCATGATATGACTGTCAACCGGTCTGTGATAATCATGATATGACTGCCAACCTATCTGTGATAATCACGATATGATTGTCAAATCCTGCAATCGACCAAACTCAGTTTACGAACAGGATTTTGTCTGATTGGACTATGCATAGACTTGTTAGTCCAGCCAAAATGTAACTCAATTATACCAGGCTAGATCGGCAAGGGTGGAAACTGGACTTTTAGAGTCAGTTAACTCCCTTGCCTCGGGAAGATGTACTACACAAGTTGTACCTGTGAGCTCTGATCCCCCAACCATCATGAGGCCTCCACCCTCTATCACAGTCTTCGGGTCATTGGACTCCTGCAACACACAAGGGTTGGGTGTAGTGGGGGCAGACATCACATACTGTCAGGTGTGGGCGTCAACAAGTCACATGTTATTGTGTAGGGCATTGGGGTGTGTCCCCAAATTCCTCAAGATGTCTTATTATGCACACTATTATCTTGTCAACAGTTTTGAGTTTTATTTCTATTTGACCCTGTGTGACGGGTGAGGCTGTAGGGCATAGCTTTGTTATTTAACGCCGCATCAGCAATATTCCAGCAATATGATGGCGGTCTGTAAATAATCAAGTCGTGACCAGACAATTCAGTGATTCTACATAATTGGGGTCGATGACATGCATCAAACAAGTCAGTGAGCCTGACCGCCTGATCCCGTTTGTCGCCTCTTACGACAAGCATAGTCGCCTTTTACGGCAAGAATGGGTTGCTGAAGACCTTTTCTACCCCAGATCTTCACGGGTACGGTAGGGTATTGACTCACCCTGCGTGACAGGTGAGGCTGTAATGTGGTGACTCACCGTGTGTTGGGAGGTGACTTACCCGACCATGCTTGTCCACACCCCAGCTGTTGGGGATCTTGATGCCTTTGCGGTCGTGGAGTTCGATCTGAGGAGAGGAGGATGTCATGAGTGAGCAACTGAGTCAATGTTGCTTATCATTATTCCTGCCAAATCATGGCAGCCTGTAAATAATTGTCTGAGACAGATAAACCAGTGGCTGATAACAAGAGCACTGATTCACCCTGTGGGGCACAGTGACACACAATCTGCACAATGAATAGTGCCACCTCGGATGATTGGCACTCAAGAAGTGATGTATGAAAAGGTCGATACCACATTCAGTATTGTGAAACCAACATGAGTGCATCACAGGGTGTTTGATCTTACTGTGAGTCACAGGTCATAACTATGAACAATAACAACCACTGCATGTCAACTTATTCTAGTTTGTTTGTTTCTTGTTTAACGCCACACTAAACAACATTCAAGCTATATGATGGCGGTCTGTAAATAAAAGTCGGGACCAGACAATCCAGTGACTGATAACATGAGCATCAATCTACGCAATTGGGATACGATCACATGCATTAACCAAGTCAGCGAGCCTGACCACCCGACCCCGTTAGTCGCCTCTTACGACAAATATTGTCAACTTTTATGGCAAGCATGGGTTGCTGAAGAACTTACTCTAGTGACAGTGCTTGTCATTATATATACCGTATTCGACGTAATAAGCGCCCAGGGCGCTCTCAAAATTAGAAATAGGGGGCTATTATAAGAATATTATTTTGGTGAGAAAAAAAAGAGTTGAAACATAAATTTCATGGTTAATGCTGACAGCCTGAAATGTTTGTGTACGACAGAAAGATAGTGTTTTTCCAGAATTTAATTGCCCATAATTAAGGGTGCATATAACACACGAGTGCGTTCTATAAGTCTCGTGTACATTGATCAATCGGAAGGGGTGTTTATTGGGATTTTTCACTGGCCAATATGTTTGCAAATGTCGCCGTGGGCGCTTATTAGAGCGGGGCGCTTATTACGTCGAATACGGTATATGTCTTATGAAAACCTTATGGCGGATGACACAAACAACTACGTGATCCATATTCATTATCATGATTCTCCTAGGTGGAAATCTATACCATTATCACTGCAGAGTGTAAAATGTCATGCTGACACAAGAAGTATATAAACACTTGAAGCTGAAATTACTGAATTTTTCTGTATGATTAGAGAATAACAGAGTCACAATATGATGCGAGGTTCCATACCTTGCCCAGTGCTACTGTAGTGGTGGCCATATCCAGTACAAACTCGTCACCACTGCGAGCTGGAGCTGCCAGAGATAGAGGGTTTGTGCCCAGCGTAGCCTGCAGGGAGATATAAGGGACGTCAGGAGGGTGTCGGGAATACATTGTACCCCTGAGGGAGTTATAGCTGGTTCTCTAGGGTGACTATAACTAGAACTTGTATCGTCTGTACTTCATACTAAAGATATCGTCAGTTCTTTGTACTAAACATCCAAGATGTGGTGATCGAGGAACAATGTGTACATAAACCTCACAAAGTATTGACAATCACTGCAAGCCTGGGTTTATTTCTCCAGTCTCCACTCTACCTTCCTGGCTCTCGTAGGTACTGACAGCGGGGAGGTGTTGGTGAACGCCATTCCCTGCAACAAACAACAATCTTAATACGTTATATTAACATGAACAACAACAACAACACTTTGCAACACATCATTACATACTGTATTACAAACAACAATTAGTCACAACATTAAATCTAACAGTATTCACACATTTTTACATACAATTTCATATACGACTGGATAAAAGACATTCACTTGCAAACTTAGAGGACTTCTTTTGAAGTTGGTGTGAAAGTGAGCCAGGATTGTCCTTCACTGTACGGAAGCAATACTACAAACAATGGAGGGGGCACGGGTGCCTAAGGCGCCTCATTTCGCTGCACAGGGTTGTGTCCCTTGGCCACGCCAGAAACCTATGATCGTGCTTGTGAGTTTCACCACAAAATGAGTGAGACCTGCATCACTTTGGGCTTTCCTCCCACAATACATTGACATGCCGTGATATAAACGGAATACTGTTCAAACTAGCTTTTAACTGAACTCACTCCTCGGTACTGTTGCGTGAGTCAGTCATGATTGATTGAAATGGTATAGTACAGTATATATAGAGTAGGTTAGGTGCTTGTGTGTATTGCCTATATAGTCTTGGCTTTTAGACATTGGACCGCCTCCATGGTCTTATGGTAGAGCGTCCGCCCGGAGAGCAGAAGGTACGGGGTTCGATCCCCTTCCGCGTCATACCAAAAGACGTTAAAAGATGGTACTTGTTGTTACCCTGTCTGGCGCTCAGCCTTAAGGGGCTAAAAAAAGGACTGGTCGGCTCGGAGTCAGTATACTGTGTCTGAGTGGGGTATTCATGTTAAACTGTGGCATGGTATCTCAGTGGGCTAGCACTATAAATTGTCATCAGTCCGGACTAGTAAAAGCAGCCACACACACACACACGTGCATGCACATCGCTATATAAGTGCAATAATCTTTGACGCGACGTTAAACCCAATTTCACCTCACCTCACCTCACCTTAGACATTGCTGGGCACTGAGTGAGGCTGTGATTTGGCGTGATGCCAGATTTGGGATTGTACTAAATCAACATATAGTTCTCGCGATCACGTGCGCGGGAGCCTCAACGGCTACTGGTTAAATTGTTCCATGCGATAAATATAATCAAGTCGCAATCAGCTGCACCGAAATGCTATGCTTGTTATTCTAAATATATTTAATTAAAGCTGCAGAAAAAATAACATGATATTGGAATATAATATTTCTGATAAAAAAATAGTTCCACATACCATTTTTCCCGATCCTTGAATTAAAATCCTTTAAACTTATATCATTGGGTAAGTTTTAACCGAATCACCGGTAGATTCCAAGAAAACTTGTGTACAGCTGATTGCTGTTTCCGGCTTAGTTTAGGAGAAAATATCTTAATCCCTGGATGTAAAACAATGCCAAGCAGAACAAAAAAATATAATGTAAACTTAAAATCAACATGTCTGGTGATTTTGTATCTCAAATTTCAAATTTGTACTGACCAAGTTTCTTATCACCCGTTTACGGAGTTCGCTGAAGGGGTGCGTTGTAATTTTTTTCTGCACAAAATATTTATAATTTTCTTTTTCAAAAATACTGAATTCGCTAGAGTGGGGTGCGCATTATACTTGCGTGTGCACCATACTCAAGAAAACACGGTAACTTAAATAGTAACATATGGTTTGGACCATTAGCCGGTATATAACACGACTTGCACATCAAGAGCAACTAGTTTGAGAAGCAGTCCTTACCAAGACAACATCTGAGTTACACATGCTTCAACATAACTCAGCTACCATTACATGTCTGTTTTTGTTTTTTGTTTGTTTGTTGTTTAATGCCGCACTCAGCAATATTCCAGCTATATGACGGCAGTCTGTAAGTAATCGAGTCTGGACCAGACAATCCAGTGATTGATGTCATGAGCATCGATCCACGCAATTGGGATTGATGATATGCATCAACTAAGTCAGCGAGCCTGACCACCCGATTCCGTTAGTCGCCTCTTACGACAAGCATAGTCGCCTTTTACGGCAAGAATGGGTTGCTGAAGACCTATTCTACCCCGGATCTTCACGGGTCAGCTACTATTACAAGCTGAAAGAGATAATTACTCACTCACACTATTACACAAGATAGCTTGCTGGTGAGTTGAGTTGAGTTGAGGTTAGGTGAAATGGGGTTTAACATCACATTCAAGATTATTGCACTTACCGTATTCGATGTAATAAGCGCCCAGGGCGCTCTCAAATTTAGAAATAGGGGGCTCTTATTAAAATATTACTTTGGTGAAAAAAACCAGAGTTGAAATATCGTAAATTTTGTGGTTTATGCTAACAGCCTGAAATGTTTACCGGTATATATGGCAGATATAATTTTCCAGAAATTAATTGCCAATAATTAAGGGTGCATATAACACACGAATAAATACGTCTTGTGTACAATGATCAATCGGAAGGGGTGCAATTGGGATTCTTCACTAGTGGGCGCTTATTACGTTGAATACGGTATATTGCAACATGCATGCATGTGTGTGTGTGTGTGTGTGTAGTCTGAACTTCCTCTGATTTTATAGTGCTAGCCCGCTGAGATACAATACCATGCCACTGTTTAACTTGAATACCCACCTGAGACACAGTATACTCCAGGCCGACTAACGCCTGTTTTATCCCCTTAATGCCGAGCACCTGGCAGGGTAACAATAAGTAGTACATATCTTAACATCTTTTGGTACGATGCGCATGAGACCTGTGAAGATCTGGGTTAGAATAGATCTTCAGCAACCGATTGTTTGCCGCAAGAGGCAACTAACAGGATAAGGTTGTCTGGCTCACTGACTTGGTTGATGCATGTCATCGTACCCCAATTGTGTAGATCAATGCTCATGATGTCAATCACTGGATTGTCTGGTGCAGACTCGATTATTTACAAAGCCATCATAGAGCTGGAATATTGCGGAGTGGTATTGCTGAAACCAGCATCACTTCGAGCTTTCCTCCCACAATAAGCTGACACGCCATTATCTTACTGGAATACTGTTTAAAGCGGTGTTCAATCTAACTCACTCACTCATTCCTTTATGTATTATCTGTAACAACCCCTTACATATCCTGTGTAACAACCCCTTACATATCTTGTGTAACAACCCCTAACATATCTTGTGTAACAACCCCTTATGTATCCTGTGTAACAACCCCTTATGTATCTTGTGTAACAACCCCTTATGTATCCTGTGTAACAACCCCTTATGTATCCTGTGTAACAACCCCTTATGTATCTTGTGTAACAACCCCTTATGTATCCTGTGTAACAACCCCTTATGTATCTTGTGTAACAACCCCTTATGTATCCTGTGTAACAACCCCTTATGTATCCTGTGTAACAACCCCTTATGTATCTTGTGTAACAACCCCTTATGTATCCTGTGTAACAACCCCTTATGTATCCTGTGTAACAACCCCTTATGTATCCTGTGTAACAACCCCTTATGTATCTTGTGTAACAACCCCTTATGTATCCTGTGTAACAACCCCTTATGTATCTTGTGTAACAACCCCTTATGTATTCTGTGTAACAACCCCTTATGTATCCTGTGTAACAACCCCTTATGTATCCTGTGTAACAACCCCTTATGTATCTTGTGTAACAACCCCTTATGTATCTTGTGAGCTGACACCACTTAGAACAGTATGTATATTGGTGCTGACAAACCAATGATCATGTCAAATCTGGGATTTGAACCTTTGACCAATGTATCCGTGCAGTGAAGGACATTTTCTTCACTGAAATCAAAGCCTATTCACTCACGATACTGAAACTTGTTTGATTTCAACTCACAAGGAGGCCCTGTTGAGATGCCAGCATGGAATACCAGCCCGCAATACCAAAATGGTTGGACCCTGAAACAGGTAGCAGAAATGTACTTACAGTTACAAGTCACAGTTTATGCCAAAATGATTGTATTATCACATTTTCACATTCCCTACCCCTTAACTACCAAACACCCCATGGCTTATCATCTAGCTATTGACCCAAGTAACGTGGACAGAAATCCTTAAATGTTTCCCCTTCTTTCATTACCTGATGAAATACGTGATCAGGGACTTATCTACACCTGCTACACTAGGTGGATATGAGACCCTAGTTTGCCGCAAATGTCAGTTAAAATTCCAAAGTTGGAAAATAATTCCTTACTCCTGTTAATATAGTTATTACCAATATATGGTTCTACAGATTTGAATGTAGTTCACTGATAACAAGACCATTAAAGAGAAGATACTGAATCTTTTTTCATATTAATTTTTTTTAAATCCCAATTTTGTACAAAATAGGTATTTCCTTTTTCCAATCTGCCTACCAAGGGCACATGTTTTGGAATACCACTGACTATACATCATCCGACCTAACATTCATGCTTCATGTGAATCACATACATTCACAGTTGACATACACAGATGCAATGAACTGCTTGTTTAAAAAAATAACTACTAAAATACAATGCCACCCGCCTCAATTTTTTAAAAACATTTGGGTGAAAATCTAATAATTTATTTATATTGGGCCTTTATTTTTTGTAAGTTTTACTCATCCGTAAGCGTTTCGGATAAAACTGAGAACTCAGTGAACAAGTGATCCATTTATTTGCTGCCTACAGTATTTTCAGATCATAGGTTTTCAAACATCATACGTTTTCGGGGATATACGAGGTACCGGTACCTTTTGCAGCCACCCAGCCTACCCCTGCAACCTTGGCTTTCTGTATGGCCAGTTCCATGCTGAAGTTGCCCACCACCGGACCAAGAACGTTGTTGCCGTCGACGTGGGCTGTGGCTGCCGACTCCCGGATAATGCTGGGCTCGGCGTCGCTAACGGTGATCCCTGACTCTATGTCATTGATGTACAAATCTGTAGCAGAAAGGACAAAACAAGCCAAATGAAACTATAGTGTCAATCATGTTTTACTGATATTCCTTGCAAACATACCAAGACAATGAAGGCAGAAATACATATTGTCAGGGTTTCTTTGAAGGTAAAAAGTAGTACACACAGATATTGCAACTAATTAAGGGACCGGCCATTTAAAAATGTCCATTTTATCATGACCCTCCCGGAATAAGTCATATTGTTTCGTGACCCTCCCAATTCGCTCTGTCACCCAACCCATCCCAACCCCATAATAAATGACCAGTCTCTTAGCATATTTTCAAACACAAAAAGTAATTCCTTTTGGCTTTATAAGAATATCTTTTCTTCTTCTGGACTGACCTAATCATGTAATACCACATGTGAAAAGGATTTTTACCCTTGTTCATTTCTGTATCGTAACTATCATTTATCATCCAAAACTGGCTCCAACTAGATATCGCTTGGGTGAGATCAAGCGATATCTACATTGTAGATATCGCTGGAATGAAATTTGCATCACAATGCTTTGCAGACCATTGTGATGTCATTGGTTACCATGACATCACAATCAAATGACATCATTAATGGCTCTGCTACTGAAGCTGTTAGCAGAGCTTTTTATACTTAAGACACTGCTTATTACTGTCTACAAAATGAACAAGTTGGAAAAATGATGTTGGATGATAAATAAAATCTCACCCTTGTGTCTTTTTATATAAAATATATCAACACTTGTTGATAAAAGTGGAAAAGTCCTCGGCAAGCCTCAGAGTTTTTCCATTTTATCAACTCGTGTTGATATATTTTATATGAAAAGACACTCGGCTGAGATTCTCTAAATATATGAGAATAAAGCACCAAATTTTGTGATATTCCCGTTTTACAAATGTAAAAATGATGCACTGAGAAAGATAAAAAAGTTATTTTATTAATTAATACTTTCATACCAAAATTAAATGGCCTTATAATTGAATTATTTTATACAATTATTGTACATTTTACGGCTAATACAATACTTATTTCTGTTCCAATGTACTTCTAATTTTTAAAATCTGTGGAAGCATATTTATCCATGGATGTCTGTTCCGCGACAGCCTTATACAACCTGGTGTGGTCCCATCAGCGGAAGACGCACCTAGTCTGTTGAGGCCGTGGCTATAGTGTCCTCTGTGATCAGCTGTGACCAAGTTGTTCGCCAGAGAGGTGGCATGGTCCGCGCGGGTTCCAACAGTTGCCATGCACTCTTCTATAAATCGCTGGACTTCCTGGACGGGAACAGCCTGCCATGAATCCGATGCACTACTGTAGAAGCACTGACAGTGCGTCTGTCTCCCCGCCTGCAGCAGTCTTATAGCACGGAAAAGTTGACAAAGTGTTGCCATTTTGTCAAAGGGAGGTTACTCCAATATACTATGCCAATTATTCATTTGATATTTTCAACGGATCTGTTTGAGATTTTTAGAAATTTAATTTGAATAACGCATACAGGCTGTATTTAAACATTTTCCATTTAATCTATTTACAATGCTGACTCTAGGCTGTGGCAAATAAAAATGTATAGTAATCAAGTAATCAATTTTGATCTTTGCCAGCTAAACTGTTTATGGCATAGATCAGTCTGGTACTCATAATGATTAGCAATTTATGTCATGATTAATTTAACAAGACAATTAATGTCTCAGTTTTATACATGGCACTAAATATAATGGATATGTATATATCCCCGTGTTATGGGTTTTCGGACGCTTCAGAAACAATCGTAGTTTTCTCGATAATCACAAGAACAACTGTAAAACATCTCACTCACTCAAAAAGACGACTATATCTTAAAACAGGCCACCATCTGAGAACTTCTAAAGAATGTGTGAATGCATTCTTATATAAAATATTGTTGTATTTTTTATCATCCCAAACTGGCTCCCACGGGACATTGCGTGAGGAGATGATAGATCACCGAGAGGAGCTTATGTACACTCAATGACCCAGCAACCCCGTTGCTAGGCTGACGTCACATGGCATTGTTTCGCCGGTGGATCTTGCAACAAAATTCCTCAAATCACGTCATTGAGTATTGTGACGTGATTGCAAACTTTTATGGTGCAGATCCCGTTCCACGTTGGAAGAATGAAGTTGAATGATAAAGAGAGAGAGAGAGAGAGAGAGAGAGAGAGAGAGAGAGAGAGAGAGAGAGAGAGAGAGAGAGAGAGAGAGAGAGACCTGATATTTCACGAGACACATGGAATATCCTATTTATTATATACTTTTTATGTAGTTGTCTACCGGGAAATTAAATTATTTCATAACTAATGTAAAACCTTGAAACACTACCCACTACCCCTTGTACTTGCGACTAAAAAAGTAGTTTCGTGTTTGCATAATCATAACAAATATAAACAATAGTAACAAAACACATAAATATGATTAAATACAAAATCAACTTTTACAAAAAATATTCTTGAAAACTTTGAGACCGCTGTTGGAAGCGAAAGACACACGCTGGTCAAGTTACAAAAATGGCGCTTTGTGAAACGAACTGTCTCGATTGACGAGTTGAGTGAGAAATTGAGTAAATTTACAGTTTATAACGGAACATTTTCAATTGACACAAACGCCATGAAGCGATATTAACTCCATAAATGACCACCTGTCCTTATTTTGCCTTGTCAATGTGGATCTAACGTAAAATGGAAGTCAACAGTTTGTGAACGGCCTGACACTCACGATAAAGGGAGACAATTCGAGGGGAGGTCACTCTTGTATGACATAGGTCCGTGAAAGTGTTATGTTCACAACAGTGAAACATCAAGTGTTATGTTCACTGCAGCGAAATATCAATTGTTATGTTCACTCAACTTCACTGCAATGAAAATATAACTATTCTCAACTTCGGAAAGCTCAGTCTTTTACACTTAAGTATAATAAAGTCAAGTCCCGTTAATCCGACATTGTTGGTTGCATTTGATTATGTCGGATTAACGAGTATGTCGGATAAACGAAATTAAGCAGTATCAACGTTTGTGATCGACAACTACACAGTAGATAACGATACGAACACGTAATAAAAAAATATAAATGAAATATTCATATTGTCATCTCACATTGTTAGCGGAATATGTTTTCTAATCATGCATCAGAAAACAACTGCGTTCTTTTGTATATTCTTTATTTCGTATGCCATCTATTTGTTTTGTATCACGATCTTTATTAGAAACATTTAATACTTTATTCGTAACATATGATATTTGTCCTTTAACCAACTGGTGTATTTTTGACCGATTGGCCGCCCAGAAAAAAACTTTCATTCATTCATCAATGTCACCGTAAATAATGTACCGTTAATAATGTATACAGTTTAACGTATTGTCTTCCACCAACGTTTGTCTATAAATGAAATAAATGGTTATCTGGGAAAGTAGCAAAAGTCAGAACAGATAGTCCATGTGTGTACTTTAACGTTTGATCTTAGTAACGAGTCCACACTCCGTCGCAGTGGTGACTCAGCATAACACCACTGCCACAGGCTAATTTGCATATCACGTGACCGGACTTTTCTCTTGTTTGTAAACAAACGCGCTTTTTCAGAAATCAGTATAGAACGGACTAATGTAAGTATTTTGGGGCGCTTTACATATTGTTTTGCATAACTATATAGATATGCTACTACAACTGCGACAGTGAGTTGCATGACAATATATATTTATGCATCAAAGTGACCGTGTCGCTAGCTCTCCGTTGCGCTTCGATGACAGCACGTGGAGCCGTACAACCAATGTAAACATAGGATAACTACGCAAAAACAAGTAGATTTTTACGTATTTGCATACTTTCTCAATGAAAGTTAACCATTCTTTGACATTTGTTTATGAAAATGTGTAGACTTGTCAAACAGGAAACGGATGAAAATCATATGCAATATCTTGAATGGACTGTGAAAGATGTGACGAATCGTCACATGGCGCTGGCCTGTGGCAGAGGTACTATGCTAGCTGGCTGCTGGCCGCATGGCACTCTGGGTAGGAGAGTGTAACGAATCGTCACATGGCGCTGGCCTGTGGCAGAGGTACTGTGCTAGCTGGCTGCCGGCCGCATGGAACTCTGGGTAGGAGAGTGTAACGAATCGTCACATGGCGCTGGCCTGTGGCAGAGGTACTGTGCTAGCTGGCTGCCGGCCGCATGGACCTCTGGGTAGGAGAGTGTAACGAATCGTCACATGGCGCTGGCCTGTGGCAGAGGTACTATGCTAGCTGGTTGCCGGCCGCATGGAACTCTGGGTAGGAGAGCGTAACGAATCGTCACATGGCGCTGGCCTGTGGCAGAGGTACTAGCTAGCTGGCTGCCGGCCGCATGGAACTCTGGGTAGGAGAGTGTAACGAATCGTCACATGGCGCTGGCCTGTGGCAGAGGTACTATGCTAGCTGGTTGCCGGCCGCATGGAGCTCTGGGTAGGAGAGTGTAACGAATCGTCACATGGCGCTGGCCTGTGGCAGAGGTACTATGCTAGCTGGCTGCCGGCCGCATGGAACTCTGGGTAGGAGAGTGTAACGAGTCGGCACATGGCGCTGGCCTGTGGCAGAGGTACTATGCTAGCTGGCTGCCGGCCGCATGGAACTCTGGGTAGGAGAGTGTAACGAATCGTCACATGGCGCTGGCCTGTGGCAGAGGTACTATGCTAGCTGGTTGCCGGCCGCATGGAACTCTGGGTAGGAGAGTGTAACGAATCGTCACATGGCGCTGGCCTGTGGCAGAGGTACTATGCTAGCTGGCTGCCGGCCGCATGGAACTCTGGGTAGGAGAGTGTAAGGAGTCGGCACATCTGTATATATCATGAAAGCCGCAGAGACACAGATTATGCTAAGTTTAGAAAAGAACCGGATGATGGACTACTTTTTCTTTCATGAATGTTTACTACGAACTCACGAACAGAGTATCACTAATTCATTACTTTGTCATTCATGTTGACGGTATGCCAAGATTTTCGGTCGGTCTATAATTGAAACATGCTAAGACAATGGATATGCATTTAATATATCTGCGAGTTTGTTGGATATTTTTTACACAAATTATTTAAGTGAGATTTGTTCACACTGGAGACGACAGAAACAGACGAAAAAATGGCCACTCTTTCCCCTATTCGTGTCGACTCTCTTGTGAATTTTCAAAATTATACAACCTTCAAGAACATTCAAAGAACGTTATTGCTCGAAGATGGAACAATCATGTTTTCCTCGTTTTCGATTGAAAATGATGCCATAGACAGGATCAGTGACCGTCGTGGGACAATAACGACAAACATTATGAAAAATCCCAGGGCCACACACCCCCACACACACACCCCCACACACACCCGTGTCAAGAAGCAAGCGTTTTTCTTTCTTTTCTTCTTTTCTTTTTGGAGTAAGAAAACAAGCGGAGAAGAATATGAACCTTGAGGTCTAGTATCCATGTTATCGAGCATTGAGCAAAATCCCTGATGTAAGGCCCTATTTCGGAATACCAACACTGAAATCTCCTTTGGCTAGTAGATCTACACGTGTTGCGGGGACTGATGTACACGTGTGCCCATCTCAGACTCAGTATACTGACTGCGAGCCGACCAGTCCTTGTTTTAGCCCCTTAATGTCTAGCACCAGAGAGGGTAACATCAAATACCATCTTTTAACGTCTTTTGGTATGACGCGGCCGGGGATTGAACCCCGGACCTTGCGCTCCCCGAGAAGACGCTCTATCCTCTAGACACCTAGTCCTCTGCAAGGAAGAAGACATGGCGTATTCACATCTCACCACTGGAACAACTATAAACTTCGTGCAAAACGTTCCTTTTGAATAGACTTATGCAGTCTGTTATAGACATATACCCTTGACAGGTTAAATTAACATTTGCATTCCCATGTTAGGGGTCGACCAATTGATATTCTGATCTGGTCTCAATACAATCACAGCAACCACTCGGAATACCAAATGGTCGGCCCACAAAGCGGCAATGTGGACCATAGTCTATTTGGTGTCATTCAGATTATGCATGAGGTGCACACAGTGACACCGGCTGGATATTCAAATATGTGCCTGTACAGTTTTATATTCACGTGTATATATCTTTGCTCTATGAATAACACATTCTTAAAGAACAAGAAATACTTAAACACTGTATTGTGACGATTGAACGCGCCCTTTCTCCCACATAACACAGTACAAACTGAGACCTTCCTTTCTTATCATTGGGTTCAACGATATTTGTCGTCCAAAATAATGGCCGGTGGTATTAAAATGACATTTCAAATTTTATAAATTTATCTCTTGAGGTATTGTCGGTTGGTTTGATGTTTTTGTTGTGTAATGCTGCACTCAGCAATATTCCAGCAATATGACGGCGCTCTGTAAATATTCGAGACTGGAAAAGACAATTCAGTGTCCTGCATTATGAGAATCGGTCTACGCAATTTGGATGCGATGACATCCATCAACCAAGTCAGCGAGTCTTACGACAAGCATAGTTTGCTGAACGTCAGTTCTAACCCGGATCTTCACGAGTCCATTTGGGTTAAGTGATAAACAATGTTTGTAAACGATTTGCTTTGAGCGTTTCTTTGAATAATAGTCTCCAGTAATCGCCTTTTGAGATTGTCATTATCAACACTGAAATATGTTGACCGTCACGACGAAAACAAAACAATCTTTATTCCATACTTGAGATATGAACACACCCTCTACCCATGTGAGTTGAGGGCCATGCAGGGTAACAACAAGTACCACATTTTAACGTCTCTTGGTAGGACGCGGCCGGCGATCAAACCCCCGACCTTCCGCTCTCCAGGCAGTCGTTCTATGCACTATACCACGGAGGAGATGGTATTGTAGCAGTGTCGTTAGGAGCTGATGGCGTCGTTTGGATGTTCATGCCGTAAGCATATATAATGTGTGTTTGATTTAACTCCAGGCAGTCGTTCAGTGCACTAGACCATTGAGGGTTCGGGTAGCCTAGTGGTTAAAACGTTTGCTCGTCACGCAAACGGGTTCGATTCCCGACATGGGTACATTGTGTGAAGCCCATTTCTGGTGTCCCGGCCGTGATATTGCTGGAATATTGCTAGAAACGACGTAAAACCATACTCACTCACTCACTAGACCACGGAGGAGGTCCATTCGCACTGTAGCTGTGTCGTCAGGAATTGTTGGCGTCGTGTGGATGTTCATGACGTCACCATATATAATGTGTGTTTGATGTCTTAGGTAGATACTTTACACCGCAGTCATCAATATTCCATGTATACCATGGATGCCTGTTATTAATTGCTGTTGTTGCCTGTTATTGCCTGTCTTGGAAAGACAAACCAGTGGTTGATATGGTGAAGTACGTCCGACTTCAGCGTGGTATGACCACACGCAGTCGTTGTAAGAAAATCGGGTCTGCCACCTTACTGTGCAAGGAAATCCTAACGTGACACCTGTCCTAGATGTTTACTCTAAAGGAGATACCCAGGAGTAGGGCAAATCGGGGATTGGAAACCACGACCATCAAATCCTGGTAAGTCGAAGGGACCTAAATCCCGGGTGGCCCAGATGGCCCAGTCGTCTAAGGCGCCGCGATTCGCTGTGCAGAGTTGCGTCCCTTAGGCACGCCAGAAACCTATGATTGTTGGTTCGAATCCCGGTTCGCCCCAATTATGTTTCTAGGTTTGTCAGCACCATACTCGTGCTCGTGAGTTTCACTGAAGTGGTAAACGTCTGAGACCTGCATCACTTCGGGCTTTCCTCCCACATTAAGCTGACACGCCGTGATATAACTGGAATACTGTTAAAAGCGGCGTTAAACCCAACTCATTCACTCACCCTTGTGGTCTGGTAGTATTGCACAAAGGCCATATACATGTAGACGCGACAAGACAGTTTTCCAAGAGAGACTTAAATGTATTTTTGAGAACACCAGGCATTCCCTGAGAGAGTCAGATTGTGTGGCCCCACAAAGCCTGTTGACAAAAACACTACTATCTTGCCGAGCACTTGTGTCTGATTCCATACAAGGAATACATTGACCACTTGGAGGTATAAAATTCACCAGTCCAGACTCGTGCTATCAGCGTTACACCCCACAGAAGTGAAACACATTTTATCCATTTCTGCCAAAATGTGTGACGACGATGTTGCTGCGTTGGTTATCGACAACGGCTCCGGCATGTGCAAGGCCGGGTTGGCCGGTGACGACGCCCCCAGAGCTGTCTTCCCCCCTATCGTCGGCCGCCCAAGACATCAGGTAAGTATTCTATGATGTGTATGAAGGATCTTGGACATTGTCATCACTGTTTACTGGTGAGCTATGGATATACAGGACCCCGTTAATACGGACGGTGGGGTTCCAAGTGAAATCATCCCGTGTTATAGATATCCGGATTAACGAGTCATTGTTATAGAGTCGTCCTTTGTGTAAATGTAGACTAGTATCGTCAAACAATCCTGAACTAAGGGTTCGTATTAACGATGGTTCAATATATATGATTCTTTCTGGGTATAATAACCGTCGCAGAGCAAAAAGCACCAACCAGCTCTCACCAAGTAGTGACCGCGTCAACCTGGGGCCTGACTCTGTAGAAGTCGATGCATACCAGTGAAGGTCGCCAACTTGGAGCAATGCCATTATTTGTAGGAAACATATAATGATAATTGTTTGTTAACAAAGTTATAACGCTCTCTCTTTGAAGGTGGCAATGATGAATATAACTTTGAAAGTTACTCGAAGTTCCTGTGTTACTTACATCGGATTTGCAATTAACCCAAATCAGTTCAAACTGTACTACTCAAAGATTGCATAGCAACTGAAATTGAAATAGCAAATGTTAATATTGCGTGAAGTCATGAACAAATGTCCGTTGCTATGCGCCACACAATGTCAATAACCAACATGTGACCAATTAACAGTCAGATTACCCGTCAAAATGAGAGTACCTGACCAAAACTGAAACGTCAAAAAATCACAAAGACAAATTCTTCAACTTGGCGCGTATGTGATCCACGTGATGCAATCACAATCTGGCACCATCCTCATTCTCCAATAGTTGTCTGGACGGTTGCCAAGGGAAGATTGTTCCACCCTTCAGTAAGAGCATTGCTGAGTTCCTGCAGAGTTGCTGGAAGGACGGGGCGCCGTGTGTTTGATAGGGTTCAGGTGTGGTGACCCGGGTGGCCACTCCAAGCGAACAATGGTATCCTGCTCTAAATGGGCTTTCAAAATGCTTATGATTTGTTGATATTGTGTTCCAGGCATGGTTAAAAGTCAAACTGATTTTACAGGAAAATTCCAGGACGTGTATAGAACCTACAACCTAACATATCATGTTTTGTATTGGGACCCAAAGTTTTCCAACTCGAGAAATAATGTTCATTTTCACATGCATTAACTTTTGTGAGGTAACATACTGTGTGAGTTTGTGCGGTATAATGTTGATGAACTGCGAATGTATTCATTGACCAGGAAACCCTGGGCATTCCTCCAGAGTGCTCTTGGAATTCAGAAGGAAATGCCCCGGCATTCATTGAATTGTAAGATCATGTTTTTTTTCTTTTGAATTTTATAATCTGTCCTTTTCATATGAATCTAATGTTAAAAAAGCGGGGTTAAACCCTACTCACTCACTCACTCACCCACCCACCCGCTCCAACCTGTACATGACTATATAGCATGTAGAGATCTATACGTCCTGTTTGATCGTGCACCAACCCCTGTGCAACTAGCGGACTCCAACAGGTCTTGTGACGAGCCGGGGAGATTGGGCTTCTCAGCGTCAATTGAAAATGTCTGTTATTGACGCTCTGATTTCATGAATAGACTTTTGAATTGCGTTTTGAGTGAGTGAGTGAGTGAGTGAGTGAGTGAGTCTTTACGCCGCTTTCAGCACATTCCAGATTACCCCGTCGTTTGAACATGGCTAAACCCGGCGTTAAACCATACCTACCCAAATTGTGTGCCTGGGATATTCACATACAGACAGCTTTTCGATGATACCAAGCACTAGTTCAAAATTCAAATGCTTTCCCAATTCTTTCCAGAATGTGATGGTCGGTATGGAACAGAAGGACAGCTACGTCGGTGACGAGGCTCAGTCAAAGAGAGGTATCCTCAACCTTAAATACCCCATCGAGCGCGGTATCGTCACCAACTGGGACGACATGGAGAAGATCTGGCATCACACCTTCTACAACGAGCTCCGAGTGGCTCCAGAGGAGCACCCCGTCCTCCTGACAGAGGCTCCCCTCAACCCCAAGGTCAAACGTGAAAAGATGACCCAGATCATGTTTGAGACCTTCAACACCCCAGCTATGTATGTGTCCATCCAGGCTGTTCTGTCTCTGTACGCTTCCGGTCGTACCACGGGTATTGTTCTAGACTCTGGTGATGGTGTCACCCATACTGTTCCCATCTACGAGGATAACGCCCTTCCCCACGCCATAACGAGTCTGGATCTTGCTGGACGTGACCTCAGAGACTACCTCATTAGGATCCTGACCGAGCTTGGTTACTCCTTCCCTACCAATGCCGAGCGAGAAATCGTCAGGGACATCAAGGAGAAATTAGCTTACATTGCTTTAGACTTTGAACAGGAAATGCAGACTTCTGCCTCTTCCTCTTCATTGGAGAAGAGCTACGAACTTCCCGACGGTCAGGTCATCACCATTGGCAAAGAGAGGTTCCGTTGTCCAGAGGCCCTCTTCCAGCCATCCCTCTTGGGTATGGAATCTGCTGTTGGTATCCACAAAACAACATACAACTCAATCATGAATGTGATGTTGATATTCGTAAAGACTTGTATGCTAACATTGTTCTCTCAGGAGGTACCACCATGTTCCCCGGTATCGCCGACAGAATGCAGAAGGAGATCACAGCCCTTGCTCCAGCATCAATGAAGATCAAGATCATCGCGCCTCCAGAGAGGAAATACTCCGTCTGGATCGGAGGCTCCATCTTGGCCTCTCTGCCCGCCTTCCAGCAGATGTGGATCAGCAAGCAGGAGTATGATGAGTCCGGCCCGTCCATTGTACACAGGAAGTGTTATTAGGGACTGACGTTGCAGACGATAGTGACATCTTAGCGAATACTTTGAATGATTTATAGGGCCACTAGTAAGTATTGTTCTTCTGATTGTTGTCCAAATCTGAAGATACGGCGGGCGAACTGTTTTGTTATTGAAATAACTAAGTAAATTGCATCAGGAGCCTTTGTGTATTTACGCACATATGTTATCATTCTCATTTGGTATTGATGGCTTGATTTGTATCGCACCTGTCATATACAAACAATACAGCTAAGTATTTGTATTCATTGATACAGTAAGATATATTGGGTAACTTGTATTGTTAGAGATGGCTACTCGCCAGCCCTTGTTGCTTGATAATACACAGAACGAGGGCATCCTAAACCTCCACTACATGTGGAAAATTGGAAAAACAAATATTTATTCACGCGAGAGAAAAAACAAACAAACAGACAGACAGACAGACATTCCTCCCAAACTTCATACATAGTTGGGCGTTTGGTTTGTACAGTCACCAAGACGTTTAATTTTTCCATTGAAATTTTGCACATTTTCAAGTCGATGTAAAACGGGTTGTTCAAGTCAATATGATATTGACTGAATATTCATATACCAGGGTATGTTTGCGTGTTTCACGATGGAATAAGGAGAAACTGAATAATGAAGGTAGATATATTCATAAAAAGTAAACCAACACAAAATCACAAAAATGTGAAACTGTTGAAAAGGAAGGCGGTTTTATTTATACTCCATTTAATCGGTCAATTTAAAATAGTGTCAAACCGCAAGAGTGAGTGAGTGAATTGGTTTTAACGCCGCTTTTAACACTATTCGATCTATATCACGGCCTGTCAGCCTAATATGGGAGGAAAGACCAAAGTGATACGGGTCTCAGACGAGCACGGTATGGTGCTGACAAACCTAGACACATAATCGGGGCGAACCGGGATTCGAACCCACAATCATAGGTTTCTGGTGTGCCCAAGGGACGCAACTCTGCACAGCGAATCGTTGCGCCTTAGACGACTGGGCCACCCGTACATGTATCACACGAAAAGAAAAAAAAAAGAAAAGAAAAAAATGTTGTTCATACATCCGGATTAGTGGGGCATTTGATTCCCCAAAAAGTTTAATTTTCCATTGAAAATTTGCACATATTCACGTGCGTGTAAAACGGGTTGTTCAAGTCAATATGATATTGACTGAATATTCATATATGTTTGTGGAATAAGGAAGCACAGAATTATTAATAGTAGATATATTTATAAAAAGGAAACCTACATGTACATTCACCGTCAGTGGTGAAGGGATTGACAAGGGATTAGTCTGGATCAGACAATCAAGTGATTGCCATTATGAGCATCGATCCACGCAACTGGGATACGATGACATGCATCAACTAAGTCAGCGAGCCTGACCACCCGATTCCGTTAGTCGCCTCTTACGACAAGCATAATCGCCTTTTACGGCAAGAATGGGTTGCTGAAGACCTATTCTACCCCGGATCTTCACGGGTCAGCTACTATTTATTACAAGCTGAAAGAGATAATTACTCACACACACTATTACACAAGATAGCTTGCTGGTGAGTTGAGTTGAGTTGAGGTTAGGTGAAATGGGGTTTAACATCACATTCAAGATTATTGCACTTACCGTATTCGATGTAATAAGCGCCCAGGGGGCTCTCAAAATTAGAAATAGGGGGCTCTTATTAAGATATTATTTTGGTGAGAAAAAAAACAGAGTTGAAATATCGTAAATTTTGTGGTTTATGCTGACAGCCTGAAATGTTTATATATGACAGATATAATTTTCCAGAAATTAATTGCCAATAATTAAGGGTGCATATAACACACGAATAAATACGTCTTGTGTACAATGATCAATCAGAAGGGGTGCATACGGGATTCTTCACTAGTGGGCGCTTTTAAGAGTGGGGCGCTTATTACGTTGAATACGGTATATTGCAACATGCATGCATGTGTGTGTGTGTGTGTAGTCTGAACTTCCTCTGGTTTTATAGTGCTAGCCCGCTGAGATACAATACCATGCCAGTGTTTAACTTGAATACCCACCTGAGACACAGTATACTCCAGGCCGACTAACTCCTGTTTTATCCCCTTAATGCCGAGCACCTGGCAGAGTAACAATAAGTAGTACATATCTTAACATCTTTTGGTACGATGCGCATGAGACCTGTGAAGATCCGGGTTAGAATAGATCTTCAGCAACCCACGTTTGCGGCAAGAGGCGACTAACAGGATAAGGTTGTCTGGCTCACTGATTTGGTTGATGCATGTCATCGTACCCCAATTGTGTAGATCAATGCTCATGATGTCAATCACTGGATTGTCTGGTGCAGACTCGATTATTTACAAAGCCATCATAGAGCTGGAATACTGCGGAGTGTTATTGCTGAAACCAGCATCACTTCGAGCTTTCCTCCCACAATAAGCTGACACGCCATTATCTTACTGGAATACTGTTTAAAGCGGTGTTCAACCTAACTCACTCACTCATTCCTTTATGTATTATCTGTAACAACCCCTTACATATCCTGTGTAACAACCCCTTACATATCTTGTGTAACAACCCCTTACATATCTTGTGTAACAACCCCTTATGTATCTTGTGTAACAACCCCTTACATATCCTGTGTAACAACCCCTTACATATCTTGTGTAAAACCCCTTATGTATCTTGGGTAACAACCCCTTATGTATCCTGTGTAACAACCCCTTATGTATCTTGTGTAACAACCCCTTATGTATCTTATGTAACAACCCCTTACGCATCTTGTGTAACAGCCCCTTACGTATCTTGTGTAACAACCCCTTATGTATCTTGTGTAACAACCCCTTATGTATCCTGTGTAACAACCCCTTATGTATCTTGTGTAACAACCCCTTACGCATCTTGTGTAACAACCCCTGATGTATCTTGTGTAACAACCCCTTACGTATCTTATGTAACAACCCCTTACGTATCTTATGTAACAACCCCTTACATATCTTGTGTAACAACCCCTTATGTATCTTGTGTAACAACCCCTTATGTAACTTGTGTAACAACCACTTACATATCTTGTGTAACAACCCCTTATGTATCTTGTGTAACAACCCCTTACGTATCTTATGTAACAACACCTTACATATCTTGTGTAACAACCCCTTATGTATCTTGTGTAACAACCCCTTACATATCTTGTGTAACAACCCCTTACATATCTTGTGTAACAACCCCTTATGTATCTTGTGTAACAACCCCTTACATATCTTGTGTAACAACCCCTTACATATCTTGTGTAACAACCCCTTATGTATCCTGTGTAACAACCCCTTATGTATCTTGTGTAACAACCCCTTACGTATCTTATGTAACAACCCCTTACATATCTTGTGTAACAACCCCTTACGTATTTTGTGTAACAATCCCTTATGTATCTTGTGTAACAACCCCTTATGTAACTTGTGTAACAACCACTTACATATCTTGTGTAACAACCCCTTATGTATCTTGTGTAACAACCCCTTACGTATCTTATGTAACAACCCCTTAAATATCTTGTGTAACAACCCCTTATGTATCTTGTGTAACAACCCCTTACATATCTTGTGGAACAACCCCTTATGTATCCTGTGTAACAACCCCTTACATATCTTGTGTAACAACCCCTTACATATCTTGTGTAACAACCCCTTATGTATCCTGTGTAACAACCCCTTATGTATCTTGTGTAACAACCCCTTATGTATCTTGTGTAACAACCCCTTATGTATCTTGTGTAACAACCCCTTATGTAACTTGTGTAACAACCACTTACATATCTTGTGTAACAACCCCTTATGTATCTTGTGTAACAACCCCTTACGTATCTTATGTAACAACCCCTTACATATCTTGTGTAACAACCCCTTATGTATCTTGTGTAACAACCCCTTAAATATCTTGTGTAACAACCCCTTACATATCTTGTGTAACAACCCCTTATGTATCCTGTGTAACAACCCCTTATGTATCTTGTGTAACAACCCCTTACGTATCTTATGTAACAACCCCTTACATATCTTGTGTAACAACCCCTTACGTATTTTGTGTAACAATCCCTTATGTATCTTGTGTAACAACCCCTTATGTATCTTGTGTAACAACCCCTTATGTATCTTGTGTAACAACCCCTTATGTAACTTTGTAACAACCACTTACATATCTTGTGTAACAACCCCTTATGTATCTTGTGTAACAACCCCTTACGTATCTTATGTAACAACCCCTTACATATCTTGTGTAACAACCCCTTATGTATCTTGTGTAACAACCCCTTACATATCTTGTGGAACAACGCCTTACATATCCTGTGTAACAACCCCTTACATATCTTGTGTAACAACCCCTTACATATCTTGTGTAACAACCCCTTATGTATCCTGTGTAACAACCCCTTATGTATCTTGTGTAACAACCCCTTATGTATCTTGTGTAACAACCCCTTATGTATCTTGTGTAACAACCCCTTACGTATCTTATGTAACAACCCCTTACATATCTTGTGTAACAACCCCTTACGTATCTTGTGTAACAATCCCTTATGTATCTTGTGTAACAACCCCTTATGTAACTTGTGTAACAACCCCTTATGTATCTTATGTAACAACCCCTTATGTATCTTGTGTAACAATCCCTTATGTATCTTATGTAACAACCCCTTACGTATCTTGTGTAACAACCCCTTATGTATCTTGTGTAACAACCTCTTATGTATCCTGTGTAACAACCCCTTATGTATCCTGTGTAACAACCCCTTATGTATCTTGTGTAACAACCCCTTATGTATCTTGTGTAACAACCCCTTATGTATCTTTTGAACAACCCCTTACGTATCTTGTGTAACAACCCCTAATGTATCTTATGTAACAACCCCCTACGTATCTTATGATACAACCCCTTACATATCTTGTGTAACAACCCCTTACATATCTTGTGTAACAACCCCTTATGTATCCTGTGTAACAACCCCTTATGTATCTTGTGTAACAACCCCTTATGTATCTTGTGTAACAACCCCTTATGTATATTGTGTAACAACCCCTTATGTATCCTGTGTAACAACCCCTTACGTATCTTGTGTAACAACCCCTTATGTATCCTGTGTAACAACCCCTTACATATCTTGTGTAACAACCCCTTACGTATCTTGTGTAACAATCCCTTATGTATCTTGTGTAACAACCCCTTATGTAACTTGTGTAACAACCCCTTATGTATCTTATGTAACAACCCCTTATGTATCTTGTGTAACAATCCCTTATGTATCTTATGTAACAACCCCTTACGTATCTTGTGTAACAACCCCTTATGTATCTTGTGTAACAACCTCTTATGTATCCTGTGTAACAACCCCTTATGTATCCTGTGTAACAACCCCTTATGTATCTTGTGTAACAACCCCTTATGTATCTTGTGTAACAACCCCTTATGTATCTTGTGTAACAACCCCTTATGTATCTTTTGAACAACCCCTTACGTATCTTGTGTAACAACCCCTAATGTATCTTATGTAACAACCCCCTACGTATCTTATGATACAACCCCTTACATATCTTGTGTAACAACCCCTTACATATCTTGTGTAACAACCCCTTATGTATCCTGTGTAACAACCCCTTATGTATCTTGTGTAACAACCCCTTATGTATCTTGTGTAACAACCCCTTATGTATATTGTGTAACAACCCCTTATGTATCCTGTGTAACAACCCCTTATGTATCTTGTGTAACAACCCCTTATGTATCCTGTGTAACAACCCCTTACATATCTTGTGTATCACCCCTTACATATCCTGTGTAACAACCCCTTACATATCTTGTGTAACAACCCCTTACGTATCTTGTGTAACAACCTCTTATGTATCCTGTGTAACAACCCCTTACGTATCTTGTGTAACAACCCCTTATGTATCTTGTGTAACAACCCCTTATGTATATTGTGTAACAACCCCTTATGTATCCTGTGTAACAACCCCTTACGTATCTTGTGTAACAACCCCTTATGTATCCTGTGTAACAACCCCTTACATATCTTGTGTATCACCCCTTACATATCCTGTGTATCACCCCTTACATATCCTGTGTAACAACCCCTTACATATCTTGTGTAACAACCCCTTACGTATCTTGTGTAACAACCTCTTATGTATCCTGTGTAACAACCCCTTATGTATCTTGTGTAACAACCCCTTACGTATCTTGTGTAACAACCCCTTACGCATCTTGTGTAACAACCCCTTACGTATCTTATGTAACAACCCCTTACGTATCTTGTGTAACAACCCCTTACGTATCTTGTGTAACAACCCCTTATGTATCTTGTGTAACAACCCCTTACATATCTTATGTAACAACCCCTTATGTATATTGTGTAACAACCCGTTATGTATCCTGTGTAACAACCCCTTATGTATCTTATGTAACAACCCCTTATGTATCTTGTGTAACAACCCCTTATGTATCTTATGTAACAACCCCTTATGTATCTTATGTAACAACCCCTTATGTATCTTATGTAACAACCCCTTATGTATCTTATGTAACAACACCTTATGTATCCTGTGTAACAACCCCTTACGTATCTTGTGTAACAACCCCTTATGTATCCTGTGTAACAACCCCTTACATATCTTGTGTATCACCCCTTACATATCCTGTGTAACAACCCCTTACATATCTTGTGTAACAACCCCTTACGTATCTTGTGTAACAACCTCTTATGTATCCTGTGTAACAACCCCTTACGTATCTTGTGTAACAACCCCTTATGTATCTTGTGTAACAACCCCTAATGTATCTTATGTAACAACCCCCTACGTATCTTATGATACAACCCCTTACATATCTTGTGTAACAACCCCTTACATATCTTGTGTAACAACCCCTTATGTATCCTGTGTAACAACCCCTTATGTATCTTGTGTAACAACCCCTTATGTATCTTGTGTAACAACCCCTTATGTATCTTGTGTAACAACCCCTTAAATATCTTGTGTAACAACCCCTTACATATCTTGTGTAACAACCCCTTATGTATCCTGTGTAACAACCCCTTATGTATCTTGTGTAACAACCCCTTACGTATCTTATGTAACAACCCCTTACATATCTTGTGTAACAACCCCTTACGTATTTTGTGTAACAATCCCTTATGTATCTTGTGTAACAACCCCTTATGTATCTTGTGTAACAACCCCTTATGTATCTTGTGTAACAACCCCTTATGTAACTTTGTAACAACCACTTACATATCTTGTGTAACAACCCCTTATGTATCTTGTGTAACAACCCCTTACGTATCTTATGTAACAACCCCTTACATATCTTGTGTAACAACCCCTTATGTATCTTGTGTAACAACCCCTTACATATCTTGTGGAACAACCCCTTACATATCCTGTGTAACAACCCCTTACATATCTTGTGTAACAACCCCTTACATATCTTGTGTAACAACCCCTTATGTATCCTGTGTAACAACCCCTTATGTATCTTGTGTAACAACCCCTTATGTATCTTGTGTAACAACCCCTTATGTATCTTGTGTAACAACCCCTTACGTATCTTATGTAACAACCCCTTACATATCTTGTGTAACAACCCCTTACGTATCTTGTGTAACAATCCCTTATGTATCTTGTGTAACAACCCCTTATGTAACTTGTGTAACAACCCCTTATGTATCTTATGTAACAACCCCTTATGTATCTTGTGTAACAATCCCTTATGTATCTTATGTAACAACCCCTTACGTATCTTGTGTAACAACCCCTTATGTATCTTGTGTAACAACCTCTTATGTATCCTGTGTAACAACCCCTTATGTATCCTGTGTAACAACCCCTTATGTATCTTGTGTAACAACCCCTTATGTATCTTGTGTAACAACCCCTTATGTATCTTTTGAACAACCCCTTACGTATCTTGTGTAACAACCCCTAATGTATCTTATGTAACAACCCCCTACGTATCTTATGATACAACCCCTTACATATCTTGTGTAACAACCCCTTACATATCTTGTGTAACAACCCCTTATGTATCCTGTGTAACAACCCCTTATGTATCTTGTGTAACAACCCCTTATGTATCTTGTGTAACAACCCCTTATGTATATTGTGTAACAACCCCTTATGTATCCTGTGTAACAACCCCTTACGTATCTTGTGTAACAACCCCTTATGTATCCTGTGTAACAACCCCTTACATATCTTGTGTAACAACCCCTTACGTATCTTGTGTAACAATCCCTTATGTATCTTGTGTAACAACCCCTTATGTAACTTGTGTAACAACCCCTTATGTATCTTATGTAACAACCCCTTATGTATCTTGTGTAACAATCCCTTATGTGTCTTATGTAACAACCCCTTACGTATCTTGTGTAACAACCCCTTATGTATCTTGTGTAACAACCTCTTATGTATCCTGTGTAACAACCCCTTATGTATCCTGTGTAACAACCCCTTATGTATCTTGTGTAACAACCCCTTATGTATCTTGTGTAACAACCCCTTATGTATCTTGTGTAACAACCCCTTATGTATCTTTTGAACAACCCCTTACGTATCTTGTGTAACAACCCCTAATGTATCTTATGATACAACCCCTTACATATCTTGTGTAACAACCCCTTACATATCTTGTGTAACAACCCCTTATGTATCCTGTGTAACAACCCCTTATGTATCTTGTGTAACAACCCCTTATGTATCTTGTGTAACAACCCCTTATGTATATTGTGTAACAACCCCTTATGTATCCTGTGTAACAACCCCTTATGTATCTTGTGTAACAACCCCTTATGTATCCTGTGTAACAACCCCTTACATATCTTGTGTATCACCCCTTACATATCCTGTGTAACAACCCCTTACATATCTTGTGTAACAACCCCTTACGTATCTTGTGTAACAACCTCTTATGTATCCTGTGTAACAACCCCTTACGTATCTTGTGTAACAACCCCTTATGTATCTTGTGTAACAACCCCTTATGTATATTGTGTAACAACCCCTTATGTATCCTGTGTAACAACCCCTTACGTATCTTGTGTAACAACCCCTTATGTATCCTGTGTAACAACCCCTTACATATCTTGTGTATCACCCCTTACATATCCTGTGTATCACCCCTTACATATCCTGTGTAACAACCCCTTACATATCTTGTGTAACAACCCCTTACGTATCTTGTGTAACAACCTCTTATGTATCCTGTGTAACAACCCCTTATGTATCTTGTGTAACAACCCCTTACGTATCTTGTGTAACAACCCCTTACGCATCTTGTGTAACAACCCCTTACGTATCTTATGTAACAACCCCTTACGTATCTTGTGTAACAACCCCTTACGTATCTTGTGTAACAACCCCTTATGTATCTTGTGTAACAACCCCTTACATATCTTATGTAACAACCCCTTATGTATATTGTGTAACAACCCCTAATGTATCCTGTGTAACAACCCCTTATGTATCTTATGTAACAACCCCTTATGTATCTTGTGTAACAACCCCTTATGTATCTTATGTAACAACCCCTTATGTATCTTATGTAACAACCCCTTATGTATCTTATGTAACAACCCCTTATGTATCTTATGTAACAACCCCTTATGTATCCTGTGTAACAACCCCTTACGTATCTTGTGTAACAACCCCTTATGTATCCTGTGTAACAACCCCTTACATATCTTGTGTATCACCCCTTACATATCCTGTGTAACAACCCCTTACATATCTTGTGTAACAACCCCTTACGTATCTTGTGTAACAACCTCTTATGTATCCTGTGTAACAACCCCTTACGTATCTTGTGTAACAACCCCTTATGTATCTTGTGTAACAACCCCTTACGTATCTTGTGTAACAACCCCCTACGTATCTTATGATACAACCCCTTACATATCTTGTGTAACAACCCCTTACATATCTTGTGTAACAACCCCTTATGTATCCTGTGTAACAACCCCTTATGTATCTTGTGTAACAACCCCTTATGTATCTTGTGTAACAACCCCTTATGTATATTGTGTAACAACCCCTTATGTATCCTGTGTAACAACCCCTTACGTATCTTGTGTAACAACCCCTTATGTATCCTGTGTAACAACCCCTTACATATCTTGTGTATCACCCCTTACATATCCTGTGTAACAACCCCTTACATATCTTGTGTAACAACCCCTTACGTATCTTGTGTAACAACCTCTTATGTATCCTGTGTAACAACCCCTTACGTATCTTGTGTAACAACCCCTTATGTATCTTGTGTAACAACCCCTTATGTATATTGTGTAACAACCCCTTATGTATCCTGTGTAACAACCCCTTACATATCTTGTGTAACAACCCCTTATGTATCCTGTGTAACAACCCCTTACATATCTTGTGTATCACCCCTTACATATCCTGTGTATCACCCCTTACATATCCTGTGTAACAACCCCTTACATATCTTGTGTAACAACCCCTTACGTATCTTGTGTAACAACCTCTTATGTATCCTGTGTAACAACCCCTTATGTATCTTGTGTAACAACCCCTTACGTATCTTGTGTAACAACCCCTTACGCATCTTGTGTAACAACCCCTTACGTATCTTATGTAACAACCCCTTACGTATCTTGTGTAACAACCCCTTACGTATCTTGTGTAACAACCCCTTATGTATCTTGTGTAACAACCCCTTACATATCTTATGTAACAACCCCTTATGTATATTGTGTAACAACCCCTTATGTATCCTGTGTAACAACCCCTTATGTATCTTATGTAACAACCCCTTATGTATCTTGTGTAACAACCCCTTATGTATCTTATGTAACAACCCCTTATGTATCTTATGTAACAACCCCTTATGTATCTTATGTAACAACCCCTTATGTATCTTATGTAACAACCCCTTATGTATCTTGTGTAACAACCCCTTATGTATCTTGTGTAACAACCCCTTACGTATCTTGTGTAACAACCCCTTACGTATCTTGTGTAACAACCCCTTATGTATCTTGTGTAACAACCCCTTACATATCTTATGTAACAACCCCTTATGTATATTGTGTAACAACCCCTTATGTATCCTGTGTAACAACCCCTTATGTATCTTATGTAACAACCCCTTATGTATCTTGTGTAACAACCCCTTATGTATCTTATGTAACAACCCCTTATGTATCTTATGTAACAACCCCTTATGTATCTTATGTAACAACCCCTTATGTATCTTATGTAACAACCCCTTATGTATCTTGTGTAACAACCCCTTATGTATCCTGTGTAACAACCCCTTATGTATCTTGTGTAACAACCCCTGACACCACAACAGTATGTATATTGGTGCTGACAAATCAATGATCATGTCAAATCTGGGATTTGAACCTTTGACCAATGTATCCGTGCAGTGAAGGACATTTTCTTCACTGAAATCAAAGCCTATTCACTCCCGATACTGAAACTTGTTTGTTTTCAACTCACAAGGAGGCCCTGTTGAGATGCCAGCATGGAATGAATACCAGCCCGCAATACCAAAATGGTTGGACCCTGAAACAGGTAGCAGAAATGTTCTTACAGTTACAAGTCACAGTTTATGCCAAAATGATTGTATTATCACATTTTCACATTCCCCACCCCTTAACTACCAAACACCCCATGGCTTATCATCTAGCTATTGACCCAAGTAACGTGGACAGAAATCCTTAAATGTTTCCCCTTCTTTCATTACCTGATGAAATACGCGATCAGGGACTTATCTACACCTGCTACACTAGGCGGATATAAGACCCTAGTTTGCCGCAAATGTCAGTTAAAATTCAGAAATTGGAAAATAATTCCCAATTCCTGTTAATATAGTTATTACCAATATATGGTTCTAGAGGGGTGGCATGGTCCGCGCGGGTTCCAACAGTTGCCATGCACTCTTCTATAAATCGCTGGACTTCCTGGACGGGAACAGCCTGCCATGAATCCGATGCACTACTGTAGAAGCACTGACAGTGCGTCTGTCTCCCCGCCTGCAGCAGTCTTATAGCACGGAAAAGTTGACAAAGTGTTGCCATTTTGTCAAAGGGAGGTTACTCCAATATACTATGCCAATTATTCATTTGATATTTTCAACGGATCTGTTTGAGATTTTTAGAAATTTAATTTGAATAACGCATACAGGCTGTATTTAAACATTTTCCATTTAATCTATTTACAATGCTGACTCTAGGCTGTGGCAAATAAAAATGTATAGTAATCAAGTAATCAATTTTGATCTTTGCCAGCTAAACTGTTTATGGCATAGATCAGTCTGGTACTCATAATGATTAGCAATTTATGTCATGATTAATTTAACAAGACAATTAATGTCTCAGTTTTATACATGGCACTAAATATAATGGATATGTATATATCCCCGTGTTATGGGTTTTCGGACGCTTCAGAAACAATCGTAGTTTTCTCGATAATCACAAGAACAACTGTAAAACATCTCACTCACTCAAAAAGACGACTATATCTTAAAACAGGCCATCATCTGAGAACTTCTAAAGAATGTGTGAATGCATTCTTATATAAAATATTGTTGTATTTTTTATCATCCAAAACTGGCTCCCACGGGACATTGCGTGAGGAGATGATAGATCACCGAGAGGAGCTTATGTACACTCAATGACCCAGCAACCCCGTTGCTAGGCTGACGTCACATGGCATTGTTTCGCCGGTGGATCTTGCAACAAAATTCCTCAAATCACGTCATTGAGTATTGTGACGTGATTGCAAACTTTTATGGTGCAGATCCCGTTCCACGTTGGAAGAATGAAGTTGAATGATAAAGAGAGAGAGAGAGAGAGAGAGAGAGAGAGAGAGAGAGAGAGAGAGAGAGAGAGAGAGAGAGAGAGAGAGAGAGACCTGATATTTCACGAGACACATGGAATATCTTATTTATTATATACTTTTTATGTAGTTGTCTACCGGGAAATTAAATTATTTCATAACTAATGTAAAACCTTGAAACACTACCCACTACCCCTTGTACTTGCGACTAAAAAAGTAGTTTCGTGTTTGCATAATCATAACAAATATAAACAATAGTAACAAAACATATAAATATGATTAAATACAAAATCAACTTTTACAAAAAATATTCTTGAAAACTTTGAGACCGCTGTTGGAAGCGAAAGACACACGCTGGTCAAGTTACAAAAATGGCGCTTTGTGAAACGAACTGTCTCGATTGACGAGTTGAGTGAGAAATTGAGTAAATTTACAGTTTATAACGGAACATTTTCAATTGACACAAACGCCATGAAGCGATATTAACTCCATAAATGACCACCTGTCCTTATTTTGCCTTGTCAATGTGGATCTAACGTAAAATGGAAGTCAACAGTTTGTGAACGGCCTGACACTCACGATAAAGGGAGACAATTCGAGGGGAGGTCACTCTTGTATGACATAGGTCCGTGAAAGTGTTATGTTCACAACAGTGAAACATCAAGTGTTATGTTCACTGCAGCGAAATATCAATTGTTATGTTCACTCAACTTCACTGCAATGAAAATATAACTATTCTCAACTTCGGAAAGCTCAGTCTTTTACACTTAAGTATAATAAAGTCAAGTCCCGTTAATCCGACATTGTTGGTTGCATTTGATTATGTCGGATTAACGAGTATGTCGGATAAACGAAATTAAGCAGTATCAACGTTTGTGATCGACAACTACACAGTAGATAACGATACGAACACGTAATAAAAAAATATAAATGAAATATTCATATTGTCATCTCACATTGTTAGCGGAATATGTTTTCTAATCATGCATCAGAAAAAAACTGCGTTCTTTTGTATATTCTTTATTTCGTATGCCATCTATTTGTTTTGTATCACGATCTTTATTAGAAACATTTAATACTTTATTCGTAACATATGATATTTGTCCTTTAACCAACTGGTGTATTTTTGACCGATTGGCCGCCCAGAAAAAAACTTTCATTCATTCATCAATGTCACCGTAAATAATGTACCGTTAATAATGTATACAGTTTAACGTATTGTCTTCCACCAACGTTTGTCTATAAATGAAATAAATGGTTATCTGGGAAAGTAGCAAAAGTCAGAACAGATAGTCCATGTGTGTACTTTAACGTTTGATCTTAGTAACGAGTCCACACTCCGTCGCAGTGGTGACTCAGCATAACACCACTGCCACAGGCTAATTTGCATATCACGTGACCGGACTTTTCTCTTGTTTGTAAACAAACGCGCTTTTTCAGAAATCAGTATAGAACGGACTAATGTAAGTATTTTGGGGCGCTTTACATATTGTTTTGCATAACTATATAGATATGCTACTACAACTGCGACAGTGAGTTGCATGACAATATATATTTATGCATCAAAGTGACCGTGTCGCTAGCTCTCCGTTGCGCTTCGATGACAGCACGTGGAGCCGTACAACCAATGTAAACATAGGATAACTACGCAAAAACAAGTAGATTTTTACGTATTTGCATACTTTCTCAATGAAAGTTAACCATTCTTTGACATTTGTTTATGAAAATGTGTAGACTTGTCAAACAGGAAACGGATGAAAATCATATGCAATATCTTGAATGGACTGTGAAAGATGTGACGAATCGTCACATGGCGCTGGCCTGTGGCAGAGGTACTATGCTGGCTGGCTGCCGGCCGCATGGAGCTCTGGGTAGGAGAGTGTAACGAATCGTCACATGGCGCTGGCCTGTGGCAGAGGTACTATGCTAGCTGGCTGCCGGCCGCATTGAACTCTGGGTAGGAGAGTGTAACGAGTCGTCACATGGCGCTGGCCTGTGGCAGAGGTACTATGCTAGCTGGCTGCCGGCCGCATGGAACTCTGGGTAGAAGAGTGTAACGAATCGTCACATGGCGCTGGCCTGTGGCAGAGGTACTATGCTAGCTGGCTGCCGGCCGCATGGAACTCTGGGTAGGAGAGTGTAACGAATCGTCACATGGCGCTGGCCTGTGGCAGAGGTACTATGCTAGCTGGCTGCCGGCCGCATGGAACTCTGGGTAGGAGAGTGTAACGAATCGTCACATGGCGCTGGCCTGTGGCAGAGGTACTATGCTAGCTGGCTGCCGGCCGCATGGAGCTCTGGGTAGGAGAGTGTAACGAATCGTCACATGGCGCTGGCCTGTGGCAGAGGTACTATGCTAGCTGGCTGCCGGCCGCATGGAGCTCTGGGTAGGAGAGTGTAACGAATCGTCACATGGCGCTGGCCTGTGGCAGAGGTACTATGCTAGCTGGCTGCCGGCCGCATGGAACTCTGGGTAGGAGAGTGTAACGAATCGTCACATGGCGCTGGCCTGTGGCAGAGGTACTATGCTAGCTGGCTGCCGGCCGCATGGAGCTCTGGGTAGGAGAGTGTAACGAATCGTCACATGGCGCTGGCCTGTGGCAGAGGTACTATGCTAGCTGGCTGCCGGCCGCATGGAGCTCTGGGTAGGAGAGTGTAACGAATCGTCACATGGCGCTGGCCTGTGGCAGAGGTACTATGCTAGCTGGCTGCCGGCCGCATGGAACTCTGGGTAGGAGAGTGTAACGAATCGTCACATGGCGCTGGCCTGTGGCAGAGGTACTATGCTAGCTGGCTGCCGGCCGCATGGAGCTCTGGGTAGGAGAGTGTAACGAATCGTCACATGGCGCTGGCCTGTGGCAGAGGTACTATGCTAGCTGGCTGCCGGCCGCATGGAACTCTGGGTAGGAGAGTGTAACGAATCGTCACATGGCGCTGGCCTGTGGCAGAGGTACTATGCTAGCTGGCTGCCGGCCGCATGGAACTCTGGGTAGGAGAGTGTAACGAATCGTCACATGGCGCTGGCCTGTGGCAGAGGTACTATGCTAGCTTGCTGCCGGCCGCATGGAACTCTGGGTAGGAGAGTGTAACGAATCGTCACATGGCGCTGGCCTGTGGCAGAGGTACTATGCTAGCTGGCTGCCGGCCGCATGGAGCTCTGGGTAGGAGAGTGTAACGAGTCGGCACATGGCGCTGGCCTGTGGCAGAGGTACTATGCTAGCTGGCTGCCGGCCGCATGGAGCTCTGGGTAGGAGAGTGTAACGAGTCGGCACATGGCGCTGGCCTGTGGCAGAGGTACTATGCTAGCTGGCTGCCGGCCGCATGGAACTCAGGGTAGGAGAGTGTAACGAGTCGGCACATGGCGCTGGCCTGTGGCAGAGGTACTATGCTAGCTGGCTGCCGGCCGCATGGAACTCTGGGTAGGAGAGTGTAACGAGTCGGCACATGGCGCTGGCCTGTGGCAGAGGTACTATGCTAGCTGGCTGCCGGCCGCATGGAGCTCTGGGTAGGAGAGTGTAACGAATCGTCACATGGCGCTGGCCTGTGGCAGAGGTACTATGCTAGCTGGCTGCCGGCCGCATGGAGCTCTGGGTAGGAGAGTGTAACGAATCGTCACATGGCGCTGGCCTGTGGCAGAGGTACTATGCTAGCTGGCTGCCGGCCGCATGGAACTCTGGGTAGGAGAGTGTAACGAATCGTCACATGGCGCTGGCCTGTGGCAGAGGTACTATGCTAGCTGGCTGCCGGCCGCATGGAGCTCTGGGTAGGAGAGTGTAACGAATCGTCACATGGCGCTGGCCTGTGGCAGAGGTACTATGCTAGCTGGCTGCCGGCCGCATGGAGCTCTGGGTAGGAGAGTGTAACGAATCGTCACATGGCGCTTGCCTGTGGCAGAGGTACTATGCTAGCTGGCTGCCGGCCGCATGGAGCTCTGGGTAGGAGAGTGTAACGAATCGTCACATGGCGCTGGCCTGTGGCAGAGGTACTATGCTAGCTGGCTGCCGGCCGCATGGAGCTCTGGGTAGGAGAGTGTAACGAGTCGGCACATGGCGCTGGCCTGTGGCAGAGGTACTATGCTAGCTGGCTGCCGGCCGCATGGAGCTCTGGGTTGGAGAGTGTAACGAGTCGGCACATGGCGCTGGCCTGTGGCAGAAGTACTATGCTAGCTGGCTGCCGGCCGCATGGAACTCTGGGTAGGAGAGTGTAACGAGTCGGCACATGGCGCTGGCCTGTGGCAGAGGTACTATGCTAGCTGGCTGCCGGCCGCATGGAACTCTGGGTAGGAGAGTGTAACGAGTCGGCACATGGCGCTGGCCTGTGGCAGAGGTACTATGCTAGCTGGCTGCCGGCCGCATGGAACTCTGGGTAGGAGAGTGTAACGAGTCGGCACATCTGCGTATATCATGAAAGCCGCAGAGACACAGATTATGCTAAGTTTAGAAAAAAACCGGATGATGGACTACTTTTTCTTTCATGAATGTTTACTACGAACTCACGAACAGAGTATCACTAATTCATTACTTTGTCATTCATGTTGACGGTATGCCAAGATTTTCGGTCGGTCTATAATTGAAACATGCTAAGACAATGGATATGCATTTAATATATCTGCGAGTTTGTTGGATATTTTTTACACAAATTATGTAAGTGAGATTTGTTCACACTGGAGACGACAGAAACAGACGAAAAAATGGCCACTCTTTCCCCTATTCGTGTCGGCTCTCTTGTGAATTTTCAAAATTATACAACCTTCAAGAACATTCAAAGAACGTTATTGCTCGAAGATGGAACAATCATGTTTTCCTCGTTTTCGATTGAAAATGATGCCATAGACAGGATCAGTGACCGTCGTGGGACAATAACGACAAACATTATGAAAAATCCCAGGGCCACACACCCCCACACACACCCCCCCACACACACCCGTGTCAAGAAGCAAGCGTTTTTCTTTCTTTTCTTCTTTTCTTTTTGGAGTAAGAAAACAAGCGGAGAAGAATATGAACCTTGAGGTCTAGTATCCATGTTATCGAGCATTGAGCAAAATCCCTGATGTAAGGCCCTATTTCGGAATACCAACACTGAAATCTCCTTTGGCTAGTAGATCTACACGTGTTGCGGGGACTGATGTACACGTGTGCCCATCTCAGACTCAGTATACTGACTCCGAGCCGACCAGTCCTTGTTTTAGCCCCTTAATGTCTAGCACCAGAGAGGGTAACATCAAGTACCATCTTTTAACGTCTTTTGGTATGACGCGGCCGGGATCGAACCCCGGACCTTGCGCTCCCCGGGCAGACGCTCTATCCTCTAGACACCTAGTCCTCTGCAAGGAAGAAGGCATGGCGTATTCACATCTCACCACTGGAACAACTATAAACTTCGTGCAAAACGTTCCTTTTGAATAGACTTATGCAGTCTGTTATAGACATATACCCTTGACAGGTTAAATTAACATTTGCATTCCCATGTTAGGGGTCGACCAATTGATATTCTGATCTGGTCTCAGTACAATCACAGCAACCACTCGGAATACCAAATGGTCGGCCCACAAAGCGGCAATGTGGACCATAGTCTATTTGGTGTCATTCAGATTATGCATGAGGTGCACACGGTGACTCCGGCTGGATATTCAAATATGTGCCTGTACAGTTTTATATTCACGTGTATATATCTTTGCTCTATGAATAACACATTCTTAAAGAACAAGAAATACTTAAACACTGTATTGTGACGATTGAACGCGCCCTTTCTCCCACATAACACAGTACAAACTGAGACCTTCCTTTCTTATCATTGGGTTCACCGATATTTGTAGTCCAAAATTATGGCCGATGGTATTAAAGTGACATTTCAAATTTTATAAATTTATCTCCTGAGGTATTGTCGGTTGGTTTGATATTTTTGTTGTGTAATGCTGCACTCAACACGCGCTCTGTAAATATTCGAGACTGGAAAAGACAATTCAGTGCTGTGCATTATGAGAAACCGGTCTACGCAGTTTGGATGCGATGACATTCATCAACCAAGTCAGCGAGTCTTACGTCAAGATGGTTTGCTGAACGTCAATTCTAACCCGGATCTTCACGAGTCCATTTTGGGTTAAGTGATAAACAATGTTTGTAAACGATTTTCATTGAGCGTTTCTTTGAATACTAGTCAACCATCTCCAGTAATCGTCTGTTGAGATTGTCATTATCAACACTGACATATGTTGACCGTCACGACGAAAACAAAACAATCTTTATTCCATACTTGAGGTATGAACACATCCTCTACCCATGTGAGTTGAGGGCCATGCAGGGTAACAAGAAGTACCACATTTTAACGTCTCTTGGTAGGACGCGGCCGGGGATCAAACCCCCGACCTTCCGCTCTCCAGGCAGTCGTTCTATGCACTATACCACGGGGGAGATGGTACTGTATCAGTGTCGTTAGGAGCTGTTGGCGTCGTGTGGATGTTCATGACGTCACCATATATAATGTGTGTTTGATGTCTTCGGTAGATACTTTACACCGCTGTCATCAATATTCCATGTATACCACGGAAGCCTGTTATTAATCGTTATTAATCTTGGAAAGACAAACCAGTGGTTGATATGGTGAAGAACATCCGACGTCAGCGTGGTATGACCACACGCAGTCGTTGTGAGCAAGAAAATCGGGTCTGTCACCTTACTGTGCAAGGAAATCCTAACGTGTCACAAGACCTAGGTGTTTACTCTAAAGGAGATACCCAGGAGTAGGGCAAATCGGGGATTGGAAACCACGACCATCAAATCCTGGTAAGTCGAAGGGACATAAATCCCGGGTGGCCCAGATGGCCCAGTCGTCTAAGGCGCCGCGATTCGCTGTGCAGAGATGCGTCCCTTGGGCACGCCAGAAACCTACGATTGTGGGTTCGAATCCCGGTTCGCCCCGATTATGTTTCTAGGTTTGTCAGCACCATACCCGTACTCGTGGGTTTCACCGAAGTGGTAAACGTCTTAGACCTGCTTCACTTCGGGCTTTCCTCCCACATTAAGCTGAAACGCCGTGATATAACTGGAATACTGTTAAAAGCGGCGTTAAACCCAACTCATTCACTCACCCTTGTGGTCTGGTTGTATTGCACAAAGCCCATACATGTAGACGCGACAAGACAGTTTTCCAAGAGAGACTTAAATGTATTTTTGAGAACACCAGGCATTCCCCGAGAGAGTCAGATTGTGTGCCCCCACAAAGCCTGTTGACCAAAACACTACTATGTTGCCGATCACTTGTGTCTGTATTCCATATAAGGAATACATTGACCACTTGGAGGTATAAAAATCCACCAGTCCAGACTGGTGCTATCAGCGTTACACCCCACAGAAGTGAAACACATTTTATCCATTTCTGCCAAAATGTGTGACGACGATGTTGCTGCATTGGTTATCGACAACGGCTCCGGCATGTGCAAGGCCGGGTTGGCCGGCGACGACGCCCCCAGAGCTGTCTTCCCCTCTATCGTCGGCCGCCCAAGACATCAGGTAAGTATTCTATGATGTGTGTGAAGGTACTTGGATACTGTCATCACTGTTTACTGGTGAGCTATGGATATACAGGACCCCGTTAATACGGACGGTGGGGTTCCAAGTGAAATAGATATCCGGATTAACGCGTCATTGTTATAGAGAGATGTTCTTTGTGTAAATGCAGACTGGTATCGTCAAACAATCCTGAATCAAGGGTTCGGATTAACGGGGGTTCACTGTATTAGATTCTTTCTGGGTGTAATAACCGTCGCAGAGCAAAAGGCACCAACCAGCTCTCACCAAGCAGTGTCCGCGTCAACCTGGGGCCCTGAATCTGTAGAAGTCGATGCAGACCAGTGAAGGTCGCTAGATTGGAGCAAGGTCTCTCTTTGAAGGTGGCAATATGGAATAAAACTTTGAAAGTTACTCGAAGTTCTTGAATTACTTGTATTGGAGTTGCAATTAACCCAAATCTATCGAACTATACTACTCAAAGATTGAATAGCAATTGAAATTGAAATAGCAATTGTTAATATTGCGTGAAGACATGAACAAATGTCCGTTGCTATGCACCACACAATGCCAATTACCAACATAATACTCAGTAAGATCATCCCTCAAAATGAGAGCACCTGACCAAAACTGAAACGTCAAAAAATCAGAAAGACAAATTCTTCAACTTGGCGCGTATGTGATCCACGTGATGCAATCACAGTCTGGCACCATCCTCATTCTCCCAATAAGTGTCTGGGCGGTTGCCAAGGCAAGATTGTTCCACCCTTCAGTAAGAGCATTGCTGAGTTCCTGCAGAGTTGCTGAAGGACAGGGCGTCGTGAGTGGACGATGTGTGTGATAGGGTTAATGTTTTGTTGATATTGTGTTCCAGGCATGGTTAAAAGTCAGAACTGATTTTACAGGAAAATTCCATGACGTGTATAGAACCTACAACCTAACATATCATGTTTTGTATTGTGACCCACAGTTTTCCCACTCATGAAATAGTGTTCATTTTCACGTGTATTAACCTTTGTGAGGTATCCCACTGTGTGAGTTTGTGCGGTATAATTTTGATGAACTGCGAATGTATTCATTGACCAGAAAATTCACAAGGTAATGGACCCGTAAAGATCCGGGGTAGAATAGATCTTCAGCAACCCATGCTTGCCGTAAAAGGCGACTATGCTTGTCGTAAAAGGCGACTTACGGGATAGGGTGGTCAGGCTCGCTGACTTGGTTGATGCATGTCATCGATCCCAATTGCGTGGATCGATGCTCATGATATTAATCACTGGATTGTCTGGTCCAGACTCGATTATTTACAGACCGCCGTCATATAGCTGGAATATTGCTGAGTGCGGCGTTAAACAACAAACCAACCAATCACAAGGAAATGCCCCAGCATTAATTGAATTGTAAGATCATGTTTTTTTCTGTTGAATTATATAATCTGAACTTTTCATATGAATCTAATGTTGATCTTTTATTTGTTAAAAGTAACTTTTTTTTGCACATAAAAATTCCTAGGGTGTTCAATCTTACATGTCAGGACTTCAGTTGTGTGCATGCTGCCCGTTGTCTTTCTCTCGCACGCTTTTATCGAATTCCTTTTATACCGCGACGCACTGTATTATTTCACTATAAGTTATCCCGATGTCTTTTTATACTTTCTGGACATTTCTTGCATTTAGACGGTTTATAAGTTGGATAAAAAGTCGCCTTTGTATTGACTGAGAATGTAAGCTGGGGCCCTGTGATATTGGGTGGGCTTTCGGGCTATCTCTTTGCTATGGGCTTATTAACACACATTATGTCATTGTTGTGAGAGGTTAAATCGTATGTTCTTACACCCCACTACAAGGCGATATCAACAGTAACATAATTACTTGATAACAAAGAACAAATGAAATAAAATATTACAAAACTGTTATTTCTGTATTATTAGACAATAACCCAATTTCGTCCCGTGATTGTGTATTTTATTGAAAATAATTGTGAAAAATCTGGTTCCAAAATGATGGTTGCGTTATTTCTAGATTTGTCAGCATCATACCCGTTCTCGTGGGTTTCACCAAGATGGTAAACGTTTGAGACTTGCATCACTTTCAGGATTTTCTCAAGCTGACACGCTGTGATATAACTTTAATGCTGTTCAAAGCGGTGTTAAACCCAACTCACTCACCCACCCGCTCCAACCTGTACATGAATATATAGCCTGTAGAGATCTATAGTCCTGTTTGGTCGTGCACCAACCCCTGTGCAACTAGCGGACTACAACAGGTCTTGTGACGAGCCGGGGAGATTGGGCTTCTCAGCGTCAATTGAAAATGTCTGTTATTGACGCTCTTATTTCATGAATAGACTTTTGAATCTTTATGAATCTCACCCAACTCTGACTAACAATCCTGGTGTTATTGAATATGTTTGTCCATACTGCGTTTTGCCCAGCATGAAGTTCATGCAATAGCTTTTGTAGAGTGAGTGAGTGAGTGAGTGAGTCTTTACGCCTCAGCACATTCCAGATTACCTGTCGTTGCTAAACCCGGCGTTAAACCATACCTACCCAAATTGTGTGCTTGGGATATTCTCATACAGACAGATTTTCGATGATACCAAGCACTGGTTCAAAATTCAAATGCTTTCTCAATTCTTTCCAGGGTGTGATGGTCGGTATGGGACAGAAGGACAGCTACGTCGGTGACGAGGCTCAGTCAAAGAAAGGTATCCTTACCCTAAAGTACCCCATCGAGCATGGTATCGTCACCAACTGGGACGACATGGAGAAGATCTGGCATCACACCTTCTACAACGAGCTCCGTGTGAATCCAGAGGAGCACCCCGTCCTCCTGACTGAGGCTCCCCTCAACCCCAAGATCAACCGTGAAAGGATGACCCAGATCACGTTCGAGACCTTCAACTCTCCAGCTATGTATGTGGCCATCCAGGCTGTTCTGTCTCTGTACGCTTCTGGTCGTACCACGGGTATTGTCCTTGACTCTGGTGATGGTGTCACCCACACTGTTCCCATCTACGAGGGTTACGCCCTTCCCCACGCCATCATGAGACTGGACCTTGGTGGGCGTGACCTTACAGACTACCTCATTAGGATCCTGACCGAGCGTGGTTACTCCTTCACCACCACTGCCGAGCGAGAAATCGTCAGGGACATCAAAGAAAATTTAGCTTACATTTCTTTATACTTTGAACAGGAAATGAAGATTGCTGCCTCTTCCTCTTCATCGGAGAAGAGCTACGAGCTTCCCGACGGTCAGGTCATCACCATTGGCGACGAGAGGTTCCGTTGTCCAGAGGCTCTCTTCCAGCTTTCCTTCCTGGGAAAATCTTCTGGTATCCACGAAACAACATACAACTCAATCATGAAGTGTGATGTTGATATTCGTAAAGACTTGTATGCCAACACTGTTCTCTCAGGAGGTACCACCATGTTCCCCGGTATCGCCGACAGAATGCAGAAGGAGATCACAGCCCTTGCTCCAGCATCAACGAAGATCAAGATCATCGCTCCTCAAGAGAGAAAATACTCCGTCTGGATCGGTGGCTCCATCCTTGCCTCCATGTCCGACTTCCAGCAGAGCTGGATCAGCAAGCAGGAGTACGATGAGTCCGGCCCGTCCATTGTACACAGGAAGTGTTTTTAGGGACTGACGTTGCACACGATAGTGACATCTTAGCGAATACTTTGAATGATTTATAGGGTAACTAGTAAGTATTGTTCTTCTGATTGTTGTCCAAAACTGAAGATACGGAGGGCGAAGTGTTTTGTTATTGAAATAACTAAGTAAATTGTATCAGGAGCCTTTGTGTATTTACTCACATGTTATCATTCTCATTTGGTATTGATGGCTTGATTTGTATCGCACCTGTCATATACCAACAATACAGCTAAATATTTGTGTTCACTGATACAGTAAGATTTATTGGGTAACTTGTATTGGTGGAGATGGCTACTCGTCAGCCCTTGTTGCTTGATAATACACAGAACGAGGGCATCCTTAACCTCCACCACATTTGGAAAATTGGAAAACAAATATTCATTCACGCGAGAGAAAAAACGAACAAACAGACAGACAAACCTCCCCTCACACCCTTCATACATCCGGATTAGTGGGGCATTTGATTCCCCAATACGTTTAATTTTCCATTGAAAATTTGCACATATTCACGTGCGTGTAAAACGGGTTGTTCAAGTCAATACGATATTGACTGAATAATCATATATGTTTGCGTGTTTCACGATGGAATAAGGAAACACAGGAATTATTAATGGTAGATATATTTATAAAAAGGAAACCTACCTCCCCCCCATAAAAAAATGTTGAAAAGGAAGGCAGTTTTATGTATACACCAGTTAATCGGTCAATGCAAAATCGTTGAACCACTAGAGGCGTTCGTACAATCTGAAGCAGACGCGAGAGGCATTCACGCACCACCGGCCATCAGAGCATGTGACAAGTCGCGGTCCGCGCACAGGCTGAGACAGTGGGCGTCTTCTGTACACCTACAGGGACAGAGGTCAGGTATGTTCCAAGAGGCAGGGCGAATATCGGGGTAGTTAGAACGATGTTATACTTGGGTCATACATATTCAGCTATGCATGGCGGGAGATGTTCGGTATGTATATTTCAGAGTTGTCTCCCTTACATGACCTACTTCTATTCATGACCTATTTTATAACTTCCTACTTTGCCCGCCTGTTGATACCTCGGTGGTTGCTCGGCGACAAGTTCGTTCGGTCGTTGGTTGGTTGGTTGGTTTGTTGTTTAACGCCGCACTCAGCAATATTCCAGCTATATGACGGCGGTCTGTAAATAATCGAGTCTGGACCAGACAATCCAGTGATTAATATCATGAGCATCGATCCACGCAATTTGGATCGTTGACATCAGAGACCATCTACTATATGGTCTCTGATGACATGCATCAACCGAGCCTGACCACCCGATCCCGTTAGTCGCCTTTTACGGCAAGAATAGTCACCTTTTACGGCAGGCATGGGTTGCTGAAGACCTATTCTACCCCGGATCTTCACGGGTCAGTTCGTTCGGTCACATTCTTATCCTGTCACAGACACGAGCTCGTATATGCACTGGACCGGTGTCGCGTACAGCATCGTAACTACATCCACAAACGAGACCATGTTCAAAACACGGGAGTCCATATATTATTAAGATTATATTAAGCAGTGCATCCCACTCAGTCCGTCAGTGGTGAAGGGATTGACAAGGGATTAGTCTGGATCAGACAATCAAGTGATTGCCATTATGAGCATCGATCCACGCAACTGGGATACGATGACACGTATCAACCAAGTCAGCGAGCCTGACGACCCGATCCCGTAAGTCGCCTCTTACGACAAGCATAGTCGCCTTTTATGGCAAGCATGGGTTGCTGAAGACCTGTTCTACCCCGGATCTTCACGAGTCACACGTTAGAGTGAGTGCAGCATGTAAGGGGAGTTAGTGCAACACTTTGTGGGAGTTAGTGCAACACGCTGTGGGAGTTAGTGCACCTTGTTGGTGGAGTTAGAGCAACACGTTGGTGGAGTTAGTGCAACATGTTAGGGGAGTTAGTACAACATGTTAGTGGAGTTAGTGCAACATGTTAGGGGAGTTAGTGCAACAGGTTAGGGGAGTTAGTTCAACATGTTAGGGGAGTTAGTGCAACATGTTAGGGGAGTTAGTACAACATGTTAGAGGAGTTAGTGGAACATGTTAGGGGAGGTAGTGCAACACGTTAGGGGAGTTAGTGCAACACGTTAGGGGAGTTAGTGCAACATGTTAGTGGAGTAAGTGCAACACGTTAGGGGAGTTAGTGCAACATGTTAGGGGAGTTAGTGCAACACGTCAGGGGAGTTAGTGCAACATGTTAGGTGAGTTAGTGGAACATGTTAGGTGAGTTAGTGGAACATGTTAGGGGAGTTAGTGCAACATGTTAGTGGAGTTAGTGCAACATGTTAGTGGAGTTAGTGCAACATGTTAGGGGAGTTAGTGCAACATGTTAGGGGAGTTAGTGCAACACGTTAGGGGAGTTAGTGCAACATGTTAGGGGAGTTAGTGCAACATGTCAGGGGAGTTAGTGCAACATGTTAGGTGAGTTAGTGGAACATGTTAGGTGAGTTAGTGGAACACGTTAGGGGAGTTAGTGCAACATGTTAGTGGAGTTAGTGCAACATGTTAGTGGAGTTAGTGCAACACGTTAGGGGAGTTAGTGCAACATGTTAGGGGAGTTAGTGCAACGCGATAGGGGAGTTAGTGGAACATGTTAGGGGAGTTAGTGCAACACGTTAGGGGAGTTAGTGCAACACGTTAGGGGAGTTAGTGCAACACGTTAGGGGAGTTAGTGCAACATGTTAGGGGACTTAGTACAACATGTTAGTGGAGTTAGTGCAACATGTTAGGGGAGTAAGTGCAACAAGTTAGGGGAGTTAGTGCAACATGTTAAGGGAGTTAGTGCAACACGTTATGGGAGTTAGTGCAACATGTTAGGGGAGTTAGTGCAACATGTTAGGGGAGTTAGTGCAACAAGTAAGTGGAGTTAGTGCACCGTGTTAGGGGAGTAAGTGCAACATGTTAGGGGAGTTAGTGCAACACGTTATGGGAGTTAGTGCAACATGTTAGGGGAGTTAGTGCAACATGTTAGGGGAGTTAGTGCAACATGTTAGGGGAGTTAGTGCAACAAGTTAGTGGAGTTAGTGCACCGTGTTAGGGGAGTAAGTGCAACATGTTAGGGGAGTTAGTGCAACACGTTAGGGGAGTTAGTGCAACATGTTAGAGGAGTTAGTGCAACATGTTAGGGGAGTTAGTGCAACACGTTATGGGAGTTAGTGCAACATGTTAGGGGAGTTAGTGCAACATGTTAGGGGAGTTAGTGCAACAAGTTAGTGGAGTTAGTGCACCGTGTTAGGGGAGTAAGTGCAACATGTTAGGGGAGTTAGTGCAACACGTTAGGGGAGTTAGTGCAACATGTTAGGGGAGTTAGTGCAACATGTTAGGGGAGTTAGTGCAACATGTTAGGGGAGTTAGTGCAACAAGTTAGTGGAGTAAGTGCACCGTGTTAGGGGAGTAAGTGCAACATGTTAGGGGAGTTAGTGCAACACGTTAGGGGAGTTAGTGCAACATGTTAGAGGAGTTAGTGCAACATGTTAGGGGAGTTAGTGCAACACGTTATGGGAGTTAGTGCAACATGTTAGGGGAGTTAGTGCAACATGTTAGGGGAGTTAGTGCAACAAGTTAGTGGAGTTAGTGCACCGTGTTAGGGGAGTAAGTGCAACATGTTAGGGGAGTTAGTGCAACACGTTAGGGGAGTTAGTGCAACATGTTAGGAGAGTTAGTGCTACATGTTAGTGGAGGTAGAACAACACGTTAGAGGAGTTAGTACAACACGTTAGAGGAGTTAGTGCAACATGTTAGGGGAGTTAGTGCTACATGTTAGGGGAGTTAGTGCAACACGTTATGGGAGTTAGTACAACATGTTAGGGGAGTTAGTGCAACACGTTTGGTCATGGTCAGGGCAACAGTTTGTTTATGACTGTTGATTATATTGATTATGCATGAGGAGCTCACACTGACACCGGCTTGGTTTTCAAATAGGTGGCAGTACAGTATTCTATTCACGTGTATAAATCTTTGCTCTATGAATAACACATTCTTACTTAAGCACAGTGTTGTGACGATTGAACGCGCCCTTTTCTCCAACATAACACAGTATAAACTGAGATTTTTCTTTTTTTCTTAGGGTTAAGTGATAAACAGTATATGTAAACGATTTGCTTTGAGCGTTTTTTTAATAATATTTAACCAGTTACCATCTCCTGTAATCGTCTCTGGAGATTGTGATTATTAACACTGAAATATTTTGACTGTCACGAAGAAAATTAACAAAGGCTCCGCTCGGATTTCACAAAGACCGTATACATGTAGACGCGACAAAACAGTTTTCCAAGAGAGACGTGAATGTAGTATTGAGAATGGCAGATACTCCCCGAGAGAATCCGATTGTGTGGCCCCTCAAAAGCCTGTTAACCAAAACACTATTATGTTGCCGATCACTTGTGTCTGTATTCCATATGAGGGATACATTGACGACTTGGAGGTATAAAAATCCACCAGTCCTGACTGGTGCTATCAGCTTTAAAGCCCACAGAAGTGAAACACATTTTATCCATTTCTGCCAAAATGTGTGACGACGATGTTGCTGCGATGGTTATCGACAACGGCTCCGGCATGTGCAAGGCCGGGTTCGCCGGTGACGACGCCCCCAGAGCTGTCTTCCCCTCTATCGTTGGCCACCCAACACATCGGGTAAGTATTCTTTAAATGTGTGTGAAGGTTCTTGGACATTGCCATCACTGTTTACTAGTGAGCTATAGGTGTACAGGACCTCGTTAATACGGACGGTGGGGTTCCAAGTGAAATCATCCCGTGTTATAGATGTCCGGATTAACGAGTCATTGTTATAAAGAGATGTTCTTTGTGTAAATGCAGACTGGTATTGCCAAACAATCCTGAATTCAGGGTTCGGATTAATGAGATATGATTCTTTCTGGGTGTAATAACCGTCGCAGAGCAAAAGGCACCAACCAGCTCTCACCAAGTAGTGACCGCGTCAACCTGGGGCCTGACTCTGTAGAAGTCGATGCAGACAAGTGAAGGTCGCCAGCTCGGAGCAATGTCATTATTTGTAGAAAACATATAATGATAATTGTTTGTTAAGAAAGTTTTAACGCTCTCTCTTTGAAGGTGGCAATAATAATTATAACTTTGAAAGTTCCTGTGTTACTTATATTACTTATAAAACTCGAAGTTCCTGTGTTACTTTTATTAAGTAATTGAGTTACAATTAACCAAAATCAGTTCTAACTGTACTTCTCAAAGAATGCATAGTAATTGAAATTGAAAAAGCAATTGTTTATATTGTGTGAAGACATGAACAAATTTCCTTTGCTATGCCCTTGGCATTCGGAAGGAAATGCCCCAGCATTAATTGAATTGTGAGATCATGTTTATTCTGTTGAATTTTATATACTGGCCTTTTCATATGAATCTAATGTTGATCTTTGATTTGTTAAAAGTCACATTCTTTCGCACATAAAAATGGACTTGAATCGAACCTGTTTTGTTTTGTAACCCACCATTTTCCCACTGAGCCATCCGGGCAGGTGATGATAGGGTGTTCAATCTTATATGTCAGAAGTTCAGTTGTGTGCATGCTGCCCGTTGTCTTTGTCTCGCACGCTTTTATCGAATTCCTATTATATCCTTTTCTATTGTTTCAATATAACATATCCTGGTTTTTTTCATTCTTTCTGGCATTTCTTTTAGACAGTTTATAAGTTGGATAAAAAGTCGCCCCAGTTTTGACTGAGAATGTAAGCTCGGGGCACTGGGATATTAGGGCTTTCGTCCCTCCTCCACCGAGGAGGTGGTGTTAGTATTTTACTTCGAGGCCTTTCCCTGTCATCGAATTCGTTTTATACCGCTGTGACATTTCACTGTAAGTTAACCCGATGTGTTCATATTCTTGTATTTAAACTGGTATGCATGCAGCCGATTGCTGTTTAACACACATTATGTCATTGTTGTAAGAGGTTAAATCGTCTGTTCTTACACCCAACTACAAGGTGATGTTAACAGATACATAATTACACGACAACAAAGAAGAAATGACATGAAATATTAAAAAACTGGTATTTCTTTGTAGGCCAGCGAGTATTATTAGACAATAACCCGTGATTGTATACTTAACAACAAAAGTTCCCGTGACATTGAATAAGATTTAATGCAAAGTTATGTTTTTTACCAAATCTGAAACAATTTCGGTTTGCAACAGATTAAAGACACCTGTAAGTGTTCAAATGGTTTCATTCGCCATACTGATTTCGGAAAATGTGTGATTTCATAAAAAAAACCCATGCAAAAATGTCAATTTACAAATCAATAGCGATTTCCCTCTACCACTATCAAACGGGTCCTCTGTCTTGCTGTAATCCAACCCCATACCATAACGCTGCCGCCCTCGAACCGATCTTCTTCTATGACACAATGATTGACGTAACGTTCACCTCGACGTCGGTACACTCGAATCCGTCCATCGCTGTGGCTGAGGTGAAAACGAGACTCGTCAGTGAATAGAACTTGTCCCCACTGCATGGCCGTCCAGCGTAGACGCACATCTGTAGACGTGCTTGACGGTGGTTTCCTGTCAAAATGGGACGTCTGGCGGGTCTTCTGGCGACAATCCCTGCAAATCTGAGGCGACGACGTGACGATATTCGTCGGAGGCCAGGGATGCCTCTTGCAGTCACTGTTGCTGGCTGGAATCGATTTCGTAGGTGTGCTGTTCGAATCCAGTTGTCTTGTCGATTACTGGTTACGCGTGGCCTGCGTAATGGTCTCTGACTGCATTCGTCTGTTGCCAACGTTGCCATAAACGCCAAATGGTGTTTCTGTGGACGTTAAATTGTCTTGCAACATCACGTTGACTCGATCACGCTTCAAGCAGACCAATGGCTCGCAGGGGCTTATTTCGGACAGGCGTGGCATTTCGTAATGTTGAATAATTGCGTAATTTTGCTGTTTTTCTGAGTGGTTGTTGTCAGCAAGATGCTAAACATTACATATGGAATCCCGTTAACGCACATGTTTTTATACCCATTCTTGGGTAGTGAAATGCATGGGGCTTGCATAAAAGTCAACTTTTGCATGGAATGCATGCTTTTCTGCAGCAGTTGCGTTTTTGTGACTTGATTCCATAGATGTACTACAATATTGTACTTGTTTGAAAAATACACTAAAACATTGGTGTCACAGGAAGCTTTGTTGTTGAGTATATATTTTATTGAAAATAATTGTGAAATTCTGGTTCCAAAATGATGGTTGCGTTAATGTGATGATGTAACTTATATTCACTTTCACACACAATTTTCTTGAAATTCTTGCAGTTACCAAGACAGAGACAATGAGTAAGTTTCACAAAAAAAAATGGAAAGGGGCTTTAGATCGTGGAGCTGCGTCCCTTGGGCACGCCAGAATCCTATGACCGTGAGTTTGAATTCCGGTTCGATATTTGTAGGTTTATCAGCATCATACCCTTGCTAGTGGGTTTCACCAAAGTGGTAAACGCCTGAGACTTGCATCACTTTCAGGATTTGCTCCAACATCAAACTGACACGCTGTGATATAACTTTAATACTGTTCAAAGCGGTGTTATACCCAACTCACTCACTCACTCACACGCCCCATTCTGTTCCTGAGTATATAGGCTGTATAGGTGTTGTGACGCGCCGTGGAGATCGGACTTCTCAGCGTCAATTGAAAACGTCTGTTATTGACACTCTGATTTCATGTATAGAGTTTTAAATCTGTATATGTATCTCCCCAAACTGTGACTGGGGTTATTGAAGGGGGATTGAGTTATTTGCAGAAAAGGCTCAAGCCATTTAGTAGTTTCAGCACATTTGAATCATGTCCTGAACACACCACTTTTGCCAGCTACAATATGACATATTGGTCATTCTATTTTTTTTATTGTCAGTGGAGTACGGCTGTGATATTCACATGCAGGTTTGACAATGATAAGAAGTTATTGTACAGAATATATATGTTGTCATCAATTTTTCCAGGGTGTGATGGTCGGTATGGGACGGGACAGCTACGTCGGTGACCAGGCTCAGTCAATGAGACATAATCTCACCCTCAAGTACCCAATCAAGCATGGTATCGTCACCAACTGGGACGACATGGAGAAGATCTGGCATCACACCTACAACGAGCTCCGTGTGGCCCCAGAGGAGCACCCCGTCCTTCTGACTGAGGCTCCACTCAACCCCAAGGCCAACCGTGAAAAGATGACCAAGATCATGTTCGAGACCTTCAACTCTCCAGCTATGTATGTGGCCATCCAGGCTGTTCTGTCTCTTCACGCATCTGGTCGTGTCACGGGTATTGTTCTTGACTCTGGTGATGGTGTCACCCACACTGTCCCCATTGACGTGGGTTACGCCCTTCCGCACGCCATAACGAGTCTGGATCTTGCTGGTTGTGGCCTCACAGACTACCTCATTAGGATCCTGACTGAACGTGGTTACTCCTTCACCACCATTGCCGAACGAGAAATCGTCAGGGACATCAAGGAGAAGTTAGCTTACATTGCTTTAGACTTTGAACAGGAAATGCAGACTGTTGCCTCTTCCTCTTCATTGGAGAAGATCTACGAGCTTCCCGACGGTCAGGTCATCACCATTGGCAACGAGAGGTTCCGTTGTCCAGAGGCCCTCTTCCAGCCATCCTTCTTGGGTATGGAATCTGCTGGTATCCATGAAACAACATACAACTCCATCATGAAGTGTGATGTTGATATTCATAAAGACTTGTATGCCAACATTGTTCTCTCAGGAGGTACCACCATGTTCCCCGGTATCGCCGACAGAATGCAGAAGGAGATCACAGCCCTTGTTCCAGCATCAATGAAGATCAAGATCATCGCGCCTCCAGAGAGGAAATACTCCGTCTGGATCGGTGGCTCCATCCTTGCCTCTCTGTCCACCTTCCAGCAGATGTGGATCAGCAAGCAGGAGTACGATGAGTCCGGCCTATCCATTGTTCACAGGAAGTGTTATTAGGGTCTGAAGTTGGACACGATAGTGACATTTTAGCGAATACTTTTCATCATTGATAAGGCCACTATTAAACATTGTTCTTCTGATTGTTGTCCAAATCTGAAGATACGGAGTGCAACTGTTTTGTTATTGAAATAACTAAGTAAATTGCATCAGGAGCCTTTGTGTATTTACTCACATGTTATCATTCATTTGGTATTGATGGCTTGATATGTATCGCACCTGTCATATACCAACAATACAGCTAAATATTTGTATTCATTGATACAGTAACATATATTGGGTAACTTGTATTGGTGGAGATGGCTACACGTCAGCCCTTGTTGCTTGATAATACACATTATTATGCCTCAATGTGAGATTGACCAATCAGTGAGCAAAACTACTAACCCCACATGAAACTGTATACCCTCAGTATAATCCAAGATGGTTGTTACTGACCTGAGACCGTATACCGTCAGTAACAGATTTTCCAACACCACCCTCACATATTTCACATGAAACTTCTGGCACCGAAATTCGTTATTTGACACTGTTGTGTGTTTTACTATCATTAACTGTGGCGTGCAAGGACATTAATCTGTGTTTTAGATCACGTTCTTGACTTTATTGATAAAGATTATGGTTAAAAATTCAACATGGTTTGGCCTCTAAAGTTTGAAGAGTAGTCTCCCTTTGACCCTTAACCTTCAACGAGCTGTTGTAAGTGTATATGGATATGGATATCAGAGAGTGTAAACGTTTCGGCATCATAAATTCGTTATGGCGTCTTTAGTTGCTGTATACGGTGTCATATTAGGTTAGCAGAAAAATATTTGGCTCGACTCACGCCTCGCCCATTATTTTTTTCTGCTCATTTAATATAACACCCTATACGGCAACTAAAGACACCATAACTAAAAGAATGACATCCTTAACCTCCACTACATGTGGAAAATTGGAAAAACAAATATTTATTCACGCGAGAGAAAAACGAGCAGACAGACAGACAGACATTCCTCCCAAACTTCATACATAGTTGGGCGTTTGGTTTGTACAGTCACCAAAACGTTTAATTTTTCCATTGAAATTTTGCACATTTTCACGTCGATGTAAAACGGGTTGTTCAAGTCAATATGATATTGACTGATTATTCATATACCAGGGTATGTTTGCGTGTTTCACGATGGAATAAGGAGAAACTGAATTATGAAGGTAGATATATTCATAAAAAGTAAACCAACACAAAATCACAAAAATGTGAAACTGTTGAAAAGGAAGGCGGTTTTATTCATACTCCAGTTAATCGGTCAATTTAAAATAGTGTGAAACCGCAAGAGTGAGTGAGTGAATTGGTTTTAACGCCGCTTTTAACACTATTCGAGCTATATCAGGGCGTGTCAGCTTAATCTGGGAGGAAAGACCAAAGTGATACGGGTCTCAGACGAGAGACGGTAGGTGCTGACAAACCTAGAAACATAATCGGGGCGAACCGGGATTCGAACCCACAATCATAGGTTTCTGGTCTGCCCAAGGGACGCAACTCTGCACAGCGAATCGTGGCGCCTTAGACGACTGGGCCACCCGTACCCCCTCATACATGTATCACACAAAAAGAAAAAAAGAAAAGAAAAAAAAAAGATGTTGTAAAGGAAGGCGGTTTTATGTATACACCAGTTAATCGGTCAATGCAAAATCGTTGAACCGCTAGAGGCGTTCGTACAATCTGAAGCAGACGCAAGAGGCCTTCACGCATCACCGGCCAGCAGAGCATGTGACAAGTCGCGGTCCGCGCACAGGCTGAGACAGTGGGCGTCTTCTGTACACCTACAGGGGCTGAGGTCAGGTATGTTCCAAGAGGCAGGGAGAATGATATCGGGCTAGTTAGAACGATGTTATACTTGGGTCATACATATTCGGCTGTACATAGTGGGCGATGTTCGGTATGTGTATGTCAGAGTCGCCTCCCTTACATGACCTACTTCTATGACATATTTTATAACTTCCTACTTTGACCGCCTGTTTTCATGTCAGTGGTTCCCCAGCGACAAGATCGATGAGCCACATTCTTATTCTGTCACAGACTTCTATGACATATTTTATAACTTCCTACTTTGACCGCCTGTTTTCATGTCAGTGGTTCCCCAGCGACAAGATCGATGAGCCACATTCTTATTCTGTCACAGACACAGTGTTATATGCTTGGGACCGGTGTCACGACTTTACGTACAGCATCGTAACTACATTCACAAACGAGAACATGTTCAAAACACGGGAGTCCATATTAAGATTATATTTAGCAGGTGCCTCCCACTCAGTGGGGAAAGGATTGACAAGGGATTAGCTGAGAACGTCTCTTTGCAGGCCAGGCTTCTGACGACTGGGACCACCCCCCGAGGTGTTATAGGAGTTAGTGAAACACGTTGGTGTGTTTGTTTGTTTATTTGTTTGTTTGGTTGTTGTTTAACGCCGCACTCAGCAATATTCCAGCCATATGACGGCAGTTAAATAATCGAGTCTGGACCAGATAACCAGTGACTGACATCATGTGCATCGATCCACGCAACTGGGATACGATGACATGCATCAACCAAGTCAGCGAGCCTGACCACCCGATCCCGTAAGTCGCCTCTTACGACAAGCATAGTCGCCTTTTACGACAAGAATGGGTTGCTGAAGACCTATTCTACCCCGGATCTTCACGAGTCACACGTTAGAGTGAATGAGTGCAACATGGAGACGTTATGCAACCCGTTAGGGGAGTTAGTGCAACACGTTAGGGCAGTTAGTGCAACACGTTAGGGGAGTTAGTGCAACATGTTAGGAGAGTTAGTGCAACATGTTAGTGGAGGTAGGGCAACATGTTAGGGGAGTTAGTGCAACACGTTAGGGGAGGTAGTGCAACATGTTAGTGGAGGTAGTGCAACACGTTAGGGGAGTTAGTGCTACATGTTAGGGGAGTTAGTGCAACACGTTAGGAGAGTTAGTGGAACATGTTAGGGGAGTTAGTGCAACATGTTAGGGGAGTTAGTGCAGCATGTTAGGGGAGTTAGTGCAACACGTTAGGGGAGTTAGTGCAACACGTTAGGGGAGTTAGTGCAACACGTTAGGGGAGTTAGTCCAACATGTTAGGGGAGTTAGTGCAACACGTTAGGGGAGTTAGTGCAACACGTTAGGGGAGTAAGTGCAACATGTTAGGGGAGTTAGTGCAACATGTTAGGGGAGTTAGTGCAACACGTTAGGGGAGTAAGTGCAACATGTTAGGGGAGTTAGTGTAACACGTTAGTTGAGTTAGTGCAACATGTTAGGGGAGTTAGTGCAACACGTAAGGAGAGTTAGTGCAACATGTTAGGGGAGTAAGTGCAACACGTTAGGAGAGTTAGTGCAACATGTTAGGGGAGTTAGTGCAACATGTTAGGGGAGTTAGTGCAACATGTAAGGGGAGTTAGTGCAACATGTTAGGGGAGTTAGTGCAACATGTTAGGAGAGTTAGTGCAACATGTTAGGGGAGTTAGTGCAACATGTTAGGAGAGTTAGTGCAACATGTTAGGGGAGTTAGTGCAACATGTAAGGGGAGTTAGTGCAACATGTTAGGGGAGTTAGTGCAACATGTAAGGGGAGTTAGTGCAACATGTTAGGGGAGTTAGTGCAACACGTTAGGAGAGTTAGTACAACACGTTAGGGGAGGTAGTGCAACGCGTTAGGAGAGTAAGTGCAACACGTTAGGGGAGTTAGTGCAACATGTTAGGAGAGTTAGTGCAACGTGTTAGGATAGTAAGTGCAACACGTTGTGGGAGTTAGTGCAACACGTTAGTGGAGGTAGTGCAACATGTTAGGGGAGTTAGTGCAACATGTTAGGGGAGTTAGTACAACATGTTAAGGGAGTTAGTGCAACACGTTAGGAGAGTTAGTGCAACATGTTAGGGGAGTTAGTACAACATGTTAGGGGAGTTAGGGCAACACGTTAGGGGAGTTAGTGCAACGTGTTAGGGGAGTTAGTGCAACATGTTAGGGGAGTTAGTGCAACACGTTAGGGGAGGTAGTGCAACATGTTAGGGGAGTTAGTGGAACATGTTAGGGGAGGTAGTGCAACATGTTAGGGGAGTTAGTGCAACACGTTAGGGGAGTTAGTGCAACACGTTAGGGGAGTTAGTGCAACATGTTATAGGACTTAGTGCAACATTGTAAAGGAGTTAGTGCAACATGGTAAAGGAGTTAGTGCAACATGGTAAAGGAGTTAGTGCAACATGTTAGAGGAGTAAGTGCAACATGTTAAGGCATGTTATGTGCCACATACTAGTATACGGTTTGTCAATATTTTTTTGTTTTTCAGGACGATGGCTGAATTATCTTCCCCTGTTGTCATGGACAACGGTTCGAGCACGAGCAGGGCGGGGTTTGCAGGAGCCTCCCAGCCGTCATGTGTCTTCCCGTCCATTGTCGGCAGGCCCAGGGGACAGGTCTAAAACCAACAAATATATTCTTGTATTTGTACATTTGTACGCGCGGTAGGACAGGACACCCGGTGTCGTCATTGATTTTCAGTGATCCATTCGTGTAGTTATCACCGTTATTTTGGCAATGGAATATGTTTTTTCGGACAATCGAGACCCGTGTGTTGTTTTACGCCACAGTCGGCCATGTTCCAGCTGTATCGAGTGTGGACCAGGAAAATCTTATTTAGAATTTCCACAAGGCACCAGTAATGACAAAACTATACATGTGAACTGTTAAATAACTATAAGGGTCCTTACTTGAACAGAAGAAAAGTTTTGGTAGTGACTGGGTGAGTTTGTAACGCTGCACCATACAATGAAATATTGCGGTCCCATGTCATATTAGTCCCTTATCACATTGATCTGCAGCACGGAAACATTATCGTCAAATACAGTCATTGTTGTAAAAAAATGATTAACGTAATCACAACGAGGACACCGCGGGTGTCATGGGTCAGGATATCCTGTACTTCCGGTAGTATTTGACACGTTGGAAGGTCAAGGTCATGTGTTTTGTCCATAGAGAATTCGAAAGTTATAATTATGGCAGTATGTTGTGGAAGTAGAGACAAAATGTTATTTATATTATTCATGTGTTTTACCCAGAAAGTTGTTTTGTTATTAGCTGAGTTTTTTTATGAATATGAAATCACTTTCTCGCTTTTGTTTACACGGCAGTAGAGTCCAGTCAAAAAAATAAGAATCTCATTGGCAACCATGAACTTTCGGCAAGGTCACAATCTGTCAGGGAAATTTTGCTCATCCCCTCCATCAATTGGTCAAATTGTACTTACATACAGAGTATTTGATTTTCTGCGAAAACGTAAGCTGTAACTTTGATCAAACAACAGTTCAGCACGTCTCCTATGACCCTCTTTGAACTTTTCAGTGAAAGAACATGCTCGATTGTACCTAAAAAGTTATGAAATGTAGACACCGAAAGTTGATTCAGCCGGAATTTTCGACAAAAAGGGAAAGTTGGATGTCATCCCTCTTGTCATACAGTCTTGTGGATATTTTTAGTTGTCTATACTCTGATACCTTTTGCATGATACAAATGAGGCAGTGTATTAGTCTGTTATATCCAGCTCAGTAGGGTAAATCAGTGGAAGGGAGTTGACATTTTGACCATTTTGAACCACAATGAATGCATGTTTTGAAGAGACGAGTAAAGATTGGACTGTGATTTCATGACAAAGCGAATGATGCTTAGACCTTGCCCTGGTGAATATGTTAAATTCTGATAAATTGTTGCTAACTGTTACATGTCGTCTCATGCCTAGGTCGTATATAACTGTATACACATTTTAGTCGTGACATAATTATATTTACTGCCAGTATCATGATATCTTCATCATATGAAGACCCGTGAAGATTCCGGGGTAGAATAGGTCTTCAGCAACCCATGCTTGCCGTAAAAGGTGACTATGCTTGTCGTAAAAGGCGACTTACAGGATCGGGTGGTCAGGCTCGCTGAATATTGCTTAGTGCGGCGTTAATCAACAAAGCAACCAACCAACCAATCATCATATGAAATACAGACAATCTTCCTTCCAGGGCGTGATGGTCGGTATGGGACAGAAGGACAGCTACGTCGGTGACGAGGCTCAGTACAAGAAAGGTATCCTCACCCTCAAGTACCCCATCGAGCACGGTATCGTCACCAACTGGGACGACATGGAGAAGATCTGGCATCACACCTTCTACAACGAGCTCCGTGTTGATCCAGAGGAGCACCCCGTCCTCCTGACTGAGGCTCCCATGAACCCCAAGGCCAACCGTGAAAAGATGACCCAGATCATGTTCGAGACCTTCAACACTCCCGCAATGTCTTTGGCCATCCAGGCTGTTCTGTCCCTGCATTCCTCTGGCCACAAGACGGGTATTGTTCTGGATTCCGGTGATGGTACAACACATGTTATTCCCATATATGAAGGATACTATTTGCCACACGCTGTTTGTAAGACGATAATATCGGGACGAGATATAACAGATCACATGCTTAAACTGCTCAACGACCGTGGATGCAACTTCACCACCCGTGCAGAGTATGCCATCGTCAGAGATATCAAAGAGACGCTCTGCTACGTGGCCTATGACTACAAACACGAGCTGAATACGATGACCAAGTCTACCATAAACAAAACCTATATACAACCAGATGGGACGTTCACCACAGTTGGTGACGAACGCTTCAAGTGCCCAGAGGTGATTTTTAATCCTCTATTGATGGGCGTGGAAATGTCCGGGATACAGGATATTTTGTCAAGGTCGTTACAGATGTGTGACAGCTCTATCCATGGTCAGCTGTATGGCAACATAGCTTTGTGTGGAGGGTCGACACTTTTCCCAGGATTCTCTGACCGCCTTCGGAAAGAGATAGAAAATGTAGCACCTGCTGGAACTACCGTCAACGTGAGAGCCCCACCCCATGGACTCATGTCAGCGTGGGTGGGGGGCTCGATGAAGGCCGCCCTACCCTCCTTCATGGATGCTGTAATGACGAAGGATATGTACGATGAATCTGGACCATCTCTAGTCCATCGATGTTGTTTTTGATCATGTTTTGACTTTCTTTACAACTACGTAGAAAGTTGAATTGTTTTGTTATTTCATACATATATTGTATACCTAATATGTAAAATATGTGTATATAGTGAGATATCATCATTGTTTTCGGTGGGGCACTGGTGTCCGTAATACATCCCTCAGACGTGTCAGTACTTTGATTGTGGGTTCAAAGGGAGGAGTGTTTGATCACACACCGGTCCCTTGATGCCCGTTGACTGACTTGATGACTTTCCTCGTTGCTTAGATTATTTTTTTGAAATTTCGATCTCTTGAGAAACTTGAGAAAATGATTGGAAGTAACGATAAATTCGAGAAAATAATCGAAATTACGAGAACATAATCGAAATAATGAGAGAAAATTCAATTACAAAATTGATATAACGAGGAAGTGACACCATTAGGTTTTCGTACAAAACGTCAAAGCCAGAGAATAATTGGTCCTGACTACTAGTATTAATGACAAGGCTCAGGCCATTTGACAGTTATAGCAAATTTGAATGCCAGATTATGTTCGAGACCTTCAACTCTCCACCTTTGTATGTGGCCATCCAGGCTAGTCTGTCTCTGTACGCTTCTGGTCCTACGACGGGCATTGCTTTTGATTTTGGTGATGGTTTCACCCGCACTATGTCCATCTACGGTTTACACCCTTCCCACGCCATAGCGACACTGGATCTCGCTGGGCATCAACTGACAGAATACTTCATGAAGATCCTCACCCAGCGTGGTTCATCCTTCACCACCACTGCCAAGAGAGAAATTGCCAGGGACATCAAGGAAACACTTGCCCATGTGGCACTTGACATCGAACGGGGGATGGCTACTGTTGCGACTTCTTCCTCCGTGGAAAAGAGCTACGAGCTTCTCGACGATCATACCAGCACAATTGGTAACGAGAGGTTCCGTTGTCCAGAGGCTCTCTGCCAGCCATCCATTTTGGGCATGGAATCTGCTGGTGTCCACGAAACATCATATGGTTCCATCATGAAGTGTTATGTTGATATTCGTAAAGACCTGTACGCCAACACTGTTCTCTCAGGAGGTACCACCATGTTCCCCCGTATCGCCGACAGAATGCAGAAGGAGATCACAGCCCTTGCTCGAGCAACAATGAAGATCGAGGTCATTGCTCCTCCAGAGAGAAAATACTCCGTCTGGATCGGTGGCTCCAACCTTGCCTTGATGTCCACCTTCCAGCAGATGTGGATCAGCAAGCAGGAGTATGATTCCGGCCGGTTCATTGCTCACAGAAAGTGTTTTTAGGGACTGACGTTGCATACGATGAGGACATTTTGGCGAATTCTTTTCATCATTGATAAGACCACTATTAAACATTGTTCTTCTGATCGTTTGTTCCAATGATGATTTATGTTCCTTTTTTTTGGATACATTTATGCAGCTTTTCTGGTTGTTTTAGTAGGATAAGTAACTTTGATTGCTATTTTGTTTTACATTTTAGCTGTTTATCTCTTGTCACAAGAGAGCGTATATATTCATCATCCCTTCCTTTGACATCCATATTGTGGCAAAGTAGGTACTTGATTATTAAAATATCAAAATATCCACCTCAATGTGTGTTTGTTAATATTCGAAAGAAAACCCCGATATACATGTACATAAACAAAACTTAATGCATACATATTCAGATGAATCATATGAGAATATAAAGATGTTTTCAGGTGAACAGCTGACTTGCCTTTGCATGTGTTTATGACGGGTGCCACCGGTGGGGCAGGATACGCTCACCTTTTCGCGAACACCAGGTATCATCACTATTTGATAGTGATTCATAAACACATGCTCATGATATAGTCGGAATCGTACAATCGACTCTGCTTTATGCAGAGATTTCTATTGGATGTGGAAAGGGTTTTGTCGCTTTACTTATTATTGTCAACGCATTCACATATACACCACATCCTGTTTGGGAGTGAAGCTTATGGTTATTGATCTGGTACAGAGATTATATCTCAATTATCGATACAACACTACACATTTACACCTTCGGTATGTTACCAACATGATACCTTACACTGATCGCTGCATACCCGTTCAATCAATCCACTTGTATACGTGGTATTTGTGGCGTCAACTCCGGCAACAGACTAGTTGATTACTAGTATTACTGAAACAGGTATCAAAGTTCCTTTAACCCGGTTGTAGTGATTCATATTACTAGCCAATATCGTCGGAAAACGACGTCAAGCAATCAAAGTAACCTGATGACCCGATTCAATTTAGTCGTCTCCAACAACAAGTAATACAATAATTGGGACCCACGAAACCCACAAGCATAAACATGATGCTGTTAGCGAATCTGGGATTCTGAGCGAATCCTTGCACGGATAAGGGGCGCACTCTGCACAGCGAAACACGCGTCGTCATAGACCGCGGGGATACCAATGTCAAAAGGAATTGTCCACAAATGTATGGAAACTATACAGTCTGTACAGTGATAGTCTCCCTGGCACAACGACAGCCGACTGTGTAACCGCGGGTGTATTATCCCTGACTGTCGGTCAGTGTAAACAGTAAACAATAAGTGTCAGGATAACATTATATCTCCTACGCTCATGCAGCTTCCTTTAAGTACGCCCTGGGCCCCGTTCCACAAAGCGATCGTAACTACAATCAATCTTAGAGACTTACGTCGATTTTAAAATCGTCTTAGCTAAGGTTTACACCCGTTCCACAAAACGATCTGAGGGTGATTGTAACTTTACAAGTAGCCGATCTTAACAAAGATTGGAATCTTCAGCCACGAAGATACAAACGTTTCCCTTAGAGTGGCCTCCCTTGGTCATGTTTAGCAGACGACGCATTTCCATGCACACCTTAATAAAAGTCGCCATCTTTGTTGTTATGGTACAAAATTGAAGATTGATTTTAGCAATCCTAAGTTGGTCCGAGGTGTCAGGGTTGTCTAAGTGTGAAGATCGCATAAGATCTCATGGTCTTTGAGGCCTTAGTTTAGGAAGATGTCACACAACTATAAATTGTTAAAACCCAATTTAAAGATATTTGAAACGACCGCAAATCCTGGTCAATACTAAAGGCACAACTCTAAATTTTCTCCACTAATGGGTCATACGTTAACGTTTGTGCTCTGGTTGGATTGTACAAAGATGGTACACGTGAAGACACGTCGCCAGGCCGTTTTCCAATAGATACATGCGAGGCATGTTTAATGTTTCACAATACATTGTACTCCTCTTTCCCGAGAATGTCTGATTGTGTACAACTAAAGCATGTTTAACAAAACACTAACATGTTGCCGATCTGTTGTATGTCTGTGTGCCATATAAGGGGATGCACTGACCAGATTGAGGTATATAGCCTGCAACCTCGGGGTATCACGGGACTTGTGATTACGCTGAACGGAACAAAATGCACTCACTAACATTTATGATTATTCGTGTTCTCTGTATCAGATATCATTCATGTTATCTAACAATGCATATTTTACTGATAAAAGTTCATTATTTACATTAGTAGCTCCGAGTAAAAGCCGGGCCTCGCGCTCTGTTTGACAAGGGAGAGAAATCCATCGTATCGCGGTACAGAGAAAAGTTGTGTATGGAGGTCCGAATTGGACAAAAAGAGGACATAATTCTACCAACCACTTAGTAGTTAGTATAATCATGCCAGACATCAGTGATTTGTCCAGACATGTGCAAAGACAGCACAAGTAAAATTCTAAATGTGTTATCAGTAATAGGTTTTCAATGCATATTTACCGAAAAGTCTGAGAAAAATATTTAAAAAACCAACAAAATATCAGAAATGATTTTCTAAGATTGTTTTAAAAAAAAATTGGATGACAATAATTTGTCCCAAAATTGAAAAATGTTAAAAATCAACAATAAATATATAAAAAGCACTCCTAGTATATTATGCCCAAAGTATGTATTTATCTTTTGACTTCTAGTGAAAAACGTATTTCTAAGTTTGGCATTATGGCTCTTATGATCTCCCAATAGATTCTGGGCAAAGAGCGGGAAAAAATGTGCGGACTACGTAACTTCCGTTACCTTATTAGTCGCCATGAATATGCAGATGATCTAGTTCAGGTCGATAGAGAAAGTTTACTTGGGGAACTGCGGGTTATATCGTTGGTCATTAATAAATGGGGGTAGGGCAATATTAAAAAAAGATGCCAGAAGTAAGTATCAACACATTAATAACTCCTCACTTACAGCAGACGGAACATTCCGAGGAAATTGAAATTGTTTACGAAGTGAGCACTTCCTGGTTACTGATTTGCATTAATAGACAGCCGCTAAGAGGCGTGTCCCGCGTGAACTACCGGAAATCACAAATGCCGCGATACGATGAATGGACCATGGACCATGGGGTCCGAGTATAAATCCACCCGTTCAGACTACCACTATCAGCGTTACAGCCCTCAGTAGTGAAACGTCTTCTACCTTTCTGCCAAAATGTGTGACGAAGATATCGCTGCGTTGGTTGTGGACACAGTGACACCGGCTGGGTTTTCAAATAGGTGGCAGTACAGTTTTCTATTCACGTGTATAAATCTTTGCTATATGAATAACATATTCTTATTGAACAAGAAATACTTAAGCACTGTTTTGTGACGAGATTTTTCTATTTTATTAGGGTTAAATGATAAACAACATATGTAAACGATTTGCTTTGAGCGTTTTTTTAATAAAATTTAACCAGTGACCATCTCCTGTAATCGTATCTGGTGATTGTGATTATTAACACTGAAATAGTGTTGACTGTCACGAAGAAACTTAACCAAGGCTCCGCTCGGATTTCACAAAGACCGTATACATGTAGACGCGACACTTGTGTCTGTTTTCCATGTAAGGGATACATTGATCACTTAGAGGTATAAAAATCCACCAGTCCAGACTGGTACTATCAGCGTTACACCCCACAGAAGTGAAACACATTTTATACATTTCTGCAAAAATGTGCGACGACGATGTTGCTGCGTTGGTTATCGACAACGGCTCCGGCATGTGCAAGGCCGGGTTCGCCGGTGACGACGCTCCCAGAACTGTCTTCCCCTCCATCGTCGGCCGCCCAAGACATCAGGTAATTATACTTGATCTTTGTGAAGGTTCACGGACCCGTTGGCGCTCCAAGTAAGAAATCCTCCAGCTTTTTAGATATCCGGTTTACGAGTCATTTTTATAATGAAATGTCCTTTGTGTAAATGTAGACAGATACTGTCAGAAATTGTCTTTCAGATTAACGAGGGTTCACTGTATAAGATTGTTTCTTGGTATAATAAGTTTCACAGAGCAAGCGCCTCCAACTAGCTCTCACCAAGCAGTTTCCGCATCACTCCGGTGCCTCAGTATGTATCAGGTAATGAAGGTCGCTCTTTCCAGTGGCAGTATTGAAAATAACTCTAAGCTCTTCAGTTACCTATTCAAGTTGCGATTATCCGGCGATTATCGAACCATTTAGAATTCTACTATCCTTATGTATGTAAGTTCCGTGACTTTATATGAATGCCACTTCTTCAATAGAAGCGGTTTTACTTACTGGAGGTTACTGATGATGTTATGTGGGAGGAAAAAACCAGGTCGCCATAATGGGCCATGGTGGCTTCTGATTACAGAACCATCGTAAGCATTGACAAACAATGTTATAGAAAGACAAGTAACGACAAAACACTCAATATATCTCCAACGCATCGGCTCATGTTGTGTGAATATGATGCATCTGGTACAGATACTACGTTTAGTCATCTCTGTTAAAGCAAAACAACGGTCGGTTTGGCAGTTCTAGCAAATTTCAGTGAAGTGGTGAAACGTCACTTTTGCATGCCAGCTCAAATATAATATATGTACATCAAAACGTCAACACCAGACAATAACCAGTCTCGATTATCTGCTGAAACAGGTTTCCTTCATTTCAAATGAATGGATCACTGCAAAACAGTTATGACGCCAGGTGTTCGCGAAAAGGGCAAACACGTTCTGCTGTGACTCACAGTTACCTGTACCTATCTATATCAATATCTATCTATATCTGTCTGTCTGTCTGTCTGTCTACCTATTTCTATTTCTCTATCTGTCTGTCTGTGTGTCTGTCTGTCAATATCTATCTATCTACTTCTATATCTATATCTGTCTGTCTGTCTGTATCTATTTGTATATCTGTCTGTCTGTCTGTCTATCTATCTATATATCACTCTCTCTGTATATATAAACTCAACAACAAAAGTTCCCGTGACACCAATATTTTAGTTTATATTTCAAACAAGTAAAGTTTGTTTTTCAATTTTGTAGTACATGTATTGAATCAAGTCACAAAACGCACCTGCTACAGAAAATCATGCATACCATGCAAAAGTTGACTTTTATGCAAGCCCCATGCATTTCACTACCCAAGAATGGGTATAAAAACATGTGCGTTAACGGGATTCCATATGCATTGTTTAGCATCGTGCTGACAACCACTCAGAAAAACAACAAAATTACGCAATTATTCAACATTACGAAATGCCACGCCTGTCCGAAAATGAGCGTCTGTCAGCCATTGGTATGCTTGAAGCAGGATCGAGTCAACGTGATGTTGCAAGACAATTAAACGTCCACAGAAAAACAATTTGGTGTCCACAGAAACACCATTTGGTGTTTATGGCAACGTTGGCAACAGGCGAATGCAGTCAGAGACCATCCTCAGAGTGGCAATAACCAATAATCGACAAGACAACTGGATTCAAACAACACACCTACGAAATCGATTCCAGCCAGTAACAGTGACTGCGAGAAGCATCCCTGGCCTTCGAAGAATATCTTCACAAACCGTACGTCGCCGCCTCAGATGTGCAGGGACTGTCGCCAGAAGACCCACCAGACGTCCCATTTTGACAGGCAACCACCGTCAAGCACGTCTACAGTGGTGCAGACAGCTTCTACGCTGGACGGCCATGCAGTGGGGACAAGTTCTATTCACTGACGAGTCTCGTTTTCACCTCAGCCACAGCGATGGACGGATTCGAGTGTACCGACGTCGAGGTGAACATTACGTCAATAATTGTGTCATGGAAGAAGATCGGTTCGGGGGCTCCCTCGTTATGGTATGGGGTGGGATTACAGCAAGACAGAGGACCCGTTTGCTAGTGGTAGAGGGAAATCTCAATGGACAGCGCTACTGCGACGAGATCATCAGCCCTGTTGTTCTACCGTTTTTGCGTCGTCGTGGCCCAGGCATTACCTTTCAACATGACAACACCCGGCCTGATATTGCTCGACTTGTTCAGGATTCTCTTCAACAAAACAACGTGAATGTCATCCCCTGGCCGACTCGCGCCCCTGATCTCTCACCAATCGAGCACACATGGGATGAGATGGATCGGCGCCTTCGACGTCAACCACGTGTTCCACAGACACTCCAGGAACTTCGAAACATGCTCCAGCAGATATGGACAGATGTCTCACAGGACCTTGTGCGACGCCTGGTCCATTCCATGAGACGAAGATATGTTGCTTGCATCGCAACCAGAGGTGGACACACACGCTATTGTTTTGTAATTTGACATTTTGGCATGTTCATGTTTTTTTTATATGAAATCATGCATTTTCTGAAGTCAGTATGGCAAATTAAACCATTTGAACACTTACAGGAGTCTTTTATCTGTTGCAAACCGACATTGTTTCAGATTGATAAAAAACATAACTTTGCATTAAATCTTATTCAATATCACAGGGACTTTTGTTGTTCAGCATATATATCTACTCTTCCTGTTTGATCGTGCACCAATCCCTGCACAACTGGTGTACTCCAACAGCTCACGTGACGAGCATGGATGATCGGGTTTCTCAACGTCAATTGAAAACTAACTTCTGTTATCCAGGCCATGACGCTCTGATTTCATGGGGGCGGTCGGGTAGCCTAGTGGTTAAAGCGTTCGCTCGTCACGCCGAAGACCCGGGTTCGATTCCCGACATGGGTACAATGTGTGAAGCCCATTTCTGGTGTCCCCTGCCGTGATATTGCTGGAATATTGCTAAAAGCGGCGTAAAACCATACTCACTCACTCACTCACTCACTAACAATCCCGGTGTTGTTGAGTTCGATGCGTATGTTATGCCCGGCATGAATTACTTGCAATGACTTTTGTGTTCGTATTTAGAGCATGACGGCTACAAATACCTTACCCCGGTTTATGTGTTTACCATATTGTGCCCAAATATGGAAATGAAAAGATCTACTCTATTGTATACATGTAGAACACAGTTGTCACAGGGTTGTGTTTAAAAGGGTTTGACCAACGAACTAAATACAATCTGTGAAATGTTCTGAAAGGCAGTTTGTTCGTGCATTTTCGTGCATGAAAACCGGTTTTCTTGTATATTAACCTGAATGAAGGTTGGGTAGGCGCGAGATAGCACTCCCGCTATAATAGGAGATCGCAATGTACAAAATATGTACTCCTAATGGTTCAAGCGGTGGCTTGTCAAACGGAGAAACCCGGATCCCAACTGCTTGTTGTTTCTGTCCGCCGCCGTTTGAACACTGCTGAAACCGTCGGACAACCTTACTAACGCAATATTGTATGCTTTGTATGCCTGTGATATTCACATACAGGCAGCTGGCCGATCGTAACAAGTAACATACATGATATAGATGTTTTCTGTTCTTTCCAGGGTGTGATGGTCGGTATGGGACAGAAGGACAGCTACGTCGGTGACGAGGCTCAGTCAAAGAGAGGTATTCTCACCCTTAAGTACCCCATCGAGCACGGTATAGTCACCAACTGGGACGACATGGAGAAGATCTGGCATCACACCTTCTACAACGAGCTCCGTGTGAATCCAGAGGAGCACCCCGTCCTCCTGACTGAGGCTCCCCTCAACCCCAAGGTCAAACGTGAAAAGATGACCAAGATCATGTTCGAGACCTTCAACTCTCCAGCTATGTATGTGGCCATCCAGGCTGTTCTGTCTCTTCACGCGTCTGGTCGTGTCACGGGTATTGTTCTTGACTCTGGTGATGGTATCACCCACACTGTTCCCATCTACGAGGGTTACGCCCTTCCCCACGCCATAACGAGACTGGATCTTGCTGGGCGTGACCTCACAGACTACCTCATTAGGATCCTGACCGAGCGTGGTTACTCCTTCACCACCACTGCCGAACGAGAAATCGTCAGGGATATCAAAGAAAAATTAGCTTACGTTGCTTTAGACTTTGAACAGGAAATGCAGGCAGCTGCCTCTTCCTCTTCATTGGAGAAGAGCTACGAGCTTCCCGACGGTCAGGTCCTAACCATTGGCAACGAAAGGTTCCGTTGTCCAGAGGCCCTCTTCAAGCCATCCTTCTTGGGAATGGAATCTGCTGGTATCCACGAAAGATCATATCATTCCATCATGAAGTGTGATGTTGATATTCGTAAAGACTTGTATGCCAACATTGTTCTCTCAGGAGGCAGCACCATGTTTCCGGGAATCGCAGACAGAATGCAGAATGAGATCACAGCCCTTCCTGAAATGACAATGAAGATCAAGGTCATCGCACCCCCAGAGAGGAAATACTCCGTCTGGATCGGTGGCTCCATCCTTGCCTCTCTGTCCACCTTCCAGCAGATGTGGATCAGCAAGCAGGAGTATGATGAGTCCGGCCCATCCATTGTTCACAGGAAGTGTTTTTAGGGACTGATGTTGCATACGATAGTATGTTAGCGAACATTTTTCGTCATTAATAAGACCACTATGAAGTATTGTTATTCTGATTGTTGTCCCAAATTGAAGATATGGAGGACGAACTGTTTTGTTTTTTGAAATGAGAAAGTAAATTGCATCAGGACTCCAGATAATGTTTTGAGACTTTGAATATTTACTAAAATGTTGTTCATTCTCATTTGGTATTGACAGTTTTCTTTGGGTGTTCAATATACACTGGCCAAAAAAAGAAACGCATAACAGAATAATCAGTGTTTCATTACATGTTTAATGAAATAGGATTACACAATAAATAATGAAGATACAACAACCAAATTTTACACAGGATGAGGCACATGTTTCTTACACTACAAACAGTCTTTTAATGTTTTGTGATGGCACTGTGCCAAAGTCAGTACCGGGTGTTACCACCACGAGCATCGATCACAGCTCTGCACCGCCTTGGCATGGACTGTATGAGTGGAATCCTTCTTCACTCATCCATCAATGCATGGTTCAGCTGTTGAAGCGTCAGTGGTTGAGGCTGTCGGGTGTCGTACACGTCTGTCTAGCAGATCCAACAAATGTTCAATGGTTTTTAGATCAGGCGATTTGGAGGGCCATGGCAGTACAGTAACATTGTTGTGGGCAAGATAATCCATGGTAACACGTGCAGTATGCGGTCTTGCGTTGTCTTGCTGTATCTCTTCTGACGTCAATGGTGGGAATAAGGTGACGTTGAAGGATTTTATCACGGTAGCGTACAGCAGTTAAATTACCCTGTACGTGCACCAGATCTGTCTACCATTCACGGATATGCTTGTCCACATCATGACACTTCCACCGCCGTATCGGCCGACTTCATGAATACAGTGTCGAGTGTAGCGTTCATATCTCCGTCTTTAGACACGCATCCTACCATCATGGCGATACAGCATGAACCGCGACTCATCACTGAACCATATCCTTCTCCAGTGCACTAGGGTCCATGGTCGAACATTTCTGCTCCATTGCAGACGTGCACGACGATGATGTTGCCGCAGAACGGGCTCTGTATATGGTCTCATAGGCCGTATCCCATGCTGTCTTAGACGATTTCTGATGGTTTGCGCTGAGACTACGAAGACCAGGAACATTGTTAGCTGTGTTTGCTGCACTGATTGTCCGGTTGCGAAGATGCAACACCCGGATGAAGCGGTCCTGCGCCGCAGTTGTGACCCTGGGTCTTCCACTTCTCGGTCGATCTCTTGTAGAGTTGTTGAGTCTGTAGCGCTGCCACAGACGAGAAATGGTACTCTGCCTCACGTTAAAGTGCCTGGCTACTGATGTCTGACTTCCTCCAGCTTCCAGACGTCCAATGGCTCTGTTTCTACAGTCTTCATTTAGTCTTGGCATCATGAGAGTCACGCATACAGAACATCGGAGAGTGATTCTCAGCAGGACTGCCAAATTTTTATACCCATCGGTATAAAGGTTAAGTAGCCATATTTGCACGTGCAGCATGCTTACAGCTTTTTCTCCATGCAATTCCTCCCAGTTAGGTTTCAAGATGCTGTATTTTGGCGACAAGTCACTAAATGTTGTGTTCGGGTGCAATAAACTAGTGTAAGGTCAATATTCACAGTTAGCAATGGCATTTATATTGAGTTCACGCCTTCAACTTTAATAACAGTCAAGTTTGATAAACAGATTTCAGTTATGCGTTTCTTTTTTTGTCCAGTATATACTACTCCCTTGGGTCAATCCCACTGGTTATTTTTCAAAGGTACAAAAAGTTTTGTAACGGATGGTTGTTGTACATTATGCACTACAATATAGTTCGTGTGTGCCTTTATTCGATAAGTAAATATATTTGTGTTAGGAAATACAGTTAATTAAACTGAAACGGCTACATTGGACAATTATGGTCAATTGTGTTTTTGATTTTCATGCGTATTGGTACGCAAGCAACTCAATTTTTTTTGGTTAATGCTAATTTATGTATGCAAATAAAACTACTGAAGTTACATGTACATGAATAAAAAGCTTATTTAAGAGAATATATACTTATCAGGACTGAGTTCTAAAAATTGGTGCCATCAGTTATTTATTCCAGACAAAGGGCCTTTTGTGTGTATTACTTTCAAATTTGATAAGACTTTATCATGAAATAAAGCCACCCTAGTGCCTATATCTCTTTACAGGACTCTTTTTTATAGTTAACAGTTACTTTCTTATTATTCACTACCTTATGAACAAAGAGAATTCTAATGTACACCATGCTAGGGTAGGTGGCACGGGAGGTCCAGTCGTCTATGTGCAGAGTTGCGTCCCTTGGACACGCCAGATTCCTATAACCGTGGGTTCGAATCCCTGTTCGATCGATTACGTTTCTAGGTTTGTCAGAACCATACCCGAGTTGTAAACCTCTAAGCCTTGTATCATTTTGAGCTTTACTCCCACAATAAGCTGACACGCCGTGATATGACTGGAATATTGTTTCAAGCTGTGTTAAACCCACTCACTCACTCATGGCTGGGTGATAACGCTGTTTTCTTGTTGACATCCGCATTGTGGCAAAGTAGGTACTTGGTTAGCTTAAGAAAACCAAACTTATCGTCATAAAATTTTTGGTCAGTTTAACAGTGATAGTCCCCCTGGCACAACGATAGCAATGATATGTGAGATGTAACGTGTCTAATATCATGAATACAGCATATCTCAGTCTCATCAGTCCGGAATTGATACTTTACGGTATTCACACCAGAAGATGATGAAAAATGTATCCTTATTTCACAAAGCATCATTTAAGAAGTACTGATGAAGTTTCTCAGATGTGAGTGATCTATGAAAGAAACCCAAAATATGTTGTACTTTACAACCAGATCTACGTTGTATTTTTATTTTTTTTTTTTTATTTCATTTTATTTCACCTTTTCCCCGTTACATGAGGAGGATGGCCATCCAGGGCAATGGTCACCCTCACATTCTGAAGACAATGTATGTATACATTTGGGGAAAATTAAATACAAGTATTGGAAATGGTGCCAAGGTGATTTTTAAGAAATATAACAAAACATACACACAGTCAAGCATTCAGATCTACGTTTTAGGAGATTCGGGGTTTTGCATTACCATCTGACCATCTGAGTCTTTCGCTGCTGGGTGAACACGAGTGGTTCAGTGTTGGGCATGACCGAAGCCTGAGCATCATTCTGGAGTCAAACCAGTATCAGAAACATAATAATGAAATTGATTGCGTTTTAAGTGAAAAGCGAAAATCCACAACAATCTCAACGTTAATCTATCAAATGAGGAATCAATTATCACCCATATTACATGAGTCTATTCAGTCAGCACGAAGTGAGCTCCCCTGTTGATGTTGCATGGTATTACGTACACACTCATCCCCGTCGATCAATGACATTTTACCCAGCATTCTCCAAGCCAGGAAATGCAGAGAGTTTGTAAGGGATTTTTCAGAATGATTACTCAAAAATATTTCGTAATTGTTGGAAATTTATTCGAAAAAATAATTTGGTGTGATTGTTAAAAATGATTCAATATCGTACCCTTAAAATGTTTCTTGATGACACACACTTGATAATAACAAAATATATGCCGAACAAGCAGCTTTGAGGCACCGATATGCAACAACGGATAACTTGTTCCCACTAACTGCTTGCATTCATACATACTTAAGTACACGGTAAGGTAGACGATTCCTATTGCCTTTGTGCCTCACGTGACTTCGTGACACCACATTCACGTATCATGTACCTGGCTGCGGCAGGCAAACTCTTACCGTATTTAACCCATAATCAATTAATCTAAACTGCGGCATGGTATCTCAGTGAGCTAGCACTATAAATCGGCATCAGTCCGGACTAGTACAAGAAGCCACACAAACACACACACGTACATACACGTCGCTATATAAATGCAATAATCTTGGACGCGACGTTAAACCCCATTTCACCTCACCTCACCTCTATTTGTAAGCGTTTGTGGGAAATGGTGATCAAGATTTTAAGTGTGAAATAACGAGCAACACGGATTCTCATTCTCATTGCGAACAAGTTTCTGAATGATTAACTAAGGCTTTTCATGAAAATGGTACTTTAAATTCCGTCAAGCCTATTTTCCTCGTATCCGAATATAAAGATCATGTGAACTTATTGTTCAGTGTAACTGTGTATGTGTTGACAAAATCTTTAACCAACATGTAAGATCCCCTAGGTATAGGCAGTACGGGTTTGGAATAACATCCGCTAACTGTCCCTCACTTGGGTCACGTCCGTTTGCATTAAATTTATTCGAAAAATAATTTGGTGTGATTGTTAAAAATGATTCAATATCGTACCCTTAAAATGTTTTTTGATGACACACACTTGATAATAACAATATATGCCGAACAAGCAGCTTTGAGGCACCGATATGCAACATCGGATAACTTGTTCCCACTAACTGCTTGTATTGAAACATATTTAAGTTCACGGTAAGGTAGACGATTCCTATTGCCTTTGTGCCTCACGTGACTTCGTGACACCATATTCACGTATCATGTACTGGCTGCGGCAGGCAAACTCTTACCGTATTTAACCCATAATAAATTAATTTAAACTGCGGCATGGTATCTCAGTGAGCTAACACTATAAATCGGCATCAGTCCGGACTAGCACAAGAAGCCACACAAACACACACACTTACATGCACGTCGCTATATAAATGCAATAATCTTGGACGCGACGTTAAACCCCATTTCACCTCACCTCACCTCTATTTGTAAGCGTTTGTGGGAAATGGTGATCAAGATTTTAAGTGTGAAATAACGAGCAACACGGATTCTCATTCTCATTGCGAACAAGTTTCTAAATGATTAACTAAGGTTTTTCATGAAAATGGTACTTTAAATTCCGTCAAGCCTATTTTCCTAGTATCCAAATATAAAGATCATGTGAACTTATTGTTCAGTGTAACTGTGTATGTGTTGACAAAATCTTTAACCAACATGTAAGATCCGCCAGGTATAGGCAGTACCGGTTTGGAATAACATCCGCTCACTGTCCCCCACTTGGGTCACGTCCGTTTGCATGGCTAAGCATTCACTTGAGCAGAATGTAATCCATCTTCCCGAGGCAAGGGAGTTAACTGACAATAAAGTCCAGTTTCCACCCTTGACGAACTAGGCTGGTATTACGGAGTTACATTTTGGCTGGACTAACGAGTCTATGCATAGTCCAATCAAAATCCGCGCACCGAAATCGAAATCTGGTTCGTAAACTATCGTGCAGATTTCGGTCGATTGCAGGATTTGCAAAGCATGTGCACCGCCAACTCGTTGTCAACAGATATTTTCTAATTTTCTGTTCATGTCTTTATACAAGGTGCTCACGTGATTTTATGCACTTCGCGATGTAAGACTCGTTTTATCACAATATAGAGCTTGATTATCGATCAGATCGTCTTGACTGGGCGCCGCCATTTTGTTTGAAGCAAATGTAAGTGATACGAGAGGTGGAATCTGATTGGTCCTTAGGAGAGGCATAGAAGGGACATAACTCGTAATAGCCACAGGTGACGCGACGATTGAGCCGAGGAATACCTGCATAGTTCGGCAAGGGTTGAAACTGACTTTTAAAGTCATTTAACTCTCTTGCATCGGGAAGATGAATGTAATCTCGTTACAGTTTCCTGTTTATCTGGAGTACTAAATCGTCATAAGAACCAGTCGATTGATACTCACCTTGGTTAATAAAGTATATTTTTACCTGACCCCATAGGGTAAGAGGCACACAACCTCTCGTTATATTCGAGATAGACTATAACAGCACAAATAGTATGGCTGATTTATAGAGAGTGTTTCACGTAAAGAAATATTATACCATAGGCCTGATACTACAGGAGTAACCTTGACCAAACTGCTGGTCTAGATTGCTGACGAGATTATTCTTTAAGATCTTTTTAAACAAATATTTAACACCTTCAAAATATTTCTTTCTGAAATGTACATGTCTTGTATAGTTTAGAACCGAATATAAAAGCCAGTTAACAGCATGGAGTAACGAAGATATTTTACAATTATAAAAGGATATATACCTCGTTAATATTTTAAAGGTAACTATGTATTCTTACTTGATGTTTAGAACAAAGTATTTTAAAACTGACAGGTCCAAATGTTATCCTAAAGTATCATTGCCTTCTAAGGTGGTGAGGTGAAATAGGGTTTAACGTCGCGACCAAGATTATTGCACTTACACAGCGCCGTGCATGGACGTGTGTATGTGTAGCTGCGTGTACTAGTCCGGATTGATGCCGATTTACAGTGCTAGCCCACTGAGATACCATGCCGCAGTTTAACATGAATACCCCACTCAGACACAGTATTCTGACTCCGAGCCGACCAGTCCTTGTTTTAGTCCCGCAATACCGAGCGCCATACAGGGTAACATCAAGTACCATCTATAAATGTCTTTTGGTATGACGCGGTCGGGCATCGAACCCCTGACCCAGGCAGACGATCTACCACTAGACACCACGGAGGCGGTAATTTCCTTGTAATATGTATTCAATTTGTTTATTATGTATTTTTCTTCTTCTTCTTCTTCAAATGTAGCAAAGAGGGTTCTGGTGATCCTGGCACAGTCAGGCTGGTTAGGCTCATCATCAGCTCGGGGTCCTTGCCCCCTTTTTACGCAGCCCAGACAGCGAATGGGACTTCTCCCAGGAAGCGCTGCCTGGTCGAACCCATCGAGAATTTCTCGGAGAACGTGAAGACTCCCCAACACTGCAGCCTTCTGCATTACCAAGACTGTAAGAAGGGCAGGGAGCAAACCCGGATACTCTCCCAATGTCAGTCAACAGATTTGGAGGTACTAAACCTCCGGTCAACTTGGTCCTTTGGATGCAATCTTGACATTTCGAAAGCGAGGTCTGCATAATTGCCATTCACATTTGTGTCAAAAGAGACAGAAAATTCAATGATATAAATGATTTCATTGGATTTATCAAAAAGGACAAGATCAGGTGTGTTTGCCTGGATAGGTCTGAGGTTGTATACGGGCCTATTCCAAAGAATTTTATATTTATCATTTTCCATGACGCAATCTACATATACTGGGTGGTACCATGGATGGACCTGTGTCAAAACAACAAGCACGGCGAAGACGGTAATAAAAGGCTCGAACGCACTGCTTACTCCAACATGACACCGACATGGTACCACCAAATACCCGGTCACCCACAAACAACTTCCACAATTTACATCACAAGGCATCCGGTATTAACAAATACCGTTCCAATATGCGGCTGCTTCACAATGGAACTCTCTTCCACTCAAATCCAGAAATCCTACTCTCTCATCTTTAAAAGTCAAGACTAAAGACACGCCTCTTGGAACGTTACGAAAGTCAAATAGCATTATTGTTATTATTATATACAGGTTAAAATAAAGAAATGCAGCAAAGAGGGTTTGGTGATCCTAGCACAGTCAGGTTGAGTAGGCTCATCATCAGCTCAGGGTCCTTGCCCCCTCTACACGCTGCCCAGACAGTAAATTGGACTTCTAGTCAAACCCGCCCAGAACTTTTCGGAGAATATGAAGACGCCCCCAACACTGCAGCCTTCTGTATTACCCATATTGTCAGAAGGGCTTATTCACGGCAGCGGTGTTAACAGATTGTATGGTTATTGGGAGGGTGAAGTTGACTGAAACACAGAGAAACATTTTTGATGTTGGTATAAATGTACGTCCTGTCATCACATGCTCTTATAGAGGTTGTATCTTGGAAATGTTCCATCACAACTACGACAGGTAAAACACACAAGTAGTTATTTGTATATTACATGTGTGGCGAACTTGATACAAGAAATCCTTTTCAAGTTTTTTCATGAAGCTGTTTCCCGAGATCTTCTAAAATCCTTAGGAAACACTAAACATGTAATGTGTGACCCCATTTCTTGTGCTATAGCCTTCGATCGATTAAGAAAGGCGAGCGCCAACACGCCGATCAAACGGCAGTTGTTACCTTGCCAGCGGACAGGTTTGTTTGCTCAGGTAACCTAGTCAGCGCATGGTTTGAGGAGGCAAACTCCAGGAGGCATTACTGATTTTGGATCAATTCACTCCCACGGTGTCATGTTATTGTTGTAAGTAAGCGATAGCTAGTTGCGATTTTTTAGCTAGTTAATCACTCCTGTGACCAGGTTTGATTGTACGAAGTTCGAACAAGTACAGACGCATCGCCAGAGAGTAAAGTAAAAATATCTGACTGTGCACCACGAAACCCCGTTACTCAACACCACTAATATGTTGACGATCTGTTGTATGTATATATGCCATATGAGGGAATATTTTGACCATACTGAGGTATATTAATCGACCAGTGAAGTCAAATTCAAAGATATTTATTGCGTTTTAAGTCGTCATGGGAGCTGCATGTACATGTAAGTACAAATCTTTACTTATTCGGATAAATCATAATTTTTAAGGTTTTGGATAACTAGACAGATAGCGTTCAGGTAAAAGGCCCTTTTTCTTAAATCACAATGATAAGGAGTTGGTGAGTGGGTGAGGGGGTGAGAGTGAATTATGTTTAACGCCGCGTTTAACAGTATTCCAGATATATCACTGCGTGTCAGTTTAATGAGGGAGGAAAACCCGAAGTGGTGAATGCCTCAGACGTTTATCACTTTGTTGAAACATAATCGGGGCGAACCGGGATTCGAACCCACAATCATAGGTTTCTGGAGTGTCCAAGGGACACAACTCTGCACAGAGAATAAGGACGTGCAAAAGTGAAGTGGATTTCACAGCTAAATGACAATATGGGATTACCACTTCGATGTTTCAGTGGATCCAATTTAACAGACCAAGCTTAAATTGTATAAGGAGACGTCTGAAGTATTTTTTATGTCAATATATATGAGTATTTTCTGTTTGAATAAGGCTCTAAGATAACATGGACGACATCATCAAGAGCCCCTCTGTGTTAAAATCCAGCTTACTCAGAAGCATTCGATTACAAGATAACATCCTTTCCTTCAGCAAGTTCAAGACCGGTACAATCAACTTTACAGCCCAAAGTAGTGAAACAAGTCACAGTCATATGGTATGATGAAGATGTTGGCTGCCGCCTGTGTGAGGCCGGGATCGCCGGTGATGACGCCCCTAAAGTTGACGTTTCCTCCATCGCCGGCCACTCAACACAAAAGGTAATACTTATGCTTTCATGTGTGGGAAGTTTCTTGGACACCGTCATCACTGTTTAATGGTGTAATGTGGAAACAGGAAAATCCCATTGATACGGATGGTGGGGTTCCAAGTGAAATCCTCCGGTATCATGAAAACACCACTTTTGCATGTCAGTTCAAGTGTAATGATATATACGATTGAAAACGTTAACGCCAGACAATAATCAGTCTTGATTATCTGCTCGATTAACACATTTAAATCTGCGCAAAAGGCAAAATAGTGACGGAAATGATATAAATTGATCACTGAAAATCAGTGATGAAAAAGTGTCCTGATCTGCTGGTTGCACCCACCACTCACAATTTCATAAAAGTCCTGCTGTGTCATGTACAGAGACAATGACCAAGTTTCACACAAATGACAACGTCAAGACCTACAATTTCATAAACGTCCTGTTGTGTCATGTACAGAGACAGTGACCAAGTTTCACACAAATGACAACGTCAAGACCTACAATTTCATAAAAGTCCTGCTGTGTCATGTACAGAGACAATGACCAAGTTCCACACAAATGACAACGTCAAGACCTACAATTTCATAAACGTCCTGTTGTGTCATGTACAGAGACAGTGACCAAGTTTCACACAAATGACAACGTCAAGACCTACAATTTCATAAACGTCCTGTTGTGTCATGTACAGAGACAATGACCAAGTTTCACACAAATGACAACGTCAAGACCTACAATTTCATAAACGTCCTGCTGTGTCATGTACAGAGACAATGACCAAGTTTCACACAAATGACAACGTCAAGACCTAGAATGGAAAAGGGCTGCAGACCTTGGAGTATCTCTTTAAGACACACATGAACTTAATCCCGTACATGCATATATATATAAAGTAGAGATCTAAGCTTCGTGTTTGATCGTGCACCAATCCATGTACAACTAGTGTACTCCAACAGCTCGTCTGACGAGTCGGGGAGGTCGGGTTTCTCAGCGTCAATTGTAAGTTTCTATTTTTCGGGGCATGACGCTCTGTTTTTATGGATAGTTTTTGAATCCATACGAATCAACCTGCACAATATACACATATTTTCTACTAACAATCCTGACAAAGAGGGTATGCGTCATGCTACGTACTCATTGAAGTACTTTCAGCAACATTTGTGTTTGTATTGTGAACATATTGCCTACGAAATGCCTTATCACGTTCAAATATGGATATGAAATGTTCAACTCTTTTGTGTAAATACTAGATACACAAGTCGGTTAATCCTCTCCATTCTTCCATTCCTCTTCCATCTCTTCCATTCAAGAAATGATAGTACAGGTGACATCTGATTTGAAGGTGTTTATTCTGTAGATTGAGGTTCACATGAAGGGTACAGGGCTGAAAGACATATACTCACACGCTAAAGAAACGCAAGTGGTTTTAAGCAAATAGGTAACAAACACGGAACCATAAATTGATACGAGTTTTAGCATGTAGTGAAGCCTGATGGTGTTATCAATATTTTTGCATGCATTTTGGAAGCCCCGAGTAAAAACGCAACATAAAAAACGAATCGTCAAAACGCACCATTTCAATGAATATGTGGGTATTCATGCACCAATTTCTCGCGAAACCGAAAATGCACGAACTGTCACGAACTGTAGTGGGTATAAAACTGTGGCCGATTCTTGGACCTACCACCCCTTGGTCAACAATGCCACGCCTAACTCAAATTCAGAGAAACCAGGCTATCGGACGTTTGGAAGCTGGAGAGTCTGTCCAAGATGTTGCCCGTCATTTCAACGTTAACATAACCACAATTTACCGTATCCTGCATCGGTACAATGCTACACAGACGACAGATGACCTTCCTCGGAGCGTGGGTCATGATATGGGCAGGGATTGGACTTGGACCCATGTGCTTTCTGAATATTGGTCAAGGTCGGGGACACGTCGTCACTGCTCATCGGTATATCGACTAAGTGATCAGACCCCACGTTGTTCCATTTTTTGCACAACATCAACAACACATTTTCCAGCAGGACAACGCTCGTCCCCATGTTGCCAGAGCTACCATAGCCTTTCTGCAACAACACAACATCCGTGTTCTACCGTGGTCAGCCCTCAGCCCTGATCTGAACCCCATCGAACACTTGTGGGATGAGGTTCAAAGGCGTCTGCACAATGTGCGCCCAATCCCTACAACTGCCGATGAACTACGCACAGCTGCTCTGGACGTGTGCAGGAGGATCACTAGGGCCTTCACAAATCGCCTGATCCACTCAATGTACAGGAGATGTGTGGCAGCGATCAATGCTAATGGTGGTCACACCTGGTATTGACTGACATTTTGGGCATTGACCCGAAACTGTGTAAGCTCTTAACATTTGAAAAAACCCAATTATGTCATCTGCCTTTTAATCCATTAAACTGTGTTCAGTCAAATGTTTGTCAATCTTGCCCTATTAGTATTTCTTGTTTTTACTGTTGAAAATAAATAACATGTATACTGCATACTCGACTTGCGTTTCTTTTGCGTGTGACTATATTAACATAAATGGTTACTTAACCTGATCGCTACCGAACAATAGGTGTCATCATTTTTCGGGATAATTGCGGTAGTTTTCTTTACAACGAAAATAACAACTTTTAGCCCGTTATGTAGCATATTTTAAAGACACACTACAACGATAATTACGTAAGAAGTATCCTTTTACATGAAACCTTTATCTAAAAATGGATTATAAGTGAAATTTACCATGTAGATTGAATGCGACTGCATATTCAAAAGAGCGGGAGCACTTCATGATATATAATGCTACAGCAGGCCAAAGAAACGATACACAAACACTTCTAACCAGACTATAGTGTAAATACTGCCAATACTCACACTGTGGTGTGTCACAAGTGGTCAAAGCTAAATTTTCCCAAATGCGAGAGTGAACGGCATGGTTCGTCTAGCTTACCATTACAAAGGAGAGTTCCGACAGTCAGGGAGTGTACATTGTGGAACATTGTTACTGTAACTCACCGATATATCACCAAAGTTTCAGCAACTTAGTATAATAAAATCAAATGTACATCTTAAAAAAACTCATATAACACATGTGAAGCCCATTTCTGGTGTCCCCCGCCGTGATATTCCTGGAATATTGCTAAAGGCGGCGTTAAACCATACTCACTTGCTCACACATGAAAACATTTTTTTTCCATTTGAGACGTCATCTTGAACTGGACAGTATATGAAGTTTCAAAATCTGTAGACAACAGTGTGTCCTACTCTGTAATTGAACGGGTGTACCTTTCAACAACTGGCCACTCGTTTCTAGCACTGCTCTGTTCATTCAGTAAGACATGATCACATCGTTGCACGTAACGCTGATCCTGAAACCACTTTCGTCTTGCCTGTAGAGTGTGGAGATATTCCTGTCTCCAACGATTCCATAACGTGTTTTCGAGGGATTAAACTCTCTACTATTGTGATCAAAACAAGTCCTTGGGGTTACAAACTTCCATTGGTTTAACCTCATGTTTAGTCTTCTGCATCAAGAGAGTAGCAGGGGTAAGAATTTCAGGCGACTGAGGATCCTAGGAGACTGAGATGGTAGGTTGCACATTCACAATCGCTGATACTACTGCCATGAATGCCACTTCATGGATCAAATCCCTTTGGCGGGTTTCCGCCAACATTGAGTCCAGAATTCTGTGTGTGACTCCTATAATTCAATCCCAGACACCACCCATGTGTGAGAATTGTGGCGAGAGGGAGGCGAGGTAAGGCTGTTGGTGGTTGGTGTAGGCAATGTCGCCGTTTGTGAAAAGAAGTGTGCTGAATGACCTTGAGATTAGTTTTTGCGCTGGCTAAAACTTTTTCAGTTGTATGGATATGGATGATTAGCCCGCGATCGTCGTAGAAGACAGTCCGCACTTGAGATCCTGAATGTAAAATAATTTCTTCATTATGTAGGTGTTGTTTGAGTCATTTGTCATTAAGTTTTGTTTAATAGTAAGCCAATGACATTTTTGGTATTTATCTGCAATCCCCATTTGGTAGACCATTTTTGGATGATATTTCGAGCAGATTGTATTTTAGTTTGGGCTTACTTTTATTGAAAAAGAAGAAGTCCAGAGGGAAATGTTATCTGCAAATTTTGCTGTTGATATTCTTTTATATATTACTGTCTACTGTTTATATTTACTGTCTATACTTCCCCTCTCGGCAACATTGTCAGATCTCGTCAACTTTCAGTTCACTTATACACTGATGATACTCAACTGTATCTATCATTGAAGCCGTTCAATACATCATGAGTGAATTCCGCTTTCACTCAGATGATTGGCTGCATGGAAGACATAAAAGACTGGATGACAACAAACTGTTTAATGTTAAACAGTGATAAAACGGAATTCCTTGTATTCAGCAACAAACTGTCGAGGAACCAATTCTCACTTCCAGCCCTTGAAATCAGTGGACATGTCATCGAACCCAGTGAGGAGGCATGGAATCTTGGAGGAGTGTTTGACTCTACTCTGAGTGCTGAGACCCACGTACACAAAGTGTGCCGGAAGGCCTGGGGGTGGAGGCGGGACATGTGTGTGTGTGTGTGTGTGTGTGTGTGTGTGTGTGTGCAATGGGTAGATGTCAGGTAGTGTGTTATGTGATTTAACTGTTATGTTTCTGTCAGGTAAGAAAGGAGTGAATAAAATTTAGAATGCGCTAATTAATGGCTATATTTTTCAGTTTTTGCACGCGGCCGTTTCGCCAAACCATGTTTAATGCCTTACTAAAATCTATAAATATGGCCAGAGTGTATTGATTTTTCTTCTAAATGTAAAATGTGGTCTAAAGTTTGTCAATTGGGTGTGAAACCGCCCTGGTCAAGGCCAATTCTTTTAACAAATATACTATATACTGTTAAACAAAAGGTGCAATCATTTTAGGATAATCAGAACTTTCAGAACTTTCAGAACTTTCAGCTCGTAATGCATTTAAACAGATTTTAAAAACATACTACAACGATAGTTACGAAAGAAGTATCCTTTTACATGTAACCTTTATCTGAGAATGTTTATAAGGGAATATCTACACTGATTGTGACAGTATATTCAAAAGAGCGCCTATTCAAAAGAGCGCGAAAACTTATTGTCACTGTACACAACTTGTCTAAGTGCATTCATGATACATTATCCTACAACAGGCCTAGAAAGCTATACACAATTCTAACCAGACTATAGTGTAAATACTGTAGAGTGTCACAAGTGGTCAAAGTCTAATCTTCCTTATGGCGAGTGCGAATGGCATGGTTCGTCTTGCTTACCATTACATAACGACAATTTTAACTCATGCACAGGAGATTTCCGGCAGCTAGGGAGCAAACATTCAGGAAAACTGTTATGTTGTTACAGCACAACCGCACTCCCAGTATCATCGAGGATCACAATAAACAAAACATGAATCCAACTTATAACGTTCGTTGGTGTTGGCTCGTCAAGAGGGTGAATTTGTGAAATGTTCTGAAATCTGTTCATGCGTATTTACAGCATGAAAACCAGTTTGTCAATCTATCATCACACTTAGGATTAATAAAGGATGTGTTGGCACTCCCACTATCGTAGGAGATCACACTGTACAAACAATGTATCCAACTTCTTCAGTCCGAGGAATGGTGGGGACGCCTAATGGTTCAAGTAGTTGCACCTGAAACCGAGGACCCTGCTTCCCCAACTACTAGTTGTTACTGTCCCCACCGTGATGTGGTTTGATCATTGCAAAAACAAGCGTAAAACCATACGCAATTCCGTGTGCCTGTAGTATTCACATACAGACTTGTCAATGATAACAAGTAATGGTAGATAATATAGATGATATCACAATTCTTTCCAGGCTGTGACTGTCGGTATGGTACAGAAGGAAAGCTACGTTGACAACAAGGTGACAGGTATCCCCGCCATTATGATGAACAGGGAAGACCGTGAGGGGACTTCGAAGGGTAAGATTCAAATCTTATACACCCACAACCTACTGTCTAAAGATACGGCCACGTCAAAGCAGAAGGGAGGGAGGGGGAGGGAAAAGTAAAAACCCTTGCAACCTCGATACAGTTGCTTTGCATCATTGCGATATTGCTTAGAAATGACCTCCATTTTGTTCTTGCCTTTCCGAGTTCAGATCTAAAAATAATATTTGTTGTTAGTGTTCCTGGTTTGTTGTGACTATAATGGCGTGGTGGCAACTTAACAAATAGGCAAACAAAGGCTTCTGGACATTGTTTCGTGTTGATTCCCAAATTGAAATTATATGTTATCCCAGAAATCGGTACATAATAGAACTTTAATAGAACACTAACATCTAAATATAGTAAGTTCCTGACGACTGATCACTATCAAAACACAATGTAATGAGCGTCTACCGAATCTCAACAGAAACAATGAACGAGGGCTGGTCCATCAAACAAAACCAACAATTGTGAAAATGTTTAAAATTATATTTTTCAACATAATCTCCCTTTCAATACACTTCTCATATCGATAGTGAAGCTTTTCACTTCCAGTCAGGAAAAGTTTTTCTGAAGCCACCCTGAAAACCCCATTCATTTGAGCTTTGAGGTCATCTTCATCGTCATAGTGTTTTCCACGAAGGTGTTCTTTCAGTTTAGGAAACAGGTGGAAATCACTTGATGCGAGGTCAGGCGATTATGGAGGGTTAGTTTTGTGTAAATAATAACAAACAGGATGATTAAAGCCTTATGCCAGCACCAATATCACTAGCATCTTCAGGTAATTTGAAAGATTTTTAAAAGTTTGATGCTTGGAGAAAAGGAGAATTCATGAGAAAGACTTTAATTTTCTCAAATCAGCCAAACAATTGCTGTCCCCAACAAATTTCACCTTTTTGCCCAGCAAATTAGTGAGAGCCCTACCACATGTGATACATTTTGAACAGTAAACTAATTACCAGCCATACCAGGAAATCTACGTTTTGTTTGGTGGAGCTTGGAATTTTGAAATAGCTTCTACCTTTTGAAACACCCTCAAGATTGGCTGTAATGTCATTGATGATTCTTGGTATTGGATAAGAGTCAGTTTTAGAAACAGCGCACAACATCTGTAACTGCCATCAGGCTTTGGCACAAGAATGCAAGGTGAATTTCAGTCACAATGACTTGGTTACATCATGTCATTATCCAGCATATATGGAATCTCCTTGCTTTAAGCTTGATTGGATTCATCCGGTAGAGATGTTGTGTCACAGGCACAGCGTCAACTACATCTACATCATGACACACCAGATCTGTATGGCAAGGAACATCCGTGAATATGTGAGCAAACTCTTGAATGAACTCTTAACACTTGAGCCTTTGGCTAAGATGACAAATGACCTAACTTAGCATCTAAGTGAGCTAAAACTTCAGAGTTGTTTAGCTCAGGGCCAGCATAGTCAGCAATGCCATGAGTCACATTCTCATCAGTATCACAACCTGATGCAATGTGCACAGGAGAAACAATGGCAACACACTGAGTAGGTCCATTGTCATTTCTTTCATGATACTTTCTAACCATATTGACATGACAAAGCTGTGTCTTTTTACGATGGTCTGGTGTTTGTACAACAAAGTCAGTATCAGTGATTTTTCTGTCAATAACATATGGACCGTGGTACTCAACATAATGGTTGACCAGGGATTGGCAAATCACTAAGACTTTATCGCCAGGACTGAAATTTCTCTTGAAACGTTTTGTCATAATGTACTTTCATTTTGTCCTGGGACTCCTACACAAGCTTTTGAAAAACTAACCCGAAATGATGAGATATACTACAACAAACTCATTTCAGACCTATCATTAAGTCAATGCTGATATTAAGTGTCTAAAGATCTACGAACTGTATGGCCAAAGACAAGTTCAAAAGGATTAAAATCTAGGGACTCCTGAACTGACTCCCTCACAGCAAACAACAACGAATGAATGCCTTCATCCCCCGCCTTCTCAGTCTCGAAACAGTGAGTCCTGATCTGACTGTAAAATCCTAGGCAAACCGACCATGGTGAATTGATAATGACCTGAGCTGTAATTTTCCGTAAAGCAAATAGCCTCTGGAAACCTTGTGGGAGCAAACATGATCGTTGGCTTGTACTGTTTTCCTGACCTAGTTTTAGACAAAGGAACAACACAGACAATGATGACCCTGCTGAAAGGTTCTTCAAAAGCACAAATGGGTTTCAAAGGTGCACGCTGGGATTTTCTGATTAGGTTTGCCAACCATTTGGCACCCTTGGCAACTTTTGCAAAATTCAGCAACCTCATGCCGCAAATTAGGACAAATTTTGTTCACACTCAGATGGCCTGCCAAAGAAGTTTCATGTGCCAGACTCAAAACATGATTTCAAAATGAATTAGGAAGAACAATTCATTATCAGCAGCTACATTGGGCGGTCTCCATTTCCTCATCAATACGCTATCCGTGAAATAATAGCAATCTGGAACCTTGTCAGCTTCTTCTAAAGAGAGTGCCCTGTTGGCAAAGACTTTTACTTCCAGGTCACCCCTCTGTAACTTAACTAACTGCTCCCTGCCCAGAACTGGTTCTTAACAGCCAAACTGTCAGAATGTACTCTCCCTCGAAAATTAAGACAGGTCAAGGGAATGATCCATAAGAGTGCAAGACAAACAACAGGATCTGCCAGACGCATCCCCGTGCCAAATCATTCCCAATGGGCAAGATTACACCTTTACCAGGTAGAGGTTCCACAAGCCCCCTTTTGACCAACACAGACACCAAATATGTCTTCAAATTCACAAAATGGAGAGGCGCTCTAGTACAACCACATAAACCCTCTGACAAAACCTCAGCGTTAGTTGATGACTCCTCAGAAAGTGGCAAAATACCATCCAAAATCAGAGTTTGAAGAGCACAAGTATCCCCTAAAACGTTAATAGGCTTGACATTGGATCTGTCACCTTAAGCTGTATCGTTTTCATGTTTCAAGAAAATCAGTAAATGCACTGGATTTACTGGTTTATTGATCACTTGATTGTCTGGTTTGTTTACTGGTTTCTGTCGCATGGTAAGAGTATTGCTTTGCGACATACTTTTTTATGCAAATCGTGTGAATGGCAGGTGCTACGATAGGGTAGGTCATGTTTACCCTTCTCGCGAACACCTGGTGTCTTCACTGGTCCATTCATATGTTTCGAAAAGCTATTGTGCCTTTGCGCTAAATGGAACCTGTTTCAGTGGATAAGTTCGACTGGTTATTCTCTTGTATTGACAATTTATATTTAAATGTTGCCACTATTGCCAAAGACAGTCTGATTGTTGTTCGCCACTGTCAACAATTAGCTTCCACCAGGGACTGCAATAAGAGAAGTTCTGGAAGATCCATTAACTGCCATCCACATTCAATTTGACCACCCTCAATGCTGTAAGTTGAAAATTGTAACACATTGTTACTTGTATGCACTAGACGTGGACAAAGCTATTGAACACATAACTAACAGCTTCCATAATTGGTCCACAGTCCAAAATGGCTCAGTCTACCAATAAGTTTGCTCTTCGCAGCAGATGTTCTTGAAGTTCATGAACGCGTAACCTCCTTCACTTTTGTTGAGGATGAATCATACAACCCCTTGCATGGTGCACGACTTCAGTTGTGCATTTAACTCAAACGACTTTCACAGAGGGCCAGTTTATCTCTTCACGTTACTAAATTAAATACCAAATACAAATGGTTGGTTGGTCCGGTTTCACGTGGACGATATACTATATTTTATAACACTAAGACTAAAGTTACCCCTTACACTGATATCAACTCCTCAACATCTCACTTAAAAAAGCATGTTGCGAGTTGTCAGAACACGGTTTAGAACATAATTGACAGCATATGCTTCTTGCATACCTCTGGCAAGCTATTTTTAGCATGTCGTCACCCCAGCGGGACTTTTCTTAACCAATCAGAATGCGCGCCTTAGCTCCTGGTCCAGAACTCTTGTTTCCCTATGATCAATTACCAACAGCTTTTCCACATTTTAGGTGCATCTAGAGGGAGAATGTGTACTATCATTAAGTTTCTCAGCTTAAAATTACACAAATCAGATCAAATATTTCCTACAGGAGAGTGTGTATATTTAAGAATTGACCTTCACTTTGTGTGAGTTCATTGGAGTATGAACCGTCATAGAGTGAGGGCCAAACTGTATGAACGTCGGAGTTTCCGAAGTTCTTAATGAACATGTGGCGGTTACATGTTTTAGTCATCATTGATCAACTGGCCGATCATTGAAAGGTGAATAAAGATGCGTCAAACAGACACTAAGGTAAATTCTTAGATTGCTGGAGACGGTCAATGTCAGCCTTGGCACGAATTGAGTCGTTACTACGATAGTTGAGATGTGCATTTCTTCGATTGTTCATTAGGATACGCCGCAGCGAGGATATACGTGAACAATCATGCAGTCACGCTCTCTGACATTTCTCAATGTATACTGAAACGTTGAGACCAAGAATGAAGGTTCTAAATGATCAGAAAGAACGCTTATGTATGTTTTCGTGCTTGGGAATTCCCAGGGGTTTCCCCAGGAATGTGGAAGTAGTCCGTCAGTGTTTACGTCATTTCAAGAACCATGCTGACTGGCTGCCGGCCGCAAGGAACTCTGGATAGGAGAGTGTTCAAGAACAAGATCTCGTGAAAAACGTATGAACGTCAAATTGTGTCATTCATACACTTATGAACGTCAATTTCGCGGTCACGTGACCGACCTCTCGTCCAATGGAAAAGCCGTGTAAACTTCAAATTAGAAAAAAATATTTCTATAAGAATCAGTAGGTCGACATACAAATGCCCTCAATGCTTTTCGAACGTATCATCTAGTAATATTGTATCCATCACTTAATGGTGCCTTACTATGTTGATTATGCATACTCTTAGTTCTTTTTTTCATACAATTTGCATTAACTGAGAACATGGACGACATCAAGAATAGACCAATCTATTTTAAAATCCATTTTACTCAGAAATAGTTGGTCACAAGACAACACTCTTTCCTTCAGGCTGTTCACGACTGTCCACAGAAGTGAAACCCCAGTTGGACCGCAACGTTTCTGCGCTGGTTATCGACAACGGCTCTGGCATGTGTAAGGCTGGGTTCGCCGGTGACGACGCCCCCAGAGCTGTCTTCCCCTCTATCGTCGGACGCCCCAAACATGATGTAATTATACTATGATCTGTGAGAAGGTTCGTGGACATTGCCACCACTGTCAAGTGGTGTGGATGTACAGGAAACCACCTTCAATACGGACGGTGGGGTTCGAAGTGAAATCCGCCGTTGTTATAGATATTCGTATAAACGAAACATTGTTATAGAGATCTATCTTTTCTGTAAATGATATTGTCAAGATTCCTGGACTAAGGGGATCGGATTAACAAAGGTTCACTTAATAAGATTGTTTCTAGGTATCATAAGCTTCACAGTGCAAATGACACCATCTAAATCTCACCCAGCAGTGTCCGCGTCAACCTGGGGCCTGAATCAGTCGATGCAGACGAGCACTCACTTGCTAACTTGGAGCAAGGTCAATGAGTGAGTGAGTGGGTTTACTGACCATGTGTTTAAGGAAATATTGTTAATAATAAAGGCGATAACTACATGTGATACCAAACGAAAAGTAAGCGTGTCCTGCTCTACTGGTTGCACCCGCCACTCACAAAAGTTTCATTAAAGTCTTGCTGTGTCATGTACAGAGAGTACCAAGTTAAACACAAATGACAACGTAAAGACCTCAAATGGAAAAGGGCTATAGATCTTGGAGTCACATTTAAAGAAACCCATGAACCATGGATATATGTGCTGTAGAGATCTATACTTCGCGTTTGATCGTGCGCCAACCCCTTTACAACGAGTGTACTCCAACAGCAGTATGACAACCGGGGAGGTTGGGCTTCTCAGCGTAATTGTAAACTGATGCTATTCAGGTCATGACGCTCTGATTTCATGAATAGTTTTTTTTAATCCATACAAATTAACCTGCACAGCATACAAATGTTTTCTACTAACAATTCCCCTGGTGAAGAGTGGCATATTTGCAGTGACTTTTGTCTTTGTATTGTGAACATCACGCCTACAAAAGGCCTTATCACGTCCAAATATGGATATGAAAAGTTCCCCCTATTTTGTGAAAATATTAAAAATTATAGATTCACCCTTGTCATAGGGCTGTGTTTAAACGAGTTTTCCCAAGGAACTAAAGACGATCTTTATACAGGCTGGGTGGCACTCCCACTATCATCGGGGATCACTATAACCAAAATATGAATCCAACTTTTTACGGCGTTGGCGTTGGCGTGTTGTTGTTGTTTTGAACGCAATCACGCAATAGTACAGATATCACGCAATAGTACAGAGTATTAATGTTATCTCTGTTCTTTCCAGAATGTGATGGTCGGTATGGGACAGAAGGACAGCTACGTCGGTGACGAGGCTCAGTCAAAGAGAGGTATTCTCACCCTTAAGTACCCCATCGAGCACGGTATAGTCACCAACTGGGACGACATGGAGAAGATCTGGCATCACACCTTCTACAACGTGCTCCGTGTGGCTCCAGAGGAGCACCCCGTTCTCCTGACTGAGGCTCCCCTCGACCCCAAGGCCAACCGTGAAAAGATGACCCAGATCATGTTCGAGACCTTCAACTCTCCAGCTATGTATGTGTCCATCCAGGCTGTCCTGTCTCTGTACGCTTCCGGTCGTACCGATGGTATTGTTCTGGACTCTGGTGATGGTGTCACCCACACTGTTCCCATCTACGAGGGTTACGCCCTTCCCCACGCAATCATTAGACTGGATCTCGCTGGGCGTGACCTCACAGAATACCTTATGAGGATCCTGACCGAGCGTGGTTACTCCTTCACCACCACTGCCGAGCGGGAAATCGTCAGGGACATCAAGGAGAAGTTAGCTTACATTGCTTTAGACTTTGAACAGGAAATGCAGACTGCTGCCTCTTCCTCTTCATTGGAGAAGAGCTACGAGCTTCCCGACGGTCAGGTCATCACCATTGGCAACGAGAGGTTCCGTTGTCCAGAGGCCCTCTTCCAGCCTTCCTTCTTGGGTATGAAATCTGCTGGTATCCATGAAACAACATACAACTCCATCATGAAGTGTGATGTTGATATTCGTAAAGACTTGTATGCCAACACTGTTCTCCTAGGAGGTACCACCATGTTCCCAGGTTTTGCCGACAGAATGCAGAAGGAGATAACGGCCCTTGCCCCCAGCACAATGAAGATAAAGGTCATCGCTCCTCCAGAGAGAAAATACTCCGCATGGATCGGTGGCTCCATCCTTGCCTCTCTGTCCACCTTCCAGCAGATGTGGATCAGCAAGCAGGAGTACGATGAGTCCGGCCCATCCATTGTGCACAGGAAGTGAATTTAGGGGCTGACATTCCATACGATAGTAACATGTACCAAACACTTTTCATCACTGATAACGCCACTATTAATTATTGTCCTTATCCAAAATTAAAGCTACGGAGGACAAACTGTTTTGTTATTGTAATGACAAAGTAAATTGCATCAGGACTCCAGGTAATGTTTTGAGACTTTGAGGTGAGGTGAAATGGGGTTTAACGTCGCGTCCAAGACTATTGCACTTATATAGCGACGTCCATGCACGTGTGTGTGTGAGTGTGTGTGCGTGCGTGCGTGCGTGCTAACCAACTGAGATACCATGCTGCAGTTTAACATGAATACCCCACTCAGACACAGTATACTGACTACGAGTCGACCAGTCCTTGTTTCAGCCCCTTAATGCCGAGCGCCAGACAGGGTAACAACAAGTACCATCTTTTGGTATGACGCGGCCGGGGATCAAACCCCGGACCTTCCTCTCTCCGGGTGGATGAGACTTTGAGTATTTACTCACATGTTGACATTCCCATTTGGTATTGATAGTTTTTGTTGGGTATTTAATATTTTTTTTCTCCCTTTGGTACTACTGTCTGTTATATTTCATTCTCTGCGAGACGTTCGGCTTTTGTGTTTTATGCACTGCTGTATAGTTCGTGTAATCTCGATGCCTTAAACGATAAGTAAATAAAAATATGCTACGAAATACAGTTACACAAGTGAAGAGCTTAGAGCTAAAAGGGGCCAAAATGCACTTTGGTCATAACTTCTATGAATTCATGTCTCTCTGTAGAAAGAATATTGTATGTTTTCATTTGTGCGTTTTAGAAATATAGCTACTTAAAATTCTATAAGAGGACCAAAGTCAAGTTCCAAAAGGGCCAAAGTCACTTTGCTGGATTTTGGTCGTTTAGCTCTCATTTACGAGTGTGGTTGAGACTGGTTGTTTGAGAGAGATTTTGAAAGTTTGCACACCTTATTGTTATGTTTCAACTATTTCAACAAATTGGGAATAGTTTATATCATTTAAAAGTACTTCAATAGAAAGTGTTTGTACTTTCAGTAGTAGTTTATCAATCCCACATGTTAAATCCCATGCAAATGCCTGAGGGTCAAAAAGGGCCGAAATACAGACATTGGCCCTTTCCACCCTTACACAAATTAAAATCGTAAGTTTATTTCCTTTTTTGACTGCTTCTTATAACAACATTTATATCTCCGCTGTCAGAATGCGTTAATGTCTTGGAATTTATCAGTAAAAAAATGTCATTAACGTGCATATGGTTATGGGTTCCATCACTTTTCTCAAAACAGACTCCACATGACATTGGCCCTTATGGCTCTAAGCTCTTCAAGTTGGAAAAGTTATTATGGCTAAATATGGGTAATTTGTTGAACGGTTTTATGCGTATTTGCATGTAAGCAATGCGTAGCTTTATCTGGAGCTCTGATTGCTTTCAATATTGTAAATATGATTACTTTTTCTTTTTACAATTTAGCTGTTTATCTTTTCTGAGGTGAGGGCGTTATATATTCTTATCCCTTTTTGACAGCCACGTTGGGGCAAAGTAGGTACTTGCTTATCTAAATAAACTGACGTCCAAAAGAAACTTTACCAGAGTTTGAAATCATTCTTGCTCAAAAACAACAAAACATACATGCATGAAGTAAAGTGTATTGAGAAGATCAATATATCAACATAATCAACACTGAAAATGACAATCATACCGCGACCGAGAATGACGTCAGAGCCCCCCAAAGTTGGGTGTGGTACAAAACTCGAGCTTTCAGAATCATGGACAATAGGCAGAGTACATAAACAATCGCTCACGTTCAATAACAAGTCATTAGTAGCGTGAGGGACCACCAAATGCCTCAATACACGCAAAAACTCTTCGACGCACAGAAACAGTCAGTCGTCTGATGAGGTCACCTGGGATTTGACGCCATTTTTCTTTGAGGGCCAAGATCAGTTGTTGCCGGTTGGCTGGAGAGTGTGGTCGTTGTCGAACACGACGATCCATCAAGTCCCAGAGGTGTTCTATGGGGGACATGTCGGGTGAGCGTGCAGGCCACGACAGGACGTTGACGTTGTTGGCTGCGAGGAAGTTAGAGACAATTCTGGCTGTATAGGCTCTAGCGTTGTCATGCTGATAAATGACACCATGTGGCTGCTGTTGGAGAGATGGTAGGACAACTGGACGAAGAATGTTATCCATGTACCGCTGAGCTGTCAAGTTTCCGTCAACGATGACCAGCGGTGTCCTCTCCTGCCCACAGATCCCTCCCCACACCATGACACTCCCTCCACCATATGGTACGACCTCCTGCACGCAACACGCCGCCGTTCGTTCATCCCTTTGGCGGTAAACACGTTGTCTTCCATCAGCCCTAAACATACAGAATCGACTTTCGTCAGTGAAGACAACCCTCTGCCAGTCACGTCGTTGCCAACGTCGTACAGTCCGGGCCCATCTCAATCGCAGACGACGATGTTGCGCTGTCAATAGCTGTCCTCTGTATGGTCTAAAAGCCCTGATTCCATGAGCCCTGAGTCTCCTGGCCACTGTCTGTCGACTAACCCTGTGACCTAAGGCATTTGTCGCCGATGACGTCACTGTCAGGAAGCGATTTCGGAGGTGCAAGGTACGCAAGTACTGGTCATCATGGGGCGTGGTCAGCCTGGGTCTACCTGTTCTTAGCCTGTCAGCGGTCCGCCCTGACTGTCTGTAACGTTGCATCAAGTTGGTAACGGCAACGCGGGAGCGTTCACGTTGTTCGACTGTGAGTCGTGGCATTTCTTTTGTGTTTTTTTATCTCTGTGGATGTCTGACTTGCCGTTGCAATCGTTTTAAACCCTTACCCGCAGGTGCATTTGCAGTTGTCCGTGGTGCACGTGTTTTTCACTTTTTCGCGTGTTATCTCGCAAACATGTAACAGACGATTAAAATTTTCTGCATGCACTATTGTTGTATTTAGGTTATGTGTTTCAGATAGACTTCATCGAAAAAAATACTTAATACTTTGTCTGAAATTTATATTTTCAGTTGGTAAAGTTTCTTTTGGAAGTCAGTTTATAACAACGTTTTCGTTATCTGAAAATATAAAGTGTTTTGGTTTAATATTCAAAAGGAAACCCCGATGAAATATAGATAATTGATCAACATAGTTGTTTACAACAAAAACATATACAATCAGTTGATTCACATGTGAATATAAGGATGTTTTGTCAATGCATTCACATATACAGGAAAGCAAATGGTGATTCATCTGGTACGGTGAGGTGAGGTGAGGTGAAATTGGGTTTAACGTCGCGTCCAAGATTATTGCACTTATATAGCGACGTGCATGTACGTGTGTGTGTTTGTGTGGCTGCTTGTACTAGTCCGGACTGATGCCGATTTATAGTGCTAGCCAACTGAGATACCATGCTGCAGTTTAACATGAATACCCCACTCAGACACAGTATACTGACTCCGAGCCGACCAGTCCTTGTTTTAGACCCTTAATGCCGCCAACAAGTACCATCTTTTAACGTCTTTTGGTATGACGCGGACGCTCTACCACTAGACCACGGAGGCGGTCTCATCTGGTACGGAGATTATATCTCGATTATCGATGCGTTACATCGTTACACTTTTATACACATCGAAAGTAAACATTGTTCGTTACATACCAGTTCAATCAATCCATCTTTTGACGCGACATTTGTTGGCGTCAACTGCAGTAGTCGATTATTGCCGCAACTCCTGTATAAGTTCCCTTTTCCCAGTCGTGGTGATTCATAGTACTGACCCATGTCTTCGGAATACGGTTTCAAGCAATCAAAGTAACACCGAGTCTGACCACCCGATCCAATGTTGTCGCCTCCTGAGACAAGCAATAAAATGATATGGACCTATTCTCATCCGAGCTTCACAGGATTTTAGTCAAATCAAAAGTCTAAGGATATACTCACGAGCATAGGGGCGGTCGGGTAGCCTAGTTGTTAAAGCGTTCGCTCGTCACGCCGAAGACCCGGGTTCGATTCCCGACATGGGTACAATGTGTGAAGCCCATTTCTGGTGTCCCCCGCCGTGATATTGCTGGAATATTGCTAAAAGCGGCGTAAAATCAAACTCACTCACTCACTCACTCACTCACTCACGAGCATAAATATGGTGCTGACAGCGAATCTGAGATTCCTTGCGGATCCTTGCACGGACAAGGGACGCCATTCTGCACGTCGAAATACGCGTCTTCATAGACTACCTATGGGCTACCTATCTCAAACGAATTGTCCACATATGATGGAAACTGTCTGTGCTGTCCGTGAATGTCGGTCACTGTAACGATGATAGTCACAGCGATAGCAGATGACTGTGACTGTGGGTGTGCTGTCACTGACAAGTCGCGGTCCGCGCACATGCTGAGACAGTGGGCATCTTCTGTACAGTTACATGGACAGAGGTCAGGTATGTTCCAAGAGGCAGGGAGAATGATATTGAGGTAGGTAGAACGATGTTATACCATTTACTTGGGTCATAGATATTCAGCTGAACATGGTAGGCGATGTTCGGTATGTGTATGTCAGAGTCGCCTCCCTTACATGACCTACTTTTATGACATATTTTATAATGTCCTCCTTTGACCGCCTGTTTTCATGTCATTGGTTCCCCAGCGACAAGATCGATGGGCCACATTCTTATCCTGTCACAGACACAGTGTTATATGCAGGGGACCGGTGTCACGACTTTACGTACAGCATCGTAACTACATTCACAAACGAGAACATGTTCAAAACACGGGAGTCCATATTAAGATTATATTTAGCAGGTGCCTCCCACTCAGTGGTGAAAGGTTGACAAGGGATTAGCTGAGAACGTCTCTTTGCAGGCCAGGCTTCTGACGACTGGGACCACCCCCGAGGTGTTATAGGAGTTAGTGAAACACGTTAGAGTGTTTGTTTGTTTGTTTGGTTGTTGTTTAACGCCACACTCAGCAATATTCCACCTATATGACGACAGTCTGTAAATAATCGAGTCTGTACCAGGCAATCCAGTGACTGACATAATGAGCATCGATCTACGCAATTGGGGTACGATGACATGCATCAACCAAATCAGCGAGTCTGACCACCCGATCCCGTTAGTTATCTCTTACGACAAGCATAGTAGCCTTTCACGGCCAGCATGGGTTGCTGAAGACCAATTCTACCCCGGATCTTCACGAGTCACACGTTAGAGTGAGTGAGTGCAACGCGTTAGAGGAGGTAGTGCAACATCTTAGAGAGTAAGTGCAACATGGTAGAGGAGTAAGTGACAAATGTTAGGGGAGTTAGTGCAACACGTTAGAGGAGGTAGTGCAACACGTTAGGGGAGTAAGTGAAACATGTTAGTGGAGGTAGTGCAACATGTAAGGGGAGTTAGTGCTACATGTTAGGGGAGTTAGTGCAACACGTTAGGGGAGTTAGTGCAACACGTTAGTGGAGGTAGTGCAACATGTTAGGGCAGTTAGTGTAACATGTTAGGGGAGTTGGTGCAACACGTTAGGGGAGTTAGTACAACACGTAAGGGGAGTTAGTGCAACACGTTAGGGGAGTAAGTGCAACATGTTAGGGGAGTTAGTGCAACACGTTAGGGGAGTTAGTACAACATGTTAGGGGAGTAAGTGCAACACGTTAGAGGAGTAAGAAACACATGTTAGGGGAGTTGGTGCAACACGTTAGGGGAGTTAGTGCAACATGTTAGGGGAGTTAGTGCAGCATGTTATGAGAGTTAGTGCAACACGTTAGGGGAGTTAGTACAACATGTTAGGGGAGTTAGTGCAACATGTTAGGGGAGTTAGTAGAACACGTTAGGGCAGTTAGTGCAACATGTAAGGGGAGTTAGTGGACCATGTAAGGGGAGTTAGTGCACGTGTTAGGGGAATTAGTACAACATGTAAGGGGGGTTAGTGCAACATGTTAGGGGAGTTAGTGCAACACGTTAGGGGAGTTAGTGTAACATGTTAGGGGAGTTAGTGCAACATGTTATAGGAGTTAGTGCAACGCGTAAGGGGAGTTAGTGCAACATGTTAGGGGAGTTAGTGCAACATGTTAGGGGAGTTAGTGCAACATGTTAGTTGAGTAAGTGCAACACGTTAGGGGAGTTAGTGCAGCATTTTAGGGAAGGTTGTGCAACATGTTAGAGGTGTAAGTGCAACACGTTACTGGAGTTAGTGCAACGCGTTAGGAGAGTTAGTGCAACATGTTAGGGGAGTTAGTGCAACATGTTAGTGGAGGTAGTGCAACGCGTTAGGAGAGTTAGTGCAACATGTTAGAGGAGTTAGTGCAACATGTTAGTGGAGGTTGTGCAACGCGTTAGGAGAGTTAGTGCAACATGTTAAGGGAGTTAGTGCAACACGTTAGTGGAGGTAGTGCAACATGTTAGGGGAGTTAGTGCAACATGTTAGAGGAGTTAGTGCAACATGTAAGGGGAGTTAGTGCAACACGTTAGGGGAGTTAGTGCAACATGTTAAGGGAGTTAGTGCAACACGTTAGTGGAGGTAGTGCAACATGTTAGAGGAGTTAGTGCAACACGTTAGGGGAGTGACTGCAACATGTTAGAGGAGTTAGTGCAAGACGTTTTGGCCTTAATTTAGGAAGACGTGTCATTTCACACAACTATAGATTGTTAAAACCCAATTTAAAGATATTTGAAACGACCGCAAATCCTGGTCAATACTAAAGGCACAACCCTAAATTTTCTTCACTAAGGGGTCATACGCTACCTGTTGTGCTGTGGTTGGATTGCACAAAGACCGTACACGTAAAGACACGTCGCCAGGCCGTTTTCCAATATAGACACGCGAGGCATGTTTAATGTTTCACAATACATTGTTCTCGTCTTTCCCGAGAATGTCTGATTGTGTACAACTAAAACCTGTTTAACAAAACACTAACCTGTAGCCGATCTGTTGTATGTCTGTATGCCATATAAGGGGACGCATTGACCATATCGAGGTATATAAATCCACCTGTCCAGACTACCGCTATCAGCGTTACAGCTCTCAGTAGTGAAACGTCTTCTACCTTTCTGCCAAAATGTGTGACGAAGATATCGCTGCGTTGGTTATCGACAACGGCTCCGGCATGTGTAAGGCCGGGTTCGCCGGTGACGACGCCCCCAGAGCCGTCTTCCCCTCCATCGTCGGTCGTCCCCGTCATCAGGTAATTATACTTATCTGTGTGAAGGTTCGTGAACCCGGTGGGGTTCCAAGTATAAAATCCTCCAGTTTTTTAGATATCCGGGTAACGAGTCATTTTTATAGAGAGATGTCCTTTGTGTAAATGTAGACTGATAATTGTCTTTCAGATTAACAAGGGTTCACTGTATAAGATTGTTTCTTGGTATAATAAGTTTCACAGAGCAAGCGCCTTCAACTAGCTCTCACCAAGCAGTTTCCGCATCACTCCGGTGCCTCAGTATGTATCAGGTAATGCAGGTCGCTCTTTCCAGTGGCAGTATTGAAAATAACTCTAAGCTCTTCAGTTACCTATTCAAGTTGCGATTATCCTGCGATTATCGAACCATTTAGAATTCGACTATCCTTATGTATGTAAGTTCCGTGACTTTATATGAATGCCACTTCTTCAATAGAAGCGGTTTTACTTACTGGAGGTTACTGATGATGTTATGTGGGAGGAAAAAAACAGGACGCCATAATGGGCCATGGTGGTTTCTGATTACAGAACCATCGTAAGCATTGACAAACAATGTTATAGAAAGACAAGTAACGACAAAACACTCAATATATCTCCAAAGCATCGGCTCATGTTGTGTGAATATGATGCATCTGATGCAGATACTACGTTTATTCATCTCTGTTAAAGCAAAGTAACGGTCGGTTTGGCAGTTCTAGCAAATTTCAATGAAGTGGTGGAACATCACTTTTGCATGCCAGCTCAAATATAATATATGTACATCAAAACGTCAACGCCAGACAATAACCAGTCTCGATTATCTGCTGAAACAGGTTTCCTTCATTTCAAATGAATGGATCACTACAAAACAGTTATGACGCCAGGTGTTCGCGACAAGGGCAAGCACGTTCTGCTGTGCCTAACAGTTACATCTATCTATCTATCTATCTATCTATCTATCTATCTATCTATATCTATGTATATCAATATCTATCCATCTATATCAATATCTATCTATCTATATCAATATCTATCTCTATATCTGTCTGTCTGTCTATCTATCTATCTGTTTCTATCTCTATCTATCTATTCCCATCTATTTCTATATGTCTGTCTGTCTGGGTGTGTCTGTCTGTCTGTATCTATCTATCTATTTCTATATCTATATCTGCCTGTCTGTCTATCTTTATCTATTTCTTTATGTCTGTCTGTATCTATTTCTATATCTGTCTGTCTATCTATATCTATTTCTATATGTCTGTCTGTCTGTGTGTCTGTCTGTGTGTGTCTGTCTGTATCTATCTATCTATTTCTATATCTGTCTGTCTGTCTATCTATATCTATTTCTATATGTCTGTCTGTCTGTCTATATCTATTTCTATATCTGTCTGTCTGTCTATCTATATATATCTACTCTTCCTGTTTGATCGTGCACCAATCCCTGCACAAGTGTACACCAACAGCTCACGTGACGAGCATGGGTGATCAGGTTTCTCAACGTCAATTGAAAACTAACTTCTGTTATTCAGGGCATGACGCTCTGATTTCATGAAGGCTTTTGAATCAAAATGAATTAAGAGTTCGATGCGTTTGTTATGTCCCGCATGAATTACTTGCAATGACTTTTGTGTTTGTATTTAGAACATGACGGCTACAAATACCTTCGCCCGGTTTATGTGTTTACAATATTGTGCCCAAATATGGAAATGAAAAGATCTACTCTATTGTATACATGTAAAAACACAGTTGTCACAAGGTTGTGGTTAAACGGGTTTTACAAGCGAACTAAATACAATCTGTGAAATGTTCTGAAATGAGGTTTTTCGTGCATTGTTAAAGCATGAAAACCGGTTTTCTTGTATATTAAACTTAATAAAGGTGGGGTAGGCGTGAGATAGCACTCCCACTATGATAGGAGATCGCAATGTACAAAATATGTACTCCTAATGGTTCAAGCGGTGGCTTGTCAAGCGGAGGAACCCGGATCCAAACTGCTTGTTGTTTCTGTCCGCCGCCGTTTGAACACTGCTGAAACCGTCGGACAACCTTACTTACGCAATATTGTATGCTTTGTATGCCGATCGTAACAAGTAACATACATGATATAGATGTTATTTCTGTTCTTTCCAGGGTGTGATGGTCGGTATGGGACAGAAAGACAGCTACGTCGGTGACGAGGCTCAGTCAAAGAGAGGTATTCTAACCCTTAAGTACCCCATCGAGCACGGTATAGTCACCAACTGGGACGACATGGAGAAGATCTGGCATCACACCTTCTACAACGAGCTCCGAGTGGCTCCAGAGGAGCACCCAGTACTCATGACTGAAGCTCCCCTCAACCCCAAGGTCAACCGTGAAAAGATGACCCAGATCATGTTTGAGACCTTCAACACCCCAGCTATGTATGTGTCCATCCAGGCTGTTCTGTCTCTGTACGCTTCCGGCCGTACCACGGGTATTGTCCTTGACTCTGGTGATGGTGTCACCCACACTGTTCCCATCTACGAGGGTTACGCCCTTCCCCACGCCATCATGAGACTGGATCTCGCTGGGCGTGACCTCACAGACTACCTCATGAAGATCCTGACCGAGCGTGGTTACTCCTTCACCACCACTGCCGAACGAGAAATCGTCAGGGATATCAAAGAAAAATTAGCTTACGTTGCTTTAGACTTTGAACAGGAAATGCAGACTGCTGCCTCTTCCTCTTCATTGGAGAAGAGCTACGAGCTTCCCGACGGTCAGGTCATCACCATTGGCAACGAGAGGTTCCGTTGTCCAGAGGCTCTCTTCCAGCCACCCTTCTTGGGAATGGAATCTGCTGGTATCCACGAAACATCATACAACTCCATCATGAAGTGTGATGTTGATATTCGTAAAGACTTGTATGCCAACATTGTTCTCTCAGGAGGCAGCACCATGTTTCCGGGAATCGCAGACAGAATGCAGAAGGAGATCACAGCCCTTGCCCCCAGCACAATGAAGATCAAGATCATCGCTCCTCCAGAGAGAAAATACTCCGTCTGGATCGGTGGCTCCATCCTTGCCTCTCTGTCCACCTTCCAGCAGATGTGGATCAGCAAGCAGGAGTACGATGAGTCTGGCCCGTCCATTGTTCACAGGAAGTGTTTTTAGGGACTGACGTTGGACACGATAGGGACATTTTAGCGAACATTTTTCGTCATTAACAAGACCACTATGAAGTATTTTTATTCTGATTGTTGTCCCAAATTGAAGATACCGAGGACGAACTGTTTTGTTTTTTGAAATGAAAATTGCACCAGGACTCCAGAGATTTTGAATATTTACTTAATGTTGTTCATTCTCATTGGGTATTGACAGTTTTCTTTGGGTATGTGCAGCATGCTTACAGCTTTTTCTCCATGCAATTCCTCCCAGTTTGGTTTCAAGATGCTCTATTTTCGCGACAAGTCACCAAATTTTGTGTTTGGGTGCAATAAACTAGTGTAAGGTCAATATTCACAGTTAGCAATGACATTTATATTGAGTTCAAGCCTTCAACTTTAATAACAGTCAAGTTTGAAAAACAGTTTTCAGCTATGCGTTTCTTTTTTTGACCAGTATATACTACTCCCTTGGGTCCAGCCCATTGGTTAGTTTTCAAAGTTACAAAAAGTTTTGTAACGGATGGTTGTTGTACATTATGCACTACAATATAGTTCGTGTGTGCCTTTATTAGATTAGTTAATACATTTGTGTTAGGGAATACAGTTAGCCAAACTGAAACGGCTACATTGGATAATTATGGTTAATTGTGTTTTTGATTTTCATGCGCATTGGTACGTAAGCAACTCAAAATTTAGTGGTTAATGCTGATTTATGTATGCAAATATGCATCGTATCTGGAGCTCTGATTGCTCTTAATATTCAAAATATGATTACTATTTTACATTTGATCTGTTTATCTCTTCTTAGATGAGAGCGTTATATATCCTGATCCCTCTTTATCCCCCGCAGCGAAGTGGAGCGGGGGAGGATATGGGAGCGTAGTTCGTCCGTCCTTCCATTTCTCACCGACTATTTAAGTTCGAGAAATTAACTTTATAACACTGATGTTACTGGTCGTGATCCTAAATGAATTCGAAAATTTGTATCTTAAATTCATTTTGTACAGATTTATGACCCTTGCTCCATGCTTTTCAACTGGTTAAATGGGGACATGTTTTATCAGAAACTACTGAAGTTTCATGTACATGAATAAAAAGCTTATCCAAGAGAATGTATACTTATCAGGACTGAGTTCTAAAATTGGTGCCATGAATTATTTATTCCAGACAAGGGACCCTGTTCGATCGATTACGTGTGTAGGTTTGTCAGCATCATATCCGGGTGGTAAACCTCTAAGCCTTGTATCATTTTCAGCTTTACTCCAAAAAATAAGCTGACACGCCGTGATATGGCTGGAATATTGTTCAAAGCAGTGTTAAACCTACTTACCCACTTTTGAGCGTTCCTCTCACAATAAGCTGACACGCCGTGATATGACTAGAATATTGTTCAGAGCGGTGTTAAACCCACTCACTCACTCATGGCCGGGCAAAGTGATAACGCTGTTTTCTTGTTGACATCCACATTGTGGCGAAGTAGGTACTTGGTTATCTTATAAAAACAAACTTTTCGTCGTCATATTGTTGGTCACTTTAACAGTGACAGTACCGCTGGCACAACGATAGCAATGATATGTGAGATGCAGCGTGTCATATCATGAATACGGCATATCGCATCATTCCGGAATTGATTGATATATTCATTATAAACATACTTTACGGGATAAGATGATGAAGAATGTATCCTTATTTCACAAAGCATCATCTAAGAAGTACTGATGAAGTTACAACGACCCGTATCAATTTCAAGGCAGTTTCTCAGATTTGAGTGATTTATGAAAGAAACCCATAATATGTGTACATTACAACCAGATATGCGTTTAGGAGATTCGGGGTTTTGCATTACCATCTGACCATCTGGGTCATTTGCTGCTGGGTGAAATAAGGCACATTTGGAACACGAGTGGTTCAGTGATGGGCAGAACCGAGGCCCGAGAAGCTCCCTGGAGTCAACCCTACCGAGCTATGAACATTGTTTTGTGTTTTGCAAACTGAATAGCCAGTTTCAGAAACATAATGATGAAATTGACTGTGTACAAGAGAAAAGCGAAAATCCACAACAATCTCAACGTTAATCTATCAAATGAGGAATCAATTATCACCCATATTACGTGAGTCTATGCAGTCAACTCGAAGTGAGATCCCCTGTTAATGTTGCATGGTGTTACGTACACACTCATCCCCGTCGATCAATGACATTTTACCCAGCATTCTCCAAGCCAGGAAATGCAGAGAGTTTGTAATGGATTTTTCAGAATGAATACTCCAAAATATTTCGTAATTGTAAGAAATTTTTCGAAATATAATTTGATGTGATTGTTAAAAATGATTCAATGTCGTACCTTTAAAATGTTTCTGGATGACACACACTTGATAATAACAAAATATATGACGAACAAGCAGCTTTGAGGCACCGATATGCAACAGCGGATAACTTGTTCCCACTAACTGCTTGTATTGAAACATATTTAAGTTCACGGAAAGGTAGATGATTCCTATTGCCTTTAAGGATTTAAAAAGACAGTATTTGATTCTGTAAATAGAAAGAAACTTATGTATGTTCTTCGAAAATGTTGTCTTCCTGTTTAAATGTTGAATATGATGAAGTCGATGTATTCATCTGTTACAGAATGGGGACGGTGTGACGCTGGTTTTACTGAGTGTTTTGACTGACTTATTGGACTGAAACAAGGCTGTGTATTGAGGCCAATTGTATTTACATCTTTTATTGATGAATTGGCTGCTGAAACTATTGACACATATCGAGGAGTACAAGTATTCCCTTATCAAGATGAATAGTTTGTGTTTATGTTTGCTGATGGGTATGTCTATTTATGATAGAATAAGTGAGCTGTAAGAGAACTGAATATTCTAGATGATTATTGTTTCTGCATGGAAGTTAAATGTCAACCTACCGAAAACTAAATAATTATTTTTCGTGAAGGTGGAACTGTTAAACTGTTAGAAATGTTATAATCCTAATAAAGTTGTCGAAGATGTATCAGAATGTAAGTACTTTGGATTATAGATGACTCCATCTTTAAAAATAACAACAGTGTCACGTTGGGAGAGGATCACTAGAAAATGTTTTAACTTGGTTTCGACATATGGAAAAATCCCACTTGGAACATTAAAACCCCCCAACCTATCCTTCTTTATGGGTGCGAAATACGGGGACATCAAAGAGGTATTCAAAAGGGTCCAATAACTAGCATGTAAATGCTACCTTGGTACAGGTATTAACAATCTCAATGTAATGGACGGTATCAATCGCGTTGAAACGGTTCGGTTACATGCATCAACACCAGCTGTAACTAATTCGTATGCCAACCAACAGACATCTCCGTAAGATATCCGAAATGTTATTTAATCTTGATGCAGTAGATTGACAGAGCTGGGCAAGTAATGCCAGACGTATTTTATTTGGTTCGTTCAGGTCTTGGCTCAGGTTTGAGTTTACCGAGATGTTGGAGTGAGTGAGTGAGTGAGTGAGTGAGTGAGTGAGTGAGTGAGTGAGTGAGTTTGATTTTACGCCGCTTTTAGCATATTCCAGCAATATCACGGCGGGGGGACACCAGAAATGGCTTCACACATTGAACCCATGTCGGGAATCGAACCCGGGTCTTCTGCGTGACGAGCGAACGCTTTAACCAATAGGCTACCCGACCGCCCCCCGAGATGTTGGATGTATAGATCGTTTTCTTACTTAACTAATATAACATCATCTGGTACTAGATATGAACGTTGTACACTTTTTAAGATACGAATAGAAATATCAAACGGATTCGGCCTTGTGTACATTTGTTCATACTCGAGTTGGATGTACGAAGCTTCAGATTCAAACCGGGAGACGCCATAAAGTTCCATAGTCTGTCAGATTATGTAGATATTGTAACCTTAACAATATCGACGATCTGTATCATTTCAAGTTTATGTCCACGCTTGAAAGACACTCGTAAGACATACCAAATACATATGATATTCGACCTTCAATATAGACCTGTGGAGATTCGGGTAGAGAATAGGTCTTCGGCAACCCTTGCCTGTCGTAAGAGGCGATCAACGCGATCTAGTGGTCAGACTTGGTTGATGCATGTCATCGTATCCCAAATGCGTAGATCGAGGCTCATGATGTCAATCATTGGATTGTCTGGTTCAGACTCGATTATTTACAGACAGTCGTCATATAACTGGAATAATGCTGAATGCGGCATCAAACAAACATACAATATATTCTCCTTACTGAATCAAACGTTTTCAAGATATGAATTATGTCATGTTTAATTACAAATAAGCCCTCAAGAGCAGAACATGTACGTTAATGAAACATGTGAATCTACTTGTAACATGATCATTCTCTGGATAGTATGTATTTGGGTCATTTAAATATTTGTTTAGCACGAAATAAGTGCCCTCTGTAGATCTTGCATACGTATAAAACTATACGTTAAACGAGAAGTTAAAGTGTTCGCTCGTCACGCCGAAGGGTGTAATGTGTGAACCCAATTTGTTGTATCCCCTGCTGTGATATTGTTGGAATTTTGTTAAACCATGAGTAAAACTATACTCACTTACTAACACCAATCTCCCACCCTTCACGACCGCCTCCGTGGCCTAGAGGTAGAGCGTCCGCCCGGAGAGCGGAAGGTCCGGGGTTCGATCCCCGGCCGCGTCATACCAAAAGACGTTAAAAGATGGCACTTGTTGTTACCCTGTCTGGCGCTCGGCATTAAGTGGCTAAAACAAGGACTGGTCGGCTCGGAGTCAGTACACTGTGTCTGAGTGGGGTATTCATGTTAAACTGCAGCATGGTATCTCGGTGGGCTAGCACTATAAATCGGCATCAGTCCGGACTAGTACAAGCAGCCACAAACACACACGTACATGCACGTCGCTATACCACGGAGGCAGTTCATTGGCACTGTCCATTAATACGGACGGTGGGGTTCCAAGTGCAAACATCCCGTGGAGATAGGGCCCCGTTCCACAAAGTGATCTTAGCGCTAAGTCGATCGTAACTCCCATTCTTTAACACTGACTTACGACAATCATAGCGCTAAGATCGCTTACCCCATCCTTCACGAACAGAACCATAGATCAGCAGAGGGCGCGAAGTAACAACGCCATACTAGTGTTGGTCAGGTGTCGCGGTATCACACGTTTATGGTGTTAATCGTATAGTTGGACTTGTATTTAATCATTTCCTGAATTAAATTAACAACCTCTAACCCGTCGACACTGTATTTAAGGTGTGGCCATGCAGGGTGACAAGAAGTACCATCTCTTAACGTATTTTGATCTGACGCGGCTGGGTATCGAACCACCGACCTCCTGCTGTCCTGGCTTGCGTTCTAACCACTCGACCACGGAGGCAGTTCATTGGCACTGTCCATTAATACGGACGGTGGGGTTCCAAGTGCAAACATCCCGTGTAGATAGGGCCCCGTTCCACAAAGTGATCTTAGCGCTAAGTCGATCGTAACTCCCATTCTTTAACACTGACTTACGACAATCATAGCGCTAAGATCGTTTTGTGGAACAGGGCCCTGGATCAACGAGTTATTGTTATGAAGATATGCCCTTTGTGTAAATTCAGTCTGATATTGTCAAGAAATCAGGTTCCAGGACTAAGGGTTCGGATTAGGTAGGGTTCACTGTATTAACTTGTTTATGGTAGAATAACCTTCGCAGAGCAATAGGCACCAACCAGCTGTCACCAAGCAGTGTCCGCGTCATCCTGGGGCCCTGAATCTGTATAAGTCGATGCAGACCAGTGAAGGTCGCTAGCTTGGAGCCAGGTCATTATTTGTGGAATACATTATATATGATAATTGTTTTTCAACAAGGGTAACTTTCTCTCTTTTACGGTGGAAATATTGATAATAACTTTAAACGTCTTCCGTTACTCGAAGTTCTTGTTTTACCTAATCGAGTTTCGATATTCCGAAATCTGTTCTAACTATTTAGAATTCGACTATCGTAAATGTATGAACGTTCCGTGAATCTCATTTATCCCTTCGTCACCTGCGAAAGACACCAACTGACCGATATTTCACGAATCTAATCTGCGAGTTACCAGTTGTTTAACGGACGATTAGGCTAAAAGAATAATAGTCTGTTTTTCCATTTTATTTTATTTATATAAAAATCCTAATACTTAAACACAATGCACAGCAATATGAAAATGGAAACAAAAACGAAATGTGCAATGAACTTTATGATGGTATGGGCAGTGCCTGGGAACCAAGACTATTATTTTTCTTAGCCTTACTAAAGATAAAGGCGATAACGAAATATAACACTAAAGTTCATATACATGCCACCTCTTCATTCAAAGAGAATGACCTCCAACGGAAAATAACAAACTAAGAGCGCAATACTGGACGTGTGGTTTCTGATTACAAAAAAACATTGTAAGCATTAACAACGGAAACTGATATAGAAATACAAGAATAGACAAAACACAAACTATATCTCCATCGCATCTTCTCATGTTGCGTTAAGGTGATCATGTAACTGATAGTCACACTACACGTCTACATCCCTTCAAGCCTCGGGCCATTCTCCAGTTAAGTTTAGGTGAGGTGAAATTGGGTTTTACGTCGCGTCCAAAATTATTGCACTTATATAGCGACGTGCATGCACGTGTGTGTGTGCCTGCTTTTTCTAGTCCGGACTGATGCCGATTTATAGTGCTAGCCCACTGAGATACCATGCCGCAGTTTAACATGAATACCCCACTCAGACACAATATACTTATTCCGAGCCGACCAGTCTTGTTTTAGCCACTTAATGCCGTGCGCCAGACATGGTTACAACAAGTACCATCTTTTAACGTCTTTTGATATAACGCGGGCGGGGATTGAACCCCGGACCTTCCGCTCTCCTGGCAGACGCTCTACCTCTAGACCACAGAGGCGGTCAGTTAAGTTTAGGAAACACCACTGTTGCATGCCAGCCCAAATGTAAAGGTTTGTTCAATTCAAAACGTCAACGCCAGAGAATAATCAAAACTCGATTATCCGCTGAAACAGATTCCTCTGGGTGCAAAAGGCAAAACCGCGGTGAAAATCATATGAATGGATCACTCAGAAACAGTGATGATACCAGGTGTTCGTGAAAAGGCTAATGCTATCCGCCGACATTTGCGATGTTGGCCGCGATATATCACGATGTTAAACTCGTGTGAAAGATCGTTATACATCGTGATAGCACGTCATATATCCGTACTCATTCGTCACCACTCGCCCCTATCCGTAAGCTGCATGAAGACTCGCCCCCTGTCGATGAATGTTATGTGCGAAAATACGACAAACCAATCAGAATGCGCGTATAACTTCAAGAACATTGATCAAAGAATCCCTCAGGAAATCTTTTTAATCTTACACATGTTTTGCATCTATAAATATACCCAAGATTCAGTTAAATGTGTTCAATCATACTGTATAATACTGTAAGTTCCGATGTGTTTTCAATAGCATCTGGAATATATATGATATATGGGGGAAATATACGAGTTGACAATTCTTTTAGCTATGCCCGTTTGCGCTAAGACGGAACCAAGTCGCAAAAATGGCAACGAGATGGGCACGAGTCGCTATTCGGGATGTCCCGGAATACCATGAGCTGGCTACGGATGGCCCGTACTTAGCTCCTTGTGTGCTCGTGATACATCGCGAGAGATCGTGGTTGGTTCAAAATGTCAGAGATATTTTGGACATGCTCAAAATATCTCAATACTCGTGTTACATCGTGTCCTGTTATACTCGTGTTGTGCTCGGTATTGCTCGTAGTTAGCTCGTTTATATCGTACTACAATCGTAATGGCCTATCGCTGTATTTGTGACCGACGTGAACGCGATGTTTTTACGACAGACACGATGTGAGTACGATTTATACAAGCACACCACGTTTTAATTTTCATAGGGAAGAGCAACCTCCGTCCTTACCACGAGTATGCTACAATGTTTACACAAGCTTGACACGTGCGTAGTAGGAGTGAGCGACAACGTACCACGAGTTTACGAAGATAGTCACGTGTTGAATACGAGCTTATCGAGAGTTCACTACGATATGATGTGCACCTGACGACAGATCATCTCAAGTGTAAATACGGGTCGGGTCACTGGTTACGGTTTTGTCGTGTTGACATTGTGATAAACTCGAAGAGGTCGTGTAAATGTCGTGGTAAGCTCGAAACAAACTCGTATGCACCACGCTCGAAACCAGTCAAGAACATGTCAACATCGCATTCGTGACCAGCTCATGTTATTCCGGGACAAGCCGAATAGCGACTCGTGTCATTTTTTGCGACTTAGTTCCGTCTAAGCGCAAACGGGCATAGCTAAAATTGTCAACTCGTTGCGTAATGATTCACGTATATTTCCCCCATATATCATATATATATATTCCAGATGCTATTGAGAACACATCGGAACTTACAGTATTATACAGTATGATTGAACACATTTAACTGTATCTTGGGTATATGTGTAAAATCAAATGATTTCCTGAGGGATTCTTTGATCAAAGTTCTTGAAGTCATACGCGCATTCTGATTGGTTTGACGTATTTTCGCATATAACATTCATCGATAAAGGGCGAGTGGTGACGAATGACCAACATCGGTAAGTGACATCGTACTATGCTCGGGTTATGTTCGTAGTAAGCTCGTGATATGCTTGTATATGATTTGTTTGTTTGTTGTAAACTCAGCAATATTCCAGCTACACGACGGCGGTCCGTAAATAATCGAGTCTGGGCAAGACAATCCAGTGATTAACATCACGAGCATCGGTTCACGCAATTGGGATACGATGACATGCATCAGGCAAGTCAGCGAGTCTGACCACCCGATCCCATAAGTCGTCTCTTTCGACGAGAACAGTCGCCTTTTATGGCAAGCATGGGTTGCTGAAGACCAAGTCTACCCTGGATCTTCCCGGGTCTCGTACGACATCGTGCTTGTGTTGTGTGCATTTCATTCACAAACACGATTTAATACCCAGCACGATATTTCACAAAACGTGTTATATCGCGGCCAACATCGCGAAGGTGGACGGGCAGCCGAGCGTTGTTGGTTGTTGGTTGTTAGTTTTTAAACGCCGCACTCAGCAATATTCCAGTTATATGACGGCGGTCTATAAATAATCGAGTTTGGACCAGACAATCCAGTGATTAACATCACGAGCATCGATCCACGCAAATGGGATACGATGCCATGCATCAACCAGTGAGTGAGTTGGGTTTAACGCATCTTTTAACAGTATTCCAGTCATATCAAGGCGTGTCAGCTTAATGTTGGAGCAAAGCCTGAAGTGATGCAGGTCTCAGACGTTTACCACTTCGATGACATGCATCAACCAAGTCAACGAGCCTGACCACCCGATCCCGTTAGACGCCTCTTACGACAAGCATAGTAGCTTTTTACAGCAAGCATGGGTTGCTGAAGACACCCATGTTCTCCACCCTGTTCATGGATATATATCCCCCAGATCTTTCTCTCTATATATCTACTCTTCCTGTTTGATCGTGCACCAATCCCTGCACAAGTGTACACCAACAGCTCACGTGACGAGGACCGCCTCCGTGGTCTAGTGGCAGAGCGTCCGCCCGAAGAGCGGAAGGTCCAGGGTTCGATCCCCGACCGCGTCATACCAAAAGACGTTAAAAGATGGTACTTGTTGTTACCCTGTCTGGCGCTCGGCATTAAGGGGTTAAAACAAGGACTGGTCGGCTCGGAGTCAGTATACTGTGTCTGAGTGGGGTATTCATGTTAAAACTGCGGCATGGTATCTCAGTGAGCTAGCACTATAAATCGGCATCAGTCCGGAATTGTACAAGCAGCCACACAAACACACACGCGTACATGCAATAATCTTGGACGCGACGTTAAATGCCATTCACCTCACCTCACCTCACGTGACGAGTATTGGGGATCGGGCGTCTCAGCGTCAATTGAAACTTCTGTTATCCAGGTCATGACGCTCTGAATTCATGAGTAGACTTTTGAATCTATATGAATCAAACTGTACAATATGCAAATATTGTTTTACTAACAATCCCCGTGTTATTGAAGAAGGAATGAGTTTGTTCACGCTGCGTTCTGCCCGGCATGAACTACTTGCATTGAGGATTATGTTTGTATTGTGAACAAGGAACACAGGCCTTAGCCCGGTTTATGTGATTAAAATATCATGTCCAAATATAGATGTGAAAAGATCTACTCTTTTTTTCTAAAGTACTCTTTTTGTGTGTCAAGATACACAGTTGTCATATGGCTGTGTTTAAACGAGTTTTATCAATGAACCAAAATTAATATTTATGTCTGTGAAATATTCTGAAATGGAATAAATGAATGTTTTAGGCTTGAAAAACGGCTTGCTAGTTTATTAACACATATATGTTTGATAAAGGATGGGTTGGTCTTTGATAGCACCCCCGGTTAGATAGTTCACGATAGACAAAATATGTATCCAACTTCTTTAGCCCGAGGGACGGTGTGGACGCCTAACGGTACAAATCGTAAAGCCAAAGACCCTGGTTCCCCAACTGCTTATTTCTACTGTCCCCTTCGTAATGTGGTTTGAACATTCAATTCGTAAAAATCGGCGAAAAAACCTTACTTGTCAAATTGTGTGTGCTTTGTAGGCCTGTGATATTTACATTAGCCTTGACTGTCTTTCAGTGTTACAGTGATAGTCTCCCTGACACAACGATAGCCGATTGTGTGACTGTGTGAGTGTGTGACTGTGGGTGTATTATCCCTGACTGTCGGTCAGTGTTACAGTGATAGTCTCCCTGACACAACGATAGCCGACTGTGTGACTGTGGGTGTATAATCCCTGACTGTCTGTCAGTGTTACAGTGATAGTCTCCCTGACACAACGATAGCCGATTGTGTGACTGTGTACTGTGGGTGTATTATCCCTGACTGTCGGTCAGTGTTACAGTGATAGTCTCCCTGACACAACGATAGCCGACTGTGTGACTGTGTGACTGTGGGTGTATTATCCCTGACTGTCCGTCAGTGTTACAGTGATAGTCTCCCTGACACAACGATAGCCGATTGTGTGACTGTGTGACTGTGGGTGTATCATCCCTGACTGTCCGTCAGTGTTACAGTGATAGTCTCCCTGACACAACGATAGCCGATTGTGTGACTGTGTGACTGTGGGTGTATTATCCCTGACTGTCCGTCAGTGTTACAGTGATAGTCTCCCTGGCACAACGATAGCCGATTGTGTGACTGTGTGACTGTGGGTGTATCATCCCTGACTGTCTGTCAGTGTTACAGTGATAGTCTCCCTGACACAACGATAGCCGATTGTGTGACTGTGTGACTGTGGGTGTATTATCCCTGACTGTCCGTCAGTGTTACAGTGATAGTCTCCCTGGCACAACGATAGCCGATTGTGTGACTGTGTGACTGTGGGTGTATTATCCCTGACTGTCCGTCAGTGTTACAGTGATAGTCTCCCTGGCACAACGATAGCCGATTGTGTGACTGTGTGACTGTGGGTGTATCATCCCTGACTGTCTGTCAGTGTTACAGTGATAGTCTCCCTGGCACAACGATAGCCGATTGTGTGACTGTGTGACTGTGGGTGTATTATCCCTGACTGTCCGTCAGTGTTACAGTGATAGTCTCCCTGGCACAACGATAGCCGATTGTGTGACTGTGTGACTGTGGGTGTATCATCCCTGACTGTCTGTCAGTGTTACAGTGATAGTCTCCCTGACACAACGATAGCCGATTGTGTGACTGTGTGACTGTGGGTGTATTATCCCTGACTGTCTGTCAGTGTAACAGTGATAGTCTCCCTGGCACAACGATAGCCGAGTGTGTGACTGTGTGACTGTGGGTGTATTATTCCTGACTGTCTGTCAGTGTTACAGTGATAGTCTCCCTGGCACAACGATAGCCGATTGTGTGACTGTTTGACTGTGGGTGTATTATCCCTGACTGTCGGTCAGTGTTCGGTGATAGTCTCTCTGACACAACGATAGCCGGTTGTGTGACTGTGTGACTGTGGGTGTATTATCCCTGACTGTCGGTCAGTGTTCGGTGATAGTCTCTCTGACACAACGATAGCCGGTTGTGTGACTGTGTGACTGTGTGACTGTGTGACTGTGGGTGTATTATCCCTGACTGTCGTTCAGTGTTACAGTGATAGTCTCCCTGACACAACGATAGCTGATTGTGTGACTGTGCACTGTAGGTGTATTATCCTTGACTGTCCGTCAGTGTTACAGTGATAGTCTCCCTGGCACAACGATAGCCGACTTTGTGACTGTGTACTGTGGGTGTATTATCCCTGACTGTCGGTCAGTGTAACAGTGATAGTCTCCCTGACACAACGATAGCCGACTTTGTGACTGTGTACTGTGGGTGTATTATCCCTGACTGTCGGTCAGTGTTACAGTGATAGTCTCCCTGACACAACGATAGCCGATTGTGTGACTGTGTGACTGTGTGACTGTGTGACTGTGGGTGTATTATCCCTGACTGTCGGTCAGTGTTACAGTGATAGTCTCCCTGACACAACGATAGCAGACTTTGTGACTGTCAGTGAGTTCAGTGAGTGTGAAAGCAGGACAGAAGATATATTTACCGATTGAGATGCTGAGAGACAGAGAGGCAGACATTTCCCAAATATGTTCTGATTAGTCAGGCTTTCATCACAATTTACTGTATTTGTGTATTCACGCCTCGTGTGCTGCACGTGTAGCACGTCGTCAGCCGTTGCTACTCTATAATACATGGAATAAGGACATCCTTTACCTCCACTACATATGGAAGAGCAAATATTTTATTGACGCGTATCTGATCTTTCAGGATAATATTGTACCACCTACACGCATATGACTTCCTTCATGTACGTCCTGTTGACGGTGCGAGGGACCAGTAAGGAGATGTGTTGTTTTTCAGCTCTCTCAGAGAGAGAGAGAGAGAGAGAGAGAGAGAGAGAGAGAGAGAGAGAGCGAGAGAGAGAGAGAGAGAGAGAGAGAGAGAGAGAGTGAGAGAGAGAGAGAGCGAGAGAGAGAGAGAGAGAGAGAGAGGAGGTAAAGGAAAAGCCACTTATTGCCCAGCGCCTCAGGCAGGGTAACAACAAGTACCAGCGTTTAACGTCTTTTTGGTATGGCGCGGCCGGGAATCGAACCAAAGACCTTCCTCTCTCCTGGCAGAGAGAAAGGGACGGACGGACAGACAGACAGACTAGAAACCACCTCAACAGTCAAGCCGACCGAGCCTTGTACATTGTGATTTTGCAAACAGTTTTGCAAACTGAAGAACCAGTTTCAGAAATATGGTACATAATTGAAATTGATTGCGTTCAAGGAAAGGCGAAAATACACAACAACTTCAACGTTAACCTTCAAATGAGGAATCCATTATCACACATATTGCATGAGTTTATTCATCTACCACGAAATAAGTTACATAAATATTGCATAATGTTACGTATAACACTAATCCCCATTGATCAATGACATTACCCAGAATGCCCCAAGCCAGCAAGTGTTGAGGGTCCATGAAGGGTTTACTAGGATGTATCCTCCAAAATAATTAATAAATGTTCGAAATGTATTCGAATAATAAGTTGGTGTGGTTGTTGAAATGATTCAATATCGTACCCTCATAATGTTTCTTGATAACATTATGTTTGAGAAGAAAGTAACATAATGATTCCCTCCAGCCAGATGTTCCGCTGTCGTAATAACGACAAGGTGGTTATTAGCAAACTCGAGGTGATACGTAATACATACTGAGTGACGTAATATGACTATATCAATGTATAGTGTGTGGATGATCGATACCCGACCCCCTGCAGTACGAAGGGGTGTGGGAGTGGGTGGGGGTTTGGGGTGAGTGGGTGGTGGGTGGTGGGGTCGGGGTGGGGGGATGTCACGTTCAGAACTATAGGTCAGCAGGGTAGCAAGTAACAACGTGATGCTAATGGTGTTGGTCAGGAGATTATTCATGACTAGCCCGGGGACGCGGCGATTCGCTGTGCAGAGTTGCGTCCCTTGGGCACGCCAGAAACCTGTGATTTTGGATTCGAATCCCGGTTCGCCCCGATTATGTTTCTAGGTTTGTCAACACCATACCCGTGCTCATGGGTTTCACCGAAGTGGTACTGACACTAGAATACTGTTAAAAGCGGCGTTAAACCCAACTCACTCAGTCACTCACTCACTCATGAGTAGCCCAAACATATCACATGTGTTTATTGTTTTAATCGAAAACTTTGTGAGTAGAATATATAAAGTGTCATTGCAAGAGAATAACCAATCTAGATTATCTGCCGAAACAGGTTCCACTTGGCGTAAAGGGCGAAAAACGGTGAAATTTATGTGAATGATTGACGACTTCGAATGGGTAAATCAAATAATGATAAAACAACAACCGCCAAATAAGTTTTGTTTCACTTCACTCACATGTTAAACCCTCATGGTGCTGGGCACCAATAGGGTTAACATTGAAACTAGCATCATCCTTATAAGCGACAGCGACAAAACTAAAATGTACGTGTAAATATCTCTTGATATTTGACCTTCAGACAATCAATTGTCCTTCCCTTCTTCCTCCTTGCCTATTAGCCCTGACAATAAGTTAAACAGGAAGTACTATTGATCTGGCCTTAAGATGGAATAGACCCTCGGAATAAGGTCGATTTGAGGAAGAAAGTTTCAGACACCCAAGGCCATCAACTGCCATATTAGCGTCATCAAATACATCCGGGTACTATCGAGCTGTGTCAGTTAAGAGCAAGGTTCCTACAGATGAAATCTACGAAATCAAAATTTACTAACAAGAGATACAAAAACACGAACCACTGCAGTTTCAGTATATGCGACTTAATTCAATGGACAATTAATCAGCATTTAAGGAAGTGAGTTATACAAAGAACAGCAACACAACATGAATCTGGTTCCGACAAGAGCTGCTGGATTAAAGTGGTTACTTCCCTGTGCACAAAAGGGAAGCTCTAGTTATCACTAACATACAGTGGGTATTACGTTCCAGATAGGCACCAGTGTAGGATAGGGAGTGTATGAAGACACGTGTAGATATGTACTCACTGACTGCGCTTGGTGTATACTTGGTAGAAGAGTGAGTGAGTGAATATGGTTTTACGCCGCTTTTAGCAATATTCCAGTAATATCACGGCGGGAGACACCAGAAATGGGCTTCACTCATCACTCCTATGTGGGGAATCGAACCCGGGTCTTCGGTGTGTTGAGCGAACACTCTAACCACTTGGCTACCCCACCGCCCCTCTTGGTAGAAGAACCCACATGTCATCGTGAACTATTAGCTACATGGGCCGTGGATAAGGTATATTGTCCATTCAGAAAGCACACTACTGACGAAGAAAATAACTTCCGAGAGAGAACATGGAGCGGTGGGAGATGGCTTATGGCTGATGTGGTGTGGATTAGATCAAGAGACTGTATAATTCCACACAAACAGACACACACAGACACACACAGAGAAACACGCAGACACACATACACATACTCACGCGTCCGCACACAGACAGATACAGACACACAGAGGCGGACATACAGACACACAGACACACACATACACACTGAGACAGATACGCACACATGTGCGCGCACAGGCAGACACAGACACACACAGGCACACAGAGAGACGGGCACACAGTCACAGACAAACAAACATGCACAGACAGAAGATGAGTATATACATCTATTATACATTTAAACATACCCTTACCTAGTATTTGTATAGTTCTCATAAGTCAGCAAAGGCAACACACTTCTACAAATGTGACATCCCATATGGACACACACACACACACACACACACACACACACACACACACACACACACACACACACACACACACACACACACACACACTCACACATATACACACACATGTACAGACATAGCTACACACTCACACTCACACACAGCTACACACTCACACACATGTACAGACTCACACACGACGTACACACTCAAACACATGTACACACTCACACACAGCTACACACACACACACTCACAGACAAATACACACTCACACATATACACACGCCAACAAACAGGTACACACTTAAACACACATGTACACACTCACACAGTCACACACATGTACACACTCACACAGTCACACACATGTACACACTCACACAGTCACACACATGTACACACTCACACAGTCACACACATGTACACACTCACACACACATGTACACACTCACACAGTCACACACATGTACACACTCACACAGTCACACACATGTACACACTCACACACACACGCAGTCACACACATGTACACACTCACACAGTCACACACATGTACACACTCACACAGTCACACACATGTACACACTCACACAGTCACACACATGTACACACTCACACAGTCACACACATGTACACACTCACACACACATGTACACACTCACACAGTCACACACATGTACACACTCACACAGTCACACACATGTACACACTCACACACACACGCAGTCACACACATGTACACACTCACACAGTCACACACATGTACACACTCACACAGTCACACACATGTACACACTCACACAGTCACACACATGTACACACTCACACAGTCACACACATGTACACACTCACACACACATGTACACACTCACACAGTCACACACATGTACACACTCACACAGTCACACACATGTACACACTCACACACACATGTACACACACACGCAGTCACACACATGTACACACTCACACAGTCACACACATGTACACACTCACACAGTCACACACATGTACACACTCACACAGTCACACACATGTACACACACACGCAGTCACACACATGTACACACTCACACAGTCACACACATGTACACACTTAAACACACATGTACACACTCACACAGTCACACACATGTACACACTCACACAGTCACACACATGTACACACTCACACACACATGTACACACTCACACACACATGTACACACTCACACACACATGTACACACTCACACACGTGTACACACACAGCTACACACTCACACACATGTACACACTCACACACAGCTACAGACACACACTCACAAACAGGTACACACTCACACATATACACACGCCAACAAACATGTACACACTCACACACATGTACACACTTACACACATCTACACACAGACAGACAGACAGACAGACACACACACACACACATACACACACACACACACACACACTCTCACACACTAACACACATGGTTGTACCTCGTTATTTACTTACATTTGTCGGGTTATAAGGTGACCATGCTTGTCGTATGATGCGACTCTGGCTGTCGTATGAGGCGACTAACGAGATTGATCAGGTTGGCTGACTAGGTTGATGCATGTCATGGTGTCCCAATTGCGTAGATCAATCTGCATAATGTGAATCACTGGATTGTCTGGTCCAGGCCTGATTATTTATAGGGCGCCGTCATACAGCTGGAATATTGTTGTGTGCGGCGTTAGACAAACAAACAAACAAACAAACAAACACACAAATAAAGAAAATTTACATTTGTCTCGATTACTTTTCAGTTATTCAGTCGTTGTATTATTATTATCATCATCATCTTCATCATCATCATCATCATCATCATCATCATCATTATTATTATTATTATTATCCTAGAGGATACAATAAACGCATATTTATTAAATACTACTCAAAAGAAGATAAAGAACACTCAGTTATAACTATAATTAATATTTCATTTCATGTCATAACAGATTGGCCATAGTAGTATGAACAAATCGGATGTTGTTTAACTTCTTTTGAGCACAACATAATTGATTGCTAATAACACTGCTATTACTGGTTCAGGAGCCTGGCAAAATATCATATATATTCCCTGTGTCTATATACCAAACATACCTTCGTGACACAGTTGGACGTGACCGCCTGTGTGAACCATATTGACGAGACACGATGCTGTAACATGTGTCAACGTCAGCTCAGCGTGTCACACGATCTCGCGCATATCTACCTCACTGTATATGGCGGGACTCAGTGTGACATCCATTAGCTTTTGTTGTGCACAGCCTCGGGGCGGTCGATCGGACTCCTTATATGAAAGAACAAGGGATCAGAGATATTTCTAGCTTTGATAAATATAGCTCTTATTCATTCGGGATAATAGTAGTGACCATATATGTTTATATATACGCTCTTTAAAACATAGCAATATCATATGAATACAATATACTAAATAAAATGTCTAAAATGTAAAATGTCTAAAATTATATATCACTTGCCCTGCTTGAGAATGCAAAGAGAGGGTGTAAAACAACATATGCATGTGGCATATGTGTATAGTCGTCAGCTGGTGGTATGGATGGTATATGTTGTATATATAAACAGATAACAATGCTGAAATGCATGTATATAACAAGCATACCTAATAACTTTCAATGTAGACGTAGATACAAAATGTGCATTTAGATATAAATTTTACTTTATACACATATTTAATAAAAAACACAAACGTTATTGAGGTAAGGGCCGTCAAATGCAAACACGTTTGAATTTAAAGATGAACGAGGTCACGACAACACCCCTGCTTCTGTGTCTAACGTTCATGTCATGGGGAGGAGTCACCTGTTCTACCTGCTTTCCCCATCGTGCCCCTCCCTCCCCGAAAGACGCGCGCGCGCAGCTATTGTCACGCTCCACAGGCCTCTATACATGTAGCATGATATTGCCTTATAAGGAAGTTTTGTTGCTGGTTTCCGAGAACTGCTTTGATCGGCGCACATAAATACAGCTGTAGAGGATGTAGGGCCATTCAGTCTCGAGCCGGCGTGCTACAAGGAACTACACTTGCTCCTACACTTTTCTGTCAAAATGTGTGACGACGATGTTGCTGCGTTGGTTATCGACAACGGCTCCGGCATGTGTAAGGCCGGGTTCGCCGGTGACGACGCCCCAAGAGCTGTCTTCCCCTCCATCGTCGGTCGTCCCCGTCATCAGGTAATACACATCTGTCATCGTTTGATCAATAATGCTGACTCAGACATTGGGTCAACTTGACTGATTCTGATGGGTTTATCATTCAGTCAGTTTTGTATATGATAAATTTCTAAATATTTTTGTTATGTATGATTTATGATAAAAAATAATTTAAATCAACAGGATGGATATGCATGTATATTTGGATATTATTTCATATCGCTATATGGAATTACCACGAGAGTGTGAAAAATAGTTTCAAGACAAACATGTTTATAAAGGTTTAAGGTTAAAACATTCTTGGTCATGTTTTTATGTATCTTCATATCAATAGTATATTAATAAGCTTACAGCGTGGACTGAAATTTTAGTCGCTGTGTCATAGAATGTTACAACACCGGTTAATCGGTGACCATTACAAATGATATCTATAAATCGCTGTACAAACATGGTTACGATAACGATGCGATGTTTTATGACGTCAGTAGACCCCAAAAATATGCATATGAATGGTTATAGTTTACAATCGAACTATCACAGATAATTATTCATATATCACTACAATTCCATTTTCTTTCCAGGGTGTGATGGTCGGTATGGGACAGAAGGACAGCTACGTCGGTGACGAGGCTCAGTCAAAGAGAGGTATTCTCACCCTTAAGTACCCCATTGAGCACGGTATCGTCACCAACTGGGACGACATGGAGAAGATCTGGCATCACACCTTCTACAACGAGCTCCGTGTGGCTCCAGAGGAGCACCCAGTCCTCCTGACTGAGGCTCCACTCAACCCCAAGGCCAACCGTGAGAAGATGACACAGATCATGTTCGAGACCTTCAACTCTCCAGCTATGTATGTGGCCATCCAGGCTGTTCTGTCTCTGTACGCTTCTGGTCGTACGACGGGTATTGTTTTGGATTCTGGTGATGGTGTCACCCACACTGTTCCCATCTATGAAGGTTACGCCCTTCCCCACGCTATTCTCAGGTTGGACCTTGCTGGTCGTGATCTCACAGACTACCTCATGAAGATCCTCACTGAGCGTGGTTACTCTTTCACCACCACTGCCGAACGAGAAATCGTCAGGGACATCAAGGAGAAACTGGCCTATGTGGCTCTTGACTTCGAACAGGAAATGCAGACTGCTGCCTCTTCCTCTTCATTGGAGAAGAGCTACGAGCTTCCCGACGGTCAGGTCATCACCATTGGCAACGAGAGATTCCGTTGTCCAGAGGCCCTCTTCCAGCCATCCTTCTTGGGTATGGAATCTGCTGGTATCCACGAAACAACATACAACTCCATCATGAAGTGTGATGTTGATATTCGTAAAGACTTGTATGCCAACACTGTTCTCTCAGGAGGTACCACCATGTTCCCCGGTATCGCCGACAGAATGCAGAAGGAGATCACAGCCCTTGCTCCACCAACAATGAAGATCAAGATCATCGCTCCTCCAGAGAGAAAATACTCCGTCTGGATCGGTGGCTCCATCCTTGCATCTCTGTCCACCTTCCAGCAGATGTGGATCAGCAAGCAGGAGTACGATGAGTCTGGCCCATCCATTGTCCACAGAAAGTGTTTCTAGAGATGTTCAGATCTGCTGTTACTAGATCGTATTCATTTGGTGACAATGTGGAAGGGACCTGTATGGACACAAACGGGCAATATCGACAATGTTTGTGCAATCTCAGAACATATGTGATGGTGATGTCCGCATCAGTAAACCTTTCATGTACATTTTTGTTGTTTTGATGTTTTTTATCTTTTGAATAAATATTTATGATTATTTCATTTATTCTTGCATGTTCTGTTTTCAAGCTTCTCCCGATTGTTTGGGAGTGGGTGTTATGCCCATGTTGCACTTGAATCATGTTAACTTGCATCGTAATAGAATACTATCTGTCAATCTTAACTAGGCATGTGTGTCAGTGAATGCAATAATATTGACTCGCACTGTCAGCTAAATAATAAGAAAGTGAAACAGAAATATTTCTGTTTTCTGCTCAGCACCAGTCACTTCCCACTCGAAACCGCCAATGTGTGATTTTGCATCAAAATGTAAATATGAAATGTAGATTATGTTATGAATTTAATGAGATTGTCCAACACATTGTGAGTGGATGCCCAGCTTTGGCACAAACACAGTATCTTAGGCGACATTATGGAGTGGCTCGATCATTTTATTACCGTCTTTGCAATGCTTGTGGTTTTGACACAGAGGTCCATCCTTGGTACGACCCAGTATATGTAGAGGGCGTCATGGAAAATGATAAATACAAAAGTCTTTGGAATGGGCCCGTTTACACCTCAGACGTATCCAGGCAAACAAACCTGATCTTGTCCTTTTCGATAAATCCAGTGAAATTATTTATATCATTGAATTTTTTGTCCCTCTTGACACTAATGTGATTAACAAGATTCAGGAAAAACATGGCAAATATGCAGACCTCGCTTTCAAAATGTCACGCTTGAATCCCAAGTACCAAGTTGTCTGACTCCCCATTGTTCTCGGTGGCTTAGGTTTGGTACCTCCCAATCTGTTGAGTGACACTGGGAGAGTACACTGGTTTACTGCCAGGAATACAGCCTTTCTGACAATTTGTGTAATGCAGAAGGCTGCAGTTGAACGAGTTCGGGAGTCTTCACATTCTCCGAAAAGTTCTGGATGGGTTTGAGAAGTCCCATTTCGCTGTCTGGGCTGCGTGTAGAAGGGGCTAGGGCTCTGAGCAGATGGTAAGCCTAACCAGCCTGACTGTGCCAGGGTCACCTAAACCTTCTTTCCTGCACCTATATATTAATCTGTAAAATACTTTAATATACAATTATGTATTGCGCCACGTCCATGCCCAAATGCAGGATCACGGCACTACACTGATCAATGTGCACAACATAACATTCTCAGCTTCCCGGGGAGTATACACCCCAGACTGCCGTTTAGGCACGCGAGGTTGTTGAATCCACATGCTGGGTTAACAGGGTCATATTCAAGTCACTATCCTAAGGAGACACCACGCATCGTATGATGTTTTGTGGGAACGACTCGAGCAGAAACTTTTAGTCAGTAAGATCTCTGCTACCCGCGCAGTCAATTCCGGCGTCCATTGAAGTGTAGGCGTTTAAGTGTTACCCCTTCATCAGGTGACCTGAACCGCTCGGGTATTGACAATACAGGCAACAGGTGTGACTAACAGTGTGTGCAAGACAAGGTCTACATTAATCGGTGAGGGTAAGAGGTGAGGTGAAGTGGGGTTTAACGTCGCGTCCAAGATTATTGCACTTATATAGCGGCGTGCATTCACGTGTATGTGTGGCTGCTTGTACTAGTCCGGACTGATGCCGATTTATAGTGCTAGCTCACTGAGATACCATGCCACAGTTTAACATGAATACCCCACTCAGACACAGTATACTGACTCCGAACCGACCAGTCCTTGTTTTAGCCCCTTAATGCCGAGCGCCAGACAGGGTAACAACAAGTACCATCTTTTAACGTCTTTTGGTATGACGCGGCTGGGGATCGAACCCCGTACCGACTACCTTCCGCTCTCCGGGCGGACGCTCTCCCATGAGACCACGGAGGCGGTCGGTGAGAGTAAGAACGTCAGTCGGTTAATGCAATTTCATTTTCATTCGACCTACAGACATATTGTTCTATCGAAGAGTTATTATTTTTATCCAATATTGTAGCAATAGCACACATTTAGTGAGCCGGTCAGCGTTGACAGATAACCTGCTGGTTGGGGGTTCAAGTACCGCAGTTGCACAATGTTACGTACCATGCAGTGCTTGTGGAACACCAGGATCAGGTGGTTTTGATTGATGAAAGCCTTCATGTGACCTTATGGGGATTCCGGGTTAGAATTTGTGAACATTTGATAATTCATTTTATCTGACTAAAATTACATAGTTACATTCTTGCCTTGAACAATTGATATATACTTAACAAAGAAAATTTAAGGATCATGAATGATTTGTATATAGCATACACAAAGAAACTCAGTCTTCACAACAAAAAAAGTATTTCCAAAAATATTTATGATCCCCAACTCTTTTGTTCAGTTTATGAAGGCAGGTATGGAGATAGCTCTTCCCGGGTAAACCTGCCTTGAGAAATAAGAACGTCCAACGTACACAGATACCAACAGCTGAAGCACTGCAGATGGCCTGTCGTCAATTGTAATATATGATAATCAAGTACCAAAATTCGTGACCAACTCGTGATATTCCGTGACAAGCCGAATAGCGACTCGTGCCCGACACGTGGTCATTCTTGCGACTGGGTTCCGTCTATACGCAAATAGGCATAGCTAAAACAATTGTCAAGTCGTTGCGTAATGATTCACGTATATTTCCCCATTATATCATATATATTCCAGGTGCTATTGAAATCACACCAGGACGTACTGTATTATACAGTATGAACATATTAAAATGTATCTTGGGTATATTTTGTGTAAATCAAAAATTATTCCTCAGGGATTGTTTGACCTAAGTACTTGAAGTCATATGCGCATTCTGATTTGTTTGTCGTATTTTCGCAAATAACATTCATCGACAGGGGGGGCGAGTCTTATTGCAGGTTACGGAAAGGGGTGTGGTAACGAATGGTACCAACACTCATATAGATGGGAGTACAGTAAACTACGGTTATAGCGAACACGCTTATAACGAACTGACGGATATAATCAACTTACTTTTTTGGTCCCGACTATTTGCTGTAGTTATGCTGTATATATGCTTATAACGAACTACGGTTATAACGAACTAAAATTAGTAGTCCCTTTGAGTTCGTTATAACCGTACTTTACTGTATATAAACAAGTTTACTTGTTACAAATAAATCTGATGGAACCCCATCCTAAACAAATACATATGGCGTAAATAAACTGCAGGGATTATAACCATGTCAAGTTGTACACCTACTCCGAGTCATCAGTAAAACATGATTAACTTGAACGAGTTTCAGTTTCCATCTTAATGAGTGTTGTGTGGAACTGACATTGCCCAGCGTTAAGCTGTGGTGAGTTCGGGAAGGAAATATACATCACGACGTTTCCTTGACACGCATATTGCTGCCTGAAACTTGACACAGCAGGGTGGAGCAGGTCAGCGTTGACAGCTACACCGGCTTGATGGGGGTTCAAGTACCGCTGTTGCACAATGCTACCATGCAGTGCTTGTAGAACACCAGGATCAGGTGGTTTTGATTGATGAAAGCCTTCATGTGACCTCGTGGGATTCCGGGTTGGAGGTGGTCCTCAGCAACCTATGCTTGTCTTAAGAGGCTGTACATGGATCGGATGGACAGACTCGGTGACTTGGTTGATTGCGAGTCATCGTACCCCGGCGATGTGGGACGTTGCACATAACATAAGTCGTCGGGGTGGGACGTTGCACATAACATAAGTCGACGGGGTGGGACGTTGCACATAACATAAGTCGTCGGGGTGGGACGTTGCACATAACATAAGTCGTCGGGGTGGGACGTTGCACATAACATAAGTCGTCGGGTGGGACGTTGCACATAACATAAGTCGTCGGGGTGGGACGTTGCACATAACATAAGTCGTCGGGGTGGGACGTTGCACATAACATAAGTCGTCGGGGTGGGACGTTGCACATAACATAAGTCGTCGGGTGGGACGTTGCACATAACATAAGTCGTCGGGGTGGGACGTTGCACATAACATAAGTCGTCGGGGTGGGACGTTGCACATAACATAAGTCGTCGGGGTGGGACGTTGCACATAACATAAGTCACTGACTCTTGTGCTTCTGACTCGGCTACCGTCATATTGCTGGTGGGGTAGCCTAGCGATGGCCCGGTATCGATTCCCGACATGAGTACAATGTGTAAAGCCCATTTCTGGTGCCCCCCGCCGTGATATTGCTGCACTATTGCTAAATGCGGCGTAAAACAATACTCACTCACGCACTCATATTGCTGGAATTTTAAACATTACCAAACAAACAACACATGTGACACACCATCCTCATTTCAGAGGGTATCATATATTTAGCTTATCCGTGTCTGACAGGATTGCAACGTTTGTACTGTTTGCACTGCCACTACTACTACTACTACTACTACTACTACTACTACTACTACTACTACTACTAGTCCGGACTAGTACAGGACCACCTCCGAGGACTAGTGGTAGAGCGTCCCCCCGGAGAGCGGAAGGTCCGGGCTTCGATCCCCGGCCGCGTCATACCAAAAGACGTTAAAAGATGGTACTTGTTGTTACCCTGTCTGGCGCTCGGCATTAGGGGCTAAAACAAGGACTGGTCGGCTCGGAGTCAGTATACTGTGTCTGAGTGGGGTATTCATGTTAAACTGCGGCATGGTATCTGACACACACACACACACACTACATATATCATACACATTACTGATATTACAAGTGTGGAAAGTGGCATTTCTCCGCATCCATAATTTGTTATTCCGGATATGTTTTTATCCGGGCGATTCCAGTGGAAAAGATATCGTCCGCATTGACGAGGTTTCACTGTAGTGAAGTTCATAGTCCTGTTATTGAGATATAACAAGGCTATATTGTAAAAGCAGCAGGCCTATTCGATATGTTAAAGTTGGGATATTGTGATTGTGATGTTCACGCGTTAAGGGCCTAGCAAAAAGTGGTGTAAAATATTATTCCACAATAGGGAGGCGAGATTGACGGTTATTATAGTACGGACAATAGAT